>NC_141877.1:528381709-529006709 GCF_056163025.1 Triticum urartu | reverse complement strand
TACGATTCCAATATAATTTGACATTCTTAACCAATATTGATTGAAAGCATTGATTCATGAAAAAAGCAAGAGTATGTTTATCTGCACATTTTGATGTTACTTGCTTGTTACCAATTAACTTGTCATTGCTATTCTTTTGAGTTACCTAAATCACATCAGGGACTGGTCAAAATTAACTTGTCATAATCTATGAGGCATGAGTATTTATTAAGCTTTGGCACGTTGATACGTCCTTCAAGTATCTATAATTTTTGTTTGTTTCATGTTATAATTATATCATAATGGCATAGTTTTCGCATCAATTATTATTATTTGTACACTAACCTATCAGTTTAGTGCCAATTTCTAGTTGATGCTTTCTTCTTTGTAGTTTTTAGTCTTTTCAGAAGAAGAAAAACAATTTTTCGGGGATAAAAAAATTGAGAAAAATTGTCCAGGAAGTTTCCGGAGAAGATGGAGCCAGGATCAATACCTACCTGTTGGGAAACGTAGTAATTTCAAAATTTTTCCTACGCACACGCAAAATCATGGAGATGCACAACAACGAGAGGGAAGAGTATCGTCTACGTACCCTCGTAGACCGTAAGCGGAAGCGTTATGAGAACGCAGTTGATGTAGTCGTACGTCTTCACGACCCGACCGATCCAAGTACCGAACGCACGGCACCTCCGAGTTCAGCACACGTTCAGCTCGATGATGTCCCACGAACTTTGATCCAGCAGAGCTTTATGAGAGAGTTCCGTCAGCACGACGGCGTGATGACAGTGATGATGTTGCTCCAGACACAGGGCTTCGCCTAAGCACCGCTACGATATGATCGAGGTGGATTATGGTGGAGGGGGGCACCGCACACGGCTTGGAACAATCAACTTGTGTGTCCTAGGGTGCCCCCCTCCCTCGTATATAAAGGAGTGGAGGAGGGGAGGGCCGGCCCTCTATAATAGCGCGCCCTGGGGAGTCCTACTCCCATCGGGAGTAGGATTCCCCCCTTCCATGTAGTAGGAGTAGGAGAGAAGGAAAGGGAAACGAGAATAGAAGGAAGGAGGGGGTGCAGCCCCTCCTCCTAGTCCAATTCGGACTAAGCCTTGGGGGGGGGGGGGTGGGCGTAGCCTCCCCTCTCTCTTTCCCCTAAAGCCCAATAAGGCCCATATACTCCCCGACGAATTCCCGTAACCCTCCGGTACTCCGAAAAATACCTGAATCACTTGGAACCTTTCTGATGTCCGAATATAGTCGTCCAATATATTGATCTTTACGTCTTGACCATTTCGAGACTCCTCGTCATGTCCCCGATCTCATTCGGGACTCCGAACTACCTTCGGTACATCAAAACACATAAACTCATATTACCGATCGTCACCGAACGTTAAGCGTGCGGACCCTACGGGTTCGAGAACTATGTAGACATGACCGAGACACGTCTCCGGTCAATAACCAATAGCGGAACCTGGATGCTCATATTGGCTCCAACATATTCTACGAAGATCTTTATCGGTTAAACCGCATAACAACATACGTTGTTCCCTTTGTCATCGGTATGTTACTTGCCCGAGATTTGATCGTCGGTATCTCAATACCTAGTTCAATCTCGTTATCGGAAGTCTCTTTACTCGTTACGTAATACATCATCTGCAACTAAATCGTTAGTTACAATGCTTGCAAGGCTTATAATGATGTGCATTACCGAGAGGGCCCAGAGATACCTCTTTGACAATCAGAGTGACAAATCCTAATCTCGATCTATGCCAACTCAACAAGTACCATCGGAGACACCTGTAGAGCACCTTTATAATCACCTAGTTATGTTGTGACGTTTGGTAGCACACAAAGTGTTCCTCCGGTAATCGGGAGTTGCATAATCTCATAGTCATAGGAACATGTATAAGTTATGAAGAAAGCAATAGCAACAAACTAAACGATCATCGTGCTAAGCTAACAGATGGGTTAAGTCAATCACATCATTCTCTAATGATGTGATCCCGTTCATCAAATGACAACTCTTGTCCATGGCTAGGAAACTTAACCATCCTTGATTAACGAGCTAGTCAAGTAGAGGCATACTAGTGACACTCTATTTGTCTATGTATTCACACATGTACTAAGTTTCCGGTTAATACAATTCTAGCATGAATAATAAACATTTATCATGATATAAGGAAATAAATAATAACTTTATTATTGCCTCTAGGGCATATTTTCTTCAGTCTCCCACTTGCACTAGAGTCAATAATCTAGTTCACATCTTTATGTGATTAGTTCACATCTCCATGTGACTAATACCCAAAGGGTTTACTAGAGTCAATAATCTAGTTCAGATCGCTATGTGATTAATACCCAAAGAGTGATCATGTTTTGCTTGTGAGAGAAGTTTAGCCTACGGATCTGCAACATTCAGATCCGTATGTATTTCACAAATTTCTATGTCTACAATGCTCTGCACGGAGCTACTCTAGCTAATTGCTCCCACTTTCAATATGTATCCAGATCAAGACATAGAGCCATCTAGATCAATGTAAAAAGTTTGCATCGACGTAATTCTTTACGACGAACTCTTTTATCACCTCCATAACTGAGAAATATTTTCTTAGTCCTCTAAGGATAATTTTGACCGTTGTCCAGTGATCTACTCCTAGATCACTATTGTACTCCCTTGCCAAAAATGCTAAGGTATACAATAGGACTGGTAAATAACATAGCATACTTTATAGAACCTATGACTGAGGCATAGGGAATGACTTTTCATTCTCTTTCTATTTTGTGCCGTGGTTGGGTTTTGAGTCTTTACTCAACTTCACACCTTGCAACACAGGCAAGAACTCCTTCTTTGACTGTTCCATTTTGAACTACTTCAAAATCTTGTCAAGGTATGTACTCATTGAAAAAACTTATCAAGCGTCTTGATCTATCTCTATAGATCTTGATGCTCAATGTGTAAGCAGCTTCATCGAGGTCTTTCTTTGAAAAACTCTTTTCAAACACTCCTTTATGCTTTCCAGAAAATTCTACATTATTTCTGATCAACAATATGTCATTCACATATACTTATCAGAAATGTTGTAGTGCTCCCACTCACTTTCTTGTAAATACAGGCTTCACCGCAAGTCTGTATAAAACCATATGCTTTGATCACTTTATCAAAGCATATATTCCAACTTCGAGATGCTTGCACCAGTCCATAGATGGATCGGTGGAGCTTTCTCACTTTGTTAGCACCTTTAGGATTGACAAAACCTTCTGGTTGCATCATATACAACTCTTCTTTAAGAAATCCATTAAGGAATACAGTTTTGGCATACATTTTTTAGATTTCATAAAATGCGGCAACTGCTAACATGATTCGGACAAACTTTTAAGCATCGATACGAGTGAGAAAATCTCATCGTAGTCAACACCTTGAACTTGTCGAAAACATTTTGTGACAATTCGAGCTTTGTAGATAGTAACACTACTATCAGTGTCCGTCTTCCTCTTGAAGATCCATTTATTCTTAATGACTCACCGATCATCGGGCAAGTCAATCAAAGTCCATACTTTGTTCTCAATATGGATCCCATCTCAGATTTCATGGCCTCAAGCCATTTCACGGAATCTGGGCTCATCATCGCTTCCTCATAGTTCATAGGTTCG
The DNA here is from genome assembly GCF_056163025.1 of Triticum urartu. NCBI lineage: Eukaryota > Viridiplantae > Streptophyta > Magnoliopsida > Poales > Poaceae > Triticum > Triticum urartu. The sequence continues at coordinate 529,003,082 of NC_141877.1, read as the reverse complement.
TCATGGTCTAGTAGCATGACTTCCAGAAAGGATTACCGTACCGCTCTGGTGCGGACCATACTCTGGTTGTCCTACAAGGTTCGGTAGTAACTTGATCTGAAGTTTCATGATCATCATCATTAGCTTCCTCACTAATTGGTGTAGAGATCACTAGAACTGATTTCTGTGATGAACTACTTTCCAATTCGGGAGAAGGTACAATTACCTCATCAAGTTCTACATTCCTCCCACTCACTTCTTTCGAGAGAAACTCCTTCTCTAGAAAGGATCCACTTTTAGCAACAAAGATCTTGCCTTTGTATCTGTGATAGAAGGTGTACCCAACAGTTTCCTTTGGGTATTCTATGAAGACACATTTCTTCGATTTGGGTTCGAGCTTATTAGGTTGAAACTTTTTCACATAAGCATCGTAGCCCCAAACTTTAAGAAACGACAACTTAGGTTTCTAGCCAAATCACAGTTCATATGGTGTCATCTCAACGGATTTAGTTTGTGCCCTATTTAACGTGAATGCAGCTGTCTCTAATGCATAACCCCAACATGATAGTGATAAATCGGTAAGAGACATCATAGATCACACCATATCTAATAAAGTATGGTTATGACGTTTGGACACACCATTACGTTGTGGTGTTCCAGGTGGTGTGAGTTGCGAAACTATTCCGCATTGTTTCAAATGAAGACCAAACTCGTAACTCAAATATTCTCCTCCATGATCAGATCACAGAAACTTTATTTTCTTCTTACGATGGTTTTCCACTTCACTCTGAAATTCTTTGAACTTTTCAAATGTTTCAGACTTATGTTTCATCAAGTAGATATACCCATATCTGCTCAAATCATCTGTGAAGGTCAGAAAATAACAATACCCGCCGCGAGCCTCAACACTCATCGGACCGCATACATTAGTATGTATTATTTCCAATAAGTCAGTTGCTCGCTCCATTGTTCCGGAGAACGGAGTCTTAGTCATCTTGCCCATGAGGCATGGTTCGCAAGCATCAAGTGATTCATAATCAAGTGATTCCAAAAACCCATCAGCATGGAGTTTCTTCATGCGATTTACACCAATATAACCTAAACGGCAGTGCCACAAATAAGTTGCATTATCATTATTAACATTGCATCTTTTGGCTTCAATATTATGAATATGTGTATCACCACGATCGAGATTCAATAAACCATTTATATTGAGTGTATGACCATAGAAGGTTTTATTCATGTAAATAGAACAACATTTATTCTTTGACTTAAATGAATAACCGTATTGCAATAAACATGATCCAATCATATTCATGCTTAACGCAAACACCAAATAACATTTATTTTAGGTTCAACACTAATCCCGAAAGTATAGCCACTTCCAACACACATCGGCACTTCACCCTTAACTAGTCTCTGTTCATTCTGCAACTCCCGTTTCGAGTTACTAATCTTAGCAACTGAACTAGTATCAAATACTGAGGGGTTGCTATAAATGAAGGAAATATGCCCTAGAGGCAATTATAAAGTTATTATTTATTTCCTTATATCATGATAAATGTTTATTATTCATGCTAGAATTGTATTAACCGGAAACATAATACATGTGTGAATACATAGACAAACAGCGTGTCACTAGTATGCCTCTACTTGACTAGCTCGTTGATCAAAGATGGTTATGTTTCCTAACCATAGACATGAGTTGTCATTTGATTAACGGGATCACATTATTAGGAGAATGATGTGATTGACTTGACCCATTCCATTAGCTTAGCACTTGATCGTTTAGTTTGTTGCTATTGCTTTCTTCATAACTTATACATGTTCCTATGACTGAGATTATGCAACTCCCATTTACCGGAGGAACACTTTGTGTGCTACCAAACGTCACAACGTAACTGGGTGATTATAAAGGTGCTCTACAGGTGTCTCCGAAGGTACTTGTTGGGTGGACGTATTTCGAGATTAGGATTTGTCACTCCGACTGTCGGAGAGGTATCTCTGGGCCCTCTCGGTAATGCACATCACTTAAGCCTTGCAAGCATTGCAACTAATAAGTTAGTTGCGGGATGATGTATTACAGAACGAGTAAAGAGACTTGCTGGTAATGAGATTGAACTAGGTATTGAGATACCAACGATCGAATCTCGGGTAAGTAACATATCGATGACAAAGGGAACAACATATGTTGCTATTCGGTCTGACCGATAAAGATCTTCGTAGAATATGTGGGAGCCAATATGAGCATCCAGGTTCCGCTATTGGTTATTGACTGGAGACGTGTCTCGGTCATGTCTACATTGTTCTCGAACCCGTAGGGTCCGCACGCTTAAGGTTTCGATGACAGTTATATTATGAGTTTATGAGTTTTGATGTACCGAAGGAGTTCAAAATCTCGGATGAGATCGGGGACATGACGAGGAGTCTCGAAATGGCTGAGACGTAAAGATCGATATATTGGACGACTATATTCGGACATCGGAAAGGTTCCGAGTGATTCAGGTATTTTTCAGAGTACCGGAGAGTTACGGGAATTCGCCGGGGAGTATATGGGCCTTATTGGGCCATACGGGAATAGAGGAGAGAGGCCAAAAGGAAGGAGGCGCGCCCCCCTCTGGTCCGAATTGGACAAGGGGTGCAACCCCCTTTTCCTTGTTCCTCTCCCCCTCTTTCCTTCTCTCCTACTCCAACAAGGGAAGGAGGAGTCCTACTCCCGGTGGGAGTAGCACTCCCCCCTTGGCGCGCCCTCCTCCTAGGCTGGCCGCCTCCCCCCTTGATCCTTCATATACGGGGGCAGGGGGGCACCCCATAGATACAACAATTGATCATTGATCTCTTAGCCGTGTGCGGTGCCCCCCTCCACCATAATCCTCGATAATATTGTAGCGGTGCTTAGGCGAAGCCCTGCGACGGTAGAACATCAAGTTCGTCACCACGCCGTCGTGCTGACGGAACTCTTCCCCGACATTCTGCTGGATCGGAGTCCGGGGATAGTCATCGAGCTGAACGTGTGCTAGAACTCGGAGGTGCCGTAGTTTCGATGCTTGATCGGTCGGGCCATGAAGACTTACGACTACATCAACCGCGTTGTGCTTCCGCTTCCGCTTTTGGTCTACGAGGGTACGTGGACAACACTCTCCCCTCTCGTTGCTATGCATCACCATGATCTTGCGTGTGCGTAGGAATTTTTTTGAAATTACTATGTTCCCCAATGGTGGCATCAGAGCCTAGGTTTTATGCGTTGATGTTGTGCACGAGTAGAACACAAGTGAGTTGTGGGTGATATAAGCCATACTGCTTACCAGCATGTCATACTTTGGTTCGACGGTATTGTTGGATGAAGCGGCCCGGACCGACATTACGCGTACGCTTACGCGAGACTGGTTTTACCGACGTGCTTTGCACACAGGTGGCTGGCGGGTGTCAGTTTCTCCAACTTTAGTTGAACCAAGTGTGGCTACCGCCCGGTCCTTGCGAAGGTTCAAACAGCACCAACTTGACAAACTATCGTTGTGGTTTTGATGCGTAGCTAAGAACGGTTCTTGCTAAACCCGTAGCAGCCACGTAAAACTTGCAACAACAAATTAGAGGACGTCTAACTTGTTTTTGCAGGGCATGTTGTGATGTGATATGGTCAAGACATGATGCTAAATTTTATTGTATGAGATGATCATGTTTTATAACCGAGTTATCGGGAACTGGTAGGAGCCATATGGTTGTCGCTTTATTGTATGCAATGCAATTGCGCTGTAATGCTTTACTTTATCACTAAGTGGTAGCGATAGTCGTGGAAGCATAAGATTGGCGAGACGACAACGATGCTACGATGGAGATCAAGGTGTCACACCGGTGACGATGGTGATCATGAAGGTGCTTCGGAGATGGAGATCACAAGCACAAGATGATGATGGCCGTATCATATCACTTATATTGATTGCATGTGATGTTTATCTTTTATGCATCTTATCTTGCTTTGATTGACGGTAGCATTATAAGATGATCTCTCACTAAATTTCAAGATAAAAGTGTTCTCCCTGAGTATGCACCGTTGCCAAAGTTCGTCGTGCCCAGACACTACGTGATGATCGGGTGTGATAAGCTCTACGTTCATCTACAACGGGTGCAAGCCAGTTTTTGCACACGCAGAATACTCAGGTTAAACTTGACGAGCCTAGCATATGCAGATATGGCCTCGGAACACTGAGACCGAAAGGTCGAGCGTGAATCATATAGTAGATATGATCAACATATTGATGTTCACCATGAAGGAAATATCCCTAGAGGCAATAATTAAGTTATTATTTATTTCCTTATTTCATGATAAATGTTTATTATTCATGCTAGAATTGTATTAACCGGAAACATGATACATGTGTGAATACATAGACAAACAGAGTGTCACTAGTATGCCTCTACTTGACTAGCTCGTTGATAAAAGATGGTTATGTTTCCTAGCCATAGACATGAGTTGTCATTTGATTAACGGGATCACATCATTAGGAGAATGATGTGATTTACTCGACCCATTCCGTTAGCTTAGCACTCGATCGTTTAGTATGTTGCTATTGCTTTCTTCATGACTCATACATGTTCCTATGACTATGAGATTATGCAACTCCCGTTTATCGGAGGAACACTTTGTGTGCTACCAAACGTCACAACGTAACTGGGTGATTATAAAGGTGCTCTATAGGTGTCTCCAAAGGTACATGTTGGGTTGGCGTATTTCGAGATTAGGATTTGTCACTCCGATTGTCGGAGAGGTATCTCTGGGCCCTCTCGGTAATGCACATCACTTAAGCCTTGCAAGCAATGCAACTAATGAGTTAGTTGCGAGATGATGTATTACGGAACGAGTAAAGAGACTTGCCGGTAACGAGATTGAACTAGGTATTAAGATACCGACGATCGAATCTCGAGCAAGTAACATACCGATGACAAAGGGAACACCGTATGTTGTTATGCGGTTTGACCGATAAAGATCTTCGTAGAATATGTGGGAGCCAATATGAGCATCCAGGTTCCGCTATTGGTTATTGACCGGAGACGTGTCTCGGTCATGTCTACATTGTTCTTGAACCCGTAGGGTCCGCACGCTTAAAGTTTCGATGACAGTTATATTATGAGTTTATGAGTTTTGATGTACCGAAGGAGTTTGGAGTCCCGGATGAGATCGGGGACATGACGAGGAGTCTTGAAATGGCCGAGACGTAAAGATCGATATATTGGACGACTATATTCGGACATCGGAAAGGTTCCGAGTGATTCGGGTATTTATCGGATTACCGGAGAGTTACGGGAATTCGCCGGGGAGTATATGGGCCTTATTGGGCCATACGGGAATAGAGGAGAGAGGCCAAAAGGAAGGAGGCGCGCGGCCCCCCTCTGGTCTGAATTAGACAAGGGGTGCAACCCCCTTTTCCTTCATCCTCTCCTCCTCTTTCCTTCTCTCCTACTCCAACAAGGAAAGGAGGAGTCCTACTCCCGGTGGGAGTAGGACTCCCCCCTTGGTGCACCCTCCTCCTAGGACGGCCACCTCCCCCCTTGCTCCTTTATATACGGGGGTAGAGGGGCACCCCAGGGACACAACAATTGATCATTGATCTCTTAGCCGTGTGCGGTGCGCCCCTCCACCATAGTCCTCGATAATATTGTAGTGGTGCTTAGGCGAAGCCCTGCGACAGTAGAACATCAAGATCGTCACCACGCCGTCATGCTGACGGAACTCTTCCCTGACATTCTGCTGGACCGGAGTCCTGGGATCGTCATCAAGCTGAACGTGTGCTAGAACTCGGAGGTGCCGTAGTTTCGGTGCTTGATTGGACGGGCCGAGAAGACGTACGACTACATCAACCGCGTTGTGCTAATGCTTCCGTTTTCGGTCTACGAGGGTATGTAGACAACACTCTCCACTCTCGTTGCTATGCATCACCATGATCTTGCGTGTGCGTAGGAATTTATTTGAAATTACTATGTTCCCCAACAGTGGCATCCGAGCCTAGGTTTTATGCGTTGATGTTATATGAACGAGTAGAACACAAGTGAGTTGTGGGCGATATAAGTCATACTGCTTACCAGCATGTCATACTTTGGTTCGGCGGTATTGTTGGATGAAGCGGCCCGGACCGACATTACGCATACGCTTACGCGAGACTGGTTCTACCGACGTGCTTTGCACACAAGTGGCTGGCGGGTGTCAGTTTCTCCAACATTAGTTGAACCGAGTGTGGCTACGACCGGTCCTTGCGAACGTTAATACAACACCAACTTGACAAACTATCGTTGTGGTTTTGATGCGTAGGTAAGAACGGTTCTTGCTAAGCCCGTAGCAACCACGTAAAACTTGCAACACCAAAGTAGAGGACGTCTAACTTGTTTTTGCAGGGCATGTTGTGATGTGATATGGTCAAGACATGATGCTAAATTTTATTGTATGAGATGATCATGTTTTATAACCGAGTTATTGGGAACTGGCAGGAGCCATATGGTTGTCGCTTTATTGTATGCAATGCAATTGTGCTGTAATGCTTTACTTTATCACTAAGCGGTAGCGATAGTCGTGGAAGCATAAGATTGGCGAGACGACAACGATGCTACGATGGAGATCAAGGTGTCACGCCGGTGACGATGGTGATCATGAAGGTGCTTCGGAGATGGAGATCACAAGCACAAGATGATGATGGCCATATCATATCACTTATATTGATTGCATGTGATGTTTATCTTTTATGCATCTTATCTTGCTTTGATTGACGGTAGCATTATAAGATGATCTCTCACTAAATTTCAAGATAAAAGTGTTCTCCCTGAGTATGCACCGTTGCCAAAGTTCGTCGTGCCCAGACACCACGTGATGATCGGGTGTGATAAGCTCTACGTTCATCTACAACGGGTGCAAGCCAGTTTTTGCACACGTAGAATACTCAGGTTAAACTTGACGAGCCTAACATATGCAGATATGGCCTCGGAACACTGAGACCGAAAGGTCGAGCGTGAATCATTTAGTAGATATGATCAACATATTGATGTTCACCATGAAGGAAATATGCCCTAGAGGCAATAATAAAGTTATTATTTATTTCCTTATTTCATGATAAATGTTTATTATTCATGCTAGAATTGTATTAACCGGAAACATGATACATGTGAAAATACATAGACAAACAGAGTGTCACTAGTATGCCTCTACTTGACTAGCTCGTTGATCAAAGATGGTTATGTTTCCTAGCCATAGACATGAGTTGTCATTTGATTAACGGGATCACATCATTAGGAGAATGATGCGATTGACTCGACCCATTCCGTTAGCTTAGCACTCGATCGCTTAGTATGTTGCTATTGCTTTCTTCATGACTCATACATGTTCCTATGACTATGAGATTATGCAACTCCCATTTATCGGAGGAACACTTTGTGTGCTACCAAACGTCACAACGTAACTGGGTGATTATAAAGGTGCTCTATAGGTGTCTCCAAAGGTACATGTTGGGTTGGCGTATTTCGAGATTAGGATTTGTCACTCCGATTGTCGGAGAGGTATCTCTGGGCCCTCTCGGTAATGCACATCACTTAAGCCTTGCAAGCAATGCAACTAATGAGTTAGTTGCGAGATGATGTATTACGGAACGAGCAAAGAGACTTGCCAGTAACGAGATTGAACTAGGTATTAAGATACCGATGATCGAATCTCGGGCAAGTAACATACCGATGACAAAGGGAACAACGTACGTTGTTATGCGGTTTGACCGATAAAGATCTTCGTAGAATATGTGGGAGCCAATATGAGCATCCAGGTTCCGCTATTGGTTATTGACCGGAGACGTGTCTCGGTCATGTCTACATTGTTCTCGAACCCATAGGGTCCGCACGCTTAAAGTTTCGATGACAGTTATATTATGAGTTTATGAGTTCTGATGTACCGAAGGAGTTCGGTGTCCCGGATGAGAACCGGGACATGACGAGGAATCTCGAAATGGCCGAGACGTAAAGATTGATATATTGGACGACTATATTCGGACATCGGAAAGGTTCCGAGTGATTCGGGTATTTATCGGATTACCGAAGAGTTACGGGAATTCGCCGGGGAGTATATGGGCCTTATTAGGCCATACGGGAATAGAGGAGAGAGGCCAAAAGGAAGGAGGCGCGCGGCCCCCCTCTGGTCCGAATTGGACAAGGGGTGCAGCCCCCTTTTCCTTCTTCCTCTCCTCCTCTTTCCTTCTCTCCTACTCCAACAAGGAAAGGAGGAGTCCTACTCCCGGTGGGAGTAGGACTCCCCCCTTGGTGCACCCTCCTCCTAGGACGGCCACCTCCCCCCTTGCTCCTTTATATACGGGGGCAGAGGGGCACCCCAGGGACACAACAATTGATCATTAATCTCTTAGCCGTGTGCGGTGCGCCCCTCCACCATAGTCCTCGATAATATTGTAGTGGTGCTTAGGCGAAGCCCTGCGACAGTAGAACATCAAGATTGTCACCACGCCGTCATGCTGACGGAATTCTTCCCCGACATTCTGCTGGATCGGAGTCCTGGGATCTCATCGAGCTAAACGTGTGCTAGAACTCGGAGGTGCCGTAGTTTCGGTGCTTGATCGGTTGGGCCGTGAAGACGTACGACTACATCAACCGCGTTGTGTTAACGCTTCCACTTTCGGTCTACGAGGGTACGTAGACAACACTCTCCCCTCTCGTTGCTATGCATCACCATGGTCTTGCGTGTGCGTTGGAATTTTTTTGAAATTACTACGTTCCCCAACAGTGGCATCCGAGCCTAGGTTTTATGCGTTGATGTTATATGCACGAGTAGAACACAAGTGAGTTGTGGGCGATATAAGCCATACTGCTTACCAGCATGTCATACTTTGGTTCGGCGGTATTGTTGGATGAAGCGGCCCGGACCGACATTACGCGTACGCTTACGCGAGACTGGTTCTACCGACGTGCTTTGCACACAGGTGGCTGGCGGGTGTCAGTTTCTCCAACTTTAGTTGAACCGAGTGTGGCTACGACCGGTCCTTGCGAACGTTAATACAACACCAACTTGACAAACTATCGTTGTGGTTTGATGCATAGGTAAGAACGGTTCTTGCTAAGCCCGTAGCAGCCACGTAAAACTTGCAATAACAAAGTAGAGGACGTCTAACTTGTTTTTGCAGGGCATGTTGTGATGTGATATGGTCAAGACATGATGCTAAATTTTATTGTATGTGATGATCATGTTTTATAACCGAGTTATCGGCAACTGGCAGGAGCCATATGGTTGTCGCTTTATTGTATGCAATGCAATTGCGCTGTAATGCTTTACTTTATCACTAAGCGGTAGCGATAGTCGTGGAAGCATAAGATTGGAGAGACGACAACGATGCTACGATGATGATCAAGGTGTCGTGCTGGTGACAATGGTGATCATGACGGTGCTTCAAAGATGGAGATCACAAGCACAAGATGATGATGGCCATATCATATCACTTATATTGATTGCATGTGATGTTTATCTTTTATGCATCTTATCTTGCTTTGATTGACGGTAGCATTATAAGATGATCTCTCACTAAATTTCAAGATAAAAGTGTTCGCCCTGAGTATGCACCGTTGCCAAAGTTCGTCGTGCCCAGACACCACATGATGATCGGGTGTGATAAGCTCTACGTTCATCTACAACGGGTGCAAGCCAGTTTTTGCACACGTAGAATACTCAGGTTAAACTTGACGAGCCTAGCATATGCAGATATGGCCTCGGAACACTGAGACCGAAAGGTCGAGCGTGAATCATATAGTGGATATGATCAACATATTGATGTTCACCATGAAGGAAATATGCCCTAGAGGCAATAATAAAGTTATTATTTATTTCCTTATTTCATGATAAATGTTTATTATTCATGCTAGAATTGTATTTACCGGAAACATGATACATGTGTGAATACATAGACAAACAGAGTGTCACTAGTATGCCTCTACTTGACTAGCTCGTTGATCAAAGATGGTTATGTTTCCTAGCCATAGACATGAGTTGTCATTTGATTAACGGGATCACATCATTAGGAGAATGATGTGATTGACTCGACCCATTCCGTTAGCTTAGCACTCGATCGCTTAGTATGTTGCTATTGCTTTCTTCATGACTCATACATGTTCCTATGACTATGAGATTATGCAACTCCTGTTTACCGGAGGAACACTTTGTGTGCTACCAAACGTCACAATGTAACCGGGTGATTATAAATGTTCTCTACAGGTGTCTCCAAAGTTACATGTTGGGTTGGCGTATTTCGAGATTAGGATTTGTTACTCCGATTGTCGGAGAGGTATCTCTGGGCCCTCTCGGTAATGCACATAACTTAAGCCTTGCAAGAAATGCAACTAATGAGTTAGTTGCGAGATGATGTATTACGGAACCAGTAAAGAGACTTGCCGGTAACGAGATTGAACTAGGTATTAAGATACCGACGATCGAATCTCGGGCAAGTAACATACCGATGACAAAGGGAACAACGTATGTTTTTATGCGGTTTGACCGATAAAGATCTTCGTAGAATATGTGGGAGCCAATATGAGCATCCAGGTTCCACTATTGGTTATTGACCGGAGACGTGTCTCGGTCATGTCTACATTGTTCTCGAACCCGTAGGGTCCGCACGCTTAAAGTTTCGATGACAGTTATATTATGAGTTTTGATGTACCGAAGGAGTTTGGAGTCCCGGATGAGATTGGAGACATGACGAGGAATGTCGAAATGGTTGAGACGTAAAGATCGATATATTGGACGACTATATTCGGACATCGGAAAGGTTCCGAGTGATTCGGGTATTTATCGGAGTACCGGAGAGTTATGGGAATTCGCCGGGGAGTATATGGGCCTTATTGGGCCATACGGGAATAGAGGAGAGAGGCCAAAAGGAAGGAGGCGTGCGGCCCCCCTCTGGTCCGAATTGGACAAGGGATGCAGCCCCCTTTTCCTTCTTCCTCTCCTCCTCTTTCCTTCTCCTACTCCAACAAGGAAAGGAGGAGTCCTACTCCCGGTGGGAGTAGGACTCCCCCCTTGGTGCACCCTCCTCCTAGGCCGGCCGCCTTCCCCCTGGCTCCTTTATATACGGGGGCAGGGGGCACCCCAGGGACACAACAATTGATCATTGATCTCTTAGCCGTGTGCGGTGCCCCCCTCCACCATAGTCCTCGATAATGTCGTCACCACGCCGTCATGCTGACGGAACTCTTCCCCGACATTCTGCTGGATCGGAGTCCGGGGATCGTCATCGAGCTGAACGTGTGCTAGAACTCGGAGGTGCCGTAGTTTCGGTGCTTGATCGGTCGGGCCGTGAAGACGTACGACTACATCAACCGCATTGTGCTAACGCTTCCGGTTTCGGTCTACGAGGGTACGTAGACAACACTCTCCCCTCTCGTTGCTATGCATCACCATGATCTTGCATGTGCCTAGAATTTTTGTTGAAATTACTATGTTCCCCAACACACCATTGAAAGCTACTCCATTTCACGTGATGATCGGTTATGGTTTAGTTGATTTGGATCACGTGATCACTTAGAAGATTAGAGGGATGTCTTTCTAAGTGGGAGTTCTTAAGTAATATGATTAAATTGAACTTAAATTTATCATGAACTTAGTCCTGATAGTATTTTGCAAATTATGTTGTAGATCAAAGCTCGCATTGTTGCTTCCCTGTGTTTATTTTTGATATGTTCCTAGAGAAAACTAAGTTGAAAGATGTTAGTAGCAATGATGCGGATTGGATCCGTGATCTGAGGATTATCCTCATTATTGCACAGAAGAATTATGTCCTTGATGCACCGCTAGGTGACAAACCTATTGCAAGAGCAGATGCAGACGTTATGAACGTTTGGCTACCTCAATATGATGACTACTTGATAGTTTAGTGCACCATGCTTAACAGCTTAGAATCGGGATTTCAAAGACATTTTGAACGTCATGGACCATATGAGATGTTCCAGGAGTTGAAATTAATATTTCAAGCAAATACCCGAGTTGAGAGATATGAAGTCTCCAACAAGTTCTATAGCTAAAAGATGGAGGAGAATAGCTCAAGCAGTGAGCATGTGCTCAGGTTGTCTGGGTACTACAATCGCTTGAATCAAGTGGGAGTTAATCTTCCAGATAAAATAGTGATTGAAAGAATTCTCTGGTCACCATCACCAAGTTAGTAGAACTTCGTGATGAACTATAATATGCAAGGGATAACAGAAACGATTCCCAGGCTCTTCATGATGTTGAAATCGACGAAGGTAGAAATCAAGAAAAGCATCAAGTGTTGATGGTAAACAAAACCACTAGTTTCAAGTAAAGGGACAAAGGGCAGATAGGGGAACTTCAAGAAGAACGACAAGCAAGTTGCTGCCCAAGTGAAAAACCCAAGTCTGGACCTAAGCCTGAAACTGAGTGCTTCTACTGCAAAGGGACTGGTCACTAGAAGCGGAACTACCCCAAGTATTTGGTGGATAAGAAGGATGGCAAAGTAAACAAAGCTATATTTGTATAGCAACCCTTCGGTATTTGATACTGGTTCAGTTGCTAAGAGTAGTAACTCGAAATGGGAGTTGCAAAATAAACTAGTTAAGGGTGAAGTGACGATGTGTGTTGGAAGTGGTTCCAAGATTGATATGATCATCATCGCACACTCCCTATACTTTTGGGATTAGTGTTGAACCTAAATAAATGTTATTTGGTGTTTGCGTTGAGCATAAATATGATTGGATCATGTTTATTGCAATACGGTTATTCATGTAAGTTAGAGAATAATTGTTGTTCTGTTTACATGAATAAAACCTTCTATGGTCATACACCCAATGAAAATGGTTTGTTATATCTCGATCGTAGTGATACACATTTTCATAATATTGAAGCCAAAAGATGCAAAGTTAATAATGATAGTGCAACTTATTTGTGGCACTGCCGTTTAGGTCATATTGGTGTAAAGCACATGAAGAAAATCCATGCTGATGGGCTTTTGGAATCACTTGATTATGAATCAGTTGATGCTTGCGAACCATGCCTCATAGGCAAGATGACTAAGACTCGTTCTCCGGAACAATGCAGCAAGCAACAGATTTGTTGGAAATCATGCATATTGATGTATATGGTCCGATGAATATTGAAGCTCGCGGCAGGTATCATTATTTTCTAATCTTCACAGATGATTTGAGCAGATATGAGTATATCTACTTGATGAAACACAAGTCTGAAATATTTGAAAAGTTCAAATAATTTCAGAGTGAAGTGGAGAATCATCGTAACAAAAATAAAAAGTTTCTACGATATGATCGCAGAAGTAAAATATTTGAGTTACGAGTTTGGCTTTCAGTTAAAACAATGTGAAATAGTTTCACTACTCACGCCACCTGGAACACCACACTGTAATGGTGTGTCCGAACGTCGTAATCGTGCTTTACTTGATATGGTGTGATCTATGATGTCTCTTATAGATTTACCGCTATTGTTTTGGGGTTATGCATTAGAGACATCTACATTCATGTTAAAAAGGGCACCATCTAAATCTGTTGAGGCGACACCGTATGAACTGTGGTTTGGCAAGAAACCAAAGTTGTCGTTTCTTAAAGTTTGAGGTTGCAATGCTTACGTGAAAAAGTTTCAACTTGATAAGCTAAAACCCAAATCGGAGAAGTGCGTCTTCATAGGATACCCAAAAGAAAATGTTGGGTACACCTTCTATCACAGATCCAAAGGCAAGTTATTCATTGCTGAGAATGGATCCTTTCTAGAGAAGGAGTTTCTCTCGAAAGAAGTGAGTGGGAGGAAAGTAGAACTTGATGAGGTAACTGTACCTGCTCCCTTATTGGAAAGTAGTTCATCACAGAAATCTGTTTCTATGACTACTACACCAATTAGTGAGGAAGCTAATGATGATGATCATGTAACTTCAGATCAAGTTACTACCGAACCTCGTAGGTAAACCAGAGTGAGATCCGCACTAGAGTGGTACGGTAATCATGTTCTGGAGGTCATGTTACTTGACCATGACGAACCTACAAACTACGAGGAAGCGATGATGAGCCTAGATTCCGCGAAATGGCTCGAGGCCATGAAATCTGAGATGAGATCCATGTATAAGAACAAAGTATGGACTTTGATTGACTTGCCCAAAGATCGGCGAGCCATTGAGATTAAATGGATCTTCAAGAGGAAGACGGACATTGATACTAGTGTTACTATCTACAAAGCTAGAATTGTCGCAAAAGGTTTTCGACAAGTTCAAGGTGTTGACTACGATGAGAGTTTCTCACTCGTATCTATGCTTAAGTCTGTCCGAATCATGTTAGCAATTGCCGCATTTTATGAAATCTTGCCCACCGGGAGTAGGATTCCCCCCTTCCATGTAGTAGGAGTAGGAGAGAAGGAAAGGGAAAAGAGAATAGAAGGAAGGAGGGGGCGCAACCCCTTCCCCTAGTCCAATTCGGACTGAGCCTTGGGGGGGGGCGTAGCCTCCCCTATCTCTTTCCCCTAAAGCCCAATAAGGCCCGTATACTCCCCGGCGAATTCCCGTAACTCTTCGGTACTCTGAAAAATACCCGAATCACTCGGAACCTTTCCGATGTACGAATATAGTCATCCAATATATTGATCTTAACGTCTCGACCATTTCGATAGTCCTCATCATGTCCCCGATCTCATCCGGGACTCCGAACTATCTTCGGTACATCAAAACACATAAACTCATATTACCGATCGTCACCGAACGTTAAGTGTGCAGACCCTACGTGTTCGAGAACTATGTAGACTTGACCGAGACACCTCTCCGGTCAATAAACAATAGCGGAACCTGGATGCTCATATTGGCTCCTACATATTCTACGAAGATCTTTATCGGTCAAACCGCATAACAACATACGTTGTTCCCTTTGTCATCGGTATGTTACTTGCCCGAGATTCGATCGTCGGTATCTCAATACCTAGTTCAATCTCGTTACCGGAAGTCTCTTTACTCGTTCCGTAATACATCATCTCGCAACTAACTATTGGGGAACGTAGTAATTTCAAAAAATTTCCTACGCACACGCAAGATCATGGTGATGCATAGCAACAAGAGGGGAGAGTGTAGTCTACGTACCCTTGTAGACCGACAGCGGAAGCGTTATGACAACGCGGTTGATGTAGTCGTACGTCTTCACGGCCCGACCGATCAAGCACCGAAACTACGGCACCTCCGAGTTTTAGCACACGTTTAGCTTGATGACGATCCCCGGACTCCGATCCAGCAAACTGTCGGGGAAGAGTTCCGTCAGCACGACGGCGTGGTGACGATCTTGATGTTCTACCGTCGCAGGGCTTCGCCTAAGCACCGCTACAACATTATCGAGGAGTATGGTGGAAGGGGGCACCGCACACGGCTAAGAAAACGATCACGTGGATCAACTTGTGTGTCTAGAGGTGCCCCCTGCCCCCGTATATAAAGGAGCAAGGGGGGAGGCCGGCCGGCCCTAGGGCGCGCCAAGGAGGAGGAGTCCTCCTCCTAGTAGGAGTAGGACTCCCCTCTTTCCTACTCCTACTAGGAGGGGGAAAGGACGGGGGAGAGGGAGAAGGAAAGGGGGGCGCCGCCCCCCTCTCCTAGTCCAATTCGGACCAGAGGGGGAGGGGGGGCGCGGCCCACCCTGGCCGCCCCTCTCTCTCCACTAGGGCCCATAAAGCCCATTACTTCTCCTGAGGGGGTTCCGGTAACCTTCCCGCACTGCGGTTTTCTCCAAAATCACCCGGAACACTTCTGGTGTCCGAATATAGCTGTCCAATATATCAATCTTTATGTCTCGACCATTTCGAGACTCCTCGTCATGTCCGTGATCAGATTCGGGACTCCGAACAAACTTCGGTACATCAAAATATATAAACTCATAATGAAACTGTCATCGTAACGTTAAGCGTGCGGACCCTACGGGTTCGAGAACAATGTAGACATGACCGAGACATGTCTCCGGTTAATAACCAATAGCGGAACCTGGATGCTCATATTGTCTCCCACATATTCTACGAAGATCTTTTATCGGTCAGACTGCATAACAGCATACTTTATTCCCTTTGTCATCGGTATGTTACTTGCCTAAGATTCGATCGTCGATATCTTAATACCTAGTTCAATCTCGTTACCGACAAGTCTCTTTACTCGTTCTGTAATACATCATCTCGCAACTAACTCATTAGTTGCAATGCTTGCAAGGCTTATGTGATGTGCATTACCGAGAGGGCCCAGAGATACCTCTCCGACAATCGGAGTGACAAATCCTAATCTTGAAATACGCCAACCCAACATGAACCTTTGGAGACACCTGTAGAGCTCCTTTATAATCACCCAGTTACGTTGTGACGTTTGGTAGCACACAAGGTGTTCCTCCGGCAAACGGGAGTTGCATAATCTCATAGTCATAGGAACATGTATAAGTCATGAAGAAAGCAATAGCAACATACTAAACGATCGGGTACTAAGCTAATGGAATGGGTCATGTCAATCACATCATTCTCCTAATGATGTGATCCCATTAATCAAATGACAACACATGTCTATGGTTAGGAAACATAACCATCTTTGATTAATGAGCTAGTCAAGTAGAGGCACACTAGTGACGTTTAGTTTGTCTATGTATTCACACAAGTATTATGTTTCCGGATAATACAATTCTAGCATGAATAATAAACATTTATCATGATATAAGGAAATAAATAATAACTTTATTATTGCCTCTAGGGCATATTTCCTTCAGTCTCCCACTTGCACTAGAGTCAATAATCTAGATTTACACAGTACTGATTCTAACACCCATGGAGCTTTGGTGCTGATCATGTTTTGCTCGTGGAAGAGGCTTAGTCAACGGGTCTGCTACATTCAGATCCGTATGTATCTTGCGAATCTCCATGTCTCCCACCTGGACTAGATCCCCGATGGAATTGAAGCGTCTCTTGATGTGTTTGGTTCTCTTGTGAAATCTGGATTCCTTTGCCAAGGCAATTGCACCAGTATTGTCACAAAAGATTTTCATTGGACCCGATGCACTAGGTATGGCACCTAGATCGGATATGAACTCCTTCATCCAGACTCCTTCGTTTGCTGCTTCCGAAGAAGCTATGTACTCCGCTTCACATGTAGATCCCGCCACAACGCTTTGTTTAGAACTGCACCAACTGATAGCTCCACCGTTTAATGTAAACACGTATCCGGTTTGAGATTTAGAATCGTCCGGATCAGTGTCAAAGCTTGCATCAACGTAACCATTTACGATGAGCTCTTTGTCACCTCCATATACGAGAAACATATCCTTAGTCCTTTTCAGGTATTTCAGGATGTTCTTGACTGCTGTCCAGTGATCCACTCCTGGATTACTTTGGTACCTCCCTGCTAGACTTATAGCAAGACATACATCAGGTCTGGTACACAACATTGCATACATGATAGAGCCTATGGCTGAAGCATAGGGAACATCTTTCATTTTCTCTCTATCTTCTGCAGTGGTCGGGCATTGAGTCTTACTTAATTTCACACCTTGTAACACAGGCAAGAATCCTTTCTTTGCTTGATCCATTTTGAACTTCTTAAAAATTTTGTCAAGGTATGTGCTTTGTGAAAGTCCAATTAAGCGTCTTGATCTATCTCTATAGATCTTAATGCCCAATATGTAAGCAGCTTCACCGAGGTCTTTCATTGAAAAACTCTTATTCAAGTAT
This sequence comes from Triticum urartu, assembly GCF_056163025.1. Classification (NCBI taxonomy): domain Eukaryota; kingdom Viridiplantae; phylum Streptophyta; class Magnoliopsida; order Poales; family Poaceae; genus Triticum; species Triticum urartu. The sequence continues at coordinate 528,985,399 of NC_141877.1, read as the reverse complement.
CCCTTTATGCTATCCAGAAATTCTATATCATTTACAATTTGTAATATGTCATCTACATATAATATCAGAAATGCTACAAAGCTCCCACTCACTTTCTTGTAAATACAGGCTTCCCCAAAAGTATGTACAAAACCAAATGCTTTGATCACATTATCAAAGCATTTATTCCAACTCCGAGAGGCTTGCACCAGTCCATAAATGGATCGCTGGAGCTTGCACACTTTGTTAGCTCCCTTTGGATCGACAAAACCTTCCGGCTGCATCATATACAATTCTTCTTCCAGAAATCCATTCAGGAATGCAGTTTTGACATCCATCTGCCAAATTTCATAATTATAAAATGCGGCAATTTCTAACATGATTCGGACAGACTTAAGCATCGCTACGGGTGAGAAGGTCTCAACATAGTCAATCCCTTGAACTTGTCGAAAACCTTTTGCGACAAGTTGAGCTTTGTAGACAGTAATATTACCGTCAGTGTCAGTCTTCTTCTTGAAGATCCATTTATTCTCAATTGCTTGCCGATCTTTGGGCAAGTCAACCAAAGTCCACACTTTGTTCTCATACATGGATCCCATCTCAGATTTCATGGCTTCAAGCCATTTTGCGGAATCTGGGCTCACCATCGCTTCTCCATAGTTCATAGGTTCATCATGATCTAGTAGCATGACTTCCAGAACAGGATTACCGTACCACTCTGGTGCGGATCTTACTCTGGTAGATCTACGAGGTTCAGTAGTATCTTGTTCTGAAGTTTCATGATCATCATCATTAGCTTCCTCACTAATTGGTGTAGCTGTCACAGAAACCGGTTTCTGTGATGTACTACTTTCCAATAAGGGAGCAGGTACAGTTACCTCATCAAGTTCTACTTTCCTCCCACTCACTTCTTTCGAGAGAAACTCCTTCTCTAGAAAGTTTCCGAATTTAGCAACAAAAGTCTTGCCTTCAGATCTGTGATAGAAGGTGTATCCAATAGTTTCCTTTGGATATCCTATGAAGACGCATTTCTTTGATTTGGGTTCGAGTTTATCAGGTTGAAGCTTTTTCACATAAGCATCGCAGCCCCAAACTTTCAGAAACGACAACTTTGGTTTCTTGCCAAACCACAGTTCATAAGGCGTCGTCTCAACGGATTTTGATGGCGCCCTATTTAACGTGAATGCGGCCGTCTCTAAAGCATAACCCCAAAATGATAGCGGTAAATCAGTAAGAGACGTCATAGATCGCACCATATCTAGTAAAGTACGATTACGATGTTCGGACACACCATTATGCTGTGGTGTTTCGGGTGGCGTGAGTTGCGAAACTATTCCGCATTGTTTCAAATGTACACCAAACTCGTAACTCAAATATTCTCCTCCATGATCAGATCGTAGGAATTTTATTTTCTTGTTACGATGATTTTCAACTTCACTCTGAAATTCTTTGAACTCACTACAAGAAATATGTCAACTTATGACCTTCTGTTAGTGACCCTCGGAGAATTGGTCATAAATTTATGACCATTTTAGACCAATTGGTCAAAAGCTATTCAGGGGGCTCCAAACCCTAAACCATTGCGACCATTTTGGTCAGAAATGTCGTAATTTCCTTAGACGAAATGGTCACAAAGCAAACAGTGCTAGTCCGCTGCCTTATTTCTAGTTGTTAATGACCAATATAGATGGTCATAGCCTTGTAGATTGTGGTGGGTTGTGATGACTAGGCGCCATCTCATCAGTTTTGCCTATGTGTCATGTCCATGTGGCAGTTTTTGCCCTAGGTTGTGAAGCAACCTATATTTCTATCATTCCCAAAATTCCCAAAAAAATCTCATAAATTCTTTGGGGCATATCTTCATCAAATATGTAAAAATCCTTTCTTGCCTAGTTCAAAACTAATTCAACAATATTCATTTTCTTATTTTTTTCACAATAACACTTTATGAAGGAAGTGCTATTTATATATTCTTGATTGCCCTCGGAATTTTTGGGCACTCTTTCCTATCCAAATCATTACCGCATAACAAAATTCAGCTCCATTTGCCTAGCAAATCTTCCTCGGCAAATTTCCAAAGTTTTTGTCCACCTAGAAGCATTGTGAAGGAAGTACCTTTTTTATATCTCTAAATGACATGAAATTTATACAGTTCCTTCATATGCCCAAATTATCACCCTCCTCCAAATTGCAGCTCAGTCAAATCATCTATGTGAGCCCAGGTTCAATTTATATTTTATGGCCAAATTGGCACGTTGCAAAGCAAGTGTTATATAGACCCCTCCTATTACCCTCAAACTTTTCGTGCACTCTTCCATACCCAAATCATTGCCACATGATAATATTCAGCTCAATTTTCCTAGTAAATCTTTCTCGGGAAATTTCCAAAGTTTCTACCTCGAGAGAAGCTTTGTGAAGTAAGTACTACCTAGGCTTACCCAAATTATCTGAAAATTTACCAGCACATGACCATACCTAAGTAACTTACCTACACCAATTTTGAGCTCATTTCATTCATCCAATCTCTCTCACTAGTTTTCCCAAGTTTCTGTCCATAGAAGAGCATTGTGAAGGAAGTACTACTTTGGCATGTCCAAATGGTATCAATTTTCTACAATGCTTTCCTATGCCCAAATAACCATCCTCCACAAAATTTCAGCTCACTCCATTCATTATTTTGAGCCCAGCTTGAACATTCATATTTTTGTCCAGCGTGGTACTTTGCAAAGCAAGTACAACATAGGATCCTCCTTTTGAGCTAAAAATTTGTGAAGACATTCTCCTTAGTAGATGATCATCCTCAACCAAAACTCACGCCCATTGGCCATGTGCATTTCCCGTACCGCTAATCAAACACTTGGCTGCTAATTCATATTTGAGCATCAATCGGTCTCCTCGTGAGAATCTTATGTTGTAATTTTCTTCCTAGCACCAACCTGGGGAGTGCCCAACCCACTAGACATTCCTAGGCCGCCCAGAACACATGGCAACATTACGGTCAAGCGGTGACCACGCGACGGGCATGCGAGTTTACGCGCTCTAGAGTTGGGGCCCTCGGCCACCGCCCAAACCTCGACGTATCGCCACAAAACCATGTATTTATGATTAAATAGGTCCTTATGTAACTAGAAATGATTTTTGGAAAAAAATAAATAGCAAACTATGAGGCAGTTGCAGTTCAAATTTGACCCGCTTCCAGCTGAATCGGCGGAAATTTGTCTTTTTCACGAGAGGTGGATCAAAATTTTTTACACCCAACCATTTTGTCAATTGTGCATTAAATATGGCCTAGTATTTTATAAAAATGATTTGGTCCAATTTTGCAATTATTTGGTAGTTCCTTCACAAAAAACCTCCTTTCGGGCACTCGAAAAATGGAAATTGTTTTTTTCGTCCAGCAAAAATGAAAAGTTCCTTAGGCAACATTGTTTGCCATTCCAATATGCACCCTTGTGCACAATATGAGATCATTTGAACAAACTATGCCATGAATGTGGCCATAAGATTGATCATTTGGCTTGAAAGCCATTGATCTCCACACGTGATAGCTCGTTTCTGAGAACACTTTTTTAAAATAATTGCCGTATTACAAGTTTGTTATTTTTCCTGGGAACTTGGCCACATATAATGACACAATGCGAAGGTTTCCCAATTTTTTGATTTTTTTTGAATTTTTTATGCCTGTTTAAAAATGCGGTCAAAACGGCGGGAATGACCGTTCCTAGCTAGTGGTTGAATCTTGGAATTTTTTTGGTGTTTCTCTGATTAAATAGGTACTTATGTACCTAGAAATGATTTTTGTAAAAAATAAATAGCAAACTATGATGCAGCTGCAGTTCAAATTTGACTCGCTTCCTACTGAATCAACGGAAATTTGTCTTTTTCACGAGAGGAGGATCAAAACTTTTTACACCCAACCATTTGGTCAATTGTGCATTAAATATGGCCTAATATTTTAGAAAAATGATTTGGTCCAATTTTGCAACAATTATTTGGGAGGTCCTTCACAAAAAAACCTCCTTTCGGGCACTCGGAAAATGGAAAATGAATTTTCCGTGCAAAGAAAATAAAAACTCCCTTAGGAAACAGTGTTTGGAATTCCAATATGCACCCTTGTGAACAACCTGAGATCATTTGAACAAACTATGCCATGAATGTGGCCATAAGATTGATCATTTGGGTTGAAAGCCATGAATCTTCACGCATGATAGCTCATTTCTGAGAATAATTTTTTAAAATAATTGTCGTATCACAAGTTTATTATTTTTCCTAAAAACTTGGCCACATATAATGACACAATGCGAAGGTTTCCCAATTTTTTGATTTTTTTGAATTTTTTATGCCCGTTTCAAAATGCGGTCAAAACGACGGGCTTGACCGTTCCCAGCTAGTGGTTGAATCTTGGAAAACTTTTGATATTTCTTTGATTAAATAGATACTTATGTACCTATAAATGATTTTTGGAAAAAATAAAGAGCAAACTATGAGACAGTTGTAGTTCAAATTTGACCCGCTCCCTGCTGAATCGGCAGGAATTTGTCTTTTTCACGGGAGGTGGATCGAAACTTTTGACACACAACCATTTGGTCAACTGTGCATTAAATTTTTCCTAGTATTTTAGAAAATTGATTTTGTCTAATTTTGCAACAAATATATGGTAGGTCCTTCACAAAAGAACTCATTTCGGGCACTCGAAAAATGGAAAATTGATTTTTCGTGCAAAGGAAATAAAAACTCCCTTTGTCAATATTGTTTGCAAATCCAAGATGTAAACTTGTGCACAATATGATATCATTTGAACAAATATTTGATAGGACTTTCATAAAAAACCTCATTTTGAGCATTGAAAAATGGAATGAAATTTTTATCTTGAATCGATCACGACCAATTTATATGGTCATAAGGTCATCAAATGGTTTGCTACGTTCTGATTGGTCCATGAGCATATCACGCGGATCATGCATCAACCGCCGTAGGATGCTTCCGGATCCAACGGCAGCCCTCACCCCCTCAGCCAACCGCAGCCCAACTACCCAAACCCTAACCCACACCCGCACTCCTCCTCCCTCGGCTCCTCGCCGCCGCCACCTCCTCCCCCTTCCAGATCGAGACAGAGCGAGAGCTCGCATCCTCCCTTACAGATCGCTGCCGCCACCTCCCTCCGGCGGAGCTCGCCGCCGTCCATGGCCTCCTCCATGCCCTCCTTTTCTCACCCCTCCCCTTCCCTCACCAGGAGGGAGAGAAGAACCCGAGGGAGGGAGATCCAACGTGATCTAGTCTCGACCTCCACTGCCTCGGCCTCGCGCCTCGCCGGAGCAGCTCTGCCGTCGGCCGAAGTTGCGCAGGTCACCGTATTCCCCCGCTCTTGTTCCTCCCTCTGTTTATCTCTTCCTTTTTTCTCTCAAGTTTCAACCCCCCTCTGTACTTCTCTTTGCAAGGAGGCCGCCATGGACTTCCTCGTCGAGCCGTCGCCGGAGTTCCAAGTCCACGCCGCTCGAAACCGTCTTCAACCTCCATCGGCCCTTGTTCCTCCATGCCCCGCCAAGCGCGCGCCAAGCCGTCGCCGCGTCGAGCTCTACCGCCCAAGTCCGCCGTCCCGTCGCCCACCGGACCTCCCTGGCTGTCTTCCTCCACTGCATCCAGTCGCTCCTCGAACGCACCAAGTCCCCCTGCATCAAGCGCCGCCCTCACCCAGACGCATCGAGCGTTGGTGCTCTTCTGCGTCATCGGGTGGATGACACCCAGCGCACTCACGCGCGTGGGGTCAAGGGCGTTGACCGCGCCCCTGCCTGGGCAGATCGCCAGCGCCTCCCGGCTCGATCCCCTGCTCGACCGCTCGCATGGTACGCTCCCTCCGTCCCCTCTCCTCGAGTTGTACCAGACAGTGGCACCAGGTTTGTATGCTGTGGCTGAGTATTTGACTGGGGGTGCAACAACTGAACTTACAGGTGGATACATGCTTCCAGGTGAAGGAGCTTGAGGAAACGCAGCATTGCCCATGAAATGGTGAAGGACTTGTTTTAATCCTGATATATCTGATGAAATAGTACTTCTCTACTTCACTGTTCAATCAGGCGATGCAGAATCCCAGTTCCAGAATGTTTTTCAAATTATATTTGCTAGAAAAACGATCTTATATTATTTACATGGGTCAATCTCGACCATCATGACTCCTAAGTTAATAAGGTTGGTTGTGTGCTCTCCTTGCAGCAGCCTGAGCTCCGGCGAGGTTGATCTGGATGGCTCGGCAGCGTCACCGGCGGTGAGAACCCCCCTCCCTTTGCGGCTATGGATGAACTGGTTTGCGTGTTGCCTCCTACCTTTTGTGCTCGTGTTGCGGTGGTTAGGTTAATGAAAATTGAACTAGTTAACTACTGTAAGCGATTCTGCAATTGTTTGTGGATCTGGTAGCAAGCTGTATGAACCATAGTTAGCTACTTTAGATAACTACAACTTATTAGGTTAATAACAATTAGTAGGACTTCATCACAGTTCTTCTGTAGTTCCCTTTAGCTGCTTTAGATAACCATAGGTCTTATGTAGTTGTAGCTGGACTGTTAATTTGGTACTCCATCACATCGGTGTGGGTTTTGGCAGTACGAGTGTACTGCCACAATGTCACCAGCTGGTGCAATTGCAACCAGTAGAAATGAGAATATAGTATTGGCAATTTGGCATAATATACACCTGAGTCGGATAAGACTTAGGACAATGTCCTTTGAGGCTGCAGAAGATTAGTTGCTAGTTGCTACCATGTGCATAGGATAAGATCATATGCTGCTGCTGCAGGATAGTTATCCTCTTCGTATGGCAATATGCTTATTTTCCTTGGTTCCAACTACGCAGTGAATTCTCTTTCAAAAAAAAATGTGGCGCATGCATGAGGATCAATCCTGTTGACTGCGTGACAATCATGTTTCCGTGAAGTTATTAGACATACAATACTTTTGAAATACCCATACTGTAACTGACCAAAGAACTAGAAGCAAAAGACATACAGTACATCACTTTTCAAATGCTCAATACTGTAGCTGACACACTAGAGAACTAGAAGAATAACCTGCATTAGAAACACTCGCTGGGTGCTTCCCTTGCCCCTGGCAATGTCAATGAATCATAGTGGTACTATAGGCACCGAGGAAATTGTGGGAGACGTTGATTGTAAATGTCAATGTAAACAGAAATCATGATGTAAATTTTCTAATCTGAATTCTGAATTTGAATCAGAGTTGATTGTTAACTCTGAATCTTTCAGACCTCACTTCTTCAGTTTATCCTGAAGGTTCTTCTCCTAACCTTCACTTCTTGTATGTGCATGTGCTCCAGCTCACCCATGGTCTTGTTTGTCCCGCAGGTTAGTGAGCAGCATCAGGAGGAGCTCAAGCACGACCACCAAGAGGCACCACCGCAGCAGCAGGTAGCACGTCCATACCGCCTCCCTCTTCCTCTGTTCCCAATCCTTTTTATTAGAATATACTGTGTACATTCTGAACCCCCTAATGTGACACAAGTATATGCACATGCTATGGTTTAAGTGTTGCTTGTGTATGGTAAATAGGTTGAGCACCCACCGCTATTTGATGCTATTTTGTTTAGGATTCTGTTCCTCTATGCATGTAATCTCTAGACCATGATCAAGCATATACACACAGTTAATTTGCATGGAACGATTACTACTAACTAAAGAAGGAAGCGGACTTCTTCACATAAAGGAAGATGTCTGTTTTAGTAATATAAACAAATAAAAAAAATATTGTTTGCATACAATCAGATCATTCTCACTTATTAGTGGAGTTCTAAGTATGTAGAATCTTTAGTTCTCTGGTTATATTACAGTCAGAATTATACTATGTGCATGATTTTATCAATTGCTGGCACTATGGATAGAGCTTTGTGTGTAGTCTGGAGTTGTTCCTGTTATTGTTCTATCCATTTAATTGGTGTTACATGTGTAGCCAGTAACCAGGACCTGCACTTGTGCCATGCATATTCATATTGTCTCTATTGTCTTGTATGAATATCTCATTTTAACTAGCTCGGCTAAAAAAGCTCGGTACTAGCTGAAATGTGTTTATCATTCTATAAAGAATTGTCCTTTACTCCTTCACTCCTTTTTTTGAATGGAATGTTCATAATATATTGGCTCCAGTTTTTCTAATTCTTCTAAGATGATTCATGTAACAGGGCGATCATGGAAGGCAAGAAGTCGTTCTGTTAGCCCAGTCCTGACTGTGGCATTTGATCTCTATCGAAGGAGCTCCATGCTGAAGAAGAATACACTTGTAGAGCTTGTAACATTACTTAGAGAGCTTGTAAAGTACTGTAGAGCTTTGCATTTGTAGAGCTTGTAAAGCATTGTATATATTAGAGCTTGTATTACGTGTCATTTGTAGAGCTTGTAGTGAATCTGGCTATTGTTATTTAAATTATTATGTGTGTTTTCTGCTTGCCTATTTAAATACTGGTTATTTTCTTACTATGAAATTCAAATATGATGTCAAATTGAAATATGAAGAATCTGAGCCTAATAGCTGGGACCCACTTATCAAAACCTGACAACTGGGACCTGTTTGACTAATGGACCCATTAAAAAAAGAAAACTAAAACTGTTGGTGCAAAAAGGCCATGGCCCAGACAATAAAAAGGCCAAATTGTAGGTCTTGGCCCGTGTAGTTCACCAAAATTAGTAGCGAAAAAAACACAAATAGGCTGAATCGTTGGCTAGGCCCATGTAGAAAATCGAATTGGACCGGGCCGAATCTTGTGCCACGTTAGATTGCCACGCTGGATGCCTACGTGGCCTCGGGAGGTTGCTAGTGACCAAAACGCCACAGTAGACGTATTTTGGTCATAAACGTCTTCGACCATTCCAGAAGAAAGGTCGCTATAGTCAGTTTATGACGGCCAGCTTTTGACCTTATGTTTTTGGTCACAAAAAGGTCACAAATGGATATTTGTGACCATTCAGTGACCAATAGTGGTGGTCACAAGTTGACATATTTCTTGTAGTGACTTTTCAAATGTTTCAGACTTATGTTTCATTAAGTAGATATACCCATATCTGCTTAAGTCATCTGTGAAGGTGAGAACATAACGATATCCGCCATGAGCCTCAACATTCATCGGACCACATACATCTGTATGTATGATTTCCAACAAATCTGTTGCTCTCTCCATAGTACCAGAGAATGGTGTTTTGGTCATCTTGCCCATAAGGCATGGTTCGCAATTACCAAGTGATTCATGATCAAGTGGTTCCAGAAGTCCATCAGTATGGAGTTTCTTCATGCGCTTTTACACCGATATGACCTAGACGACAGTGCCACAAATAAGTTGCACTATCATTATCAACTCTACATCTTTTGGCTTCAACATTATGAATATGTGTGTCACTACCATCGAGATTTAATAAGAATAGACCACTCTTCAAGGGTGCATGACCATAAAAGATATTACTCATATAAATAGAACAACCATTATTCTCTGATTTAAATGAATAACCATCTCGCATCAAACAAGATCCAGATATAATGTTCATGCTCAACGCTGGCACCAAAGAACAATTATTTAGGTCTAATACTAATCCCGAAGGTAGATGTAGAGGTAGCGTGCCGACCGCGATCACATCAACTTTGGAACCATTTCCCACGCGCATCGTCACCTCGTCCTTAGCCAATCTTCGCTTAATCCGTAGTCCCTATTTCGAGTTGCAAATATTAGCAACAGAACCAGTATCAAATACCCAGGTGCTACTGCGAGTATTAGTAAGGTACACATCAATAACATGTATATCATATATACCTTTGTTCACCTTGCCATCCTTCTTATCCGCCAAATACTTGGGGCAGTTCCGCTTCCAGTGACCAGTCTGCTTGCAGTAGAAGCACTTAGTTTCAGACTTAGGTCCAGATTTGGGTTTCTTCTCCTGAGCAGCAACTTGCTTGTTGTTCTTTTTGAAGTTCCCCTTCTTCTTCCCTTTGCCCTTTTTCTTGAAACTAGTGGTCTTGTTGACCATCAACACTTGATGCTCCTTCTTGATTTCTACCTCCGCAGCTTTCAGCATTGCGAAGAGCTCGGGAATTGTCTTATTCATCCCTTGCATATTATAGTTCATCACGAAGCTCTTGTAGCTAGGTGGAAGTGATTGGAGAATTTTGTCAATGACGCAATCATCTGGAAGATTAACTCCCAATTGAATCAAGTGATTATTATACCCAGACATCTTGAGTATATGCTCACTGACAGAACTGTTCTCCTCCATCTTGCAGCTATAGAACTTATTGGAGACTTCAGATCTCTCAATCCGGGCATTTGCTTGAAATATTAACTTCAACTCCTGGAACATCTCATATGCTCCATGCCGTTCAAAACGTCGTTGAAGTCCCGATTCTAAGCCGTAAAGCATGGCACACTGAACTATCGATTAGTCATCAGCTTTGCTCTGCCAGACGTTCATAACATCTGGTGTTGCTCCAGCAGTAGGCCTGGCACCCAGCGGTGCTTCCAGGACGTAATTCTTATGTGCAGCAATGAGGATAATCCTCAAGTTACGGACCCAGTCCGTGTAATTGCTACCATCATCTTTCAACTTTGCTTTCTCAAGGAACGCATTAAAATTCAATGGAACAACAACACGGGCCATCTATCTACAATCAAACATAAACAAGCAAGATACTATCAGGTACTAAGTTCATGATAAATTTAAGTTCAATTAATCATATTACTAAAGAACTCCCACTTAGATAGACATCCCTGTAATCCTCTAAGTGATCACGTGATCCAAATCAACTAAACCATGTCCGATCATCACGTGAGATGGAGTAGTTTCATTGGTGAACATCACTATGTTGATCATATCTACTATATGATTCACGCTCGACCTTTCGGTCTCCGTGTTCCGAGGCCATATCTGTATATGCTTGGCTCATCAAGTATAACCTAAGTATTCCGCGTGTGCAACTGTTTTGCACCCGTTGTATTTGAACATAGAGCCTATCACACCCGATCATCACGTGGTGTCTCAGAACGAAGAACTTTCGCAACGGTGCATACTCAGGGAGAATACTTCTTGATAATTAGTGAGAGATCATCTTAAAATGCTACCATCAATCAAAGCAAGATAAGATGCATAAAATATAAACATCACATGCAATCATTATAAGTGATATGATATGGTCATCATCATCTTGTGCTTGTGATCTCCATCTTCGAAGCATTGTCATGATCACCATCGTCACTGGCGCGACACCTTGATCTCCATCGTAGCATCGTTGTCGTCTCGCCAATCTTATGCTTCTACGACTATCGCTACCGCTTAGTGATAAAGTAAAGCATTACAGGGCGATTGCATTGCATACAATAAAGCGACAACCATATGGCTCCTGCCAGTTGCCGATAACTCGGTTACAAAACATGATCATCTCATACAATAAAATTTAGCATCATGTCTTGACCATATCACATCAAAACATGCCCTGCAAAAACAAGTTAGACGTCCTCTACTTTGTTGTTGCAAGTTTTACGTGGCTGCTACGGGCTTAAGCAAGAACCAATCTTACCTACGCATCAAAACCACAACGATAGTTTGTCAAGTTGGAGCTGTTTTAACCTTCGCAAGGACCGGGCGCAGCCACACTCGGTTCAACACAAGTTGGAGAAACTGACACCCGCCAGCCACCTGTGTGCAAAGTACGTCGGTAGAACCAGTCTCGCGTAAGCGTACGCGTAATGTCGGTCCGGGCCGCTTCATCCAACAATACCGCCGAACCAAAGTATGACATACTGGTAAGCAGTATGACTTATATCGCCCACAACTCACTTGTGTTCTACTCGTGCACAACATCAACACATAAAACCTAGGCTCTGATACCACTGTTGGAGAATGTAGTAATTTCAAAAAATTTCCTACGCACACGCAAGATCATGGTGATGCATAGCAACGAGAGGGGAGAGTGTAGTCTACGTACCCTTGTAGACCAACAGCGGAAGCGTTATGACAACGCGGTTGATGTAGTCGTACGTCTTCACGGCCCGACCGATCAAGCACCGAAACCACGGCACCTCCGAGTTTTAGCACACGTTCAGCTCGATGACGATCCCCGGACTCCGATCCAGCAAAGTGTCGGGGAAGAGTTCCGTCAGCACGACGGCGTGGTGACGATCTTGATGTTCTATCGTCGCAGGGCTTCGCCTAAGCACCGCTACAATATTATCAAGGAGTATGGTGGAAGGGGGCACCGCACACGGCTAAGAAAACGATCATGTGGATCAACTTGTGTGTCTAGAGGTGCCCCCTGCCCCCGTATATAAAGGAGCAAGGGGGAGGCCGGCCGGCCCTAGGGCGCGCCAAGGAGGAGGAGTCCTCCTCCTAGTAGGAGTAGGACTCCCCTCTTTCCTACTCCTACTAGGAGGGGGAAAGGAAGGGGGAGAGGGAGAAGGAAAGGGGGGCGCCGGCCCCCTCTCCTAGTCCAATTCGGACCAGAGGGGGAGGGGGTGCGCGGCCCACCCTGGCCGCCTCTCTCTCTCCACTAGGGCCCATAAAGCCCATTACTTCTCCCGGGGGGGGGGTCCGGTAACCCTCCGGCACTCCGGTTTTCTCCGAAATCACCCGGAACACTTCCGGTGTCCGAATATAGTCGACCAATATATCAATCTTTATGTCTCGACCATTTCAAGACTCCTCGTCATGTCCGTGATCACATCCGGGACTCCGAACAAACTTTGGTACATCAAAATATATAAACTCATAATGAAACTGTCATCGTAACGTTAAGCATGCGGACCCTACGGGTTCGAGAACAATGTAGACATGACCGAGACATGTCTCCGGTCAATAACCAATAGCGGAACCTGGATGCTCATATTGGCTCCCACATATTCTACGAAGATCTTTTATCGGTCAGACCGCATAACAACATACTTTATTCCCTTTGTCATCGGTATGTCACTTGCCCGAGATTCGATCGTCGTTATCTTAATACCTAGTTCAATCTCGTTACCGGCAAGTCTCTTTACTCGTTCTGTAATACATCATCTCACAACTAACTCATTAGTTGCAATGCTTGCAAGGCTTATGTGATGTGCATTACCGAGAGGGCCCAGAGATACCTCTCCGACAATCAGAGTGACAAATCCTAATCTCGAAATACGCCAACCCAACATGAACCTTTGGAGACACCTGTAGAGCTCCTTTATAATCACTCAGTTACGTTGTGACGTTTGGTAGCACACAAGGTGTTCCTCCGGCAAACGGGAGTTGCATAATCTCATAGTCATAGGAACATGTATAAGTCATGAAGAAAGCAATAGCAACATACTAAACGATCGGGTGCTAAGCTAATGGAATGGGTCATGTCAATCACATCATTCTCCTAATGATGTGATCCCGTTAATCAAATGACAACACATGTCTATGGTTAGGAAACATAACCATGTTTGATTAATGAGCTAGTCAAGTAGAGGCACACCAGTGACGTTTAGTTTGTCTATGTATTCACACAAGTATTATGTTTCCGGTTAATACAATTCTAGCATGAATAATAAACATTTATCATGATATAAGGAAATAAATAATAACTTTATTATTGCCTCTAGGGCATATTTCCTTCACTAACTCATTAGTTACAATGCTTGCAAGGCTTATAGTGATGTGCATTACCAAGAGGGCCCAGAGATACCTCTCCGACAATCGGAGTGACAAATCATAATCTCGATCTATGCCAACTCAACAAGTACCATCGGAGACACCTGTAGAGCACCTTTATAATCACCCAGTTACGTTGTGACATTTGGTAGCACACAAAGTGTTCCTCCAGTAATCGGGAGTTGCATAATCTCATAGTCATAGGAACATGTATAAGTTATGAAGAAAGCAATAGCAACAAACTAAACGATCAAGTGCTAAGCTAATGGAATGGGTCATGTCAATCACATCATTCTCGTAATGATGTGATCCTGTTAACCAAATGACAACTCATGTCTATGGTTAGGAAACATAACCATCTTTGATCAACGAGCTAATCAAGTAGAGGTATACTAGTGACACTCTGTTTGTCTATGTATTCACACATGTAATAAGTTTCCGGTTAATACAATTCTAGCATGAATAAGAAACATTTATCATGATATAAGGAAATAAATAATAACTTTATTATTGCCTCTAGGGCATATTTCCTTGACTACCATAGGTGGAATTCATCTTGAAGATCATCTACATCAACCTTTCTCCCACCATGTCTATGTGTAAGTGGTACTCTTTGGACTATGGGTCCATAGAAGTAGGTAGATGGCAATATATCTCTTGTTCTTTAATACAATGATCGCATAAGTTTCCCTACACGATTGTAAACCATACGATGTAATTTTTTAGGTGTGTTCGGTGCAGTGTGATGAATTGTCACTTTATTATCAGATCTATACATGTTTGTTAAGGGATTCATATGAAGTCTTTGCTGCATAATTTATAGACATATATGTTCTCCGATCTATTAGTCTTACGTGGACCATGTTGAGGTGAACAATCTCTAAGAGGGAGTTGTGTATGTCAGATGATTTCAACCTTACAAATAATCCACTGTTGTGATAGAAGTGGAAAATGCTTGTATTGTATTGTATTATATTGCTGCCACTAACAATAAAAAAGATAGTTCAGTAGTTGTCCCGGTGATGAACACGGGATAAAGACAATATATTATCAACATCATGTACTCATGCCTAATGCAATGCTCTATTTTACTTGATATATCTTTGACACCAATACTGGATAACATTTTTTAGAGTATTAGCAACAGATGCACTTAGATTAAAGTTTATAGACACTAACCATGTTGAGGTAGCCACTGATGATGGAGGGAGAAATTCGACGATGTGGCAGTGGTTGAGGTAGTCGGCTCTTCTTTGACATGTACGCAAGATTGCCTTGGCTAGTTTGTTGCCGTGAATTCAAAGCTACGGTGGCGGGTCCTTGTGACGTACGATGACAGGAAGTGGGTGGTCTGTTCAGTGATCTTTTGCGGCGCCAATCGTGCCTAGTTCTCCTTTGTAGCTCCCCATCAGAGTCGGAATTGCGCTATCTACTCGTAGGTGGCTGAGTTTTGGCGCAAATTTTCACACAGCTCCAGACGACCTATTCGGTGTGGGTTGAGTGGACGATCACCTAAGGCAAAATCGGAGTCGTTTGCTCACGGTTTAGAGATGGCCCATCTATGGGAGGAGTGATGGCGATGACGCTGGTGTATTGTCTCGACGAGTTTATCTTTGATGTGGTGTGTGTGGGGTATCTTATGTGTGCCGCTCGGCGGTTGTGATGGTTTTCCGACCGTTTTTTCATAATTAACTAGGCAATCTGGTTTCGGTGTTTCCTAATTAACCGAGCAACACTTTTCTTCTTAATGAATGTAGGAATTCTGTTATTTCAAAAAACAATTAGACACAACATACACTATGCTTATATGCAATTATATCATAGATAGTCGTAGCTATAAAAAGTACTCCCTCTGTGAACTAAAGGAGAGATCTAAAGGAGGTTATATTAGTTTACAGAGGGAGTACAAGTTAATCGATATGTAACTAGACTTAAGAGATTTCAAATACGTATTATTCGCATAAAAAGCCTTAGTTTAATGGGAAAAAATCAAGATACTTTTAGTGTCAAATTGGGACTCACTAAGACAGAAAATGGAACATTGGTTCAAACTCCTCTTTGGATTAAAGTGGTACTTGTGAATAGCCATTAACTACGTGAAAAAGGTAGAAGAACATGGCCCATTTTGGGCCATACAATGTGTTACAGATGTATGATTGGTCATTACTCTTCGACCGGGTTATTGATAGAGAAAAAAAACTAAAGAAGAATGAATGGAAGGAGAGGAATTAAGGATTCACGGAGGAGGGAGGGTGGCTATATATACACAATGTTGAGAAAATTGAGTTTTCGCATACAAACACTGGCACGTTAAGTGGGCGGTGGGACATTTATCATCAATATGTTGGTTCACGGGTCATGCGTGTACATCTCATCTTCCAACTGGGCTTGCACATGGACAGTGTCCACGGACCCGGTCCCAGTTTGATGGCCATTGACTCCACTCGACCTCAGCCCATGTGACATGATAAAAGTGTTGGACCTAAACAAATGTGGTTCATTGTTCCTCCATTGTATCAGTGTGGTATTGGTTCCAAACACACAGTAATCCACGTTGAATCTGCGTCCGGCTTCAACGATCATAACGTACAGTGTTCAAAGTGAATGTGCGAGATAAACTCAGTGACCGATAATGCATTTCACTCCATGTGCGAGATGAACTCAGTGACCGATAATGCATTTCGCTCCAGCGTATTACTTATTTGTTATACCTTTGATTTATTAGTCCTCCTTGTGTTTCGTGCCAAAATTTAATCATAGGTTTAACTGATGAATGTTAATGCATGCCAAAAAAATTACTATATCGTTGGATTCGTATTTGAACATAGTTTTCAATGATGCTGTTTTCTTATGATATGCACTAACATTTTGTTATTCAGTTTTGCTAAAACATATCTAGATGTGCCATAAGTATTGCACATCTAAGTCATATCATTGATTTTACATTGAGATTCGTGTGAATATTTTCTTTCTCTTTTTTCTTTTTTTCTTTATACTTGATTCACTTATTTAGATGTGCAATAACTAAAGCACATCTAGATGTGCTCTAGACACACCTTTTGTTATTTATCACAAAATATTACAGGGATAAACCAGGACGGAAGTAGTACGGGATTCCCAAGTAGTACTACTACACGGAGTGCATCGCAATGCTAGAGCTTCTTTAGAGCAGGCACAAGCTGCTATGGCTATCCCTGAGCGAGGTGCACGTAGGGCGGCCCCGTGTTTGGTCCTCCTCCCAACCTCTTGAGTCCATTACGCCATTGTGGCAGCACGCAGTTGCCGAAGCCTGCCAACAGTTGAATAATTAAGCACCATCAAATCAAATCAAACAAAAAGGGATAACATGTTGACGACGGAAGAATAGCTAGCTAGCTAGCTTGCGGAGGGTGAAGTGAACTCACTTGGCTGCTGGTAGACGACGGAGCCGCAGCCGCCGAAGTCACACGACTGGACGGACCGGCCGTTGCGCTGGTAGTAGTCGTTGAACGCGTATGAGGCGTGCGCGACCCTGGTGTTGGGCTCGAAGCACCACCCGCCGGCCTGGATGCCGCTGCAGTCCGCCCCGTTCCCGCACGCGTAGTCCAGCGCGTCCTGGAGCCTCCGGTCCCCGACCGCCGCGTTCGCCACGCACCAGCTTGGCCCCCCGGGGCCGGGGCCGGGGCCGGGGCGGGTGAAGTTCACGTCGTACACCTGCGTGCCGTTGGGGTAGAAGAGGCCGAAGTTGCGCTCGTCGTCGTCGCCCGGCTTGAGGTTCTCGTTGAAGAGGGAGAAGATGTAGACGGAGATGTCCGCGTCGGGGTTGTACGGCGTGCCGGCGCCGCTCAGGACCTTGCGGATGAGGTTGGAGTTGTACGCCTGGGCGTTCTCCGTCGAAGCCGAGCCGTCCAGCTTCGAGTTCGAGGCCACCCCCGTTTTGCCTTTGCCGCCCGGGGCACCCGACTCTGGAACCCTCATCAACGAGGCAACACGTCGACGCGTCCTGCCATTACCATGAGTATGCTCGCCGGAGTTTCCCAGCTTCTCCACGGCATGGAACACGGCGTCGACCATGGCGTCGAACAGGTTGAAGTAGGTGAGGCCGGTGCCCGGGTCGTGCTGGCCGTTGTTGGGGCGGAAGAAGGCGAAGTCGGGGTCGACGTGAGAATCGTACTTGTAGGCGAAGTAGGGGTAGATGTTGAAGGTGAGGTAGGAGCCGGTCTGCTCCAGGAAATCCACCATGGGCCGCATCACCGACCACGCGATGTCGTCCCGGAACTCGCCCACGGACGGCGGGAACGACGGCACCTTGAGCGCGTCCAGCGCGATCGGCGTCACCACCTTCACCGCGTCGCCCAGGCCGGCCCCGGCCAGCGCCGCCTGGATGTTCTTCATGGCCGGGAGGAGCTGGTGGGTCAGCCATGGCGCCTGGTGGAACACCTCGTTCCCGACGGCCACGCTGTCGATCCACGTGCCCGGGTACGCCTGCACGTTGCTCTGCACCCACCGCACCGCGTACGACATGCTGCTCGCCGCGTCCGGTATGTTGTCGTTGGGCAGGGACACCCCCACCTTGATGCCGGTGTTGGCCAGCGCGCGCAGCCCTCCGGCGTCGGCGTCGTACAGCCTCACCATCGTGATGCCGTGCTGCTTCAGCAGCTGCACCACCGCCGGCGGCTGCGGCAGGTTGTCGCCCATCATCCCGTAGCACACGCCCACCTCGCCGGCCTCTGCTGCAATGCAATGTACGGCCGAAAGGTTAGCTAATTAACACAGCTGCTGCTTCAGTGCGTGGTTGTGATTACCTGAACCGGAGAAGAAGGTGAGTGACAGTGCACCGCCGACGAAGAGAAGCAGGAGGAGCTTAGGGAGTGCCATGCTCTCCTAGCTAGGTTCTAGCTGCTACGGCAAGAAGATCGATCGAGGGATTATAGACGGGACGATGGAGCCACATGGTCGAGGTCAAGTCAACTGATGCCCGGCCGGCGGCGTGCATTGCATTTGGATACTCCGCTTGGAAAAAGGTTTGAAATTAGTTAAGTTAATGCGGTGTACGTACCGTTTTATTTTTTCCGAACAAATCCAGTTGGGATACTTATCCATTTGTTTGACGAAAAGGCCGCTGTATTCTGTTGATTAAGCAGGAAAACAACGCCATGCCGAAAGGGCAAAACCAAACAAAGAAAACGAAAAAGACAAAGATAACGAAAACGAAAACCTTTTTTTTAACATAGTACAGACGCAAGCGCTCATACATACGCACATACATTCATCCCTGTGAAGGCACACACACACACCCTACTCCTATGAACATCTTCGATAGACTGAGCCGGCATATCATGCAACGTCTCCTCCCACTGAAAGTGCATCGCCAGAAATCCTGAAATAAATCCAGAAAATAATGCGAGCACCAGGACTTGAACCCTGGTCGGCTGGGAATACCACTGTCCTCTAACCATCCAACCACAGGTTGGTTCACAAGATAACAAAAAACTAAAGCTACCGGTGAATCCAACCACTGTCCTCTTCTTTTCCTTCTTTGTTGTGGTGATGGCTGTAATGTGTGGTTGATGCTTTATATATAAAGCGGGGCGAAAGCCTTTTTCGGTAAGCTACCGGTGAATGTAACACCCCATATGTAGTCCTTCCCATGTTGTAACATATATCCAACTTGGTCTTGATCTAATTCCATGTGGGTCCCATCATTGTTGGCTTCATTTGTTTTGCTTTGTTGTTTTACTTATTGCATTCCATGCCATCTTTAGCATTTTGCTTTATGCCATCTTTTGCTTGATGCATCATATTATAGCATTGTGTCGTCCATGTTGTTTCCAAGTTCATCATGTGCATGGCCCTGCATCATGTTTGTTGCTTGCTCCATGTATGATCTTGAATCATCACCTCCTCCCCCCTTCTTCTTCCTTTCATTTTGCAAGATGCATTCTTTCCCACCTCAATAAATGTCCCATATTTCTCTATAAATCGTGCACCATGCCTACACCCTCTCTGTCAAATTTCATCTTAATTGGACTTGCTTTGGTTGGGTTAAAAAATGCATCAAGTTTGATTTTAGTTCAGTCATTCATACACCATCCAAATGAAGGCAGGGTGACTATAGAGGAAAACAATCATAGAGGTAATTAAGTACTTCTGTGATATGATTGTCAGTCACATTCACTATGATGAAAATAAAAATGAACGCGCCGCCCCACTTGCGACCATGCCAGCCGTCCGGTCTGCACCCTGTCAGTCTGCAGTCTCCTCGGCTCACACTTGAACCGTCCACGTTCATGCACCCTACTCTCTCTGTTCATAAATATAATTTTTTAGATTTTAATATGGGCTATACATGGATGTATTTCCTCTGTTTCGTTCACGAATAAGTATACATCTAGTTTTGATCTTGAGTTATAGTCTAACTCAAGGCGACTCTGCACAAAACTTCTTCAAATAAGACCGTAAAAACTGCAGTAGGTAACCCATCATCCCTTGGAAAAAGAAGAAGAAAGACTTCTGAAGGCAACAGGTAAGATGTCTTGAGGCCCGACAATTTGTTAGTTTGGCTTGACTGGGCCGGGCTTGGGAGGCTACTTGTCCACATAGTGCTCATCTTTGCTCTTTCCGTCTGTTATTTTCTGAATTGTTCTCCCATTGAGTACGTAGGAGAATACTGGGGGCCATCTTCCTATTGGACTGAATAAAATAATATGTATGTATACAACATTAGTATATCATCAAACAATCATAGAGGTAATTAAGTAGTACTTATGTGATATGATTGTCAGTCAGGTTCACTGTGACGGAATTAAAAATGAAGGCGCCGCCCCACTTGCGACCAGCGGCATGCCAGCCGTCCGGTTTGCACGCTGTCCAGTCTGCAGTCTCCTCGGCTCACATTTGAACCGTCCACGTTCATGCACTCTACTCTCTCTCCGTCCATAAATATAAGTCGTGTTACATATGGATGTACTTCCTTCGTTCGCAAATAAATACTCCCTCTGTAAACTAATATAAAAGTGTTTAGATCACTAGTTTAGTATTCTAAACATTCTTATATTAGTTTACGAAGGGAGTACTATACATCTAGTTTTGGTCTTAAGTCATAGTCTAACACAAGGCCACTCTGCAGAAAACTTCTCCAAATAAGACCGTTCGAACCTACAATAAAGGTTGTGTCACCGGGAAAACAGCAGTAGGCAACCCATCATCCCTTGCAGAAAAAAAAGACTTCTGAAGACAGCAGATAAGATGTCTTGAGGCTGGACAATTTGTTAATTTGGCTTTACTGGGGCTTGGGAGGCTACTTGTCCACATAATGCTTATCTTTTTTTAACGTGCTCTTTCAGTCTGTTATTTTTTGAATTATTCTCCCATCGAGTACGTAGTAGTATACTGGGGTTTAGTAAGAGTGGCGTTTTGGCACATGAGAGTGCGCATTCCTGGTTTTTAAAATGTGTTTTAAACATATTTTAAAATGTCAAAAAATTCTAGATAAAAACTTGACACGTACATCTTGATATTGTACATGCTCACAAAGTTGTTTCGCGAAAAACGGACAACTTATGTGTCGCGTGTGAAAAAGGCAAAATCCAATTTAAAAAAATGCTTTTTACAAGACATCCTTTTGTTTTCTTTACACAAGTCACAAAAATATCGGTTTTCTCCGAAACTTGACGTGTACATATATAATATTAAGATGTATGCGCCAAATTTTTGTTTGGAAGTTTTTCACACTTTAAAATATATTTTTCGCATACAGGAGCGCGTGCTCCGGGGATCACCAACGGATTTCGGGGGTTACCTTCCTATTTGACTGAATAAAATACTATCCATTTGTCTTTAAAATATTAGCACTTGGTAATGTTACAGCAGTGCTACACTCTTATCTACTCAATTATATTTACAAAGTATTATCTAATCGATACTGCAAGCATTGCATGTTGACTCACGAGTCACTGTCATGGCTGATCGATCCCTCAATTAGTTTAAGCCTCTCCCAAGGTGAGCTGTATGTATACCTAAATGATTAAGCAAATGTCAACCATTGGTTAATTAGATTGAGTTGACGAATGATGAGTACGTTGAGAAATAAGCGTCGAGACCTATTCAAATTAACCAGATGATTACCTCCACACGATCCTGCGTGTATCGGCTACAATATGGTAATGACATTTGCTCGTATCGAGCATGAATATTTGGATTGATAATGCGAAAAACAAAACTGAAAATAGATATATTTATCATAATTGATTATTAATGCATAGTTATATAAAAATATTGAATAGAAGTAGCATAATTAAATGATAAGACTCTTCTCATGCATGGTTGCATGTTGAAAGCGTTTTTTCATGCACGTTTGCATGCTGAGGTGACATGTTTGAACATTGGAAGAAATATGTTAGTGAAATCACCAATCAAGTCATATATATAGGATAAGTTGATACAGTCCATAAAATAAAATTAAAATGTAGAAATCTTGAAGAGCAAGTTGCTTATTTATTTTAAAGCAACTAGTACCTCGCAAAATAGAGGACACCATTTTTATGTTCAATGTAAGGAAGGTGTTGATATCTTTTTTTAATCTTATGCACATATTTCCATACTCCTCTTTCCCCATTTCATCATAGAATGCATTGTGTTTAAGATATTGATACATTTGTAAAGGTGTAACTTCAATATTTGTTTTGTATATGAATATATGATTATGTTACTCCCTCTGTCCAGGTGCATAGGGCGCCTAAGAAAAAGCTCTATGATTTAGATGGGTTGAGATTGGATGAGAGCGCACCCAGGTTTCCATCAAAATCGAGACTGAATTTGGAAATTAATATTGTCATTAATGCTTTCGGCTAACCCATGCTGTTGGGGATATAACTATTTATGTAGGCTGCCCAGGAGGGGCTGGGTTACGCAAAGAGAAGCCCATCTGAAGCTCAAGACCAAGACGTGAAGATGGCGGTTCAGTAAAGGGTCTAAAGGCCCACATGCGATTTATGGCCCATGGTGATAAACCGCCATGAGGGCGTGACTTGTATTGTAAGGTAGAAGTAACTCGTCACCGAGCCGGACACTGTTTATGAGCCGGCCGGGACTCTGTAAGCCGTAGGGCGTCGACCCGTGTATATAAGGGGACGACCCGCTGGCGGCTTAGGGTAAGAAACAACAAATCGAGAACCGGGCATAGCGTATCTCGCTCCCTGGTCATCGAAACCTCAAGCAATTCCAACCCAACTAGACGTAGGCCTTCCTTCACCGTAAGGGGCTGAACTAGTATAAACCTCGCGTGTCCTTTGTCCCGATTAACCCCTTCAAGCTTCCTAGCTGCGATGGATCCACGATTAAGTCCTTGCAAGAGGACATCTGCCGTGACAATTCCACGACAGTTGGCGCCCATCGTGGGGCCAGCGCATGGTGGATTTGAGTTCTTGAAGGGCAGCTTCGAAGGGCTCAAGGGATACGCAGTTGGCCGGATGACCAAGAGTCGTCGCGGCAAGATCTACATCGCCGACGAAGGCTGGGGCCCCGACGCCGGCTCAATAGAGTACGGATACCGGGTCCCCTTTGGCGGAATTCACGTCTTCATCGGCTGGATTGGTGAGCCGGGCCCTGAGCCGGACAGCTGCACCGACCCCGTCGAGACGGCTCAGCGTGCGAAACCCGCCCGAGCTCAACCCGTCGTGAAGCATGCCTTTGTGGGTTGCATCCACGGAGGTGAACTTCCTGAAGGATCTGAAGGTGATGGTGAGCCGGCCGTCCTCTCTGACGGTGATTCGTCCGCCGGCTCAACAGATTCGCTGTATCAAGTTCAAGATGGTGTGCTTGGGGGTTGTTCCGATGGCAGCACTATTTCGGACCCCTCAGAGTCGCCAAACTGGGCAGGAGTCTTCATGGCGGGTACTCAACCCGGCCAAAATTCTACGGCCTCAGCGGCGATAACGTCCGGGTTAGGAGCCGCCGGGGCAGGAGGCCCTGTGCGCTCACCGGCTCAGGTGCTGATGGATCTCATGGATAAGCTTACGGCTTTGTTAACTGTTACAGTCATCCCTGCGAACCAATCTGAGCATGAGGCAGAGGTGGCACGGGTTCGCGACGAGATCGCCCGGGCCAAGGAAACCTTAGCAGCTGAAGACGCTAGATTAGCAATAGAACGGGCGGCTTTGGACATGTGGGCGCAGCAACTTCAGGCAGAGGCCTTGCAGCTCACGTTGAGCTTAAACGCATCTAATGAGGTAATGAGGAGGAGACATCAGAAAACTCAGTCCCGTCTACCTCAGATTTATGATCCTCGGAATCTCTTCGCTACACCCGGGGCCAGCCCAAGTAACCCGCCAGGTGCAAATCAGTTTATGACATTCGGAGCGGGAGGCCCAGTCCAGCCTCCGGTGACGGCGCCTCTTCACGGCAATATGGTACCGCCCCATTATGTGCCAATACCACAGGGTCACTTCTCCAACCCCATGGAGAACTTAATCGCAGCATCCGCACGTTTGGCAGCTGTCCCAGTAGATGGTGATGATCCGACAGCGGTGGAAACCCGGAAGATCAGGGAACTTGTCCAAACAGCCCTGGCTCAGCAAGAGACCTACTCCTATAGCCGGGACATGATTCACTCAACTCCTTCGCCCTGGTTAGCTCCGCCTCGTCAAAACCGGAGCCCGAGTTATAGTAGACACATGGAGTCAGAAGCCTTGTTAAGTAGCGCTCAGCGCCGGAACCAGCCCGGCGGGTATAACCTGGTTCAGGATCGGATACGTCAGGAGGACGAGCGGGCAGCTCAGCTAGCGGCTCAGCTAGCAGCCCAACAGGACTCACCGGCTTACCCGACGACTTCTGTTGAGGCGGGTGTTGCTACTAGAACCGGAGGAGTTCCTTGTCTGATACCGGCTCTACGTAATGTACGTCTGCCCAAGGATTTCAAGGGACCTCGAAAGGTGCCGAATTATACGGCCGATTTACAGCCTGGGGCGTGGATTGAAAGTTATGAGATGGCCATGGAGCTACTGGAGGTTAGCGATGAAGCGATGGATAAATACTTCACCATGATGTTGGACGGAACGACCCATTCTTGGTTAAAGGGTTTGCCACCCAATTCCATTGGTTCATGGGCGGAGCTAAAGGCCCGTTTCATCCAGAACTTCAAGGACACTTGCAAGCAGTCTATGTCGATTGTGGACCTGACAAATTGTAAGCAGGAGGAAGGTGAATCTACGACTCATTGGGTACGCCGGGTCAAAGATATAATACATTCGTCTGACAAGATGGATGCCGGCTCAGCAGTTCTCATGCTGGAGAAGAATTGCCGTTTTGAGCCTCTGAGACAGAAACTGGGCGCCTTAAGCGTGATTGCAACGATATGGGGACGCTAATGGCGGCTTTAGTCAAGTATGCCGATTCTGTTAGTACCAAGGATCCCGCGTCTGATGAGGAAAAGACAGGGAAGGGAAAGAAGAACGGCAATGGAAAGGGTCAGCAGCATAACCCGGCGAGTCAAGGAGGTAATAAGCGTAAGGCGGATGGTAACCCGGAATTTGTGGCCAATGCACAGGGTAACAATCAGAAGCGTAAAGGAAAGCCACCCCGGTTTGGCGGGTCAGGCCCGTCTCTTGAGCAATTACTCAATGAGCCCTGCCCGAAACACGGCACCCGGGAACGACCAGCGACTCACTTATGGAAGGATTGCGCAATCATGAAGGCTTTCAAGAATTCTAGTACGTTTGATGGCAATCAAGGCCCAGGCGGCGGCTCAGGAGCTGGCGGCTTTCATGGCCCGGGCGGCGGTTTAGGATCCGGCTTTCAGGGAAGCCAGGGTGGTTATAATCAACAACAGTCTGGTCAAGGAGGTCAGCAGTAGCAGCAGTCGGGTTATCAGAGTCATCCAAAACAGCTAAACAGTGGGCAGTATCACGTGTTCACCACAAGTTTGTGTAAACGTGATCAGAAAGTTCATAAGAGGGCTGTGAATTCTGTTGAGCCGGCAGTCCCTCGTTACTTGAGGTGGTCGGAACAGCCTATTGTCTGGAGCAGGGAGGATCACCCCCCCGGGTTGATAATCCGGGTCAACTGGCCTTGGTAGTGGCACCACAGGTTGGTGGTTATAAATTTACTAAGGTGCTCATGGATGGAGGTAGCAGCATCAACATCCTCTATTACGAGACCTTTCAGCGCATGGGCTTAACTGACAAGAATTTAAAGACTTCCAACACCGTCTTCCATGGAGTGGTGCCTGGTAAATCGGCGTATCCTGTGGGAAAGATTGAGCTAGAGGTGGCCTTTGGAGACGAGCATGATTCTAGGGCAGAAAAGTTAACTTTTGAGGTGGTAAAAATCAAGAGTCCATATCACGCTTTGTTCGGGCGGCCGGCTTATGCCAAGTTCATGGCGCGGTCGTATTATGTTTATTTACAGCTCAAGATGCCGGGTTACAAGGGTACCATCACCGTGCATGGAAGCCGAAAGGTGGCCCTGGAATGCGAAGAAGGCGATGCGGCTTATGCCGAGTCTGTCTGTGCAGCAGAGGAGCTCAAATTTTATCAAGATAACGTTGACCCGGCGGATATGACTTCTCTCAAGAAGCCGACTACGGAGCATGACCCGGCCATGAACTTTAAATCGGCTGCAGATACTAAGCTTGTTGATTTTACTCCGGGCGATTCATCTAAGCAATTCAGCATCAGTGCCAACTTGGATCCTAAATAAGAAAGCGCGCTCATCGAGTTCATCCGTGAGAACCGGGACATCTTTGCATGGAAACCTTCTGACATGCCGGGTGTACCGAGAGGACTCGCTGAGCACACTCTTAATATTGATCCGAAGTATAAGCCGGTTAGGCAGTTTCTACGGTGATTCAATGAAGAGAGACGAAAAGCTATAGGAGAAGAGGTTGCCCGGCTCTTGGCGGCTGGGTTCATTGTTGAAGTTTTTCACCCGGAGTGGTTAGCTAACCCGGTGCTCGTACTCAAGAAAAACGGCACCTGGCGGATGTGTGTGGATTACACGGACTTAAATAAAGCTTGTCCGGCTGATCCTTTTGCTCTCCCCCGTATTGATCAAATCATTGATGCTACGGCAGGTTGTGCGGGTTTGAGCTTTTTGGATGCTTATTCTAGTTATCATCAGATCAAGATGGCAGTTAAGGACCAGGAGAAGACGGCTTTCATCACCCCATTTGGAGCCTTCTGCTATGTGTCTATGCCTTTTGGGCTCAAGAGTGCCCAAGCGACTTATCAACGGTGTGTACAGAATTGTCTCCACAATCAGATTGGGCGCAATGTTCATGCGTATGTGGATGACATAGTGGTGAAATCCAGAGAGGCGGAAACCTTGATATCTGATCTCAGAGAAACCTTTGACAATCTCCGGGTTTACAAAATGATGCTTAACCCGGAGAAGTGTGTATTTGGTGTGCCTGCAGGCAAGCTTTTGGGATTCTTGGTCTCAAACAGGGGCATCGAGGCTAATCTGGAGAAGATTAAGGCAATCACTTCTTTGGCTAAAGCGGCATGTATCAATGATGTTCAGCGATTGGCGGGTCGTGTTGCCGCTTTAAGCCGGTTCATAAGCCGGTTAGGTGAGAAGGCCCTACCACTGTACCAATTGATGAAGAAGGCAGACACCTTTGTCTGGAGTGATGCTGCTAATGCTGCTTTTGAGGATTTGAAGAGGCAGTTATCTGAGCCGCCGGTTCTTGCGGCTCCCATTGACAAAGAGCCTTTGCTGTTATATGTGGCTGCTAATTCACGAGCCGTCAGTGTGGCAATTGTGGTAGAGCGCAAGGAGGCTGGTAAGGAACATCCGGTTCAACGGCCGGTTTATTATGTCAGTGAGGTACTCATCGAGTCAAAACAAAGATATCCTCATTGGCAGAAACTTGTTTACGGGGTGTTCATGGCAAGGCAGAAGCTAAAGCAATACTTCCAAGGTCACCCTATCACTGTGGTAAGTTCTGCCTCCTTGGGAGACATTATTCAGAACAGAGAGGCTACAGGACAAGTCGCCAAATGGGCCATTGAGCTCGGGCCTCATGGTCTGAAGTACGTACCACGCACTGCCATTAAGTCTCAAGCTCTGGTGGATTTCATCAACGACTGGACAGAGCTACAGGCACCTGAAGAGAAGCCCGATAACACTTATTAGATTATTCACTTTGATGGGTCCAGACAGTTGGAAGGCTCGGGGGCTGGAGTTGTATTAACTTCCCCTGGAGGTGACAAATTTTGTTATGTGCTCCGGCTTATGTTTCCTTGTACTAACAATGCATCTGAGTACGAGGCCCTTCTCCATGGTCTCCGGATGGCCAAAGAGATGAACTTGAGCCGGGTAAGATGCTTAGGAGACTCAGACCTTGTGGCTCAATAGGTGTCAGGTAAGTGGGATTCTAAAGATCCCCTCATGGCGGCTTACCGTCATGAATTCGATGCTGTGGCTGGACATTTCAAGGGTTACGTAGTGGAACACATTGATCGAAGGAAGAATGAGGCGGCTGATGCCTTAAGCCGGCTGGGGTCTCAGCGTAAGCCAGTGCCGCCTAACACCTTTCTTGTTGTTTTACATAATCCTTTTGTTAAGTTACCTACAGAGGAAGATCTGGCAATACCAGACCCAGAGGCACGGCTGGTGGCGGCTCTCCACGTTATCCCGGATTGGACAGTGCCTTATTTGGCTTACATGACCCGAGGAGAGTTTCCTGAAGATGAGACCTTGGCAAGACAAATCGCCCGTCGGTCCAAGTCCATGACAATTGTCAATGGCGAGTTACATCATTACAGCGTCACTGGAGCGATTCAACGTTGCGTGTCACCTACAGAGGGTCAGGAGATCCTTCGTGAGATTCATGAAGGCTGTGGTCATCACGCCGGCTCAAAATCTCTTGTGGCCAAAGCTTTCCGTCATGGGTTTTATTGGCTGACGGCTCATGCTGATGCAGAAGACCTGGTCAGTAAATGTGACGGATGTCAGAAATCCTCACGACGAGCCCATGTGCCGGCTCAAGAATTAAGGATGATTCCAATTACCTGGCCATTTGCAGTCTGGGGGCTTGATATGGTCGGGCCTTTCAAAAGGTCTAAGGATAAAAAGACTCACCTCTTGGTGGCGGTTGACAAGTTCACAAAGTGGGTGGAGGCGGAGCCAGTCAGTAAGTGTGATGCAGCCACAGCAGTCCATTTTATGAAAAAGGTGATTTTTCGCTTTGGTTTTCCACACAGCATCATAACTGATAATGGCACTAACCTTTCCAAAGGAGCTATGGAAGATTTCTGTCAACGAGAGCATATCCGGCTTGACGTTTCAGTTGTGGCTCACCCTCAATCTAATGGTCAAGCAGAACGAGCTAATCAAGAAATCTTGAGGGGTATCAAGCCCCGGCTCTTGGTCCCCTTGCAGCGGACGCCGGGTTGTTGGGTGGAGGAGTTACCTTCTGTACTCTGGAGCATCAATACTACACCTAACAGATCTACGGGTTACACGCCTTTTTTATGGTGTATGGAGCAGAGGCGGTCCTACCAAGTGACATCCGTCATGACTCACCCCGTGTGGCGGCTTATGTTGAGGAAGACAACGAAAAAGCTCGGCAAGACGCACTTGACCTGTTGGATGAAGAGCGAGACTTGGCAATAGCCCGCTCGGCGATTTACCAGCAAGACCTGCGCCGCTACCATAGCCGCCGGGAAGTCCAGAACCTTTCAGGAAGGCGACTTAGTGCTCCGACTCATCCAGGATCAATCTGACATGCACAAGCTATCCCCTCCTTGGGAAGGACCCTTTGTGGTCAGCAAGAATCTGAACAACGGATCATACTACCTTATCGACGTTCGGGAACACAAAAACTCACGTAAGTCGGAGGAGGAGACCCGTCAGTCATGGAATATCGCTCATCTTCGGCCTTATTATACTTGAGCCGTCGGCTCTAATGTGTATATACTTATACTATGTATATTACATAAAGCAATAGAGCAGGACCTCTGTCCTTTTTTCCACTCCCAAAAAAGGTTTATGTGTTTTCTTTGTCAGGTGGTGGAGATAACCAAGGAGAAGCGGATCATATCTGAATCCGGCTTTCCTTTGGTCCGGTTTATGATCATATCTGAATCTAGCCGTGATCACTTGGGGGCTTCCTGTTCAAACATAGGTCGTATTCGAACCAAAGAGAACATAGCCGTCGATACCCACTTGATCGTCATACTGCCAAACCCATTTGGGGGCTTCTTGATCATATTTGAATCATAGCTTAACCCCTTTTGGGTCTGACGTGGATCGTATTCGAATCAGCATCATTAAACAACTCTTATGGTCACTTGGGGGCTTCCTGTTCAAACATAGGTCGTATTCGAACCAAAGAGAACATAGCTGTCGATACCCACTTGATCGGCATCGCCACAGCCACTGGGGGCTAACAGATCGTATCCGAATCTTAGCTCAACCCCTTTGGAACGGTTCACTGATCGTATTTGAATCAGAAACCCTTGAATTTTGTTCATCATATTTTACAAGTGTCAACATTGG
Source organism: Triticum urartu (assembly GCF_056163025.1). Taxonomy (NCBI): domain Eukaryota; kingdom Viridiplantae; phylum Streptophyta; class Magnoliopsida; order Poales; family Poaceae; genus Triticum; species Triticum urartu. Next base: position 528,955,299 of record NC_141877.1, on the reverse strand, counting down.
ATATCTTGTGACCCTCTTGAAAATACTATGGAATACATTACAATCCTCCAGGATTAATATTGGTTACATCAGGTTGTTAAGTACCAGGTCAACTTGTATGTGCCAATTTTCAGGAGTTAAACTTACCCTCGGGGGTTGGTTTATATAAGCGGGAAAAGCAGCCGTAAGCATCACAGGGAAATGCAAGGAATTTCTGCAAAGGACATAACAGATTCATATAAACTACAAAGTGCATAGTGACGGCGGCTTATGCAAGTATTAAGGGCCATAAGCATGCGCAAAGGCATAGCAAAATTCAAGGTATTTTTTACTCTGTTACCAGACTCCCCGAGTCTGAATGATGCGGCATTGTTTTTCTATAACGACATAAGCAGGGGGCGCCTGACAATCTACTCTTGGGGTTGATTTGAAGCCTCTGGGTTATCCTTCTCCGTCTCTCCGCCGGCTGCTTTGTCCTGGAAGGATGATGAGGCCCAGTCAATGCCACTCAAGGCCTCAAACTCAGCTTCATCATCTATTAAACCGGTTGGGTCGACTTTAGGAGCAAAGGCGTGCTTACGGGTTGGAGGGATCAAGCTGACATCGTCATAATGCGGTGTGGGAATTCTCTAATTCTCCTTGTCATAACCCGGCTGACACTTGGTGAGGTCAGTGTCGTTCCCAATAAGAGTAGCCACCGGACGTATATCCTTCACACAGGCGGTGAAATCCTTATCATTAAACACGGTGCCATCTTCCTTTAAACTTGGATACCCAAGAGCAATATCAGCGGGATCTAGTCTGGAAGCCACGCCTTGGCCCGGCTCAATGCGGCTATAGCTCCGGCTCTTGCAGATGCTCGTCTTAACTCTTGGATTCGCTGAGGTAGCACAGCAAGCCGCTTCAGCACATCTTGCAGGAGATAGGGAACATCATTTGATAAAGCCACAACGGCCAGAGCACGTTGTGACCCGGTGTAGAGCTGTTCCACCAGAGTATAAACCGCCTTGAGCTTGATCACCATGTTCTGCTTGAGATTTGTGCTCCTGGGGCCTGCGTTATTAAGCATAAGGTGAGTCAGAGGAAACAACTGAAATGGTCATTTAAGGTTTGAGTAAGTCACTCACCAAAGATTGATGAGACCATTTGAGATATCTGGCACTTTAAGTCGGACAGTTCGGCCGTTGCTTCCGCAAGCGATACCTCTGCTGTCTCAGCCCGGGTCACCAGTGCGGCCTTTTCATCAGCCCAAATTTTCTTCTCCGATTCAAAATTTTTCTTCAGCTTCTCTTGTTTAGAGACGCTGAATTCAAATTTGGAGTTAGCCTTTTGAGTTTCAATCTCCTGGGCTGCCACGCGGTTCTTCAGGTCAACAATCTCCGATTCAAATTGACTTATGATGGCCTGCATTGCACCGGATAGTAGTCAAGATTACGGTAAATAATATTAAGTCCCAAGCACTTTTCAAGCAAAGGTACTTGACACTTGGGGGCTAATGTATACTGAAGAACTTTCAATTACTACTCCGGCTCATGGAAATTAAGTCCCAAGCACTTTGCAAGCAAAGATGTTTGGCACTTGGGGGCTAATGTGTATCGCAAGTGCTACAACTGGGTTAAATGTCTTTTTCCTAAGCCGGATAAGCAGTGCTAGGCAATTTTCTAAAGTCTACAGCATATTTACTTATAAGCAATAGACTTGGGGGCTGGTACAGTAAGTATGGTTAAAGAAAGCTAGCATAAGTCATACCTCAGATTTTTGTTGTATCTGCTTCACCATGTCAATTTCCAGGTCACGGCTGCTATGTACTTGATTGATATAGCCGGAGACGATCTCTCCAATACTCAAATGAGTATAGTCAGTGACGTCCAGCTTGGCCTTTCGGCGTTCTACCAATTCCTCTTTAGAACACTTGGCAAGTACAGTTGGCTGTGCCGGCTCAACAAACTGAGTCTTGAGAATCTCAACTTCCGGATCATTTGCCTTGGCGGGGCTAGGAGCCTCCGGGTTACCAGAATCTTTGAGGGTTTTCTCAGTAGGCGGGTCAGAGGAAGATATAGGAACATCATGAGATGGTTGAGGCGGTGGCTCGTGAGCAGAGGCGTCAGGAGCAGTTGTGCCCAGCTCTGGTTCAGTCACAACCGGCTCTTGGGGCGGCTTATTCTTTTTTGCCCTTTTGCTGGGCTTTACTTGCACACTGTGGAAAAGGTAGACAGGTTAAATACAAAAAATATGAGTAAAATAAGGCATAAGGTACAACAAGTTCATATTACCCGGGAGCAGTTTTGAAGGCTGGCATGTTGGACTGCATAGACTCACCATAGGAAGGTCAAATATCCTGATAGTTGGAGTCAGAAGAATTGAGAGGCTGACGAATGAAACCCCCCAAAGGAAAAAAGAAGGCGTAAATCGGAGATAACCTCAGCCCGGCGTTTCCTGGTCACATCAGGTAAGCCGGAGGAGAGTTCCGCGTCTTTGCTGGCCCGGGTCTGCCTCCGGCTCTCATAAATCTGTCGCTTCAAAAGAAATTGAGGGTCTTGGTAAGCTAAAGGATGTGAAAATCTTACTTTCCGGGTCACTCTTCGGATTTTCAACCTCGGCAAAGGCTCTGAATCGGAGGAGATTATAGTTACCTCTTCAACAGCTTGGCTGTTGCCTGTATCCTCCTGAAAGGAATTAATGTCAATAACATGATGATAAAAGAGTCAGAGGAATTAGGAGTTACCTCTTCTTCATCATCCTCAGTATCATCCAGTTTCATCATATCTGAGGCCCTGGGTTTCCTCTTTCTTGAAGTTCCAGTCTTAGCGGTTCTTCTTTCGGCTCTTTTCACTGCTCTGGCTTGTTTGGCAGCCTCATGGTCATACTTGACCTTCCAGAAGTCGCTATTTGCCTATGAATAAGGATAAAGGGTTATGAGTAAAGGTAAGGTATAACATAATAAAGATAATTATGGAGGATAATAACTCACTGGAGGGGCCGGGTTCTTCTTGCAGAAAGGAAGTAAGCCAAAGGCATTACTAGTCACCGTGCCCTCTTTCAGCAAAGACTGGGTTGTAGCTTCCACCGCATCATCTGGTAAGTCGTCAGGACTATGACGCAGTGGGTCATCCTTTTTGCCTGAGTAAGTACACATTAAGCCGGGGCGGCGGCTTAACGGAATCACTCGCCAAGCAACCCAGACTCGGACCAGGTCGATGCCATCTAAACCATTCCCCAAAAGAGCTTTGATTTTCCTAATAGTGGGGGTGAGTGACAGACGATCAATAATAGTCAACTTGTCCAGCAGCGGGTGGTTGGATTCAAGGCGCAAGGCGCGGAAGCCGGGCAGCGGGTTTTCACCAGCTGGAGAAGTGTCCTGGCAGTAGAACCACGTTTGGTTCCAATCCTTTGGATGACTCGGCAGTTCAATATAAGGGAAAAGGCAGTCTCTCCGTCGCTGAATCGAGATGCCACCAAGTTCTAGACTGGGTCCGTTGGCGCGCTCATTCTGCCGGTTCAAATAGAACAACTCCCTGAACAAAAATAGGCTGGGTTGTTCTCCAAGGTATACCTCACAGAAAACTTGGAAGTTGCAGATATTTGACACGGAATTGGGCCCGATGTCTTGAGGTCTTAAGTCAAAGAAATGCAGAACGTCTCTAAAGAATTTTGAACCGGGAGGAGCAAATCCCCGGCTCATGTGATCGGTAAAAATGATCACCTCCCCTTCTTTGGGTTGAGGTTTCTCTTCAGACGGTTCAAGAGCACGATAAGACATGACATCCTTCTTGGGCAGATGGCCAGACTTTACAAACTCGGATAGTTTGTTCTCTGTAACAATGGATGGGACCCAGTTGCAGGTAACCGGAGGTTTAACAGCTTTGGGTGCCATTGGGTAAATTGAAGCCTATAACAAGATAAAGGAAATTTTTCCGGTTTATTATAACCCGGAGAATAAACATTGTTGGGTTATTTAAGATGGCGGCTTAAGAAGGGGCCTAATGACATGCAGGTAACTATGTGATAATGTTTAACAGCTGCAGGTATTAAAGATGATTAAGGTTTTCTTAAGTCGCCAGAGGCAAGCGGTGCTGACAACCGGTATTATCTTAAACCGGCTACGTGGACTACTATGGCTGAAACAGAGTCAACAGACGCAGTTTTTTGGCTAAGTGTGGAACAAACAAGTTTCACAAGTTGCAATCATTATTTTGGATCAAACGATGCTCTGGAAAGGAAAATATTTCTAGATCTAAAGCAGTACAGAAAAGTTCATATACTCGCGGAAGGCTTCCAAAACAAGGGAAATGAGATATGTTCTCATACAGGATAAGCACAAACATTTTCCGCAACAGTTCTAAGTTGTTTTTATAATCTAAACTAGGCATTGGAGGTGAGAGCTAATGGAGGTTTGCGTCGGGCGGCGATGAACGACGACGAACTCAAGACGGTTACAATGCAGATCTGAGAAGGGGGAAAAGAGGAACTCACATATGCGGAAGAACTGCGGAGGGTCGCCGTCGTTTTCTGGTCAAGATCAGGGTGATGCAGCGGCCTGAGTCGGTGAAGACGAGGGGGTCGACGGCGGCGGCGGCGGCGGCGGCGGAGCTTGAGCAGCAAAGAAGGAGGTGCGAGGAGGAAGACGACTGAAGGAAATGAAAAAGACCTAGGTCGCATCTATTTATAAGGAGGGGCCGACCAAGACGGCGCGAGAAACGAGGAGATAGAATATCATTTTACAACAACCCCGACGCCTCGATTTTCGGGATGGTCAGTAAAGGCAAAGATCCGTTGGAGGATATGACGGAATAAAATATGAGTTTTATTGAAGATGACGTCACGGAGATTTAACCTGGATCCAGATGATGACGTCACGGCGGGTTAAAGTTTCCGCACAAAACAGAAGACTGAAGGCCAGTTCATAAGGTTTTTAAAGATTGACATGAACCGGTTCAAATCAATCTGGGGCCTAATGTTGGGGATATAACTATTTATGTAGGCCGCCCAGGAGGGGCCGGGTTACGCAAAGAGAAGCCCATCTGAAGCTCAAGACCAAGACGTGAAGATGGCGGTTCAGTAAAGGGTCTAAAGGCCCACAGGCGATTTATGGCCCATGGTGATAAACTGCCATGAGGGCGTGACTTGTATTGTAAGGTAGAAGTAACTAGTCACCGAGCCGGACACTGTTTATGAGTCGGCCAGGACTCTATAAGCCGTAGGGCGTCGACCCGTGTATACAAGGGGACGACCCGCTGGCGGCTTAGGTTAAGAAACAACAAATCGAGAACCGGGCATAGCGTATCTCGCTCCTTGGTCATCGAAACCTCAAGCAATTCCAACCCAACTAGACGTAGGCCTTCCTTCACCGTAAGGGGCTGAACTAGTATAAACCTCGCGTGTCCTTTGTCCCGATTAACCCCTTCAAGCTTCCTAGCTGTGATGGCTCCATGATTAAGTCCTTGCAAGAGGACATCTGCCGTGACAATTCCACGACACATGCAAAAGAAAAATCCCACGTCGCCCGGCCCACCAGTAGAATTCACTCGTCTAATCAGCGCCTGGCTACCGTGCATGTCTTGGCTCTTTCCTTCTCTCACAAAAGCACCATGCATGCCATTTGCTTTCACACAGGAGATTACTAGGAAGTGAACCAGTGGGAGATTAGGAGAAGGAGCATGAGATTAGGAGAAGGACCGTGTGTGTCCGCGTAGAGCGAACGGAAAAAACGAGACGGTTTAGATAAACGAGGAGCATTTAATTGAATTACATCTAACACTTTTGGAATTTTAGGATTCTCTTAGGCGCCCTATGCACCTGGACAGAGGGAGTACTAATAAATAACAAAAATAATTGTGAAAATGTTTTAAATGTGATGATATTGATTCTTTTCTGTTAGTAATCTGTATCCGACATCAAGTTGTGAGGATGCCAACCAAATTAAGCCACATTGCTTGATCAGTTGTCGTATGTTTTATGGAGTAGATCCACAGTTGTATGCTTCGTTGCAATTATGTGTATGTCTATGTGTAGTTTGGTATTCTGGTAATGTTCCTATCTGGCCTCCCTGCATGGTTCATTCATGCTTGTATACACAATTGGATCCATCTTTTATAGGAAAACAGAAAAATCAAGATATAAATGACCAACACATCCTCAAGTCTCCGGTTCAAATAATAATGCTCATTTATGTACTCCTATGTAGATTATATGTTCGTGCCAAATCAACCCAATTTCAATCCAATATTGCCATAAGAATTTCTATGTTTTCGATAATGGGAATCGTCTAGAGAGCATCATATTGTAACATGATTATTCATATTGGCTATAATTCTTATAGGGTTTCCATCATGAATCTATAGGCTGCATTATATTAGCATTGGAATATGGGGGTAAGAATTAATATTTTCAAATCATATGTAACATGTATTTGTCGTTTACAGTTCAAATAAATAGTTAACAACAGTGAAAACAAATGTTTCGCATGTGACCTATCTAATTGAAAATATGATGATCTATCGCTTGCAAAAGTTTTTTATGGTATGAAGGGCAACATTTATAATTTTTCAAGTATAGTTACAAAGATCTAATGTGTGTGATTGGTTTGTGTATGGTTATGTAGATCTAACAGGTGCAATTTGATTGTATTTGTGGTTGGCAGTTGATGCACTACGAGAGAAGTTGTAGTACACGGCGATAGAGAAGAGAAGAGATGTGTAGATCGGTACCATGTGCCTCCACTCGGAGAGGAGGACAGCAGGATCGGGATGACTAGCTCCGAGCGCAATGGGGAAGAGTGTCTCGGGAAGGAGGGCGATGCCCACATAGCAGTACGATGATATTGGGGGGGGAGGGTGGAACGTGCAAGGATACAGAAGGATATCAGGGATGGGAGGTCTCAAGGAACGACTTGGGGTGGTGTGACCATGAGGAGATTGGCTAGGCCAGAAAGGTTGACATCAGGCTTGGGGAAGACGTCAATCAAACCCTAGCTGACAGGCGGCAGATTGACCCGCATGATGGTGTTGGGCTCAGGAAAGACAGTCGTTTGGCGACGGTTGTGGGGAAGAGGGCTCGCATGGGGACAACTATCTTCCAAACCCTTGGCGATGACTGGTTCATGGTAGATAGGTGGATGTCACTAGATTTCATGCGGGGCATTCAGGTTTGCCTAGAGATTTGGGTTCGGTAATTCGGGTTATAAAAGTTTTGGGTTTTCAAAGATGACACCCGAAATTTGGCTGAAATTTTTGATACCCAAAACCCGGGTACGGGTAACCCCGAATTTCCCGAAGAGCAACTAGGAGTCACGATAATGTACACACGTAGAGATGCAAGTGTTACTGCCGGCTGACGGGGTAGAAGAAAGGTACCCGGCGCGGTGTTGCACTACTGCTACTTCCTTCACTTTTCACTCGAACTCTCTAGTGGCGGCCAAGGGATAGGAGGGGCTAGGGAAGCGGTCGACCGACATGACATGTCGGTAATGGCGGTAGGATATAAGGGAGGCGGCCGGCCATCTCAGGCAGTGGTGGTCGCGGCCCGGAGATTCTGCAGGTGGAGATGGCATCGCACTGACGAGCAAGGAGCAGAGGAGACTGTGCCGTGCTGCCTGTGTTGGTGCGTGAATGCGTGTTGTGTTGCAGTGGGGTCCCTACGGCCTTGTACAATGCTAGGTACTTAGAGAGGTGCTTAGAAAAATAAACCTCATTTTTTAAAGTACCAGTGCCTATTTATATAGGAAAGACGTCTAATTAAACATCTACCGGCTCAGCCCATTAGTCCCCGTTCAGTGTAGAACCGGGACCAATGTGGGCATTGGTCCCGGTTCGTGAGCCCAGGGGGCCGGCCGGGCCACGTGGGCCATTGGTCCCGGTTCGTCTGGACCTTTTGGTCCCGGTTGGTGGGACGAACCGGGACCAATGGGCCTCGCTCCTGGCCCACCACCATTGGTCCCGGTTGGTGGCTTGAACCGGGACCAAAGGCTCCCCTTTAGTCCCGGTTCATGCCGCCAACCGGGACCAATGAGGTGCCTATATATACCCCCTCGCGCAAGAGCAGAGCACAGTGCTCTGTTTTTTCTGGCCGAGGGGTAGAGGGCTTTGTGGTGCTCTAGCTCACCTCCTATGCACATGAGGTGTTCGATGGAATGCCCGAGCCACACTACTTAAGCTTTCTCCTCTCGAAGCTCGACCTCCAAGCTCCATTTTCCTCGAGATTTGTACACTTCTATTAATTTGGACACTTTATTATATATAATGCACGCAGATGAACCGGCAATGGATGTACGGTGACAGACACACCCGCGAGTACATTAAGGGCGTGCATGAGTTTCTCGATGCGGCTGAGGCAAACAAGAAGAATGGTTTTATGTGTTGTCCATGCACTGAATGTGGGAATACCAGGTCTTACTCTAACCGGAAAATCCTTCACTCCCACCTGCTTTACAAGGGTTTCATGCCACACTATAATGTTTGGACGAGGCACGGAGAAATAGGGGTTATGATGGAAGACGGCGAAGAAGAAGAGTACGATGACAACTATGTGCCCCCTGAATACGGTGATTCTGCAACGGGGGGAGCTGGTGAAGATCAAGAGGAACCAGACGATGTGCCCAATGATGCTGCCACGGGTGAAGCTGCTGAAGATCAAGAGGAACCAGACGATGTGCCCGATGATGATGATCTCCGCCGAGTCATTGTCGATGCAAGGACGCAATGCATTAGTCAAAAGGAGAAGCTGAAGTTCGATCGCATGTTAGAGGATCACAAAAAAGGGTTATACCCCAATTACGAAGATGGCAACACAAAGCTCGGTACCGTACTGGAATTGCTGCAGTGGAAGGCAGAGAATGCTGTGGCTGACAAAGGATTTGAGAAGCTACTGAAAATATTGAAGAAGAAGCTTCCAAAGGATAACGAATTGCCCGACAGTACATACGCAGCAAAGAAGGTCGTATGCCCTCTAGGATTGGAGGTGGAGAAGATACATGCATGCCCTAATGACTGCATCCTCTACCGCGGTGCATACAAGGATCTGAACGTATGCCCGGTATGCGGTGCGTTGCGGTATAAGATCAGACGAGATGACCCTGGTGATGTTGACGGCGAGCCCCTCAGGAAGAGGGTTCCTGCGAAGGTGATGTGGTATGCTCCTATAATACCATGGTTGAAACGTCTGTTCAGAAACGAAGAGCATGCCAAGTTGATGCGATGGCACAGTGAGAACCGAAAGAAAGATGGGAAGTTGAGAGCACCCGCTGACGGGTCGCAGTGGAGAAAAATCGAGAGAAAGTACCGGGATGAGTTTGCAAAGGACCCAAGGAATGTATGGTTTGCTTTAAGCGCGGATGGCATTAATCCTTTCGGGGAGCAGAGCAGCAATCACAGCACCTGGCCCGTGACTCTATGTATGTATAACCTTCCTCCTTGGATGTGCATGAAGCGGAAGTTCATTATGATGCCAGTTCTCATCCAAGGCCCTAAGCAACCCGGCAACGAAATTGATGTGTACCTAAGGCCATTAGTTGAAGAACTTTTACAGCTGTGGAATGGAAACGGTGTACGTATGTGGGATGAGCACAGACAGGAGGAATTTAACCTTAAGGCATTGCTGTTCGTGACCATCAACGATTGGCCCGCTCTCAGTAACCTTTCAGGATAGACAAACAAAGGATACCACGCATGCACGCACTGTTTAGATGACACTGAAAGTATATACCTGGACAAATGCAGGAAGAATGTGTACCTGGGCCATCGTCGATTTCTTCCGACCAACCATCAATGTCGAAAGAAAGGCAAGCATTTCAAAGGCGAGGCAGATCACCGGAAGAAGCCCGCCATGCGCACCGGTGATCACGTGCTTGCTATGGTCAATGATTTACACTACGTAATCTTTGGAAAGGGTCCCGGTGGACTAGCTATTCCGAATGACGCTGAGGGACACGCACCCATGTGGAAGAAGAAATCTATATTTTGGGACCTACCCTACTGGAAAGACCTAGAGGTCCGCTCCTCAATCGACGTGATGCACGTGACGAAGAACCTTTGCGTGAACCTGCTAGGCTTCTTGGGTGTGTATGGGAAGACAAAAGATACACCTGAGGCACGAGAGGACCTGCAACGTTTGCACGAAAAAGACGGCATGCCTCCGAAGCAGTATAAAGGTCCTGCCAGCTATACTCTTACGAAAGAAGAGAAAGAAATCTTCTTTGAATGCCTGCTCAGTATGAAGGTCACGACTGGCTTCTCGTCGAATATAAAGGGAATAATAAATATGCCAGAGAAAAAGTTTCAGAACCTAAAGTCTCATGACTGCCACGTGATTATGACACAACTGCTTCCGGTTGCATTGAGGGGGCTTCTACCGGAAAACGTCTGATTAGCCATTGTGAAGCTATGTGCATTCCTCAATGCAATCTCTCAGAAGGTGATCGATCCAGAAATCGTACCAAGGCTAAGGAGTGATGTGGCGCAATGTCTTGTCAGTTTCGAGCTGGTGTTCCCACCATCCTTCTTCAATATCATGACGCACGTCCTAGTTCATCTAGTCGACGAGATTGTCATCCTGGGGCACGTATTTCTACACAATATGTTCCCCTTTGAGAGGTTCATGGGAGTCCTAAAGAAATATCTCCGTAACCGCGCTAGGCCAGAAGGAAGCATCTCCATGGGCCATCAAACAGAGGATGTTATCGGGTTTTGTGTTGACTTCATTCCTGGCCTTAACAAGATAGGTCTCCCTAAATCGCGGTATGAGGGGAGACTGACTGGAAAAGGCACTCTTGGAAGAGACTCAATAATATGCAGGGACGGATATTCTTGGTCTCAAGCACACTACACAGTTCTACAGAACTCTACCTTGGTGACCCCGTATGTCGATGAACACAAGAACAGTCTGCGCTCCAAACACCCGGAGCAGTGCGACGACTGGATTACATGTGAACACATCAGGACTTTCAGCAGTTGGTTGGAAACACGTCTCGGAGGTGACAACACTGTTTGTGATGAGTTGTACTTGTTGTCTAGGGGACCATCCTTGACTGTATTGACTTACAAAGGATACGAGATAAATGGGAATACATTTTACACGATCGCCCAAGATCAAAAGAGCACCAACCAAAACAGCGGTGTCCGCTTTGATGCAGCAACCGAGAGCGGAAAGGACACATATTATGGTTACATAGTGGACATATGGGAACTTGACTACGGACCTGATTTTAAGGTGCCTTTGTTTAAGTGCAAATGGGTCAATCTGTTAGGCGGCGGGGTACAGGTAGACCCACAGTATGGAATGACAACAGTGGATCTGAAAAATCTTGGGTACACTGACGAACCGTTCGTCCTAGCCAATGATGTGGCACAGGTTATCTATGTGAAGGACATGTCTACCAAACCGAGAAAAAGAAAAGATAAGGAAGCGAATACATCATACGATGAGCCAAAGCGCCACATAGTTCTTTCAGGAAAAAGGGACATCCTGGGAGTGGACGGCAAGACAGACATGTCTGAAGATTATGAAAAGTTTCATGAAATTCCTACCTTCAATGTCAAGGCTGACCCAAGCATCCTGATAAATAATGAAGATTATCCATGGTTACGGCGCAATAAGCAAATGACACAAGCGAAGAAAAAGTGAAGACTTTCTCCCGCAATAAGCAAATGCTATGTGGGTGAAATTATGATACCATCCCAACTTTGATGTCTTATGGTTCGAAACTTTGATACTTCGAAAGTGATTGTCCATTTTGTACACGAAGTGCATCAAGTTTTTGTCGTAACCCTCTCTACTTTTTGGAACATGCTATGTGGGTGAAATGATGATACCATGCCAACTTTCAACCTTTTCAGAGTTCAATTTGAAATGCTTTCCAATTTCAGAGTCATTTAGCTCAAAGAATGAATTAATAGCAAACAGAATGAACTACAAAACTTTTATGAAAATAAAAACAATCAATTAAAATATTATGTTATGATCAACTAAAATAAAACTATAATATTCTTCAATAGCAAAAAGAATATATTTTTTGTGACCTAAAATCAAACTATAAGTATTTAATTGTAAGTATAAATAAAAAATAAATAGCAAAGAAGAAAAAAAATTCTATTTTTATAGTAAATTTATTCATAAACTAGTGATTCACACAAATTTTTAAAAATTCAAATTTAAACTATTCAAAATTTAAAACTAATGGCACTAACAGAAAGTTTATAATTTTGTGACCTAAAAGCAAAAAGAAATCACTAAAAAATTGTAAGTATTTAGTTTTAAGTAGAAATAAAAAAAAATAAAAAACCAAAAAATGTAGAAATAAAAAAGAAAAAACCAAAAAAAATGTTATGTTATGATCAACTAAAATAAAACTATAATATTCTCCAATAGCAAAAAGAATATATTTTTTGTGACCTAAAATCAAACTATAAGTATTTAATTGTAAGTATAAATAAAAAATAAATAGCAAAGAAGAAAAAAAAAATCTATTTTTATAGTAAAGTTATTCATAAACTAGTGATTCACAGGCAGTAGAGGCCCGCAGAGGCCCAATAGGCCCACAGGCAGTAGCAAGTTTAGGCCCGAAAGCCTGCATTAGAGAGGAGCTCGAATGGGGAGGCACAGCAGCGCTTATAAACCAGTGCCAGCGCCCTTCAGCTAGCGATGTGGGACTAAACTTTTGGGCGCTGGCAGCACAAGGGCATTGGTCCCGGTTGGTGGCACCAACCGGGACTAAAGGGGGCATTAGTCACGGTTCGTGGCACCAACCGTGACCATTGCACCCCTTTAGTCCCGGTTGGTGCCACCAACCGGGACCAAAGGCCGCCGCTTCCCGCCGTTTGGGCTGCCGAAAATTGGCCTTTGGTCCCGGTTGGTGGCACCGACCGGGACTAAAGGGGTGCATTAGTCCCGGGTCGTAGCACCAACCGGGACCAATGCTTTTGGTATATAAGCTGGACTTGTGAAAATTTTAAAACTTCACCGTCAGTTCGTGCCCGACGCCCCAGCGCTGCTCCTCGTCGCCGTCGCCATCATCGCCCCTTCCTCCGACGCCGTCGCCGCGCCGCCCCTGCCCCCGACGCCGTCGCCGTGCCGCCCCTACCTCCGACGCCGTCGCCGCGCCGCCCCTGCCTCCGGTGCCGTCGTCGCGCCGCCCCTGCCGCCGACCACGTCATCGCCGCGCCGACCCCTGCCCCGCGCCCTAGCCCCTTCCCGCGGCCCGCCCCCGCCCGCCGACGCCGTCGCCATCATCGCCCCTGCCTCCCCCGCCGTCGCCATCGCCAGAGCCCCCACTGTGAGCCGCCGCGCCCATCCGGCTCAAAGCATGTTTTTTATTAGATTAATTTCTTATTAGATTTATTACATTAATGTTTTTGTTCACAGCATGTTTTTGTTCATATATGTATTTTTTTGTTCATTTGTGTATTAATGTTTTTGTTGCATATATGTAATTTTTTTCAATGTATATATGTATGTGGTAGCTATATATGCATGATGAGGGGGGTGGGGGTCGATATACCCCCTCCCCGATAATTTCAACATGAGCGGAGAGGTCGATATAGCCCCTCCCCGACAACATGAGAGAGGGACGAGGGGTCGAGAGAACTAAATAAGATGATGATGTTTATGATGTTTTTTCCTGTTGATGATATGATGATGTTTTTTTCTGTTGATGATATGATGATGTTTTTTTCTGTTGATGATATATATGATGATGTTTTTTTTCATATATGCATTTTTTCATATATATGATGATGTTAGTGGAGAGGAAAAAGTAAAATAAGGAAAAGGAAAATAAGTAGAGAAAGAAGGAGAAGAAGAAGGAGAAGACGAGGAGAGGAAGAAAAGGAAGAGGAGAAGAAGAAAGGAATAGAGGAGAAGAAGAGAAAATTAGAATATATATTCTATTTTCTCTTTTCTCCTCTATTCCTTTCTTCTTCTCTTCTTTTTTTTCTTCTTTTTTTCTTCGACACATGGGGGGGGGTCGAGAACGTCGGACATTCATGAGAGAGGCGAGGAAGAAGGGGAAGAAGAGGGAGAAGAAGAGGAGAGGAAGAAGAGGAAGTCTTCTCCTCTATTCTTTCTTTTCTTCTTTCTTCTTCTTCTTCTTCCTCTTTTTTTATCGGGAACGAGGGTCGTCGAGAGGTCGAGGAGCGGTAGAGGAGAAACCCTAAATAGAAAGTATCGTCGGTGTGAGATACATGTACCGTCGGTGTCGGACACTACACCCACATCCCACAAGTGGCGCGGGCTTCGACGCCCACGTCACTTGTGGGGCGTGGATGTAGTGTCCGACACCGAAGGCCACATGTATCTCACACCCACGATACTTGCTAGCTATTTAGGGTTTCCTCTACCGAAAAGAAGAGGAGAAATAAATAAGAAGAAGAAAAAAGAAGAAAAAGAAGAGGAGAAGAAGAAAGGAATAGTGGAGAAGAAGAGAAAATAGAATATATTCTATTTTCTCTTTTCTCCACTATTCCTTTCTTCTTCTCCTCTTTTTTCTTCTTCTTTTCTTCTTCTTCTTCTTCTTCTTCTTATTAGCCGGAAGTAGAGAGAGGTTTCCTAGTGTCAAAGTATTGAAGAATTCCATGCCTTCATCATTAGCCGGAAGTAACCAGGGCATGTTGGTACGAAGTTCTGCAAAGTTATTCTGGAATGGAGTCCCGGATAGAATAATCTGCCTTTTGGTACGAATTCAGCAAAGGCCTTCCAAATAGCGATTTTCGGAAGGCTCTTGCTGAACTTTGTACCAAAAAGCGAATTATCCTATCTGGGACTCCGTTCCAGAACAACTTTGAAGAGCTTCGTACCATCATGCACATGTTACTTTCGCCTAATGATGAAGACATGGTTTTGTTGAATCCCTTGACACTAGGCAACCTCCCGACCCCTCGGCGATCCTATCGAACATGAGAGGAAGAAGAGGATAAAAAAAGAAGAGGAAGAAGAAAAAAAAAGAGGAGAAGAAAGAATAGAGGAGATCTTCTCCTCTATTCTTTCTTCTCCTCTTATTTTTCTTCTTATTCCTCTTTTTTTTATCGGGAACGAGGGTCGTCGAGGGACATAGATGTAGTGTCGTCATTGTCGATATATACCCCCTCCCGATAGCTTACTATGATTAGGTAGCTAGTTCTACGTTTGGCACTAATATATCCTAATATATCCATCTGTCATGTTTGAATAATAATTGCCATGTTGTAAATATTTGTAGAAACTATGGACACCGCCCTAGACGAAGCAACAAAAGAAGCGTTGTTGAGGGACATAATCGCAGAAGGAAGTGATGCCATCTCGTTGTTTCTTAACGAAACCGATGGTCTGGAAGGAGAGGGTGAACAAGCTGGCTACGGTGACCTAATGCCGGTGCAAGAAGAAGAACATGAGGACGGCTCCGGTGACCCAATGCCGGTGCAAGAAGGAGACCGTGATGACGGCTCCGGTGACCGAACCAAGTCCGGCCAGGTATATATATTAGTTAAGCCTATGCTGACTAGCTGATTGATGCATTCATTGTTTTGGTATGTACACATATTAATTAAGTCTTTGTTCTTTTTTCTAGCCCTCCGAATTGAGCACAACTTCGGTAAAGAGACGAGGCCCGGAGAAAAAGTTGAGCTCGGATGAAAAGTTTGAGATCATAGCAATCGCGCCCGACGGCCAACCTATTGAACCCCTCCGGACAAAGAGCGCATTTGTTGCTCAGTGCGGGGTTCTGGTTAGGGACAAGATCCCGATAAGCATCCAGCAATGGTTTAAGCCGGCTACAGAAGACCCTGAGGTGTCTTATGTCAATGATATGCAGAAAAATGATCTTTGGACTGAGCTGAAGTCAAATTTCACCCTACCGCCTGAGGATAATCCAGAGAACCCAGTTAAAGAGAAATTAATCAAGTCTTTTGCTCTGAAGAGGATGGCAGAACTATTCAGGAGGTGGAAGAAAGAGCTGAATAAGTTTGTCGAAAATAATGAGACACCAGAATTCAAGGGTAGATATGAGAAGATCAGAGATCACTGGCCCGCATTTGTGGCCCACAAGACATCAGAAAAGAGTAAGAAGATGTCGGCGACAAACAAGCAAAATGCTGCGAAGAAGAAGCTTCACCATCGCACGGGGTCAGGTGGCTACCTCGTAGCCCGGCCTAAGTGGTCCAAGACTGAGAATGATCTGGTTCATAAAGGGATCGAACCAGAGACAATTAACTGGCAGACCGTTGCCGGACTTGGTTCTTCGGGGCTGGCGGAACACTGGACCCTGTAACAAGGAAGTGCATTTGGACGAACGATCAAATGGACATACCAGTCAGTAAGCTTAAGCAGTATATCGAAGCAGCGCAGGAAGGGATGTTCTTTCCAGACAGAGAGAACGGCGAGCTCACAATGGCCCTCGGGAATCCTGAGCACCCTGGACGGACACGAGGCACGCCAGGCTCCATTCCGTGGAAGGTTGGGTTTCCGGACGCAGGCGGTTACAAATCCCACGAGAGGAGGAAAAAAGTGCAGCAGACCCAAATACAGGCGCTGCAAGCAAGGGTAGACGCGATAGAGGAACGAGAAGCAAATCGTAGCAAACGTACTGCCGAAGCCTCCCCCGAAGCTACCCCGCCATCTCAGCGCAGAAGCAGCGTGGCTTCCACCGAGCTGCTTCAGCTGAAGCATGCCTTGATGGCTCCTGCCAGCTATCCCGTGGATGCTATAACGGAGTCTCAAAACTGCCACCTTATGACGCAATGGATGAATTTGAAGGTCAAGGCGGCTGTTGGCTCTGTTTATCCTACTGAACCCAGCGCAACTTTTCACTGCCGGCCGATTCCAGAAGGATATGCTAGGGTGATGGTGGATGAGATAACGGAGGGATTTGAGGACCTCCAGCTTGACCACCCTACCGGTGAAGGGGAGACTCGGCTGGGGTCTGCTCTGAAGACTCCATGCCTATGGCGGAAGGAGCTCATCAACCTTCCGAACTGGACACCACCGCCTCCTCCTCCTCCTTCGGCGAGTCAGGGCACTCCGCCTCCACCGCCTCCTCCTCCGGCGAGTGACGATCAGGGCCCTCGGCCGGCTCCTTCTCCGGCGCGTGGCGGCACTCCGCCTCCTTCTCCGCCTGCGCCGACGCGCCCGAGCAGCCAGCCTCCTCCTTCTCCGCCTCGTCAGCAAGGGCGGAAGAGACCTGCTGCCGCTCCAGCTGCTCCGGCGCGTCGTAGTCCTTCTCCTCCGCCGCTTAAGCAAGTAAAGAAGACAACCGCTCCGTCTGCTCGGTCGGCGTCTAGCAGTACAACCAGAGGCGGGAGGACATACAGATTCGGTCCTTCTCTGAAGACTCCAGAGAAGTTACCATATGAGAGGACCCTGGAGGAGAACGCCGAGATCGCGCGAGAAGAAGTGAGGAACTTCTTTGAAGGGGTGAAAGCAAAGAAACATCCACCTCCGGAGGAGAAGGTAGATCGGGTGAAAGTGAAGCGCACTCTGGCTGCCCTGACAAAACCACCGAAGTCTGATCCGCCGAAAGGAAACTATGACCGCATTATTGGAAAGGAATTTGCCGAAGCGGAGTGGTCGGGAAGTACTGTCAATGATCAAAGGCTGAAAGAACGACGAGCTAGGAAACAAATTGCCCAGCTCGGCGAACAAGCGAAGCAATCGTGCCCCCCGCTCAAGGTGCCTAGCCACAACGTCGATAATGATCCGAGGATGGTGCCCGGTTATAGCAATCTTGCAGATTACCTGCCCGACGAAGTACATTATGAACCCATGGAGGTGCAGATACAAAGATACGAGTACGGGAAGTCTCTCGTCAAAGATGAAAGATCTCTATCAACGATGATGCGAAGATTGCATGATTGGTACTTGAAAATCTGCAGAGACTCTGGGGGGAGGAGTACTTTGTATGCGAGAGTTAAACCGGAGCATGACCTCGTTGGAATTGATCTGTTGCCTGTTCCATTTGAGGAGTTCTATCAGTTTTTCAATCAATTGGCCCTCGATAAAACAACGGTCGCCTGCTACTGTCTGTAAGTAGTACTACTTCTGTCATTAAGTTTCTCTATATAGCTTAGCTCTTTCATTGCATGTATTTATAATCATCCTCACTATATTATGCAGATTGAAGATCGCCGAATTGAAGAAAAGACAAGTCTGTGATATTGGGTTCATTAACACATATCTCATAGATGCAACTAAGGTTAAACTTCATGCCGCAGCTACCGAGGCCAACTTGCTACGATCGTTCGTAATAAATCAAAACAAAGATATAATACTCTTTCCTTACAACTTCAGGTGAGTGTTACTGTCTTGTGCGTATTCGGTTTCCCTTATATATTAGTCAAGGTTATAGTAATGTAATTGATGAGTTATGCATGTGTGTGCAGTTACCACTATATTCTCCTAGAGATTAAGCTTGAGCAGGGAGTAGTAACCGTCTTGGACTCTAAACGAAAAGATCCCAAGGAGTATGCGGACATGACTGAAATCCTCAAGAAGTAAGTTAAATCGATCATTATCCACCATATCAACAACTTTGTTCATTTCCTGATATCAAGTAATTGTTTTCTTTGTCCGGCAGGGTTTGGAGAAAATTCACCAAAACAATTCCGGGACTGCCGAAGGAGCTGGAATTTAGACACCCGAAAGTAAGTACTACAGTAGCATGTTCCGCGCATCTCCTAGTGATTCAAGCGCTAGTTTCATCAATACCATTTAGCATTCTTGCTTATCAGTTTGATTGACCTCTATTTCTTGTAAAGTGGTTGTGGCAGGAACAAGGGAATGATTTCTGTGGATACTACATCTGCGAGTCCATCCGCCACACGACCTGTGAGTGGGGCGGGTACTCTAACGAACAATATGAAGTACGTAAATAATAACATTCACAATTTTATTTTATTACCATCATTTGTGTTGAGTTTCATTCATTTATATATATATATATATATATATATATATATATGTATTGACCCCCTTCTTCAAATTAGATGTTTCGGAAGCGGGATGAACTCCTAGCACCAGCTCGCATGCGAGCAATTCAAGAGGAATTGGCGGCATTCTTTCTTGACCACGTGATCCCTGAAGACGGAGAATTCTATGTGGACCCTGAGTCCGTATGATTATATTTGTAAGAGATAATTATTGTATATATGTAGCCGGTAGTGTCAGATAGATATACGAGAACTTGTTGTTCGACCAATCTTTCGGAGAAGGAGAGGTGGTCGATATCACTTCTCTCTGTATATATGCATATATGTTCATGATGATCTTCTGTTTCCTTCGTTTGCTTACTAGCTAGCTAGCGTGTCTAGTCCTCTCTATATACGTATGTATAGTACGTAGCGTCGACCAAGCACGGACATAAAAGAGGACACTTCTCTTTATTAATTATAACTAGCTAACACAATATATGAAACACCTAAATTAACCCCGCAAAACCCCCACCCCCCCCTTTTAAAAAAAAAACAAAAACCCCAGCCACAGAAGTGCTGACGCGTGGATGCCTATTGGTCCCGGTTGGTGCCACCAAACGGGACCAAAGGGCCTCCTGACTAGGCTCTGTGCACTGCCCACGTGGAGGGCCTTTAGTCCCGGTTCTGGATTGAACCGGGACTAAAGGGGGGAGGTATTAGTACCGACACTTTAGTCCCGGTTCCGGAACCGGGACTAAAGACCCTTACGAACCGGGACTATAGACCCTTTTTCTACCAGTCTACAATTAAACATTGATGCTTAGAGAAAGACTGATTTATATATCTAAGCACCTTTCCTAAGCGTCTTGTATTGGACAAGAGGATGGCGATGGCCGATGGGAATGCAGTCTGTAGGCAGTCAAACAGGTACTAGGTCACAAGGGAATACTAGGTTGGGCTGAAGAAGCTACGAATTTTACTGGGCCTTCTCCTAATTTCGGATTATTTGGGTACCGGGACTATAAACCCAATTTTTAGAATAAGTTTTTGGTTTCTAGAGATGCTACCCGAAAATTGTTTGGGTTATTCGGGTTTAGGCTTTGGGTATCTAGTTTTATGCCCAGCGGGAGCTGGACTTAGTGAAAATTTCACCAAAATAATTTCACATACTTGGCAAAGTGATCAGCCGTGGCACTCTACCCAGGGTTGCAAATGCCATACAACTTGGTGAGAATGCTTGATGGGTGACACAAGTGAGATAGAACCTGTTTTTACCACAAGGCAATGACTTCGGCAAGGCGAGCACATCGGGATAAGGCCATGGCATTCCCAGCCCACCAGGGTTCAAGTCCTGGTGCTCCCATTATTTCTGGATTTATTTCAGGATTTTCGGCAACGCGTTTTCAGTCGGAAGAGACGTTCTCGTCGACGACGAGGTACCTACAATGACTTCGTAAATCTCAGGATAAAGCCATGGCATCGGTGGCAAACTTCTTGCACGCTCGAAAGAGGGTGCATGTTGGATTTGGCTTCCGTTAAAAAGAGGAACTCCATGACAGTGGCCCCTGCTAGCGTTGTACCTCTTTTATAAAATGAGCAATTCTAGTAGGGGGCCATCAATCCATACCGAGTAAAGAGATGTATATGTAGCTGTAGGAGCAATAACGGAGACATTATTCACTAGTCATTTTTATATGTAATCACATTAACATTAAAATGTCTATTAAATCACAATTATGACGTAAAAAATATTTGTGCTCTCATTGCAATGTACTCCCTTCGTTTTTATTTAGTCCGCATATTAGCTTTGGTCAAAGTCAAGCTTTGTAAGTTTTGACTAAGTTTATAAACAAAAATATTAATATATATAATAAAAAACCAATACCACTAGATTCATTATTGAATGCACTTTCACATCATATAGATTTGTTATGGTAAATGTTTATATATTTTTCTATAAACTTGGTCAAACTTTACAAAGTTTGACTTCGGTCAAACCTAATATGCAGACTAAATAAAAACAAAGAGAGTAGTTTTTAAAATCATCATGGGTTGGGTCCATGCACGGAATGAATGACGTTGATCCCTTTACATATACTCTATACTAAAACTGAGATGATTGATGAGGATTAATCTAGTCGGCACACGCGTCGTTCCTCCTCGAGCAGAACGGCGGCTTGGAGGGCGCATGGAGAGTAAATGTCTCACTGCCGAGCATTGTGACCACGGTGGACATTGTTGGCCGGTCCATCGGGTTCTCCTGGACGCAAAGGAGCCCTATGTGAACGCACTTGAGAACATCTTTCTCCATGAACCTACCGTTCATGGACGGGTCTACCACCTCGAACACTGTCCCGGTCGTCGAGTGCTCCCACACCTGCATATATTTGTGTACAATTTAATTCAAGACCCCTTCTGATATTTATATACACAGCCAATGCAGAGACCGAGAGCATTGCTCTCCTGTTGGAAAATAAAATAAAATGAGATAATGCATACCGTGGTAAGGAGATCTTCAAACTGCCCGGAGCTGTCGCCATTGTTCCTCCTCCCAGTCACGATCTCAAGGACCATAACCCCGAAGCTGAAAGCGTCCGACTTCACCGAGTAGTTCCCTCGCATCATGTACTCTGGCGCCATATATCCACTGAAACACCATCGCCAATTAGTCATGCTCATGATTCAATAGCTGCTAGGTATAAAAACTTCGAGTTGCACTGACTATGTTCCAACGACACGGCTGGTGACACCTTGCGTCTGGTCTCGCCCGAAGATCTTAGCGAGGCCAAAGTCCGATATCTTAGGGATGTTGTTCATATCGAGTAGGATGTTGCTGGCTTTGAGATCACGGTGAACTACTTTGAGCTGAGAATCTTCATGGAGGTACTGTAGGCCCCGAGCGATTCCATCTATGATCTTGTACCTCTTCGCCCAATCAAGTTGCTCGCACTTTGCACTATCTTTTGTTGTTTCAACATACAAAATAAAAAAGAGAGAAATGGGGAGATCATTAGATCAGATATACCTTGCACAGAAATTGAATGAAAAATAGAAACTACAACTATGAGTATATGTTGTACCGAAAATAATGAGGTCGAGGCTTCGGTTAGGAACGAACTCGTAGACTAGCAGCCTCTCCTGTTGCTCCAGGCAAACACCAATGAGCCAGACAAGGTTCTTGTGCTTGAGCTTTGCAACCAAAGCCAGTTCATTCTTCAGCTCATCCACTCCTTGGGTTGAGCTCTTCGACATCCTCTTCACTGCTATTTGCTCGCCGTCAGGGAGCGTGCCCTGCGAATCGAACGAGAACCTATATAAGCTCCAAATTTCAAAACTATAAAGGCAAATCTGCTTAGTCGCCTAGCAATTTTCCCAAAGAACCTATGTTTGCTCGATTGGTACCTTGTACACCGCACCGAATCCTCCTTCCCCGAGCTTGTTGCTCTCCGCAAAATCGCCAGTCGCAACTTGTAGTGTTAAAATGTCAATCATCATCGAGTTTGCACTCTCAATGTCGTCTTCAGCTTCAGCGGAATAACTGGGATCTGTGTGAATACCAATATGTTAGTTTGACAATAAGCGGATACCTAATCAATACTAGGGATTACTTTTGCAAGTTTTTCACGCTGTGAAGTGCAGAATTTGCAGGACATACATGGCTGCTTTTCTTCGGTCAGTGGCCCCAGCCTCCTCCGTAATAAGAAGCAGGCGATGAGGCTGATGGCTGATAGGATGGGCAACAGAATTATAGGAACCATGATAGGAACACTGTACCTTCTTCCTGTGAATTAATTAGCCAATGCAGAAATGAAAACATAATGTCAGGTCAGAATGCCAGATTAGCGCACAAGCTTGAACCGAATAAATTAGACGATTCAATTCTTTTCTTTTCTCTTTTTCTATTTACAACCAACAGCTTTCCATATTAGTAGGTCTCTCTTATAGTATACGGTTATTAGCTGAAACTGTTCACCTTCATTTTCAATTGTTAGTGACTAAAAAGTATAATTTGTAGTAGGATGTAAGTGTTGAGATGTGAACATACGGTCCGACTCACCTTTTCCAACTGCCGCGACATTAGGCGCCGGGGCCGGCGCCGGCGCTCTGGCTGATGTTGCCGACAGCCGCACGGTGACGGTGCCATTGAAGAAGGGCTGGGTTTCGTACCTGATGCTGCACCTGATCCCGAGAACCCTGGCTCCGATGCCGTCCGTGAAGAACGTCGGCAACTCCCTCATGAGCCGGACGAGGCACCCCCAGCAGCGGTCCGGCGACATGTCCGGCGTGCACTGCGCCCAGCTGTACACCTGCGGCAGCTCCTTGTCAAAGTCGGCCTGCCCGGACGCGTACAGGCGCGTGGAGGAGCTGAAGGCGGCGCTGCTGGCGGTGGCGTTCACGAGCGCCGCCACGAGGCGCTGGAACCCCGCCGGATCCGCCGTGGCGTTGGCAAGGTTGCGGATCGGGTATACCGGGCTGTACTTGGTGTCGTCGGCGGCGCGGAAGTGGATGTTGGAGTAGGTGAGCACGCAGGAGTCGAAGTAGATGGTGGCGTCCTTGTAGTCGCACGAGCTGATGAGGTCCTGGAAGGCCTGGTCGAGGCAGCTGAAGCAGTAGGAGGCGCCGGCGTCCCCGCGGCAGAGCGCGAGGGCCCACGCCTTCTCCGGGGCGGCGCCGGCCTGCGCGGTGGCGAAGAGGCCCGGCGACATGGAGGCGTTTCTGGGCATGGTGGCGGCGAGGAGGCCGAGGCTCGCCTTGTAATCGCTGCCCGCCGGGAAGCCGCCGGCTTGGCCGCAAAGCGGCCACGGGTATCCCGCCGCGCCGGGCGGCGCGAGAAGCGTCACCGCGACGACGGCCACGGACAGGAGGAGACGGCGAGCCATGGCGTACGTGGATGCGGAAGGTTGGAGAGATAGCTCTATGCATCCTGCATCCCTACTCCTTAATTAGATATGGCATTGAAATCGATCAAAAATGTATAATAAGTCGTCGTTGGTCGTTGCCGCTTGATCGTGGATTTTGTTTGTAAAGTTCTTGTGAAGTAGTGTCCCTGAATAAACTATTTCCTTCGTATAAGAGATTAGTCTTTTATATTTCTTTAGGGATGGAGTACTTGTAACGTAGTAGTACTGCTGTATGTGGTTAGAGATAAGAGTTTAGTTGCTCTCGATGATCAGCTCAGGCAGCTGTAGATAAGACTTAAAATGCAAGTTGTAGTTAGTTTTAATCTGTGCCAAACTTTTCTATATATATGTACACTGCACCTGCACTTATAGAAGTATGCAACTGGTACAGTACAATGGCCCCTTGGACGATAAGATAAGATCGATCACATGCTCAGTCTCTAGTCAGCCATATTAATTGCGGTCGTAGGCGGCCCAGATGATAAGCCGACAGTAATCTTTCCGTATGTTAAACGCCAGCCCTCTCGTGGAAATTAAAACTGACAAACGACTCTAAACTAACCCATAAAAGCCTGTAACCCATAATTGCCGTCCACTTTCCTGTGACAAACGAAATGAGTTAGTCGTACGTACATTTGCAAACTGCAGTATCAGACGGCTCAAACACGCGCGCGGACACAGATTGGTCGATGGGCATGGCTCGGCTTGCCGTCCTGCTCGTGGCCATCGCCGCCGTGCTCCTCGCGCGCCGAGCCGCCGCCGAGTACCCATGGCCAGTCTGCGGCAGCACCGGCAGCTTCGCGGCCAACGACACCACGTACCTGGCGAGCATCAGCGCCATGGCCGCCACCCTCCCCAGGAACGCCTCGGCGTCCCCGGGCGGCCTCTACGCCACGGCGCGGGCCGGCCAGGTCCGGGCCCTCGCGCTCTGCCGCGGCGACGCCAACGCCACCGCCTGCTCCGACTGCCTCTACCAGGGGTTCCAGGACCTGCCCAGCGCCTGCGCCTACACCAAGGAGGCCACCATGTACTACGACCCCTGCTTCCTCCACTACTCCGACGCCGACCTGCGCGCCTCCGACGACACCGCGTCGGGCTCGGCGTTCAGCACCGCCTACAGCGCTAACGCCACGGCGGAACCGGCCCGCTTCGACCGCGTCGTGGCCGCGCTCCTCAACGCCACCGCGGACTATGCCGCCTACAACTCCTCCAGGATGAGGTTGTATGCGTCCGGGGTGGTCCCCTTCGACCGGGAGATCCCGGAGGTGTACAGCTGGGCGCAGTGCACGCCGGACCTCACGCCGGCGCGCTGCCGGGATTGCCTCGCCAACATGATCCAGGAGTTGGGGACGCCGCTGTACAGCGTCGGGGCGAGGGCTCTTGGGATCAGGTGCAGCGTCCGGTACGAGAACAGGCCCTTCCTTGATGGCCCGGTCGTGCTGCGCCTACCAGCAACTGGAGCTCCAGCGCCGTCGCCGGCGCCGGCGCTGGATATGGTGCCCAATGTTGTGACGCCGTTGGCTGCGGTCGGAGGAGGTGAGTCGTCAGCGTCTGTTAAATCTTTATCTTTCTATATATAAAAATAAATGAGCTCCCAGCGAAAAGAAAGGGAGTACTATCCATTATAGCCTCCTTGGCCACTTCAAGGAAGGTGTACCTAGATAATTTGCCGAAAGGTGTACCTAGATAATTTGAAAATTGGACAAAGAAATTCAGAAAGACATGTTATCAATCGTGACGACAAGCCATGCGAATGGAGCAAACTAACAGAATAAACTCTATGTTGTCTCAACATATGTTTTGTTCTCTTACTACTCTAAATCCTGTTGCCCTCTGGTTTAGTTAAATACCCTGTACCATCTTGTTCAAGTTAATTGTATCCATCTGATCTGACGTTTGTTTTGTTACATGCATTGATTACAACCACAGGGAGAAAGTACAGTGTTCCTGGCATGGTTCTTATAGTTGTGCTGCCTACTCTAGCAGCCGCAAACCTTCTCGCCGGCTTATTTATCTGGAGGAGGAGGCGGCGATCACCAGCACGAGCCAAGCAACCATGTATGTTGAACATTCAAACTCTCCGAAACTCTCCAATTTGCACTTGAACATTCAAACTGATGATGGAGTTGTTCTTAATTATTCAACAGATTCCAGTTACTCCACTGCAGGTAAGGACACTGAGAGTGTAGATTCAATGCTGATGGACATTTCAACTCTGCGAGCTGCCACCGGGGACTTCGCCGAGAGCAACAAGCTCGGCGAAGGAGGCTTTGGCGCGGTGTACAAGGTGCCGATCTCTACAAAATTGCTAGATGGACTTTTTTTTTTGCAGTTGAGCGGGACTTATCTTTGGCTCAATTTGGTGCGCAGGGTACTCTACCAGATGGCGAAGAGATAGCTGTGAAGAGATTATCCAAGAGCTCGACGCAAGGAGTGGAGGAGCTCAAGAACGAGCTCGCCCTGGTGGTGAAGCTCAAGCACAAGAATCTCGTCAGGCTTGTCGGCGTGTGCCTGGAGCAGCAGGAGCGGCTGCTCGTCTACGAGTTCATCCCCAACCGGAGCCTCGACCAGATCCTATTTGGTAATGTTTTGGTTTGCTACCTATGATCAGAAACTCTAAGTTGCAACTAAGTTGCACTTTCTGAACTTGCAAACGCACGGCAGACACTGAGAAAGGGGAGCAGCTTGACTGGGGAAAGAGGCAGAGGATCATACGTGGGATCGCTCGAGGCCTGCAGTACCTCCATGAAGACTCCCAGCTCAAGGTCGTCCATCGTGATCTCAAAGCCAGCAACGTGCTTCTCGACGCCGACATGAACCCCAAGATCTCCGACTTTGGCCTCGCGAGGCTCTTCGGGCGAGGCCAGACGCAGGGCGTCACCGACCGTGTCATCGGCACATAGTAAGTATTAGTACTAGTACCATTGTAGTCCATGTTTGTTTCTCTTTTGTAGCTAAAATAAGGGCAACGTTCGTTAACCATGTTGGAACATGCTGTGTTGTGCTATTTCAGTGGATACATGGCGCCAGAGTACTTGATGCGCGGGAACTACTCCGTGAAATCGGATGTGTTCAGCTTCGGGGTAATGGCTCTGGAGATCGTTACGGGAAGGAAGAACAGTGACACCTTGCAATCTGAAGATCTCTTGACCATGGTATGCATCATATTGTTGCGCTGAGTAAATTACAACAAACCACTACTTTAAAGGCTGTTTGCAGAAAACACTCCTATACATTTTTTTTCGCAGAAAACACCACGTCTAGCATAATCTTTTTGCAAATAACACTGATCGACGGATTGGAGCGCTTTAAGTATGTTTATGACAGGTGGGTTCAGATTTTGCCGACGTGGCATAACGGCTTGGCCGAGACGGCGTTAGATGATGTCTTTATCTAGATTTACAAACAAGTCCCTGTAATTTGAAGGAACACCCTTAGATGAAAACCCAAAAAGCAATCAGCTCCCTGAGCCTATCCAAGCACGCGAGCAGAACATCAACACAAGGATGGCTCTCGTCAATGGCGAGGGGGCGCGCCATCAAGGTCTGGGAGGCGGCGGCGGCGGCGGCGGTCGTCCGGGTCTGGGAGGCGCCGGCCGCGGTCGTCCGGGTCTGGGAGGCGGCGGCGGCTTCCGAGTCTGGGAGGCGACGGCGGGCGGTCGTCGGGGTGCCAGACCATAGGTGGCCACGCCGGCAAGGCGGGGGCGCGCCATAGGGCACTAGGAGGCGGTGGAGAGCGATTGGCGCGACGTCCTTGGCGCTCGTCGATGGCGGCGGCATCCACGACGCGACGTCCTTGGCGCTCGTCGATGGCGATAGCCGCGCTCATCCACGGCGCGACGTACATGGTCGATCCAGGCGGCCTGTAGGAGTAGAGGAAGGGTTGGGCTCGTCGCCGACACCCTCGCGCGCCCGACCTTCTCCAGCAACTGCGACCACGCCGGAGCAGCAGCAGGACAGGGGCGGATCTCACCGGATCAGGTGTCGGGTGGGGGCAGGTGAGGTAGGTTGTTTTTTTGAGGTGTTTTTGGCAAAAAGAACCCCTCTAACGCCATCTCTGGAAGATGTTATGCCACGTCAGCAAAATACGGGACCCACATGTCATAAACGCGTTCAACCGACCCTAATCTGCCGACTAGTGTTATTTGCAAAAAAATTACGCTAGACATGTTGTTTTCTGCCAAAAAAATGTATAGTAGTGTTTTCTGCTAACCTAGCCTTTAAAGTGGTGATTTCTTTCTTGCAATTTACTCTGTTGCGCTCCATCGCTACTATATCTAGACAGTTGCCACAAATGACTAACTTGTTGCAAAAAATAAAAAATTGTCCGTGCAGATCTGGCAGCATTGGACGTCTGGAACGGTGCTGGAGATGATGGACCCGTGTATGAACAACAGCTTCTCGGAGAGCGACGCGAGGAGGTGCATCCAGGTCGGGCTAATGTGCGTCCAGGAGAACCCGGTGGACAGGCCGGTGATGTCTGCGGTAGGCATGATGCTTGGAAGCGACATGGTGTCCCTCGGTGCCCCGTCAAAGCCAGCGTCAACGTTTTACACTAGGAACGCTGGTGCCGACTCCGGAAATGGGTTCAGTATCTCGACTATTTCACTGAATGATGATCCCAAGGATCATTTCTAGTATGACTTAAATATAGGATTGTGCATCTTTCTTTAGGAGTTTGATCTTTTGGATTAGCTAGTTGGTTCTACATCTAAAATTCAACATATACTATCTTTTGATTGTGAAGCACAAGCACAAGATACCTCAAGTTCAACGCCTAAGGGTGTCTCTAATCCGTAGACAAAGCCTAGATCCGGAAAAGCTAGCCAAAAACTTAAATCCCAATGAATTCTTTGTATTGAAAGGCTAGTCATCGGCAGATAGTAAGTAGTAGTACTATCAGTGTAGTCCATATTTCTCGTTTCGAGCTAAATTAAGGGTGACGTATTAAGAGGCTAGAGACGAGCATCAATCGAGTTGCTCGTGTGTTTGTGAGCTACTCTCTCTGTTCCGATTTACTCATCATGGTTTTAGTTCAAAATTGAACTAAAACCACGATGAGTAAATCAAAACGGAGGGAGTAGCTTTTCACTTATATGCGCTGCATTTGAGGGAATCCATCTAGCATTCTAAACCAATACTCCACCACGGGCTCGCCCAACGTACGGAAGCTCTCGTCAGCTGCGCCTTGGCTGCCCCTGCCTTGATCAATTTCACCAGCCGGAACCATTGATCAGCTTGTGCAGATTGAGGTCACAGCTCGCCGTCTACTTGAGATCCGCCATGCGGACGCGGACAACCCTGCACAGCGCAGTCCACCGCAGCATATGCTGGTGTGGCGTGCCGGTAAGGAAGGCCTACATCGGTTGGTGCTCCAGAGCGACGAGGCCATCTACCTCCTGTCCCGCTTGGTGTTCCCGTGTGCGAGGGATTGTACCCGGGTGAAGCTAAAGACAGTGAACTTGACTTGACTTAGGTGCTTCTAAGTGGCAAGGGTAAACTTGTCATTTCATGTGTCATTTAACACCATTAGATCAAAAAATGGACACGAGTGTTATATTAGGAACAAAATTTTATGTTGGTGTTAGATAGGGAAAAAATATTTTTTCAGTGTCAAATAGAGAAACCAAATATAAAACAGTGTTAAATAAGGAATTCTTTCTTAAATATATTATTGCGCCTCTTTCTTTAGCGGTTCGATTTTTTTAGAACACACAAGAGAACTATGTGCGTATATGGACCGTGATATTTGACACACGTGTGTCACATAAACAAAACTACCACACTACTCCTTCCTTTCATCTAATTAAGTGCATGCATGCATTAGTATGACTCGCTCTCATTCCACGCATTTTTTTCTCTAATTACATGCATGCACTAAAGGACAAAAAAGCTGATCTCATCCTAAGTTCTTCCTAATCCAAAAATTCAAAATGTCTTGTATCTCAAACCGTCGGTCGAATGGAAAAACGGTTTTCACATAAAAGGTTCGTCGCGACGAGATCTTCGAAACTAGATCTCATGTTGATATGTTTTGATGAATTTTTTTCGAGTCAAAAGTTACCATGCCTGGGTCACATAATTTACCACGCCTATAGTATGCAATTATCATGGTATTCTCACATAATTTACTGGGTCATAAAAATAGTTCTCCCACCCACATGCATGTATTCACCAGAGGACACAAATTTGATGTCATCGTATATTCCCCCTATTCTGAAAATTGAAAATGTTATGTAGCTCAAACCATCGGTCAGATGCGAAAACGGTTTTCACATAAAATATCTGCAATGAGATCTTTGAAACTATATCCCATATTGGTATGTTCTGACAATACTTGATTATATAAGTTATCACGTCTATAGTATGCAAGT
Organism: Triticum urartu; assembly: GCF_056163025.1. Classification (NCBI taxonomy): domain Eukaryota; kingdom Viridiplantae; phylum Streptophyta; class Magnoliopsida; order Poales; family Poaceae; genus Triticum; species Triticum urartu. The sequence continues at coordinate 528,925,180 of NC_141877.1, read as the reverse complement.
TATCGTGGTATTTCCACATAAGTTACCAGGGCATAAAAATGGTTCTCCTACCCACATGCATGTATGCACTAAAGGAGAAAAAGTTGATGTCATCTTAGATTCTCCCTATTCTGAAAATTCAAAATATTATGTAGCTTAAACCGTAGGTCGAATGCGAAAATGATTTTCACGTAGAAGATTTGTCGCGACGAGATCTTCAAAACTATGCCATGTTGGCATATACTAACAACTTTTTTTCGAGTCAAAAGTTACCACGCCTTGGTCACATAAATTATCACGTCTATAGTATGCAAGTTATCGTGGTATTTCCACATAAGTTATCGGGATATAAAAATGGTTCTCCCATCCACATGCATGTATGCAATAGAGGATAAAAATCTCACTCATCCTAGACTATCCATATTCTAAAAATTTAAAATATTTTGTAGATCAAACCGTTGGTCGAATGCAAAATCATTTTCACATAAATGATTCGTCGCGTTGTAATCTTTAAAACTAGATCTCATCTTGATATGTTCTGATGACTTTTTGGGCTCAAAAGTCACAACATATTGACTAAGTAAGTTACCACGCATGTTGTACGTAAGTTATCTTGGTATTTTCATATAAGTTGCCGTGGGTATGTTTTTCGACAACTATTTTCTCCTTGCTCGATATTAAATAAGTGTTTGTATCCAAGTTATCAGGTCTATGATTGGTATGTTACCATCCTATTTACACTTAAGTTATTGAAGTTATGTTTTTCAACAACTTTTCCCCCTTGATCAGTGTTACCATGGTGTTTGTATGTAATTTATCAGGTATGCGGATCATATATTATCATGTTATTTTCACATAATTTATCAGGGGTATATTTTTTAACAACTCCCCCACCCCTTGGTCTATGTTACTACAGTGGTTGCACGTAAGTTATCAGGTATGCAGGCGTATATTACCATACCATTTACACATAAGTTGACGAGGGTATATTTTTCAACAATTTTCCTCTCGGTAAAAGTTAGCATGATGTTTGTACGTAAGTTATCGGTTATGCGATGCTTATATTATCGTATTATTTACATAGAAAATATCGGTGATGTTTGAACAACTTTTTTCGCGGGTCAAAAAATTACCATGATGCTTGTAGGTCTACGGTGCTTAAAATATTATGCTATTTAAACAAAAGTTATCGGGGCTTGTTTGAAAAACTTTTACTTAGGAGTAAAAAAGTTATTGTAGGATCGAAAGTATGTCTGGGGGGGGGGGGTGATTAGACTACTTGACCAAATGAAAATATATCCTTTTCCCAATTTTAGTTCTTGGCGAATTTTAGCAACTTTGCACAAGTCAAGTAATCAACCTACACATGCAATTATAAGAGTATAGCAGCAGAAAGTAAAACAATTGCATATGAACGTAAAGGGAGAAGTTTGAGAGAGCAAACGCAATATAGACACGGAGATTTTTGGCGTGGTTCCGATAGGTGGTGCTATCGTACATCCACGTTGATGGAGACTTCAACCCACGAAGGGTAACGGTTGCGCGAGTCCACGGAGGGCTCCACCCATGAAGGGTCCACGAAGAAGCAACCTTGTCTATCCCACCATGACCGTCGCCCACGAAGGACTTGCCTCACTCGGGTAGATCTTCACGAAGTAGGCGATTTCCTTGCCCTTACAAACTCCTTGGTTCAACTCCACAATCTTGACGGAGGCTTCCAAGTAACACCTAACCAATCTAGGAGACACCACTCTCCAAGAGGTAATAAATGGTGTGTTGATGATGAACTCCTTGCTCTTGTGCTTCAAATGATAGTCTCCCCAACAATCAACTCTCTCTCATAGGATTGGATTTGGTGGAAAGAAGATTTGAGTGGAAAGCAAATTGGGGAAGGCTAGAGATCAAGATTTATGTGGTAGGAATGGAATATCTTGACCTCAACACAAGTGTAGGTAGTTCTTTCTCAGAAAACGTATGTTGGAAGTGTAGGCATGTTCTGATGGCTCTCTCCATGAATGAAGAGTGGGTGGAGGGGTATATATAGCCTTCACACAAAATCTAACCATTACACACAATTTTCCAAACTCGGTGGGACCGAATCATGAAACTTGGTCGGACCGATTTAGTTCAAAATATGAACGTTAGGATTTTCGGTGGGACTGACACGTCAACTCGGTGGGACCGATTTTGTTAGGGTTAGGGCATAACGTAATCTCGTTGATATCGATTACACAAACTCGGTGAGACCGATTTTGGTAATAGACTAACCAGAGAGTTGGTCAGGCAATCTCGGTCAGGCTGATTCGCTCTTTCGGTAGGACCGAAACGTTACGAAAGAGAAACAGAGAGTTTGCATTGCAATCTCGGTGGGACCGATCGCTCATCTCGGTTTGACCGAAACGTTACGAAGGGAAATAGAGAGATTACAATCCCATCTCGGTGAGATCGAGATCCTTATCGGTGAGACCGAAAAGACTAGGGTTTCTGGCAGTGGCTATGTCAAGAGAACTCGATGGCGCCAGATAGATAATTTCGGTGGGGCTGAGTTTAACTTTTGGTTTGGGACATATGTGGATATGAGAAAGTAGTTGAAGGCATTGGAGCATATCACTAAGCATTTTGAGCAAGAAACTCATTAAGCAACACCTCACCCCCTCTTGATAGTATTGGCTTTTCCTATGGACTCAATGTGAATTTGGATCATTAAAATGAGAAATGTAGAGTCTTGTGCTTTGAGCTTAAGCCAATCCTTTTGTCCTTAGCATTGTTAGGGGTCAACTTTCTAATCCATGCCATGCCAATCATTGAGCTTTCCTGAAATATTTATCTTGAAATAGCATTAGCTCAATGAGCTATATGTTGTTAGGAATTACCAAAATCACATAGGGATAGTTGCACTTTCAGTTATCATGGTGTTGTAGACGTAAGTTATCAGATCTATGGTGTGTGTCTTCATATGCTATTTACACAAAAATTATAAGAGGTATATTTCAATAAAAATATTCTCAGGTCCAGATTATCATCATGTTTTCACCTAAGTTATCAAGTATGTGGTGCTTATATTACTATTCTATTTGCTAAGAACTAACCGAAGTTCCTTTTTCAACAATTTTTTCCCCATGGTCAAAGTTATCACGATGTTTGTACATAAATTATCAGGTATGTGGTGCATATATTATCATAATATTTACATAAAAGTTATTGGGAAAATCTTTTCAATAATTTTCTTCCCCATGGTCAAACTTACCATGGTGCTTTCATCAAAGTAACCGGGTCTATGGTGCATATATTACCATGCTACTTACACAGAATTTACGATGATTATGTTTTCAACAATTTTTTCTCTTAGGTCCAAAATACCGCATTGTTTGCATCTAAGTTATCAGGTCTGTGATGCATATATTACCGTGTTATTTACACAGTAGCCATCAGTGGTATGTTTTTAACATTTTTTTATCAGACCCAAAGTTACCGTCGTATTTATATGCAAGTTATCCAGTTTATGACGTGTATATCACCAATGCTATTTAGTAGTGAAATTATATGTCAAGCGCGGGCAAGAAAAAGGAACCAAATAAAACAAGGAATGCAGTAGTAGTTTCAATGACGATAGCATCAAGCATTAGTCACTTCGGTTCCATACAAGGTGTATTTCAAAGCAGCAATGACGAGCCTTGCGGTCGCTTCTTAACAAATTAAGCTAGTTATTTCACTTTACAGGCTAAGAATACACAGAAAACCTAGTATTGAATTATAGGAGTCATCTTCTCCGGACAAACGGAAATTTCATCAGCGCTCTTGATAGACACCAAGCTTGTTAGTGACCAATTTGTTCAGTTCAGCCCAGAATACAGTTTGTTTCACCAAATAATTCTTCGACCCATTTTATTCTCTCCTCTCTTCACATATAGCAGAAAAAACTGAACTAGAATACTACTCCCTCCGTTCCATATTAGTTGTCGCTGAAATGAATGTATCTAGATGTATTTTAGTGCTAGATACATTCGTTTGAGCAATAATTAATATGAAACAGATGGAGTAGCAGCACACCTAACCGGGCTGAACCGAATTCACCTGACACTTGCAAGAGCTAGCTAGCTTTGCACAAACCTCTCCGCTCTCTGTTCTTGTTTCTGCCTGCTTTGATGGTCGATGGCAGGAGGCTCTCCGAGCTGCTCCAGTGCAGCAGGAGCGGAAAGGAGCCGTTCCTCCTCCTCTCCCAGAGCTCCTCTCCCAAAGGTTGTTAGTGTTGCTCATAGATTTTTTTGGAAATGGAGGTGTGCTCCCGGCCTCTGCATCATAATGATGCATGCAATTATTTTATTAAAAGTTCATAAAATATCACAAAGTTATCAAAGTATTACAGCTCGCAAGAGGAGCGAAAATAAAAAACAAAGCTCATGCCGACAATCACAACCAGAATGGCAATATATAAGAAGGATAAGCTCTCTAGACTTCTATCCTGTTATGCGACCGACATCTGAACCGGTTGAATAGAGCCCATGCTACCATCTCCCACTGGTTGCACCCAGTAACCAAAGGCTCTCTGGATTCCATAGGAGTGAGTAAGGACCACGTACGGATCCAAGCAGTAGCTCTGAAGATGACCTGCAAGAAAGTTAAATTGTTTTGCCTGTTAAAAATCAAATCACTCCTGCAATTCCATATAGCCCACAAAAGCGCACATATTCCAATCCGAATACGAGACGCCGTAGTATGTTCAACCCCAGTTAACCACGTTCCAAACAACGACGTAATATCAACTGGAGGAGTAATGTTAAAGGCTATATGAATCGTTCTCCAAAGTAATTTGGCGAGTTGGCATTCAAGAAATAAATATTGTATTGTTTCATCATGATCACAAAAGCAACATCGTGGACTACCTACCCATCTCCTCTTGATTAAGTTTTCCTTTGTAAGAATTACTTGTTTGTGGACAAACCACATAAAGATTTTAATGCGTAAAGGAACCTTAATCTTCCAAATATGCAGTGATCTCGAGAGTGGGCCAGAATTAACCAGACCCATATAAAAATATTTTACCGTAAAAACCCCATTCTTAGCTAGTTTCCATTACGTTGAATCCGGTTGGTCGGAGAGTTGAACATCTATCAATCTCCGAACCAAGTGCATACATGCAGTCCAACGCTCACCGACTAACGCCCGTCTGAACTGGACATTCAAAGGGCTCGTATGTAGAACTGTCCCTACGTAAACCTCCTTACGTTGCACTATGTTATACAGGGTGGGATACTGGACGGCCAGGGGCATTTCTCCTAACCATGTATCCTCCCAAAACCTTGTAGACATCCCATTGCCAACTAAGAATTTGACCCTACGAAAAAACAAATCCTTCACCCTCATAATCCCTTTCCAGAATGGCGAGTTGGTTGATCTCATCGTAACCTGGGCAAGTGTTTTGGACTGTAGATACTTATTACGCAAAATATGTGCCCATATGCCTTCCGGCTCTGTCTCTAACCGGTAGAGCCATTTTCTCATAAGGCATTTGTTCTTGATTTCTAAGTTCTCAATACCGAGCCCACCCTGGTCTTTTGGGCGACAAAGAATGTTCCATCGCGCGAAACAGTATTTCCTCTTGGCCTCATCTGACTGCCAGAAGAATCGAGATCTGAAGAAATCAAGTCGTTTCCGTACCCCTTTTGGACTTTCGAAGAACGATAAAAGGAACATCAACGTGCTAGTCTGTACTGAGTTAATCAGCATTAGCCGGCCTCCAAAGACATAAGCTTACCCTTCCAGCAGCTCAACTTTTTTTCTATGCGATCTTCGATACATTTCCATTCTCTATTAGATAACTTACGGTGATGGATTGGTATGCCCAAATAATTAAATGGTAAAGAACCCAATTCACTTCCAAACAATTGTCTATATGTATCTTGTTCGTCTTTGGCCCTCCCAAAGCAGAACAACTCACTTTTGTGAAAGTTTATCTTTAAACCAGACAATTGTTCGAAAAGGCATAATATAAGTTTCATATTACGCGCATTAGCAATGTCGTGCTCCATAAATAAGATAGTGTCGTCAGCATACTGTAGAACGGATACTTCACCATCCACCAGATGTGGGACTAACCCCTCCACTTGCCCATGCTGTTTGGCCCTGCCAATGAGAATGGCTAACATATCGGCCACTATATTAAATAAGAGAGGAGACATGGAATTGCCTTGTCTCAAACCCTTGTGTGTCTGAAAATAATGACCGATATCATCGTTAACCTTAATGCCGACACTACTCTTCTGGACTTGAGAACCCACTTGGTTCCGCCAGACCTCGCTAAAACCTTTCATGCGCATTGCCTGCTGTAGGAATGGCCACTTTACTTTATCATACGCCTTCTCGAAATCCACTTTGAAGATAACCCCATCAAGATTCTTCGAATGGATTTCATGTAACGTTTTATGAAACACGACCACCCCTTCAAGGATATGTCGCCCTGGCATGAACGTTGTTTGGCTCGGTTGTACCACTGAATGCGCGATCTGTGTCAATCTATTGGTCCCCACCTTTGTGAAGATTTTGAAACTTACGTTAAGAAGGCAAATTGGTCTGAACTGTTCAATCCGAATTGCCTCCTCTTTCTTTGGCAATAGCGTAATCATACCAAAGTTAAGATGAAACAACTCTAAATGACCGTTAAAGAAATCATGAAACATAAGCATAAGATCATCTTTAATAATATGCCAACATTTCTTATAAAATTCAGCTGGAAACCCATCTGGTCCCGGTGCCTTATTCGATTTCATTTGTGAGATTGCATCCAAAATCTCCTTCTAAATGAATGGTGCAGCTAAAATATTGTTCTCTTCTACCTGGAGCTGAGGAATATCTCCAATTACAGTCTCGTCTAGGGTCATCGTACTTGCTTCCAGATGGCCAAACAGTTGTTTATAGTAGTTAGAGATATACGCTTTCAGATTCGCATGCCCCAAAATTGTCCCCTCGTCTTGTTCCAGCTGAATGATTTTCTTCTTTCTATGTTTGCCATTCGCAATCATATGGAAAAAATGTGTATTGTCATCCCCTTGGACAACCTTAAGCAATTTGGCACACAGTGCCCATTTGAGCTCTTCTTCTCTAAGAAGAGCTCGTACACCTTGCTCAGCTTTGGACTTGGAACTTTGCTCATTCACCGTAAGCAGGTGAGTTTCAGCTTTGAAATCTAAAGCTTCGATCAAACGAGTAAGTCGTTCTTTTTCTTGTTTGTAAAGGCCACTCTCATTTCTGGCCCAACCTCGCAAAAATTGTCTCAAATGTTGGATCTTATTTTGCCATCTCTCAAGACTAGTGCTGCCACTAACAGGGATTTCCCATTCGCGTGCGATGGTCTCCAAGAAGTTTTCTTTCTCGAACCAACCAAGTTCGAAAGAGAAAGCATTCTTGTTCGCAATATGCGTAGCCTCTCCCGAGTCTACAAGCAAAGGTGTATGGTCCGAGATCGCTCTTTGCATCGCATGAACCGACATCAAAGGATATTTTTATTCCCACTCCACACTAGCAAGAACCCTATCCAACTTCTCATAAGTTGGAGTGGGAAACGAGTTGGCCCAAGTAAACTGTCTACCGGCGAGTCCGATTTCTCTCAAATTAAGACTCTCGATATAATCATATTAAACATCATAGCCCACCGACCATCAAAATTTTCATTGTTCTTTTCATCTCTCCTCCGAATTATATTGAAGTCACCACCGACTAGGATAGGTAGAGTCTCATCTCCACAAATCCGCACCAAGTCAGCTAGGAAATCTGGTTTAAGTTCAGGTTGTGCTGCTCCATACACAGCCACGCGAGACCATCGAAAACCATCCAATTTTGATCTCATCCAAAACTTAACCGTAAAATCTCCCCGAACCACGTTAAGGACCTTAAGTGTTTCACACCGAACCCCTAGTAAGATCCCACCAGATCTTCCTCTAGGAGGTAAGACGTGCCAATCGAAATCAACTCCTCCAGATAAAGTTCCAAGAAATTGTGATGTAAAATTATCCCGTCATGTTTCCAAAAGCGCAATGAAATCTAATTGTTGCTCTACCGTTGTTTCCACCAAGAACCTTCGTTTAGCCAAGTCAGCTAGACCTCTGCTATTCCAAAAGATTCCTTTCATAAGTCATCATGGAATTTTTTCTTCAACTTAACCCTAGCGCTTCTACGGACCACCGAAGTAGGATAGATTTTTCGTTTCCAGGATCGCTTAGGCTTCTCCCCAGCACCCTTTGGAACCGTATGGTCAACAGGACACGATATAGTTCCCTCCGTCACTAGAGGCTCTACATTGTCCACAATCTCGGATGCCTCCTCATCCTCGGCATCCTCACTAGGTAAAAGATTATTGCAAATGTTCTCAAGTGCTACAATTCCTAAGTTGTTCATGTCATCCTCATTCATAGGTTTAAGTGATGCGAGGTTTCAAATTATTTCAGAGCCCCGTTCTGCTTCTAAATCCAAAAGATCATTAACAGATTTCGCTACCTCTTTTTCATTTGAACCCAAGGTTATTCCTAAGTTGTTTACCTTATCAATAATTTCACGCTCAGAGAAATGCATAATTGAATAACTTGTATCAAAAGACATACCTGTAGTTGCCTCGACATCTCGAAGCATGGTCGCCCTCTTGGCGCGCGCTAACTGCAGGTCATCAGCATCAGGTTGTTCCTGGATCCGGTTGCTAACACGCCCGCCAGACGCGACCGGATCCGGGATCCCACCAAAGGTAATAAGCTCCTCCGTAGTCCTCTCTCGAGGTGAGTGCTCCCCACACTGACGCCCTTCCCTAGTTGCCGGTGAAGAAGGGATAGGCGCGGTCGAGCGAGGCACTCCATCCGCAATGGTAGGGGAGACTGACCGTGAAGCCACCTGCTCAATAGTCCTGCTCCCCCCAAACCGCTAACAGAGCGTGGAGACGACGTCGGCGATGAAACATTGCGGGCCTCCTGCCCGCGCACCGAACCAAGCTGCCCAAAGCTGGCCCGCGGTGAGAGAGTGGGGCGGATCTCCAGCCCGCGCCCCTCCCCTAGCTGGCCTGGTACCGTCGCAATTGGGCTAGGAATGGGAGCCTCCTGCCCACCACCCCCCCACTGGCGACCGGGAGATCACAACCCTGTGAGTCCTGAACCTCAGAATCAACCCTGTGTAATACAATCATATTAGGCGAACCATCAGTATGAGGCAACACCGGTGGTAGCTCGAGCTCCTATGGATCATCCGCCTCAACTCGATTACTCCATAACCGACTGGGTGCAGACCGAGCTCCAAAAGACCCAAACCGAAGCATGTTAACCGGTGTCGTGGAAGATGCCGCCTCCTTGGCAGGTGCCGCCTTGTCCGACTACGACTCTGGCCCCTTGGTCAAGTCCCGCGGATCACTATCAGGCCCCTTGTCCTGATTCCCGAGGGCTCCTCCATCTCCCTCAGTCGTATTCATATCCTGAAGGTCATCTCCCTCTTGTGGTACTGGTGTATCCTCAATCTCAACCTCAAGCACATATGTAACCCTGACATGTGTCCACTTGACCACATCCGACACATGCTGCAAGCTAACCACGCTGACAAGTAATCTCGCAGCTCCGTGAGCACGAGTAAAGGGCATGTCAACCTGCTCCGTCTTGCCAATAAGAGACCCCAAGCTCCAAGCAACCAAAAAATGATTAATATATTTGCGTGGTGCCCCAAAGAAACGTACCCATACCTTCTCTAACGCTATACCCTCGGACTCCTTCTCTTTCCACTCATCGAAAGCAATGACAATATTCGAACTCTGAACTCTGCAAAGGCCATACTTAAGAACATGCAACTGGTCCTCCTTAGTGGGAAAGTCAACCTTGTAAGTATGGTTCTCCAGCTTGACAAGGTCCCACTGATAATCACCGGGTACCAGGTCCCGCAACTGTCGCACAATCTGGGCCTCTGTCAAAACCCCATTAGTAACCTTGACAACTACGGGAAAGGAACTCTCCATCACATGTGCCATAGGCGCCACTTCTGGTGACTCAAAAAACATTAACTCTTGACAGCAGACCCCATAAATGTTGACCACCGGTTTGGGCCTGAAAGAAGCGGGCAGTCAGTGGACATATGCTGCGATCTACTGCAATAGTCACACAGCTCAGTGGTGCACTCTGCCACAAAATGTCCTGGTTCATCACATCTGTAACACGGTAACTTCTTCTTCTTAAGTGCCCACTTGGATAGTTTTTCCCGTCCCGTTTGTCCGTGCCCTTACGTTCACCGGCGGCCTTGTCAGAACTCTTATCAGAAGCCAAATCCCGCTGCTTAGCTGCCGTCTGCTTAGCCACTAGCACCTGTACCGTCGCCAATGTTGTAACCGCCTCCATGGCAGCCGCCGGTAGCGCCAGTTTAGTCACCGCCTCCGCAAGTACTGTCTTCGGTGCCTTCTGCACCTCTGTTGTCTGGGCCGGAGGTGGCGGAGGTCTAGGCGGGGGCGGTCGTCTGCCACCTCCCCTCCCTCCCCGGTTGTAGCGATAGTTGCCACGTGGGCGATAGTTTGGACCAGATGGCCCCTCCACGAAACCTCCCGGAGGGCCATAGAAATCGCGGCCGCCACCGCCGTTGTTCTGCCATGCATAGCCCTGGCCTCCTCCCGTTGAAGAAGATCCGCGGTGCTGCCCGTCCCCATAGGCATCATAGCCGTCATCTCCCCACTGCCAACGAGATTGGGCGCGATCATCGTGTCCCGCACCCGCGTATTGGCCCCAGCCAGCACCATTAGGGTTCGCCGCGAACCTCGCATCGCGGACCGGCGGCTTGGGCGGAGGATCACCTTGCGGCAATGGGGGATCGCTTCTTGGCGGCGGTCCGGCCCCCCGACCTGCCATGTTCCCTATGCCGGGCGGTGGTTGCACGGCGGAGTTCGCTGCCGGCGGCGCCACGCGAGTCGCGCGCCCAAGGCCTAGCTTAGGGAAGCCATGCATAGCGATCCCGGGGTAGCACTGTACGTGAGCCAGATCCTCTCGTGATCCCAATTCACGTAGCGCTCGTGCCGATCGACCAGCGTCGGTGGTCTCTTGGGTCGCTTCCTGGGCCACTTGCCCAGTTACAGTTGCGCCCAAGCCCACCTCCTCCACATTCGGCCCAGCTTGGCCCAGCAAAGAGTTCAAACGAGCTGCTCTGGCCACCCGGATCTCACCGAGATCCGAGACCGGCGCCGGCGCTGCCAGTGCCCGGTTCTTCTTCCGGCGATGTTTGACAACCTTCCAAGATCCCAAGAAATCTCCAAGAGTAAGAGATGGGAGACATACCTTAGGTATAGGCCTCTTCCAAGGACGAATCACCGATGGAGCGGTCCGACAATGCACAACCCGCCGGAGAACTTCGATCGTGTCTGCCTTCCCCAGTCCATCCTATGCTCGATCAGTCACCGGAACGCCCCCCTCGATGAGTCCGGCCGCCTCCTCCTTGGAGTAGCTGATCCACAGCGCCTCGCAAATGTGATCACTAGGCGTTGGAGAATAATCCCCCGCCCTGGAGCTATCGCCGTCTTGGACCTCTTCCTCGTCAGAGTCAGAGTCCGAGCCGGCGAAGGCCCAGAACCGGGAGCCACAACATAGAGAGGGCGAGGTTGTCCGGGTCGCCGCCACAGCCCGCCTCCCGCGGTTGTCCCCGCGGCCACCTCCGCGATCGCCTTTGCGGTCGCCCATGGCCTGTCTCTCAGCTACTTCCCCCCTCTGAATACCTAAGGAAGGGGCCTATACCTAAGGTATGTCTCCAAAAGTGTCGTTCCCCGGGTGAGGCCATGTCAACGCCATGATGCCTGAAAACCGCCCAGCCTTCTCGACACGTCCGACGCCGCAGTCACCTTCCTTGTCACCGAGGAGTGGCTCGGCGTGCTCCGCTCCTTCACGCCGCCGTCTGGCGTCCGCCCGCGCGCCGCTGGGATTGAGGAGATCGCGATGCTGCGACAACTAGTGGAGGAACACAGCCTGGGCGGCGGCGAGGTGGTGGCTGGGCGGTGGAAGATTGCGGGAGAAGTGCGGCCATGGTGTTGTCACCGTTTTCCTTCAGGGAAGAAGAGAGTCGAGATGGAGGAAGACCGAGAGGAGAAGGGAGAGAGGTGGTCAGGCGTGGGCGGCAGCGCGATGGGTGGATAGGTGTGCGCAGATTGAGCGGTTACCAGAATCGCCAGCAGCCGTGCGATCAAATATCGAACGGCATCCAGTTCATGTAGCAATTTTGCAAAAATAATTATGGTTGCCACATACATATTTCGTATAACTCTCGGCCACTTTTAGGCAGACCTCAGGCATGTCTCGTTGGTATGGCTAAAATCTGGACGTTTTCTGGCCGAGTGCCACGACCGACAGCCTAAGTAGTCGTTGAATACTTGTAGCTTTCTTAAAAGAAAATCAAAATTTAAGAGTTTACTCTTGAAAAATCCAGATGAATACATGTACTTCATTGCTTTTTAATTGTTTACCGAGTGTTGTATGAAAAACACTCCACAAAGCCCCTACTTGGCCTAGTGTTGTTCCCGATACATTTCGGCAAACTAAAAGGCTTGTTTACCGAGTGACGGACAAAATACACCCGCCAAATAGCCCAACACTCGGCACTACGATCTTTTTCCCGTAGGTCACCCAGCTCTTGAGACTTTGCCAAGGCTTAAGACCATGCTGAGGCCCACAGACAGTACAACATAATTTGCAACCCAGAAGAGAAGCAGGTTGCGCACGAAAGCACTGACGACTGGATATTGCTGCTTGATACGCCTACGGATAGCACCGTGACGTCCTTTGAATCCGCATTGCCGCCACAGGTACTTCCACATTGTGCGGAACGACACGCGAGGGCTGACCAAATGCAGGACCATGCCTAGCATCAGGTAAAGGGCGCTGTATATGATGTACTCGTGCTCGTGACGGCTTCCAGAGCCGCGTAGAATGCCAGGACCATGCTGATCAGCGACACCCACAGGCAGTGCAGCGCCACCGTGAAGGTTTTCCACGACCCGGCGGAGCGTGACGCCTGCCGTAGACGAGCAGGACCACGGCGAGCACGGAGGTTAGGCTGTCCAGGATAAGGAAGCATTTGAAGATTGGAAATTTACTTTGGTACATGGGAGCATATGCTTCTGCCATTGAAAAATATATTTCAATTGCACAATTTTGAAATAATATATTTCACAATTATGAAAAAAATCGTTACAATTTTCTAAATAGTCAGCTTCATAGGTTGACATTTCAGCATCATAATTGTTTTCGCTTCCAGAACATGGATTTCACATTCCACTCGCTTGTTTCATAAAAATCAAATCTATTTGAAATGCACACTTTTGAAATAACATATTTCACTCTTTTAAAATAAACTGTTACACATTTTTAAATAATCAATTTCACAGGTAGACATTTCAGTTTCATATTTTTCACTTCGAAACTTAAATTTCAGTTTCCATTCGCTTGTTTCACAAAAAATCAATTTTTTTTTCAATTGCACAATTTGAAATAAACTGTTACACTGTTACAAATAATTAGTTTTATAGGTTGATATTTCAGTTTCATATTGGTTTTCACTGTCACAACCTACATTTCACGCTCCATTGAGTTGTTTCACAAAAATCACTTCTATTTCAATTGCATGGTTTTGAAATGACATATTTCACTATTTTGAAATAAACTATTATACATTTTCAAATAATCAGTTTCAGAGATTGACATTTCAATTTCATAATGGTTTTCACTTTCCACTGGCTTGTTCACAAAAATCACATATATTCCAATTACACAATTTTGAAATAACATATTTCACTATTTTGAAATAAGTTGTTACACATTATCAGTTTCACACGTTGATATTTCAGTTTTTTATTTAGGTTATTAAATAGGTTTATAGTGAAATAGGTTGGTTTTACGTATTTCTTTTGAAATAGGTTTGTTCCACATATGAAATGTGAAACGTTAGAATTTAAACATTTTTGAAATGTATTCAAGATTGGTTTAGTTCTAAAATGCATTGGTGCCAGGAGTTCAAATATATAAACTATTTCAAAAACGAACTTGACATATATGAACAATTTAATTAGCAAAGTTGTAGTAAAAGGTTCGATTTATTGTATGAGATAACAGAGCGTGGGCTATCAATTTTCTGCCATGCATGCCATGTGAAGGACAATAGTGGGGCCCGATAGATGTATTTCCTCACTTATAATTTTTGTATAGAAGAAAAGTGTGAATAAATAGCTAGTAACCGCAAGCATTTTGATGCCAGGACGGTGTTAACGTCTAAAATGACTTCACACTGACATTACGCCATATCTGACTGACGTAGTGACACTCTTAATATTGGGGTCCTTATTTTTTGAGGTAATATCATTAGGAGTCATGAAACTAGTGTTCGATGTTCTGTTTGATGCTAAACCTTTGAAAATATGAATTTCTGATCACATAACTTGTCCCGACGTGCAAATAAGGTGCTTCCTCTCGTATATAGTTGTGTGGCCTGGCCACGTGGCGCACCAGCCTGGCGGAGGCCCACATGTCACTGGTTGGGAGTGCACAAAGCATTGGGTGACCATAGCATGCCAGTTCTTTTGTAGAAAACACCCTCGCAATTTATTTAGTTATGCAAAAGCCATCAAATATAATGAAAAAAAAAGCTGCAAAAGATGGGGGTTCGAACCTGTGACCTGTTATAATAAAATAGCCCAACGTATGTCCATTTCATTAGTGCCCGTTGACAATGAACATGTAAAAGCTGGAAAAGATGGGGTTTGAACCTGTGACCTGTTAAAACAAATTTTAGTACGACCTCGGATATAGCAAAAATAATACTAAATGGTGAAAGGGTGACAGTGAACGGACAGGAGCAATCCGTGCTTTATTAGTAAATAAGGTAGAGATAAAGATTCATTTAGAAATTTCGGGCGAAAAAAAACTGGAATTGCCGAGATATCTTGGAAGCCAGATTTCCTGGTGCCTTTCGGAAAAAATGCAATAAAAAATTTTGCTCATGAAAAAGTCTATTCGGGATTAAAATTATACATTTTGATGTGGTTTTTAAATTTGAAATTTTTGACGAGAAAAGCCGAGATGATGAACAATGCACCTAAAGCAGTCCTGATCCAGAACAACATCAAAGCTGGCCACATGATGGCCACCAAGGGCACCTGGCACGCATGGAGCACCCAGGCAATGACACACAGGGCAGACCATTTCCTACAACAATCAGAATGATTTTTTTGATATATTAGTAACAAACAGTATAAAATCATACTACAACTGCTTTCAAGAATACTCATAAAATAATTGGATTCAACAACTTCTTAAACTAATCAGACACACAAACAAAGATATAAGCATTTTGGGATAAAAAAGATCAAATCTTATAACTCAACTAAAACTTACCCTACTTCATATAACTACCAATGATTGTACACACACTGTAAACAGAAAAATTAAAGGAATCATCTTTTCATAAAAAAATCCCTTAAAACACATATGCAACAACAATATATAACTAAAAAGGCACTCCAAATCCTAAAAACTGCAGTATCAGTAAAGTTACTAAGCTCTCACGAATTGGAGCACTTAGAGAGATTGCATGTTCAGTTTTGCTTCTTTTCTCCGGTGGTGTGTATTTCTTTTGCGCGCACAACTCGATTTGGCTGGCTATAGTTCGTCAGAGCTGGTCAAAGCTGGGGCGGCCTGGTCCAAGTCCAAGCAGCTACAGTTAGTGGGTAGCTGCCTTTGAAAGAAACCTTGCGGCCGTGCTGCCTCGCAACGCACCGTTTCCTTTTCCTCCGCCGCTGCCTCGCTGCGCTGAGAGAAACAACTAGGATTTCCTCCACTCGGCACGGACGGGCTCGCCGTCGGCTGGAGTGGACGCCGCCGACTCCATCATGCCTCCTTCCTTTCTCCCTCGGTCCCCGTCTCGCATCCCCTCCTCACACCTGCCCCCATCACGGAACTCTGACATCTCCTGTTGTCAGCTGTACGCGTCGACCGTCGGCCTCCCTCCAACATCTCTCTTCTTCAGCTAGGGTTCCGTCCGCCTACCACTCGCCGCCCACCCAGCTCTGGCCACCACCGCGCATCTCCTCCTTGGCTACACCATCTTGCCCGCGGGAGGCCGCCAAGGCCCCCACCGTGCGTCGTGTTGCCGACAAGACGCGCTGTGATGGCGTTGGACAAGGACGACCGCCGTTTGCAGGCTCGGATGCCTTCCTCAAGCCCACCATGGTCCGCATCCCCTCCCCCCACCCCACCTACTCGGACCTCTCTTTTCCCAATCTCTGTCTGATTCGATTGCTTTCTGGCAGGTTAATTTCAGAAAAGTATATCTTAATTCCGAGCAAAATCCTGGGCTATTTGGAGGCCTATACTTATTTGGTTCATTCAAGCTATGGATTGTGTGGCGAGCTCATGGTATCTCTAGATGCTGTTGAAGGAGTTAATCTTCATATATTTTTGTGTCCTCTGGAAGAAGAGGTACTAGATTTCATTTGTATTTATCTTGTCATAGGATTTTCATTCTAAAGAGCATGTGTGGCATGGGGTTCTTCTCGGCTGCCTCGGAGGCTCTGTAACGAACTGGAGAGGAGGGGATCGGAGTAGGTGAGGGAGAGCGAGAGAGAGACTTGGAGAGGAAGAAGGGAGATTGCTTCCAGAGGAAGGATTAGGAAGAGTTGTCAGTCTGTTACATCGCGTGCCCTGCCACAGGCGGCTGGCTGCCCCTTTATCACTCCCTCGCTCTCACTCACGCACTCTTACAGCTGGGCCCGATCCTTGACACGTCACACTGGACAAGTGGCAGCCAGGTGTGACATTCTCCCCCCCCCCCCTTGAGAGCAAGCTCCATCTTCAGTGTTGTCGTCTTCGTCTTCCTAGAGGAGAGCCGTTGGAAAGCGTTGCCGTAGGGTCTAATAGCCCTCTCATGTCGTAGCTGAAGTAGCGCTGGTCCCCCATTGTACCCTGATCTGGATGACCGGGGCATTGCCCTTCTTCATCCTGCGCCGCTCCAGGATGCGCGTGGGTGCCGTGGTCGCCACGGACAGATCAGGCACCCGTGGAAGTTCTGCGTACACCGGCGTGTAATCCGGCGTGAATGGCTTCAACTGCGAGACGTGGAAGACCGGATGCACGCGGCTGGATTCCGGCAGGTCGAGCTTGTAGGCCATGAGCCCGATCCGCTCGACGACGGTGTAGGGCCCGAAGAACTTGTATGCGAGTTTGGCGCAGGGCCGGCTGACGACGGATTGCTGGACGTAGGGTTGCAGTTTCAGGAGTACCTGCTCGCCCACCTGGAACTGGCGGTCGGTGCGACTGCGATCAGCTTGTTTCTTGCAGCGCTTCTGGGCACGCTGCAGCTGGGCGCGTATGTGCGCTGTGTGCGCCGCCCAGTACAGGTCGTCACTGGTGGACGCGTCGCCTGGCCAGGCTGCCATGGCTCCCAGGTTGGCCTCCTTAACGTACAGCGCCTTGAACGGTGTGCAGTTGAGCGACGAATGGAAGGTCGAGTTGTACTAGAACTCCGCCATGGGCAGCCAGCGACGCCACTTGCCCGGGGTGTCGTGCACCGTGCACCGGAGATACATCTCCATGCACTGGTTCACTCGTTCGCTTTGGCCATCGGTCTGTGGGTGGTAGTCGGTGGAGTACAACAGCTTCGTGCCGGCGCCAGCGAGCAGCTCCCGCCAGAGATTGCTGGTGAAAACCTTGTCGCGGTCGGAGACGATCGAGGCGGGCACCCCGTGCAGCTTGACCACGTTGTCCCAAAATGCGCGCGCCACCTGTGCGGCGTGGAAGGGGTGACGGAGTGGAATGAAATGGGCGAACTTGGTGAAGCGGTCCACCACGACCATGATCGTGTCGAAGCCTTCCGATGGCGGCAGCCCCTCCACAAAATCCATGGTGAGGTCTTCCCAGGGCGTTGATGGGATAGGCAGCGGCGCCAAGAGTCCGGCAGGCTTGGTGTGTTCATGCTTGGCCTGCTGGCAAGTCACGCACTGCTGCACGAACTCCTCGGTGTCGCGCTTGAGCCCCCTCCATTCAAAGTGCTTGCGCACGCGCTGGTAGGTTGCTGTGACGCCGGAGTGGCCGCCGACCGCGCTGTTGTGGAGCGCGGCGATGAGCTTGGTGCGAAGCGCAGTGTTGGCGCCAATCCACAGGCGGCCACCGCGACGGATGACGCCGTGGTGCAGTTCGTAGCCGTCGTTGTCGGGGCTGGTGATGGCGAGTTTTTGCAGTCGATCTTGAGCGTCCGGGTCGGTGGAGTAGGAGTTGAGCACCTCCTGAATCCAAGCCGGCTGGCACGCTGAGAGCGCGGCCAGGTCGAGTTGTTTGCCCACCCGAGACAAGGCGTCGGCCGCACCATTGTCGAGTCCGCGCTTGTACTGAAAGCGGAACTGCAGCCCGACAAGTTTCGCCATAGCCTTGCGCTGCAGCTCGGTCTCGAGGTGTTGCTCCCCCAGGTTGCAGAGCGACTTGTGGTCAGTGAGGATGTCGAAGGGGCCGTGCTGCAAGTAGGGACGCCACTTGTCGATCGCCATCATCACTGCCAAGAACTCCTTCTCGTACGTTGAGAGCTTCTGGTTGCGCACGCCGAGCGCCTTGCTGAAGAACGCGACCGGGTGACCTTCCTGCACCAGCACAACCCCGATGCCCGTGTCGCACGCATCGGTCTCGATGGAGAACGACTTGTCAAAGTTGGGCAGGGCGAGCATTGGCGTCGTCGTCATTGCAATCTTGAGCCGTTCGAACGCCGCTTGTGCCTGCTCGCTCCAGGCGAAGCCTTTCTTCGTGAGGAGCTGCGTGAGGGGCTTTGCAATGATGCTGTAGTGCGGCACGAACTTCCTGTAGTAGCCGGTGAGCCCCAGGAATCCACGCAGCTCGGTGGCATTCGTCGGCGTTGGCCACTGTTCCATGGCCAGCGTCTTGTCCTTGTCAGTGGCCACGCCCTCCTTAGAGATGATGTGCCCCAGGTAGTCGATGTGGTCGCAGGCAAAACTGCACTTGCTCTCCTTGACGAACAGTTGGTGCACCCTCAACAGCTCGAAGACAATCCGGAGGTGCTCGATGTGTTCTTCCATTGTTTCACTGAAGACAAGGATGTCATCAAGGAAAATGATCACGAATTTGCACACATACTTACTGAATATGGCGTTCATGAGGCATTGGAAAGTCGTCGGGGCGTTCGTCAGGCCGAACGGCATGACCCTGAACTGAAAATGCCCGTGATGCGTCTTGAACGCGGTCTTGGCCTCGTCCTCCTCGCGCATACGAATTTGGTGATACCCCGCGCGGAGATCCAGCTTGGAGAAGACTGCTGCGCCCGCCAGTTCGTCAAGGAGCTCGTCGACGATCGGGAGCGGGAACTTGTTTTTGATCGTGGCATCATTCAGACGACGGTAGTCGACACAAAACCTCCACGTTCCGTCCTTCTTCTTGACCAACAGGAACGGCGCCGCGCACGGGCTGACGCTGTGTGTGATGATGTCGGCGTCGAGCATTTCCTTGACCTGGCGCTCGATTTCGTCCTTCTGCAGCGGCGAGTAGCGGTACGGGCAAGTGTTTTCGGGGACTGGGCCTTCCACTACTGTGACGGCGTGGTCATACTGGCGATGGGGCGGCAGGCCCTGGGGGGCGGCGAAGACGTCGGCGAATTCCTCCAGGAGATCGGCGAGGGGCGCCTGGCTGGCGCATTTGCGCCGTGGTGGCGGTGCGCGCCCGCACGTGTCCACCATGGCCATGGCCCAGACGTCGTTGCCCACGATCATCTTGCACAGCTCGTCGGGTTTGATCGCCTTAAGGGTGGTGGACGCCTTGGTGGGCGCGCCCCGGAGCGTCACCTCTTCGCCGTCGTGGGTGAACTTGACCCACTTGTCTTGCCAGTGGCATGTCATGGGGCTGTGCTGGGCAAGCCAGTGCATGCCCAAAATGCCATCGTACGCGCCAATGTCCAGCTCGCGCATCAGTGTGGCGAACGTGTGCCCTTGCATCCACCACCTGAGCTCGGGGACGATGCGGTTGCGAGACAGCACGAGAGACGGTCACCGTTGGCGACGCGCACGTCCACCCGCGGTATTTCTTCTGTCGTTAGCCCGAGATGATCGACGAAGGATTTGTTGACGAAGCTATGCGAGCTGCCCGAATCAAGAAGAAGTAGCATGACTTGATTTCCCACCAGTGCGCGCAGGCGGATCGTCGTCGCCGAGTCTGTGCCGTCCAGAGCGTGCGACGAGAGGAGGCAGCACTCGGGAGCATCCCCAGCAGGAGCTGGCGGCTGCGCGACCGGTCTGGGGTCGTCGAGGAGTTGCAGCGCGTGGATGGCGTCGTTGGAGAGCACCTCGCCGTGATCGCCGACACTGATGGTGAGCAGCTGGGCGGGCTGCGCACACCTGTGCTCCCGCGAGTATCGGTCGCCGCACTTGAAACACAAATTATTGGCGCGGCGATAGTCGCGGAGTTGCCGCTCGCGCGCATAGTCGTCCGTGGGGGCGCGGTTGGGCGCGGCCGCCCGGGGTTGTGGTGGAGCCGCCGCCGGTGGGGGTCGCCCCGCTGGAGTGATGCGTGGGCGCACGCGCGTCGTGCCCAGTTCCTCCTCTAGAATACACGCCAACACTGACGCCCTGGTGATGCTTGAGGGCGCCTGCAGACGAACCGGGGCGCGTAGCTCGTCCTTCAGGCCCAGGATGAACTGGGTGACGAAGAACTTGGTGTTGATGGACGGATCGAGCACGAGCAGGTGGTGCATTTGCTCGTCGAACGCCGCACGGTACTCGGCGACCGTGGCGGTCTGCCGGAGTTGAAGTAGCTTGTGCATGACCACCTCGAACTCATCGGCACCGAACTCCTCGAGCACGGCGAACGTGAAGACCTCCCAGGTGATGCCGCGATGTGTTTGACGAAATGCTTGTAGCCAGTGGGCTGCTTGGCCTTCGATATACAGCGCCGCGGTGGCCACCCAGTTGTGTGGTGAGACCTTGTAGAGCTCGAAGTACGCCAGGCAGCGATCTAGCCACAGATATGGAGTGGAGTCGTCGAATCGGGGGAAGTCGTGCTTCGGTGGCTTGTGGTAGTCGTTGCCGTAGTGGCCCGCTGTTGCGGAGGGAGCGGCGGCCGGGGCCGCGAATCCGCCCTGTGGAGGCACGGGAATGAGCGGGGGTCGATGGTCCCCGAGACGCACGTGGGCGGTCGCCGGGCGGCCCTGTTCGGTGACCACGCGCGGCGAGTGTGGAGGCGGCGGGGGCGGTGGTGGGGGTTGTTGCGGAGCGGTGGGTTGGTGCAGCATGGTGGTGACCGACCCCGACGGCGATGCTGAGCCTTCCACCGTCTTGCGAGTTGCGTCGACGTCGGCCTGCGTCAGATC
Source organism: Triticum urartu (assembly GCF_056163025.1). Classification (NCBI taxonomy): domain Eukaryota; kingdom Viridiplantae; phylum Streptophyta; class Magnoliopsida; order Poales; family Poaceae; genus Triticum; species Triticum urartu. Next base: position 528,903,865 of record NC_141877.1, on the reverse strand, counting down.
GGTCTGCCTGGAGAGGTCGCGCACGTCCTGCGAGATCTGCGCGTTGAAGGCGGCCTGAATCTCGATTTGCTTGTCGTGGACCACCTTCTGCTCGTCCATCTTGGCGAGGAGGGACGCGAGCATCTTGGTGATGTTGTTGTTTCCCTCGTCCATGGCGGCCACTACCTGACGCGTCGCCGCTGAAGCTTTGGAGGGCGCCGTCGCCGTGCTTGGAAGAGATTGAACCCCGCGACGGATTTCGTGTGAGCTTGCCGAAGCAGCACACACCGGCGCGGTGGATGTTACCGATCTGCAACCAATGCGGGGAGAAAAAAAAATTCGAGGCGATTTTGCTTTGATTACCAACTGTAACGAACCGGAGAGGAGGGGATCGGAGTAGGTGAGGGAGAGCGAGAGAGAGACTTGGAGAGGAAGAAGAGAAATTGCTTTCAGAGGAAGGATTAGGAAGAGTTGTCAGTCTGTTACATTGCATGCCCTGCCACAGGCGGCTGGCTGCCCCTTTATCACTCCTTCGCTCTCACTCACGCACTCTTACAGCTGGGCCCGATCCTTGACACGTCACACTGGACAAGTGACAGCCAGATGTGACAAGCTCGAACTCAACACTTGAGCTCCTGCACCTACGGCGCCATGTACCGATGCATGACCTCAGTGCCACTGGCGGTGGCATCGCAGAGTCTCAGTAATGACTCCTTGACCATCTTCGCCTCCTGCTCTTTGAGTTGTATACTGCATATTGTTTACTGCAGTTCTTCGAGTTGTACTGTACATTGTTTACTGCTACTCTTCAAGTTGTACTGTATATTGTTTACTGCTGCTCTTCGAGTAGTATTGTAGTGGCAAGAAGCCATGAACTGGAAAAATAATGACATCTGTGTATAGAGAAGGGATTAATAATAGTATCCTTTTGTACTAATTTTTTGCAATACTTCTTTGGAGCATTGTGTTCAAAGGTTGCGGCTGTCACATTATGAAAGCCAAGTACTGGAAATTTATGTTCTTTATGTGACACGATAGTTTGTTGTTACATTTTTAACCATTTCTCTTTCAGATATGTATAATTGCAATCCTCAATGTATAGCTATCGGTTAGATCTGGAGTTAGGTGGTAGGACATAGGAGCAGTAAGCAACAATAGGCAACCAACTTGATCTCTTGTATGAAGATGCGCAGGTTTTCTTTAGGTACTGCAGATTACGGAATCAGGTAATCGAGATATTTAATTTCGTGCAGGAAGATCATAAGCATGCGTGACATCATAAGCTTCCTCTACCGTCATTCCCACCACCTGATTTGGAGAGAGGTCTGCATCCAGCTTTAATTTCTTGGAGATTTATTAATGAAGATCCAAACATATTAACATATCTTGATGAGATGTCAGTATGAAATAAATACTAAGGCATAAGATCAAATTTTCTTCATGTTATATATATATATATATATATATATATATATATATATATATATATATTCTGATATATATTCCCAGAGAGTAGATATTTGTTTTACATTTTTCGGTACCAGTTTTGAGAACAACTGTGAAATTGAAACGATGCTTGTTTTAGTCATTGCAACTATAGTACTGAATTCTAGAAAAAATGTGTTACAGAAATATTAGCTCAAGGTTGAGGAGATGAAATTTTATTTTGTCCAATGTTACACTTGAACTTCTTAAGTTTTGACTAGATGGTAGCATTGCTTGCTACTGAGGATTGGTGAAAAGTTCTAGAGTCGTTGTGCAAATATGCTATTTATAGTGAATAATACAGTCCAACTTGCTGCTTCAGTAGGTAACTTGTGGTATTATTACTAAAAATGTTTTGTGTAGGTTTTGGCCTTCGGTATTTATGATGCTGCACTTTAGTTGTAGGACAAGATGTTCCTATTGTGATCTATGGGATTACATGTAGTTCGCTCAATAAATATATATTATATTACTCTAAACTCTGCATTACCTTCTTCACTTTCAAGAACACTTAATTGTACATTTCAAAGTATTTGGGTTCATGGCAAACTAAAGTTCATGGTGTAGCAAGACTCCTACTCACCACCTCAGTATTGCAATTTAATTGAATTCATAGTGGCTTCGCTTATTTGTTATTTTTTGGATGTTTCAGGAAGACACAAATTTGCAAATAGAACATGAAGAAGAACTCCACTGTAATCCACTAATATGACTAAGGCAACGGACAAGGATGGCGTTTCAAGGATTGAAATTAGTTAGGATAGCTTAGATAAACCGATCGGACTCTATTTTTCTTTGCACTGTCAATTTGAATTTGGTATTGGCTTTGATAATGCAACCTTTTATTTATGTCCAGTTCAAAAAATTTTGTCCGAATGTTAGCGTCATTACTGTGTAATGGTTAGAGAAAATGGCGCGGCAAGGCGCGCGTATGCTTCTAGTAGGACCTATAAGTGCATGAATATATATCACAATACCCTCCACATAACATGGGCGGATTGGAACATGAAAGGAAAGGAAGTTCATAAAACCCTAACAATGTAAGGATAACAAAAAGCTACCACCAACACTACACATGCAATCTAAGAAACCCAAGCACAACGCCTCAAAAAATAATTTGGCTATCATTCAGACAAAAGCTCAAAGAAAATAGATCAGACTAACATCCCACAAAGCATTTTATATGAGAACCCAAGTTGGATGGCTATAAATGCTTATTAACATTTTATTCTCATTCTCTACTCCAAGTCGCTTTCCAACTCCGATCCCTTCTCGTCTCTCCTCTCCGACACTCGGTCCACTGCTGGCAGTCGCTGACTGGTGGTCCACGTGGACTCGTGTCCTTGCCTACCCGCCGCTAAAGCCGAAGCACGGGACGCGTCCGGCCAAGCTATAGCTGCTTCTGGAAAAACTGCTGCCTCACATCCGCATGGCGCCCGGCGGCACGATGCCCCCGTGCGCGCCCCACCTCATGTTCCATCGCCCGGACCTCGCCCCGCCTCCTGCCGCCGCTGGTATGTACAAGGAGGGGGAGGAGCGTCGCCTAAAGCTGTCCGACCTGGAGTGGGTGGCCGACCTAGGCGAGGGCGCGAGCGGCGTCGTGACCAAGGTGCACCTCCGTGGCACCGCCGGCCCCGTGTTCGCGCTCAAGGTGGCCCACTACCCTGACGACGCCGACGTAGTGAGGGAGCAAGACGAGGTGCTTATCCAACTTTGGTTCTTATGCTTATCAACATCCCTGAAGGGTTTTAATTTTATAAATGCTTATCAACATTTTATTCTCATTTTTCCGGTCAATGACTATGGGCCATAGGCCATAGCCACGATGGCAATGCCACACAAGCAAGGATATGTCTGAATACGAACGATGTGACCATATTTATATGAGAACCCAAGTTGGATTGCTATAAATCTGCATTTTTAAAGTTTTAGCACCAAACTGAATATTGAGCGCAATTTCTATAACTCTCGGTGATATTACCTCTCATTTTTTTTAGATCTCGACTATTGGACTATGTACGGTTTCGTTTCGTTTCGTTTCAATGAAAATGGGGCCAGGGCCGGGCGACGCCCTGTTGATTGAAAAGATAATATTTAAAATATATACTTACATCAATTGCTTCATCTCTCTTGCCGCACGGTCACCGAGTTTCCAGACTATGACAAAACCAGCAGGCACTAGAACATAATATGCAGCCCTGAACAGAAGTAGGTTGCGCACGAAAGCACCGACGACTGGATACTGCTGTCTGATACGCCTACGGATGACACCTTGACGTCCTTTCAAGCCACATTGGTGCCAAAGGTACTTCCACAGCGTGTGGTAGGACACGCGAGGGCTGACCAAATGCAGGACCATGCCTAGCATCAGGCAAAGGGCGCCGTATATGATGAAGTAGCTGATGTCGTGGACCGCCCTGGTGCTCGTGACGGCTGCCAGAGCCGCATAGAATGCCAGGACCATGCTGATCAGGGACAACCACAGGCAGTGCAGCGCCGCCGTGAAGGTTTTCCACGACCCGGCGGAGCGTGAGGCCTTGCCGTAGACGAGCAGGACGACGGCGAGCACGGAGGTCACCAGGGCCAAGCTGTCCAGGATAATGAAGCATTTGAAGATGGGCTTCTTCTGGAGGACCGCCATCCCTATTTTATTCCCCTCCTGCTCGTACGAGCCGGGTATGTTGTTGGCGGCGGTGAAGGCGACGCCAGCGACGAGAACGGCGATCACCGCGAGGCTGTCCGACGTCTTCTCTATCGCCTTTGTTATGTCGTGGTTGTTCCATTGCTGGACATGGTCCCGCCTTTGAGGACGGGACTGCGCGCCGAATGCGGCCAGTGTCGCCACCAGACTTACCATGGAGAAGAAACTGGTCGATTTCGCGGCGAGATCCAACGGCGTCTGCCCCTCGTTGTTCATGACGTCCGCTCGCACTTTCCCCTTCCACATCAGGGCCTCCGCCACGGCCGGCGCGCGTGCGGCCACCGCCAGGTGGAGAGCCGTGTTGCCGTCTCTGTCCTGCGTGTTCAGGATGCCGTGCAGCGTGGGTCTCTTGATGGCGAGCCGCACGACCTTGGAGTGGCCTCCACTGGCCGCGGCGTGCACGAAGGTTCCGCCGCGGTCGTCCCTCAGCTCGGCGGCGTCGGGGCAGGCTTTCATCAGCGCCTCGGCGACGCGGACGTGGCCCATCCCTGCCGCGACGTGGAGAGCAGAGAGGCCGCCTGAGTCCCGCGCGTGCACCGCGGATGGCGGCACGGCGCTCAGGATGGCACGTACGATAGAGAGGTCACCGTCGGACGAAGCGAAATGCAGCGGAGTACTGCCGGCGCCGTCGGCTTGGCTAGCCAGGGATGGGCCACATGGCTTCCACTCCAGTAGCAGCCTCACCATTTCTGAAAATGTTCACATCGATGGTTGGTAATACATATCAGCCGAGGATTGACAATTATGCATGTGCTTTTAGAATCCACACGGATCAAGGAGGAGCTAGCTGCCAAGCTGACCTGAGCCCTGGAAGACGGCGGCGTGCAGAGCGTTTTGCGAGCTCGGGCCAGCAGCCGACGCATCGCCGCACCTGGTCGTTATAGCTTTGACGGCTCGCACCGACCTGCTCATCACCGCCAAGTACAGCGGCGACACGGACGCGTCGTTAACCTCAGAGGCCAGGTCGGGCACCACGGAGACCATAGCCTCAACTGCCGCGCCATGGCCGAGTCTGGCCGCCAGATGAAGGGCCGTGTCCCCAGCCTCCTTCTTGCACCGTAAGACACCCTCATCCCCGCAGTCCCGCGCGAGCTGGACGAGGAGGGATACGGCCTTGTCATGCCCCGCCCTCGCCGCGAGGTGCAGAGGCGTGTCGAGAGCTGAGTTCTGGCAAGACAGCAAGCTCTTGTCCCCGAAGATGGCGAGCTCTTGGATTAGCTCGACGTGGCCATGCTCTGCGGCTAAATGAAGAACGTTGTTCCTCTCCGCGCTGACTTGGTGTATGCCTGAAACAATTCAAATATATACGTGGGTTTCCCCCCACAATAAAAACATGTGTTCCCATTAAGTTTGAATAAAATTTCAAAAGAAAATAGGAAATCCCAGTTAATTCACTATGCACCAAAATACTTGCTCTGTCCCAAAATATTAATCGTATCAACCAGTAGCGGGCGGAGACGAAAGTAGGTCATGACCCGCCCAACCCAACAACAAAACAATGAAATTGGGTCTTCAAATTGTTTGTAGCAGCCAAAATATATTGGTGACACCTTTTTTTTGCAAACTATCGGTGACTAATGAATTCGAGCTAAACTTAGGTAGAACTTGAAATTTATAATTTTTCTCAAACATTGGTACAATTTCAGCCAAACTCTAGCGAGTTTCAATACTTTAGTTTAGTTGTACAAAAGAGTGAACTTTCATAAATTTTGGTACACGGAGTGGCTAGGTGTAAGTTGACTGAAAAATTAAACTGGGTTAGTTGATTCTTTCCAGCTGTCGAATGCAAAACGGACAGCCGGATCCTTTCTTCAACCTCTCGAACATCTTAAACCTCCCCACGGCTTCCTCCCCAAGTGCCCCCACGGACCACCGGCTGGACCGCCAGTCACCACCGCCCGTGGGCGGCGGCACTCCCGCGCTAGCCTCGCCGCCCCACCCTCTCCTCAACCATCGCTCACCGGCATGCTACTGCTGCCCCGGGTCATCCCTCTAGCCCCGGTGAAGGGCAGTTTTTTTTGGTGAATTTGCACTATCTCCCACACCTTAAGATAGATGATGGAGTCGCCTGCCATCCTAAGACAGACCCAGACACTTCTCCAACGAGCTCCTTCCTTCTCTCTGGCTGTTGGTTCCATCACTCAAAATTCGATTCATCCAAATTATAAATTCAAACAACTTACATCTAGCTATTGTGCACCGATAAGTATGTGTACGTACAGATGACGGGAAATCCAACAGTTTGGTAAACATTACCACTGGGGTGTTGCCGAAGCAGCGCCATGGTTTTCTCCTTCTTCCCCCCGGACACAGCAAGGTACAGTTCGGAGCTCATCGTGCCACCATCGCCGCCGGGCCGCGTTGCGGCAGCCGCCGAGCCAGGACTCGCGCTGAGCTGGATGGCGTGGTGCCGGAGGTCCATGGCCTATTCCGATCGGATCACAGGCGTCGCCTGAACTAGCGAAAGTATGGGGCCCGTGCGTCGCCGATATATATATAGCGACTAGCGGATGACTGTAAAAATCCGGCAGCCTGTTCAGAGAGCGCCATGGATGCATGCCTGGCGAGTCGCCCAAGTTACCTCGTTCGATTTTTCCACAGTCTGAACCTGTACGTAGGTTCCAGCCTTCCAGGAAGCGCGCGTCTGTGGCAGCTAGCGGCTCTGGTCTGGTGTGCGCAGCGCACGACCTGGCAGGTCATTCCTGTGCGTCCGAGGTCAGGAATAAAACTTGAACCTCGGCCGGGAGAATATTGGCCGTGTTGTTTCCTCACTATAGGTTCATACCGCACACACACGGCACTACTATTCGTTTGCACCATACATTTGTCCAACCACAGTAAATGTGGGGCAAGTTTAGACGGGACACGTACAAATTTGACTATTAAACGAACGACTGTTATATCCGATCGAGTCGTCAGCTGGTATGTCGTCATGTCCCATGTGCACAAAAGAAAGGTATGACATCATCTCAACAATTTTTCTTTACTACCTAGCTAAAGACTAAGAGCACGTATATTCAATTTGGCTCTACGGAGCACATGATCCTGCGTGCTAAAAAATGAATTTTACAAATGCCAAAAAAATTGAATTTTTGTTTAGATGTCTTCATTGTCACACTCAAATGGTACATGCAAATTTGCAGGTGAAAAACATAAGCATTTTTGACATGTGCAGAAAAAATCGACCTGCAAATGTTACACTTAAATTTGTTTTTTCACGGATGAAGCACCACTATCCCATATGGCATGAAAATTGTCAAGCACACTTGCCACACTAATATGAACATCTATAAAAAAAAATCAGAATTTTTAAAATTTATGTACTATGTATTTTGATTTTACTAGTTACTATTAGGGAGCATATGCTCCCCAAAGCCAAAAATATGCGCCCCTAAGAGCAATTCTAGATCACATACCCTAGAAATCCAAACATATCTTCTATCCCATTTTTTTATATTTTGTAAGGGATAAATTTTTATTCATTTAGCAGATCGTGAATACTATTGTACCTCTGTTTCAAACTAATTGAAGTCATGTGTTTGTTCAAAGTCTACCTTGTTTAAGTTTGATCACACTACCGGAATCGCCCCCTACGCCGACGGCCAGGGCCGTCGGCATAGGCCTGAGTCCCGTCGGGATAGACCTATGCCGACGGCCCCCGTCGGCATAGGGCCGTCGGCAACATATGCGTCGGCACAGCCAGGGAGGCCGTCGGCATAGAAAAGCCGTCGGCATATATGATACGCCGACGGGGGCCGTACATCTATGCCGACGGCCCCGGTCGTCGGCAACTATCACACCTAACGGCGGCCGCCGTCAAGTCTGCCCAACGACTGGTCGCCACGTGGCACCCCTATGCCGACGGCCTAGCCGTCGGCTTAGTCAAAAACTATGCCGACGGCTCGACCGTCGACATAGGTGTGCCACATGGCCACCAGCCGCTGCTCGTGGACCAGGGCTATGCCGACGGCTGGGCCGTCGGCATAGTTTGAAACTAAGCCGACGGCCAGGCCGTCGGCATAGTCCTTCATACAGAGCTCCCAGTAGGTGACACGTGGGCGCCTATGCCGACGGCCTAGCCGTCGGCACAGTTTTTAAACTAAGCCGACGGCTAGGCCGTCGGCATAGGTGTCACGTGTCAGCTACTGGGAGCTCACGCTAGCCCTATGCCGACGGCCTAGCCGTCAGCATAGTTTGCTTTTGCTTTTTTTTTCTGTTTGTTTTCAAATCAATTCAATTCAAATAACATCACATATCAGCAGATATATATGATGGGATAGACATATAAAACACAACGGGATATCATCCGGCACCATCATAACAATATATGCATAAGCATCATGACACACAAGTCTCTAAATGAACATCATCACAACCAACATAAGCATAAGCATATAGAGAAGCACACAAGTCATCTAAATGATCATCACCACACACAAGTCATCTCAAGCATCATCACCACACACAAGGATCATCGAGCACCGCGGAGGTCGTCACCGCCAAGATGGCCGAAGCCCAGGTCGTCACTGCTAGCGGCAGCGCTACCACCAAGACCGCCTCCGCCTCCACCTCCGCCTCTTCCTCCGTGGATCGGAGTGGTCGGGCTCTGTGTCTCCGGAGTGCTGCGAAGACCACCGCCAACAGTAGATCCACCTGTTCCCTGGATGTTGAAAAGACATATGCACGGGATATATGACTGTGTTGAAAGGCATGACATGCTTTGGGTGAATAGATTGGGGATGAACTAACCGGCGAGGGGCCAGCGTTCTGTGCCACAAACTCCTCAAAGCTCATCAGCACTGGTTGTGCTGGAGGGCATTGTGCTGGAGGGAACTGAGGACACCTGCCGGCCGCCATATCCTGAAAAGCCTGCTGCATCTGGCTATCCCTCTGCACTTGGTGTTCATAAAGCCTCTGATGCCACGCCATGGTCTCCTGGCGTGTGTACTCCAGGTAGGCCTACGGTATGACATGATGGAACTCATAAAACTACTATATGCGGAAAATAAAGTGAGCAATGAAGATAAGAGGGAAAATACTTACAGATTGTTGCTCCTGAAAGAGGGACTGTGTACTGGTCACTGGCTGGCTCGTGCGCTGGCTCAGGCTCGGGTCGATCCGACGAAGCTGTGTGTAGGAGATACTAGGAGTGATCACAGCATCGAGAACCGCCTCCCGACCGTGCTCCTTGGGCCCCATCCTCACCACCACCATGTCGTCCAGAGGCGCCGCAATGGGGTCATGTGTGTTAGGATGTAACTTCAGATACGCTTCAGAGTAGGCCTTCTTCCTCCCTGCGGTCTTCTTGCCGTAGTACTTGGGCTCGCCAGGCTTGGGGTCCTTCCGCGTATGGGCGATCTCCCACGCCTGCATGTGTGAGAGCGGCCGCTTCAGTTTCTCCTCCTGCACCACCAAACAGAGGTTAGTCATACATAAGAAAGTGATGGTAAATAGAAGAAGAAGAATGTTTAATGGGGTTAGTCATACATTAACTGCCTTGTGGAGATAGTGGTTTCGGTTTCCCTGAGCATGTACTCCCTCCATCCCTCGGTTAGCCTTATTTTTGGTTCTCATACCCGCCCAGGCTCCAGCCTCATCACACCAAAGATCCACCAATGCTGCTCAGGACTCGTCTTTTCCATAACACCAATTTGGACACACCTACATAATAAAAGCATAATGGCATGTAGGTGTGTCCAAATTGGTGTTATGGAAGCATAAAGCATAAAGCATAATGTACCACAAGGTAATGAAAGCATAATGAAAGCATAATATATGAAAGCATAATGAAAAATCTTTTATACTTACCGCCAAGAACTCGGGCCTCTCCAAGGTAATGCCCATCCTCCGCGCTTCTTCCTTGGTCATCTTCACACCAAGATAGTCGTGGTAGTATGTGGAGATGGCCACATAGCGCACCTCGTACTGCATCTGGCGGGCCTTCTTCTTGCATTGGCGCAGCACGATCTGGTCCGCTCTAGCCCTGTGCTCCGGAAGAACTCGATAGAATTTCTACAATCATGCATAAAACAAGAATGGAAGAAGCCATGAGTTAAATCATTTTCATGAAACTAGAATGGACTTGTTCTTCTGAAGAGAACTCACCCAGAAAGTAGTGATCACGGCCTTGGCATGGGTATCATGGTCCGCGTGGCGGGCCGCTTCCCAGTGGTCCCAGCTCGTGGCCAAAACCCGACGAGTCGGCTGCCTGACTGGATCCGGACAGTACAACCCCGACCAGTATAACTTCAGCAAGACGGTGATGAGGCCGTTGGGAATACGGACCCCTATACAATATATCCAGTTGCTGCAAAAGAATGAAATATTAGCATGTGACAAGCAAAATAAATAACAACCGGAATAAGCATGTGACAAGCAAAATAATGAACCACTTACTCTTTTTCCGTGGGCTCAATGAGCCACTTCTGCTCCTCAGTAGCCGGAACCTGCTTTGGTAGCTTTGCGTTACCACGCAGCCACCCCTTCTTGTCAACCCCCTTCCCATCAACACCATCATCCCCGCCACCACCCTCCTCGCCTGCCTCCCCCTCCCCAACTTCCTCCCCAACCTCCTCCTCCTCCTCCTCCTCGCCTGCCTCCTCCTCCACCACCACCACCTCCTCCTCCTCCTCCTCCTCCTCCCTAGAGTGTACCTCACTAGAGGAGGGTACCTCACTAGAGGAGGGCCTCGAAGACAACACCCCTAAGTCGGTGAGGGTGCGCTCTTTCTGGCCGCGACCCCCTGTAATGGCTCTCCTCCCAGCACCTCGTCCTCTAGAGGCTCTCCCCCCGCCCCCTCCTCCTCTAGGGGCACCTCTCCCTCGACCTCCCTGTGAGGAGTCATCGTCAAGTAGCCGAGGGGGAGGATTACATGCTCGACCACTCGTTCTCCATCACCAAAAATTATGAAAAAATACCATCGTTCCTATAGCACATGTGCCCACGTCGTGCAAAAAAACTCTTGATTTTATCGCGCTCCGAGTATTTAGTAATATTGACGCCACATCGTTACCGCAGAACGTCTACTACCGTGTCATCGCCGTCCGTGAGGGGGGGGCACGCACCGGAGACGCGTCCCGCCTCTTCGGACATGCCACCACACCACCCCGCATGTATGATGGCCCGGTGCAACGCTCCGGTGGCATTGCTACCACCCCCCAGTGCCCCCGTCCCGCCTAACCCTGTAGCGTTTGACCACGGGATCTAGCCCTTTGACTTTGCACGGACGGGCTTTGACCAGTGGACCTCCCCACCCGGTTGTGTTAGGTCAGCCCATAGGAACACTTTGGAGCAACATCCGGGCCAGACCCACAGCAAGATCCCCTCCGTGTAGACTCCACGCGTCCGTTTCCCCCCTCAAGGTGCCGGCGGCAGCGCCGTCCGTGAGGGGGGGCACACCCCGGACACGCGTGCCGGGCGTTTGCAACGGCCACAACACTTCCAGACTTGTGAGAGGCCGCCTACGCAAGATTTGGCGGCATGCTAGCCCCCGGAGGCCGCCGGCCACAGCCGTAGACGCGCGAAGGGCAATCCGCGTAGAGGGAATTTTTCGGATACTTCTCCATCACCAAAAATTATGTAAAAATACCATCATTCCTATAGCACATGTGCCCACGTCGTGCAAAAAAACTCTTGATTTTATCGCGCTCCGAGTATTTAGTAATATTGACGCCGCATCGTTACCGCAGAACGTCTACTACCGTGTCATCGCCGTCCGTGAGGGGGGGCCACGCACCAGAGACGCGTCCCGCCTCTTCGGACATGCCACCACACCACCCCGCATGTATGAGGGCCCGGTGCGACGCTCCGGTGGCATTGCTACCCCCCCCCCCCCAGTGCCCCCGTCCCGCCTAACCCTGTACCGTTTGACCACGGGATCTAGCCCTTTGAATTTGCACGGACGGGCTTTGACCAGTGGACCTCCCCACACGGTTGTGTTAGGTCAGCCCATAGGAACACTTTGGAGCAACATCCGAGCCAGACCCACAGCAAGATCCCCTCCGTGTAGACCCCGCGTGTCCGTTTCCCCCCTCCAGGTGCCGGCGGCAGCGCCGTCCGTGAGCGGGGGCACACCCCGGACACGCGTGCCGGGCGTTTGCAACCGCCACAACACTTCCAGACTTGTGAGAGGCCGCCTACGCAAGAATTGGCGGCATGCTAGCCCCCGGAGGCCGCCGGCCACAGCCGTAGACGCGCGAAGGGCAATCCGCGTAGAGGGAATATTTTGGATACTTCTCCATCACCAAAAATTATGAAAAAATACCATCGTTCCTATAGCACATGTGCCCACGTCGTGCAAAAAAACTCTTGATTTTATCGCGCTCCGAGTATTTAGTAATATTGACGCCGCATCATTACCGCAGAACGTCTACTACCGTGTCATCGCCGTCCGTGAGGGCGGCCACGCCCCGGAGACGCGTCCCCCCTCTTTGGACATGCCACCACACCACCCCGCATGTATGAGGGCCTGGTGCGACGCTCTGGTGGCATTGCTACCCCCAGTGCCCCCGTCCCGCCTAACCCTGTAGCGTTTGACCACAGGATCTAGCCCTTTGACTTTGCACGGACGGGCTTTGACCAATGAACCTCCCCACCCGGTTGTGTTAGGTCAGCCCATAGGAACACTTTGGAGCAACATCCGGGCCAGACCCACAGCAAGATCCCCTCCATGTAGACCCCACGCGTCCGTTTCGCCCCTCCAGGTGCCGGCGACGGCGCCGTCCGTGAGGGGGGGCACACCCCGGACACGCGTGCCGGGCGTTTGCAACCGCCACAACACTTCCAGACTTGTGAGAGGCCGCCCACGAAAGATTTGGCGGCATGCTAGCCCCTGGAGGCCGCCGGCCACAGCCGTAGACGCGCGAAGGGCAATCCGCGTAGAGGGAATTTTTCGGATACTTCTCCATCACCAACAATTATGAAAAAATACCATCGTTCCTATAGCACATGTGCCCACGTCGTGCAAAAAAACTATTGATTTTATCGCGCTCCGAGTATTTAGTAGTATTGACGCCGCATCGTTACCGCAGAACGTCTACTACCGTGTCATCGCCGTCCGTGAGGGGCGGCCACGCCCCAGAGACGCGTCCCGCCTCTTCGGACATGCCACCACACCACCCCGCATGTATGAGGGCCTGGTGCGACGCTCTGGTGGCATTGCTACCCCCCAGTGCCCCCGTCCCGCCTAACCCTATAGTGTTTGACCACGGGATCTAGCCCTTTGACTTTGCACGGACGGGCTTTGACCAGTGGACCTCCCCACCCGGTTGTGTTAGGTCAGCCCATAGGAACACTTTGGAGCAACATCCGGGCCAGACCCACAGCAAGATCCCCTCCGTGTAGACCCCACGCGTCCGTTTCCCCCCTCCAGGTGCCGGCGGCAGCGCCGTCCGTGAGCGGGGGCACACCCCGGACACGCGTGCCGGGCGTTTGCAACCGCCACAACACTTCCAGACTTGTGAGAGGCCGCCTACACAAGATTTGGCGGCATGCTAGCCCCCGGAGGCCGCCGGCCACAGCCTTAGACGCGCGAAGGGCAATCCGTGTAGAGGGAATATTTCGGATACTTCTCCATCACCAAAAATTATGAAAAAATACCATCGTTCCTATAGCACATGTGCCCACGTCGTGCAAAAAAACTCTTGATTTTATCGTGCTCCGAGTATTTAGTAATATTGACGCCGCATCGTTACCGCAGAACGTCTACTACCGTGTCATCGCCGTCCGTGAGGGAGGGCCACACACCGGAGACGCGTCCCGCCTCTTCGGACATGCCACCACACCACCCCGCATGTATGAGGGCCCGGTGCGACGCACCGGTGGCATTGCTACCCCCAGTGCCCCCGTCCCGCCTAACCCTGTAGCGTTTGACCACGAGATCTAGCCCTTTGACTTTGCACGGACGGGCTTTGACCAGTGGACCTCCCCACCCGGTTGTGTTAGGTCAGCCCATAGGAACACTTTGGAGCAACATCCGGGCCAGACCCACAGCAAGATCCCCTCCGTGTAGACCCCACGTGTCCGTTTCCCCCCTCCAGGTGTCGGCGGCAGCGCCGTCCGTGAGGGGGGGCACACCCCGGACACGCGTGCCAGGCGTTTGCAACCACCACAACACTTCCAGACTTGTGAGAGGCTGCCTACGCAAGATTTGGCGGCATGCTAGCCCCTGGAGGCCGCCGGCCACAGCCGTAGACGCGCGAAGGGCAATCCGCGTAGAGGGAATTTTTCGGATACTTCTACATCACCAAAAATTATGAAAAAAATACCATCGTTCCTATAGCACATGTGCCCACATCGTGCAAAAAACCTCTTGATTTTATCGCGCTCTGAGTATTTAGTAATATTGACGCCGCATCGTTACCGCAGAACGTCTACTACCGTGTCATCGCCGTCCGTGAGGGCGGCCACGCCCCGGAGACGCGTCCCGCCTCTTTGGACATGCCACCACACCACCCCGCATGTATGAGGGCCTGGTGCGACGCTCTGGTGGCATTGCTACCCCCCAGTGCCCCAGTCCCGCCTAACCCTGTAGCGTTTGACCACGGGATCTAGCCCTTTGACTTTGCACGGACGGGCTTTGACCAATGAACCTCCCCACCCGGTTGTGTTAGGTCAGCCCATAGGAACACTTTGGAGCAACATCCGGGCCAGACCCACAGCAAGATCCCCTCCGTGTAGACCCCACGCGTCCGTTTCCCCCCTCCAGGTGCCGGCGACGGCGCCGTCCGTGAGGGGGGCACACCCCGGACACGCGTGCCGGGCGTTTGCAACCGCCACAACACTTCCAGACTTGTGAGAGGGCGCCCACGCAAGATTTGGCGGCATGCTAGCCCCCGGAGGCCGCCGGCCATAGCCGTAGACGCGCGAAGGGCAATCCGCGTAGAGGGAATTTTTCGGATACTTCTCCATCACCAAAAATTATGAAAAAATACCATCATTCCTATAGCACATGTGCCCACGTCGTGCAAAAAAACTCTTGATTTTATCGCGCTCCGAGTATTTAGTAGTATTGACGCCGCATCGTTACCGTAGAACGTCTACTACCGTGTCATCGCCGTCCGTGAGGGCCGGCCACGCCCCGGAGACGCGTCTCGCCTCTTCGGACATGCCACCACACCACCCCGCATGTATGAGGGCCTGGTGCGACGCCCTGGTGGCATTGCTACCCCCCAGTGCCCCCGTCCCGCCTAACCCTGTAGCGTTTGACCACGGGATCTAGCCCTTTGACTTTGCACAGACGGGCTTTGACCAGTGGACCTCCCCACCCGGTTGTGTTAGGTCAGCCCATAGGAACACTTTGGAGCAACATCCGGGCCAGACCCACAGCAAGATCCCCTCCGTGTAGACCCCACGCGTCCGTTTCCCCCCTCCAGGTGCCGGCGGCGGCGCCGTCCGTGAGGGGGGGCACACCCCGGACACGCGCGCCGGGCGTTTACAACTGCCACAACACTTCCAGACTTGTGAGAGGCCGCCCATGCAAGATTTGGCGGCATGCTAGCCCCCGGAGGCCGCCGGCCACAGCCGTAGACGCGCGAAGGGCAATCCGCGTAGAGGGAATTTTTCGGATACTTCTCCATCACCAAAAATTATGAAAAAATACCATCGTTCCTATAGCACATGTGCCCACGTCGTGCAAAAAAACTCTTGATTTTATCGCGCTCCGAGTATTTAGTAATATTGACGCCGCATCCTTACCGCAGAACGTCTACTACCATGTCATCGCCGTCCGTGAGGGGGGGGCACGCCCCGTAGACGCATCCCGCCTCTTCGGACATGCCACCACACCACCCCGCATGTATGAGGGCCCGGTGCGACGCTCCGGTGGAATTGCTACCCCCCCAGTGCCCCCGTCCCGCCTAACCCTGTAGCGTTTGACCACGGGATCTAGCCCTTTGACTTTGCACGGACGGGCTTTGACCAGTGGACCTCCCCACCCGGTTGTGTTAGGTCAGCCCATAGGAACACTTTGGAGCAACATCCGGGCCAGACCCACAGCAAGATCCCCTCCGTGTAGACCCCACGCGTCCGTTTCCCCCCTCCAGGTGCTGGCGGCAGCGCCGTCCGTGAGGGGGGGCACACCCCGGACACGCGTGCCGGGCGTTTGCAACGGCCACAACACTTCCAGACTTGTGAGAGGCAGCCTACGCAAGATTTGGCGGCATGCTAGCCCCCGGATGCCGCCGGCCACAGCCGTAGACGCGCGAAGGGCAATCCGCGTAGAGGGAATATTTCGGATACTTCTCCATCACCAAAAATTATGAAAAAATACCATCGTTCCTATAGCACATGTGCCCACGTCGTGCAAAAAAACTCTTGATTTTATCGCGCTCCGAGTATTTAGTAATATTGACGCCGCATCGTTACCGCAGAACGTCTACTACCGTGTCATCGCCGTCCGTGAGGGAGGGCCACACACTGGAGACGCGTCCCGCCTCTTTGGACATGCCACCACACCACCCCGCATGTATGAGGGCCCGGTGCGACGCTCCGGTGGCATTGCTACCCCCCAGTGCCCCCGTCCCGCCTAACCCTGTAGCGTTTGACCACGGGATCTAGCCCTTTGACTTTGCACGAGTGGGCTTTGACCAGTGGACCTCCCCACCCGGTTGTGTTAGGTCAGCCCATAGGAATACTTTGGAGCAACATCCGGGCCAGACCCACAGCAAGATCCCCTCCGTGCAGACCCCACGCGTCCGTTTCGCCCCTCCAGGTGCCGACGGCGGCGCCGTCCGTGAGGGGGGCACACCCCGGACACATGTGCCGGGCGTTTGCAACTGCCAGAACACTTCCAGACTTGTGAGAGGCCGCCTATGCAAGATTTGGCAGCATGCTAGCCCCCGGAGGCCGCCGGCCACAGCCGTAGACGCGCGAAGGGCAATCCGCATAGAGGGAATTTTTCGGATACTTCTCCATCACCAAAAATTATGAAAAATACCATCATTCCTATAGCACATGTGCCCACGTCGTGCAAAAGAACTCTTGATTTTATCGCGCTCCGAGTATTTAGTAATATTGACGCCGCATCGTTACCGCAGAACGTCTACTACCATGTCATCGCCGTCCGTGAGGGGGGGCCACGCACCGGAGCCACGTCCCGCCTCTTCGGACATGCCACCACACCACCCCGCATGTATGAGGGCCCGGTGCGACGCTCCGGTGGCATTGCTACCCCCCAGTACCCCCGTCCCGCCTAACCTTGTAGCGTTTGACCACGGGATCTAGCCCTTTGACTTTGCACAGACGGGCTTTGACCAGTGGACCTCCCCACCCGGTTGTGTTAGGTCAGCCCATAGGAACACTTTGGAGCAACATCCGGGCCAGACCCACAGCAAGATCCCCTCCGTGTAGACCCCACGCGTCCATTTCCCCCCTCCAGGTGCCGGCGGCAGCGCCGTCCGTGAGGGGGGCACACCCCGGAGCCCCAAGACGGGCGTCTACGCATGCATGAACACTTTCACATATGCATTGGGACCCGTGCGATGTTTCGGTGACATAGCTACACCCCGAATCCCCCCACCAACCAGAATTCCTTCCGTGTCGACCCTTTCCCCCCTCCATGACACGGCGATAGCGACGTTCGTAACGGGGGGCAATCGATATACCATCAGGTATGTTTTTTAGATAAGGCATAATTATCTTATGCAAAAGCAAAAACTAAAATAAAGTAAAAATAACAAAACAAAGTAAAAATAAAAAAGTAAAGTAAAATACACGGATCGATGACGAAGGTTGTCCCACGGATTGATGACGTGGCGTGGCACACGGATCGATGACGTGGCAAAGGGGCCTATGCCGACGGCTGTGCCGTATGCATACCTCTGCCACAGATAACCAAAGTAAAAATAAAAAATTAAGTAAACTAAACATAAGCCGACGGCAAGGCCGTCGGCATATCTGTGCACACACAGATCGATGACGTGGCGTGGCACACGGATCGTTGACGTGGCAGAGGGCCCTATGCCGACGGCTATGCCGTAGGCATACCTCTGCCACAGATATGCTGACGGCCGCCGTTACCGCCCATCGGCGTAGGATCAACGCCGTCAAATGGTCAGCGCTGACCGGGCAGGTGGGCCCGGGCTATGCCGACGGCCTGTCCTATGCCGACGGGCCCCGTAGGCGTAGCTCGGGCGGTCCCGACGGCCTCGTCTATGCCGACGGCCCCGTCGGCATAGATGGATGTATGCCGACGGCTATTCTACGCCTACGGCCTATCCTTGGCCGTCGGCATAGGTCCATAGATGCCGACGGGGGCCGTCGGCATAGATTTGGCCGTCGGCAACCCTAGTTTTTCTGGTAGTGTCAACTCCATAGAAAAATATACTAACATCTAGAGCATCAAATTAGTCTCATGGAATTTTTATAAAATATATTTTCGTGCTAGGTTTATTTGGTACGGTGTTGTAAATCTTCAAACTTAGCCAAGTTTGACTCGGGACAAGCCTAGAACTTACTTAATTTGGAATGGAGGGGGTAATTCCCTAAAGTTTATATTTGGTTCACGCAATTCATGAAGCACCTAGGTTGCGCCGGCGAGGATGGCCATGTTGGTGAAACTACACAACAACATTGCTCGGAGAACAACTGCAACTTACAACCAATCTCAAGATTGCTTGGCAAAGACGTCGGTGCCGCCTCCTAGCCTTATCGACTAGCTCCTCCTTGGCCTCCGCGGATTTCCGCTCTTCACCTCCTGTATCGCCAAGATGAAATGAAAAAAAAATGGTGTGCATGGCCCGGGAAACAAAACGAGCAACAACCTCTAAGCCAACAATATAGTCCTTGATATGGTCCTACTGTCGCCGTCCCGGGGCAAAGTGAGCAATGTTGATGGTGATAGCCATGAATTAGTAAATGTAGGGATAATAAGGATGCACTACTAAGGAAAACCTTATACACAGAATCTTAGCAGCAGCGTGGTTTAAAAACAAACGCTACTGCTAATTAGCAGTAGCGAGCTCCAGTAAAGCCGCACTACTAACATCCCGATAGCAGTAGCGCTCTAGGTGAAACAAGCGCTACTACTATAATTGCCACGGCATTGCCTCCAGGCTAGATATAGTAGTAGCGCCCTTCTCCTGGACATGCTACTGCTAAAGTACTCAGTAGCAGCGTTTTTCTTCAAAACTCGCTGCTGCTAAGTATCACCGCAACTAATTAAGTTTAGTCCCATACTGCTAAGAGAACAAGGTGTTTACCACCTTAAATGTGTTACTTCTCAAACTATCTCGAGCACTTGATCTTCATTGAACTATATGTATAGGATTTGTGGCTGCAATATGAATCTTCGCCTGTGCCTATACAGGTATGGTGAAGATTCATGTTTACTATTTAGATTCTACACAAAAAGATCAATGATGACTAATGTATATTTTTGATGTTTTTACATGCTTAGATTTATAGCGTTTTTTCAGGACAAAGCGATACTGATATTAGGATAAACAAAAGAAATAACTGCTTCCTTTAGCAGTAGCGTTTTTTTCTAAAACGCGCTATAGCTAAATTAGCTATAGCGCGTTTCCTTAAGAGCGCTACTGCTAGTTCGACTTAACCACCCGCGCGCGGGCTCAAAATTTTGCTAAGTCCACCTTTCCCCCCTGTTCCCCTACTCCTTTGTCGCCGCCACCCGACCCGAGCCTGCACTCACCGCCACCGCCCGCTGCCGCTCTCGACCTCACCGTCGCCGCCGTCGACCTCACTGCCGCCACCCTCGACCTCACCGCCGCCACCCGAGCCTGCCCAGAACCGCCGCCTCCCGATCCCGAGCCCACCCTCGCCGCCCCTACCTCCGTCGCCGAGCACCTCCCCGCCATCGTCTCTCCCCTCTCTGTAAGCCCCCACCCCTCCCCCACCCCCCCTCTCTCTGCTTAGTTAGTAGATGTTTTTTAGTAGTAGTAGATGTTAATTTAGGGTTCATAGATAATGATTTTTAGTAGTAGTAGATGTTAACTAATAGTAGTGATGGTACTACTTAACTAGGGCAGTATGGTTAATAGTAGATGTTTTTTATTATTGTATAATGTAGTTTTTTTACTGTTTTTAGTAAGTGTTTAAAATAATTAGTAAGTAAATTAATAAACTAGTTGAACTAGTTTAGATTAGTTGAACTAGTTTAGTAAGTAAATTAATAAACTAGTTGAACTAGTTTAGTAAGTAAATTAATAAACTAGTTGAATTAATAGAACTAATGTATTTTTAGTAAGAAAATTAATATAACTAGTTGAACTAGTTTATTTTTAGTTTGTTTCTATTTATAGTAAGTTTATATTTAGTAAGAACTATTTGAATTAATAGAACTAGTTGAACATGTCACATTTATTGATATTTTTTTAGTTTAAGCAATTATTCCCGCATCGATGTCGTTCGCTAGGGTTTTATTTATAGGGTTTTCGTTTTTGCAGAAAAAAAGGAGCCCCTCCATCATCCCCATCGTCGTCCCCGTCACCGACCCCCTCCGACCTCGAGGTGAGACCAGCCAAATCTCCATGTCAATATGAGTCCTATAAGATACGATGTAGATAAAAACATGTATATCTTGTGTTGCTCAAATAGGATATGTGGTTGCCCAAGTGGCCGGTTATGTGCGGAACATGGTAGACAGAACCAACTACACCGATGGCTCTGAGTTAACTTATCAGGAGAAAAACATCTGGTCGCATTTTGTAATGATCTTGAGAATTACAATATCTATAATAAAACTCCTCCACATTATGGTCAATACGTGCCACTAGTGCACGTGTTGAACGTTATGGTAACATCCATGGAGATGCCATGGTAAGATTTTTTACTATTACGACATCCGTGCATCTTTTGCATAAATTCTTTTAAAACTTAACTACATTGCTAACTATGAAGTTATTACTATGTTTTTCAACAGAAAATTCCGGATGATTGTGTGCCTCATCTGATGTATCAGAAAGGTCGCCTTAATGTTTTGAACATATAGCCAGGTCGTCCTACGAATCTCACCTGTCCATATCGGATTTCTAAAAGAGGTGGAGACATGAAAATCACAGAATGGACAAAATGTATGGAAAGTCGTAAGGAGCTACTTGGAAGCAACATTGTGCGAAAGGCAAGAATTGGAGACAGGATAATCTCCATTCTCCATAATGGAGAGTCAGGGGCTATCTTGTTTTATGCTATTTTACCTAAGAGAATATAGTAGGTCCTAAGAGAATGTAGTAGGTCCTATGAGGTACAATATTTATTATGTGGTACAATGTGTTAGAGTTGATGATGAGGAGTAGTTGTGATTATGACTAGTGACCAACTTGCTATGTGATGTCTCATTGATGAAAACGATGATCATGAGGAGGTGTTATATGACAATGATGTATTATGATGATAAGTTGTTAATGATATGATGATGATGATGATATTTATTATATCATTGGGTGAAAGAACCGTGGATTAGTTTCAAGTGGATGTCCATCCACTTGAAACTAGTCCACGGTTCTTTCACCCAGTGATGTAATAATGATGTAAAAACAATCTCTAAATTGCTGTTGTAATAATGATGTAATTACCAGTAGCGCTGTTTGGAGAAAACGCTACTACTAATTAGTCGATATAGCAGTAGCGTGGGTTAACACACGCTACTGCTAACCTTTAGCTGTAGCGTCGTACCAGTAGCGCTCCATCCCGCACTACTAATAGGCCTAAAACCCGCGCTGCTGCTAGGCTTTCCCCTAGTAGTGATGAGAGTTGAGCGCATTGACCCGGAGAGGGATGAGTTCTTGGATGTGCAGCCACCGATGAGAAGGTCGTTATCCATGGACTCCTACAATGACAAGAACTTGTGCCTCGCCGCGCAGAAGGTCCTATGGTAGCACCACTTTGCCGTTCTCAGGGGGACTGCAAAGGGGCGTGCAATACCCTTGTCGTCTCAAAGGGGAGAGCATCATCCTTGTTGCCATAGGGCAGCTCGGATAGGTTGGCGGTGTTCGACGAGAGGCATGAGACACAAGCACGACCTTACGAGACTAGACGACATTGGGCATGACCATAACGCAGATTTCATCATGATTCCGACGCTGATGAGGGAGTCCAAAGGTGCGGAGGGTGTAGGGAGAGGTTTTCTCTTTCTTGATTATTCGGGCGGCGGATGGTCGGTGGCACGGGTTCCTGCGGCAGCAGTGTGGTCACAGGAGTGGACCGTATCATTTATTTTATCCTGAGAGTTGGCCCGCTTGGAGTACAAAATGAGAAATGAGGCAAAGTTTTAAAGGATAGAAGTTATAATTTGAAGGAGTTATGGGTTTAGGGTATATACTTGCTAGGGGTTAATTCTCTAAATGATTTCTTCTTCACTAATTTAACTTGTAAGGGATCTACTATAATGGGGAAAGGAAATGAGAGTTGTGGGAGTTTATTGACTAATTAGACTTAGGAAGTTGATTTACAGTCCCAAACTCGTGTTTGGCATGTTGTTGGCCTTATATAGTATGGAAAATTTGAGAGTAAGTATCATCCCACTTGAATTAACCAGGGTGGGCAGGGGGCAGGGAAGAGATACATGGATATTTACCTCCTTAATTCTCACTCCCTTCCTTTTGAACTAAGCAGGGTTTGGAGAGTAGAAGGTCTAGGTATATTGCATCTACAAATCTAGGTCTTGGAAGAATGGCTATCATAAAGGCTTTAATCTTTGAAAGGATATCTTAGCTCCTAAGTGGATTTTGATGGTAATTCTAAATGATTAGAGGACTAATGCTAGTCATGAACATATGATAAAGTGTCCGTCTAAGGAAATGAAGTAGTGGTTGCGGACCCCCCAAGAAAAAAGGATACTAAAATGCGATGTCTTCTAATATGTTTAGTAGATTTTTCCTATCTTTGTGTCATATGGAAGTTGCACTATTTAGATGGGTCTTACTAAGGATAAAGAGTGGGGATTCATAACATATACAAACCCTATGCACTCATAAGAGCCTCGACACTTCTTTATCAAAAAAAAAAGAGCCTCGACACATAGCCACAATGGTGCCCCTAAGAATGCACAATGCTACGCCTATAGGCTGCATCATACGAGATTAACATAGGGGCCAAAGTGGGATTTTTTGGTTTGATGAAATCAGGGAAGGGGCCCACCCCCAAACGGTGGAGAGATCAGTAAGGATTTTTTTCGTTGTGAATTTGTAGACCACCTGTAGGCGAAGCATTTATACCTAAGAACATTCAAAGTTGCAAGTAGACACAAGTTTGAAAATCTAGATCCGCTCTTGGGGTGCTTCGAGTTTGGGCTGAACATACTCGTGTTGGATCGCCTCTTGTTTATCTTTAATTGGTATCACATTATGGGGGAGTAATATGCTATGTGTATATTACTAGCCTAGAAAATGTGTACATGTGAGATATTGTCACCTAGAATTGATATTGTAAATTATCTTGTTCCTAGGTGACATGTTAGCTCTACAAGTTGCAATTTGCTTTTTGTTTGGTGTGAAGATTGTTGGGGAACGTAGCAGAAATTCAAAATTTTCCTACGTGTCACCAAGATCTATCTATGGAGAAACCAGCAACGAGGGGAAGAAGAGTGCATCTACATACCCTTGTAGATCGCTATGCGGAAGCGTTCAAGAGAACGGGGTTGAAGGAGTCGTACTCGTCGTGATCCAAATCACCGGATATCCTAGTGCCGAACGGACGGCACCTCCGCGTTCAACACACGTACAGCCCGGTGACGTCTCCCATGCCTTGATCCAGCAAGGAGAGAGGGAGAGGTTGAGGAAGACACCATCCAGCAGCAGCACAACGGCATGGTGGTGGTGGAGGAGCGTGGTACTCCAGCAGGGCTTCGCCAAGCACCACAAGAGACGAGGAGGAGAGAGGTAGGGCTGCGCCAGGGAGAGATCAAATCGTGTGTCTTGCAGCCCTCCTAACCTCAAGTATATATAGGGGAAGGGGAGGGGCTGCGCCCCCATCTAGGGTTCCCTCCCTAGGGGGCGGCAGCCCCCAAAACCTATCTAGGGTGCGGCCAAGGGGGGGAGAGAGGGGGGCGCACCTAGGGTGGGCCTTAAGGCCCATCTGGACCTAGGGTTTGCCCCCTCCCACTCTCCCTGCGCCTTGGGCCTTGGTGGGGGGGCGCACCAGCCCACCTGGGGCTGGTCCCCTCCCACACTTGGCCCACGCAACCTTCTGGGGCTGGTGGCCCCACTTGGTGGACCCCCGGGACCCTCCCGGTGGTCCCGGTACGTTACCGATAAACCCCGAAACTTTTCCGGTGACCAAAACAGGACTTCCCATACATAAATCTTTACCTCCAGACCATTCCAGAACTCCTCATGACGTCCGGGATCTCATCCGGGACTCCGAACAACATTCGGTAACCACATACAAACTTCCTTTATAACCCTAGCGTCATCGAACCTTAAGTCTGTAGACCCTACAGGTTCGGGAACCATGCAGACATGACCGAGACATTCTCCGGTCAATAACCAACAGCGGGATCTGGATACCCATGTTGGTTCCCACATGTTCCACGATGATCTCATCGGATGAACCATGATGTCGAGGATTCGATCAATCCCGTATTCAATTCCCTTTGTCTAGCGGTATTGTACTTGCCCGAGATTCGATCGTCGGTATCCCGATACCTTGTTCAATCTCGTTACCGGCAAGTCTCTTTACTCGTTCCGTAACACATCATCCCGTGATCAACTCCTTGATCACATTGTGCACATTATGATGATGTCCTACCGAGTGGGCCCAGAGATACCTCTCCGTCACACGGAGTGACAAATCCCAGTCTCGATTCGTGCCAACCCAACAGACACTTTCGGAGATACCTGTAGTGTACCTTTATAGCCACCCAGTTACGTTGTGACGTTTGGCACACCCAAAGTATTCCTACGGTATCCGGGAGTTGCACAATCTCATGGTCTAAGGAAATGATACTTGACATTAGAAAAGCTTTAGCATGCGAACTGCACGATCTTGTGCTATGCTTAGGATTGGGTCTTGTCCATCACATCATTCTCCTAATGATGTGATCACGTCATCAATGACATCCAATGTCCATGGTCAGGAAACCGTAACCATCTATTGATCAATGAGCTAGTCAACTAGAGGCTTACTAGGGACATGGTGTTGTCTATGTATCCACACATGTAACTGAGTTTCCTATCAATACAATTCTAGAATGGATAATAAACGATTATCATGAACAAGGAAATATAATAATAATCAATTTATTATTGCCTCTAGGGCATATTTCCAACAGTCTCCCACTTGCACTAGAGTCAATAATCTAGTTCACATCGCCATGTGATTAACACTCACAGGTCACATCGCCATGTGACCAACATCCAAGAGTTTACTAGTGTCACTAAACTAGTTCACATCATCATGTGATTAAGACTCAATGAGTTCTGGGTTTGATCATGTTTTGCTTGTGAGAGAGGTTTTAGTCAACGGGTCTGCAACAATCAGATCCGTCTGTACTTTGCAAATCTCTAGGTCATATTATAAAGCTGCTTCCACGCTCCACTTGGAGCTATTCCAAATGGTTGCTCCACTATACGTATCCGGTTTGCTACCCAGAGTCATTCGGATAGGTGTTAAAGCTTGCATCGATGTAACCCTTTACGCCGAACTCTTTATCACCTCCATAATCGAGAAACATGTCCTTGTTACTCCAAGGATAATTTTGACCGCTATCTAGTGATCCACTCCTGGATCACCTTTGTACCCTCTTGCCAGACATGTGGCAAGGCACACATCAGGTGCGGTACTCAGCATGGCATACCGTATAGAGCCTATGACAAAAGCATAGGGGACGACATTCGTCCTTTCTCTTTCTTCTGCCGTGGTCGAGCTTTAAGTCTTAACTTCACACCTTACAACTCAGGCAAGAACTCCTTCCTTGACTGATCCATCTTGAACACCTTCAAGATCATGTCAAGGTATGTGCTCATTTGAAAGTACCATTTAGCGTTTTTGATCTATCCTCATAGATCTTGATGCTCAATGTTCAAGTAGCCTAATCCAGGTTTTCTATTGAAAAACACTTTTCAAATAACCCTATATGCTTTCCAGAAATTCTACATCATTTCTTATCCACAATATGTCAACAACATATACTCATCAGAAATTCTATAGTGCTCCCACTCACTTCTTTAGAAATACAAGTTTCTAATAAACTTTGTATAAACCCAAAATCTTTGATCATCTCATCAAAGCTTACATTCCAACTCCAAGATGCTTAATCCAGTCCTTAGAAGGATAGCTGGAGCTTTGCATACTTATTAGCATCTTTCAGGATTGACAAAACCTTCCGGTTGTATCACATACAACCTTTCCTCAAGAAAATCGTCGAGGAAACAATGTTTTGACATCCTATCTGCAAGATTTCATAAATAATGCAGTAATTGCTAATATAATTCCAACAGACTCTTAGCATCGCTACGAGTGAGAAAGTCTCATCATAGTCAACTCCTTGAACTTGTCGGAAAAATCTTAATGACAAGTCGAGCTTTCTTAATGGTGATACTTACCATCATTGTCCGTCTTCCTTCTAAAATCCATCTGTACTCAACAGCCTTACGACCATCGAGTCGTTCTGCCAAAGTCTACACTTTGTTTTCATACATGGATCCTCTCTCAGATTTTATGGCCTCGAGCCATTTATCGGAATCCGGGCCCACCATCGCTTCTCCATAGCTCATAGGTTCATTGTTGTCTAGCAACATGACTTCCAAGACAGGATTACGTACCACTCTGAAGTAGTATACATCCTTGTCATCCCACGAGGTTTGTTAGTGACTTGATCTGAAGTTTCATGATCACTATCATAAGCTTCCACTTCAATTGGTGTAGGTGCCACAGGAACAACTTCCTGTGCCCTGCCACACACTAGCTGAAGAGACGGTTCAATAACCTCATCAAGTCTCCACCATCCTCCCACTCAATTCTTTCGAGAGAAACTTTTCCTTGAGAAAGGACCCGATTCTAGAAACAATCCCTTATTGCTTTCGGATCTGAGACAGGAGGTATACCCAACTGTTTTGGGTGTCCTATGAAGATGCATTTATCCGCTTTGGGTTCGAGCTTATCAGCCTGAAACTTTTTCACATAAGCGTCGCAGCCCCAAACTTTTAAGAAATGACAGCTTAGGTTTCTCTAAACCATAGTTCATACGGTGTCATATCATCAGAATTACGTGGTGCCCTATTTAAAGTGAATGTAGTTGTCTCTAATTCCTAACCCATAAACTATCGTGGTAATTCGATAAGAGACATCATGGTATGCATCATATCCAATAGGGTGCAGTTATGATGTTCGGACACACCATCACACTATGGTGTTCTAGGCTATATTTGTTGTGAAACAATTTCCACAATGTCTTAATTCTGTGCCAAACTCGTAATTCAGATATTCATCTCTACGATCGTATCATAGACATTTTATCCTCTTGTCACGACGATGTTCAACTTCACTCTGAAATTACTTGAACCTTTCAATAATTCAGACTTATGTTTCATCAAGTAAATATACTCAGTATCTACTCAAATCATCTGTGAAGTAAGAACATAACGATATCCACTACATGCCTCAGCACTCATTGGACTGCGCACATCAAGATGTATTACTTCCAACAAGTTGCTTTCTTGTTCCATTTTACTGAAAACGAGGCTTTCAGTCATCTTGCCCATGTGGTATGATTTGCATGTCTCAAGTGATTCAAAATCAAGTGAGTCCAAACGGTCCATTTGCATGGAGTTTCTTCATGCATATACACCAATAGACATGGTTCGCATGTCTCAAACTTTTCAAAAAAACGAGTGAGCCCAAAGATCCATCAACATGGAGCTTCTTCATGCATTTTATACCGATATGACTTACGTGGCAGTGCCACAAGTAGGTGGTACTATCATTACTATCTTATATCTTTTGGCATGAACATGTGTATCACTACGATCGAGATTCAATAAACCATTCATTTTTGGGTGCAAGACCATTTAAGGTATTATTCAAATAAACAGAGTAACCATTATTCTCCTTAAATGAATAACCGTACTGTGATAGACATAATCCAATCATGTCTATGCTCAACGCAAACACCAATCTTGATGGTAGAGGGAGCGTACGATATTTGATCAACCTTGGAAATACTTCCAACACATATCGTCATCTCACCTTTAGCTACTCTCCGTTTATTCCGCAGCTTTTGTTTCGAGTTACTAACACTTAGCAACCGAACCGGTATCTAATACCCTGGTGCTACTAGGAGTACTAGTAAAGTACACATTAACATAATGTATATCCAATATACTTCTATCGACAGCCTTCTCATCTACCAAGTATCTAGGGTAATTCTGCTCCAGTGGCTGTTCCCCTTATTACAGAAGCACTTAGTCTCGGGTTTGGGTTCAACTTTGGGTTTCTTCACTAGAGCAGCAGCTGATTTGCCGTTTCATGAAGTATCCCTTCTTGCCCTTGCCCTTCTTGAAACTAGTGGTTTCACCAACCATCAACAATTGATGCTCCTTCTTGATTTCTACTTTTTTGGTGTCAAACATCGCGAATATCTCAAGGATCATCATATATGTCCCCGATACATTATAGTTCATCACGAAGCTCTAGCAGCTTGGTGGTAATGACTTCGGAGAAACATCACTATCTCATCTAGAAGATCAACTCCCACTCGATTCAAATGATTGTTGTACTCAGACAATCTGAGCACAAGCTCAACAATTGAGCTTTCTCCTTAGTTTGTAGGCTAAGAAAATCGTCGGAGGTCTTATACCTCTTGACGTGGGCATGAGCCTGAAATCCCAATTTCAGCCCTCGAAACATCTCATATGTTTCGCGACGTTTCAAAACATCTTCGGTGCCTCAACTCTAAACCGTTTAACTGAACTATCACGTAGTTATCAAAATGTGTATGTCAGATGTTCGCAACATCCACAAACGACGTTCGAGGTTCAGCACACTGAGCAGTGCATTAAGGACATAAGCCTTCTATGAAGCAATGAGGACAATCCTCAGTTTACGGACCTAGTCCGCATAATTGCTACTATCAACTTTCAACTAAATTTTCTCTAGGAACATATCTAAACAGTAGAACTTAAGCGCGAGCTATGACATAATTTGCGAAGATCTTTTTGACTATGTTCAGGATAATTAAGTTCATCTTATGAACTCCCACTCAGATAGACATCCCTCTAGTCATCTAAGTGATTACATGATCCGAGTCAACTAGGCCGTGTCCGATCATCACGTGAGACGGACTAGTCATCATCGGTGAACATCTTCATGTTGATCGTATCTACCATACGACTCATGCTCGACCTTTCGGTCTCTTGTGTTCCGAGGCCATGTCTGTACATGCTAGGCTCGTCAAGTCAACCTAAGTGTTTCGCGTGTGTAAATCTGTCTTACGCCCGTTGTATGTGAACGTTAGAATCTATCACACCCGATCATCACGTGGTGCTTCGAAACAACAAACTGTCGCAATGGTGCACAGTTAGGGGGAACACCTTCTTGAAATTATTATGAGGGATCATCTTATTTACTACCGTCATTCTAAGTAAACAAGATGCAAAAACATGATAAACATCACATGCAATCAAATAATAGTGACATGATATGGCCAATATCATATAGCTCCTTTGATCTCCATCTTGGGGCTCCATGATCATCTTGTCACCGGCATGACACCATGATCTCCATCATCATGATCTCCATCATCCATGAAGTTGCTCGCCAACTATTACTTCTACTACTATGGCTACCGGTTAGCAATAAAGTAAAGTAATTACATGGCGTTGTTCAATGACACGCAGGTCATACAATTAATAAAGACAACTCCTATGGCTCCTGCCGGTTGTCATACTCATCGACATGCAAGTCGTGATTCCTATTACAAGAACATGATCAATCTCATACATCACATATCATTCATCACATTCTTCTTGGCCATATCACATCACATAGCATACCCTGCAAAAACAAGTTAGACGTCCTCTAATTGTTGTTTGCATGTTTTACGTGGCTGCTATGGGTTTCTAGCAAGAACGTTTCTTACCTACGCAAAACCACAACGTGATATGCCAATTGCTATTTACCCTTCATAAGGACCCTTTTCATCGAATCCGATCCGACTAAAGTGGGAGAGACAGACACCCGCTAGCCACCTTATGCAACTAGTGCATGTCAGTCGGTGGAACCAGTCTCACGTAAGAGTACGTGTAAGGTCGGTCCGGGCCGCTTCATCCCACAATGCCGCCGAATCAAGATTGGACTAGTAACGGTAAGCATATTGAACAAAATCAACGCCCACAACTACTTTGTGTTCTACTCGTGCATAGATTCTACGCAATAGACCTAGCTCATGATGCCACTGTTGGGGAACGTAGCAGAAATTCAAAATTTTCCTACGTGTCACCAAGATCTATCTATGGAGAAACCAGCAACGAGGGGAAGGAGAGTGCATCTACATACCCTTGTAGATCGCTATGCGGAAGCGTTCAAGAGAACGGGGTTGAAGGAGTCGTACTCGTCATGATCCAAATCACCGGATATCCTAGTGCCGAACGGACGGCACCTCCGCGTTCAACACACGTACAGCCCGGTGACGTCTCCCATGCCTTGATCTAGAAAGGAGAGAGGGAGAGGTTGAGGAAGACTCCATCCAGCAGCAGCACAACGGCGTGGTGGTGGTGGAGGAGCGTGGTACTCCAGCAGGGCTTCACCAAGCACCACAAGAGACGAGGAGGAGAGAGGTAGGGCTGCGCCAGGGAGAGATCAAATCGTGTGTCTTGCAGCCCTCCTAACCTCAAGTATATATAGGGGAAGGGGAGGGGCTGCGCCCCCATCTAGGGTTCCCTCCCTAGGGGGGCGGTAGCCCCCAAAACACATCTAGGGTGCAGCCAAGGGGGGAGAGAGGGGGCGCACCTAGGGTGGGCCTTAAGGCCCATCTGGACCTAGGGTTTGCCCCCTCCCACTCTCCCTGCGCCTTGGGCCTTGGTGGGGGGGCGCACCAGCCCACCTGGGGCTGGTCCCCTCCCACACTTGGCCCACGCAACCTTCTGGGGCTGGTGGCCCCACTTGGTGGACCCCCGGGACCCTCCCGGTGGTCCCGGTACGTTACCGATAAACCCCGAAACTTTTCCGGTGACCAAAACAGGACTTCCCATATATAAATCTTTAACTCTGGACCATTCCGAAACTCCTCGTGACGTCCGGGATCTCATCCGGGACTCCGAACAACATTCTGTAACCACATACAAACTTCCTTTATAACCCTAGCGTCATTGAACCTTAAGTGTGTAGACCCTACGGGTTCGGGAACCATGCAGACATGACCGAGACGTTCTCCGGTCAATAACCAACAGCGGGATCTGGATACCCATGTTGGTTCCCACATGTTCCACGATGATCTCATCGGATGAACCACGATGTCGAGGATTCGATCAATCCCGTATTCAATTCCCTTTGTCTAGCGGTATTGTACTTGCCCGAGATTCGATCGTCGGTATCCCGATACCTTGTTCAATCTTGTTACCGGCAAGTCTCTTTACTCGTTCCGTAACACATCATCCCGTGATCAACTCCTTGATCACATTGTGCACATTATGATGATGTCCTACCGAGTGGGCCCAGAGATACCTCTCCGTCACACGGAGTGACAAATCCCAGTCTCGATTCGTGCCAACCCAACAGACACTTTCGGAGATACCTGTAGTGTACCTTTATAGCCACCCAGTTACGTTGTGACGTTTGGCACACCCAAAGTATTCCTACGGTATCCGGGAGTTGCACAATCTCATGGTCTAAGAAAATGATACTTGACATTAGAAAAGCTTTAGCATGCGAACTACACGATCTTGTGTTATGCTTAGGATTGGGTCTTGTCCATCACATCATTCTCCTAATGATGTGATCCCGTCATCAACGACATCCAATGTCCATGGTCAGGAAACCGTAACCATCTATTGATCAAGGAGCTAGTCAACTAGAGGCTTACTAGGGACATGGTGTTGTCTATGTATCCACACATGTAACTGAGTTTCCTATCAATACAATTCTAGCATGGATAATAAACGATTATCATGAACAAGGAAATATAATAATAATCAATTTATTATTGCCTCTAGGGCATATTTCCAACAAAGATGATGTCGGATATCCTTGTTATCTACCACCGGGTATTATTTCCAAAAACTTCTTGTCTTTTGACAATTGGTACTCTCTTATGTGTGTTAGAAATTATTGATCATCTTTACATTGGCCTTTGCTTTTATTTGCTTTATCTCTTGCCTAGGATTGTGTCAACTCCCATTGTATTCCATACCACTTGTGGATCTTGTTAATTTCTTGACCTTGTCTAGTGTTTTCTAGATATAGTGAAAGTGGTGATCCCACCTCGTGCATTTTGTATTCAAATGCAAATTCTCTATAATGCACTAGTCTTGGGGGAGCTATCCTATTCTCTATAAAACGCTCACCTTGTGATCCTTATCAAGTGTATGTTGGTGGAATGCAAACTGTTTCTTTTTGGTACTTTGTGCCATTATGAAACTTTGTAGAACACTTGGTTTGTTTGGAATCATTCTCTCTTTCGGGAGTTTGACATCTTTCTTTTTGAGTGTATCAATGGATATCTCATTCCTTGATGTATCTTTTATGGATATCCTCTAAGTGATGATTTATTCATTTGGTATCTTTTCTTCGCTTGGTATTTCTTTGTCTTTTGGTCTCGGTTCTTGATAGTCTTGAGCATGCATATTAATTTGATGTATTATTTTTAGCATGCTTTCTTTCTTGGACCCAATATATAGGGGAAACTCCACCAAGTCTCAAATTGGATGAGATGTGCATGAAATTCATTTTCATATCTATATGCACATATTTATGTGGAGTTTGTCCTATGTGTTGTTGGTTCTCTAACTCTTTGGTCCCAATGAGTTTGGGTACCATTTTGTTTGTGTTGTTGTTCTAGTAACAAGTGGAGATGCATTGGATGCTCGGCTCACTCACAAGGAAGGTGTTGTCACCATGTGCTTATTGGAGTCAAGCTAGGATGATCAATGAACTACTTTGTACCTTCAATTGGTATCTACTACATCCTTCCAATGTTATCTCGGTAACAAGTATCTTCATATACTTCATGCACACATTTCTTGCATCAACCTTGTGTAGGTTGTATCATGGCATGTTATCCATTCCATCTTGTGATACTTGTTTCCTTTCTCAAAGCATCTCAACGATGATCTCATGTTGCTAGTTGTGATGTGTTTGATGGGTGTGTGGAGGGAATTCATTTATATACTATAAGACCATATCTAGCCATGTGTATGCTTCCAAGCAAATATCTTATTGGTATATGTATGACCTCCCTTTGGATATCTTGTTCCTCATGTTGTAACTATTTCGGCTGTATATCCTTCTTTGTAGATATATATCATCATGATTTCATCTACCTAGAATCTTATACACTTGAGAGAAGTTGCATATCTAGTTGATATCCTTTCTTTCACGTCCACCTTGTCTTTCTTATGTTATTTCTTTGGTGGCTCCGTGAAAGCTTTTGCCTTGAGTGTGTGTCTTCTATCATTGCATCTTGATGCGCTCCTGTGTGGTGAAGATTATTTTCCTCATGCTTATCTTTACGAGGTTTTTGCCATCTTAATTGGCATCCCTCGTCTTGATGCGCCTTTCATCTTCTATCTTCACCACGGGTTGTCACAAGCATAGGTTCTCTATATGCTTATTAGTAAACTTGTGACCCCCTTTTGCTAGTTGTGTGTGGGAATGACAGGCCTTGCACCATGTATCTCATTAATTCAAGACTATATTGATGCTTAATGCTCATCCATACATTAGTCTTCTCAAGTGCATTGCCTTAACTCACACACATCGGTTTTGGTTGAGCCTATTCTTAAGTTTCCTTTTTACATGTTGTTCAACCCTGTGTTTGTTGCAAATACTAGGCTCTGTTTCCTATATGCTCACTTGCACTTGTTGTAAGTTTCTATTGATTCTGGGGGAGCTATGATCCTATTTTGTGCACTTTGTATCCAAATACAAAAATTCTTATGTGTGAACAAATCATGGGGAGCTACTCTAGTTTCCTTAGAACACTTCTTTGCTCTTATCATAATATCTTTTATTCATGTTTCATGTAGGATCATTGGTCTAGTTGGTTCAATTGGTATCGTTTCATAGCTTGCTTCAATTGGTATCCTATGATTGCTTGTTTGCTTGTTTCTCTCTTTGTTATGTCTTTGTGGCATATCTTTCTGTTGCAATCTTTGTGCCTCAATATAGTTTGTGTTCCTCCAAGTATTTACCTTTGGTTTTGTGTGTTGCATTTCACTCACTTGTTGAGAAATACACAATTTATGGACGACCACAATTTATATTGGCCATCTAAGCTTTTCGCCCATTTTGGCAATCGATGCCAATGGGGGAGAAGTTTCAGAGAGTTTTGTGGAGAAGTTTAGAGAGTTGTCTCTTCTAGCTTTGGTTTGTTCCTATGCATACGCATCTCCTACACATGCATTATTGGTTGTTGCATAGCATGGTGATGCATAATTCCTTATATAAACTCTCTTGAAAGTGACTGTCATCAATTACCAAAATGGGGGAGATTGAAAGGACATGCGGTGCCCCCATGTGTGGTTTTGGTAATTGATGACATTCTCTATGCACTAATGGTTGCATTGAGTTATATTTGAAGGATTTGTCCATAGGCATTTCTTGAAGTCCATGTGTTGGTTTCAAGGAGTTTATGTGTTGACCAAGGTGCTATTAAGGAATTATCCAAATATTGGTCATGTGAGTGTTGAGCTTATTGCAAGCATGTCTTGAAGAAGAAGATTGTGTGATCATTCATGTTTACCTTCAAGACATCATCCAAACGAAGAGAGTTGAAAAGATTCAAGGTTGATCAAGACTAAGTCAAGAGTGAATCAAGTTGATCAACTCACAAAGAGTAGAAGATGTACCGAGAGGGATCAAGTGATCCCATGGTATGGTAAGCATTGTCCATTGCACTTTGTGTATTAACCCATGGTCTATGTGAGAGTCTATGTGGGGTTAGGTACGTGTCCATGGGCTTGCATCAAGAGGATGATATCATACAACCCATGGGAAGGATGACATCAAGTGGTGATCGTCATCAAGATTCTCGTGTGCAAGTTCAAGTGGAGAATCACGAAGAGATCAAGTGCTTGAAGCTTTCCATCCATTGTGGTGTCAATGGATTTGTGAAGATGTGTCTAAGAGTGGCTCACCCATAGTGGAGTATGGGGGAGCAATCATCTAGTCTCCATCGACCCAACGCAATCAAGAAAGGTGGTCCATCTTGAGGAGGACAAGATCGTCATCATCTAGCTCAAGTGGATCATGTGCAAGGCAAAGGTTTGCCCTTGATAGGTTTTCTATTTTACCGGTCTCATGGTGGTAGTTGGGAGAACGGGTTATAGGATCGATAGCCGTACTATCAAGGGGGGCTCTCAAGTGAGTAGCTTGATCGTATCGTTCGTCAAGAGCTCAAACCATTGCATCCTTGCATCATGTTTCTTGGTTCTTGTTTGGTTCTCTTTGTGAGTCTTAGAGCTTATTGTCATCTTGATGACAAGCTTGAGTTCATCGAAAACGGAGTTCGCATGCGTCTTCTATGATGTTTTCGGTGTTGGAGGTTTTACCGGTCTTTTTCGAGGAAGGGTTCTCACCATTTTCTTATGGGACTTTTCTCATTTTCTTCTTATTGATATTTTCTATCAAGATTGTGTTAGCCCTTGTCACTAGCTTTCCAACAAACTTGGTTTCGTCGAATTCGGAGTCCGTTTGCAAAAGTTGTGGCAGTTTTGGTGTTCTGAAAAGGCTGCAGCGGTACTACCGTGAATTGGAGCGGATGTAATTTTTTACTACCGCTCCAGAGCGGTACTACCACGGCTCCTACAGCGGTAGTACCGCTCTGGACCAAAAACTCGTCCCAAGTATTGCGGTGGTAGGCCCGGATGTATTTTTTTAGTACCGCTCGCAAGCAGTAGTACCGCTACTCTTTGCGGTAGTACTGCGATCCCTAGCGGTAGTATCGTGAGGACGAGCGGTAGTACCGCTCCGGCGGTTCTACTGGCCTTTTGCCTCCTCGCTGTTGTGTTTCAAAGGACTACTACCGCCCTAGCGGTAGTACCGCTCCTTGGAGCGGTAGTACCGCTCGGTGCGGGCTGTGAGCATAACGGTTGGATTTTTCCCCACCTATAAAAGGGGGTCTTCTTCCCCAACGAACCATATATCTCTTTAGCTCATGTTCTTCCCCCATTGTTGACCTTCTTCGAGCTTGCTAACTCTCAATCCCTCCAATGATTCTTGCTAGTTCTTGAGGGAAAAGAGTGAGGAGATCTAGATCCACGTTTCCGCCAATCACTTTCTCCTCTATGTGAGGGGAACCCCTTGGATCTAGATCTTGGAGTTCTTCGTGTTCTCTTCTTCGTTCTTCCTCTCATTTTCCTCCCTAGCATTTGTTGCTTCGGTGGGATTTGGGAAGAAGGACTTGGGCACTCCGTGTGCCCTTGCCATTGCATTTGGTGCATCGGTTTGAGTTCTCCACGGTGATACGTGGAAGTTACAAGTTGAGAAGCTTATTACTCTTGGGTGCTTGGTACCCTTAAGCTTGTTCCTCTTGGGTGCTTGTGCGCCCTAGACGGTTGAGGTCACCTCGGAGCCATATTCCATTGTGGTGAAGTTTCGTGGTGTCGTTGGGGAGTTAACCCCAACCTTTGTGGTGTTCGGAGCTCAATCATTCTGGTGTAAAGCTCCGGACAAGTGTTGGGGTCTCCAATTAGGTTGTGGAGATCGCCCCGAGCAATTTGACGGGTTCCGGTGACCGCCCCCAAGGGTTGCCAAAGTGTACGGGTTCGGTAACCGCCCCCAAGGGTTGCCATTTGTACGGGTTCGGTGACCGCCCTCAAGGCTCCCTTAGTGGAATCACGACATCTTGCATTGTGCGAGGGCGTGAGGAGATTATGGTGGCCCTAGTGGCTTCTTGGTGAGCACTGTGCCTCCACACTGCTCCAAACAGAGATTAGCATCTGCAAGTTTGTGAATTTCGGGATACATCATTGTCTCCGCGTGCCTCGGTTATCTCTTACCCGAGCTCTTTACTTATGCACTTTACTTTGTGATAGCCATATTGTTTCTTACTCCCTCCATTCCTAAATATAGGGTGTATAGTTTTTGGCACGGAAATTAAAGAACGCACGTGGAGGGAAATTTTCACAAGTTTTGGGCGAGATTTCACCTGACTAATTGACATGAGAAAATAGAGGAGCTTGCGCGATATAAGGAAATGTAATCAAATCCCTAAAAAAATTATCCAAATGAATGGTGCAAAGCAATACACCTTATATTTCGGTTTTTTCTCAAAAATCTATATGCCTTATATCAAGAAACGGAGGGAGTATCATATATCTTGCTATCACCTAGTAGTCTATCTTGCTTAGCATAAGTTGTTGGTGCACATAGGTGAGCCTAGTTGTTGTAGGTTTTGTGCTTGACAAATTAACCGCTAGGTTTATTCCGCATTTGTTCAAGCCTAAACTGTAATTATTTTAAAACGCCTATTCACCCCCCCCTCTAGGCGACATCCACGATCTTTCAATTGGTATCAAAGCCTCGTCTCTCTTTGTTAGGCTTAACCGCCTAGAGAGTAAAGATGTCGACTAGGGGATTAGGATTCTCTCACACTCTTAGTTTCGATGGCACAAATTTTGATGTTTGGGTAATTCGCATGCTTAATCTCTTTAGGGTCATGGACCCAAATTTAGAGCGAATTGTAGATATGGGTTTTTCTCCTCCAAAGGATCCTCAAAGATTATCTTTAGAGGATGAGAAAAACTCTTATCTCAATGCTCAAGCTTCTAATGTGCTTTTCGATGCTTTGAGCAATGTAGTTATATTTCAACTCATGCCGTTCCGGGATGCTCATGAGTTGTGGACAAAGCTTCAAGATAAATATGGCGTGTCCAAGTTTTGTGGGGATGATTGTTCTCCCTCCACATCCGGCCGTATAGTCTTCTTAACTTCTTCTACTTCACCTACATGTGGCTTGCCACAAGGTAATGATATGGTGAGTAGTGTTGGTCATTGCAATGATGATAGTATGTTTATTGTGGATGATCCTTCATCACTATCTTATTGCAATTCTCCTTCTTTGGGCTTTAACACTTCGAGCACTCCAAATGTTTCACATGTTTGTGTTGATAGTCCTTGCATATCATGTAGAAATTGCTTGACTAAATCTCATGATGATATGCTTGCTATATCTTGCTGCCATGATGAAAATGCATGTATTTCCTCGAGTTGTTGTGCTAACAATGTAGAGGAAACCCAACACTCCATGGAACAAGATGTGGTCTTGTATGGTGCTTTAAGGGATCCTAAATCATCATCTATTGCATTTTGCCTTATGGCCAAGGCTTCAAAGGTATCTCCCACTTTGAATCCCAATAAATCTTGTGATGATATTGATGATGGCAAGAGTGATGATGATGTTGATTATGATGAAGAGAATGATGATGTTGCCTCCTTAAAAATTAAGGGGGAAATGATTTTTAAAGCTCTTCTTAAGAATAAAATTTCTCGTTCCAACTTCATGGAAATCATGTCTATTGCTACTGAGGGCAAGAAATATATTGATGAGTTGGAATCTCGTCTTGAGGAGCATGAGGTCACCATTGATAAAATGGAAGGTCATGAGCGTGATTACGCTAATGAGATTGCGGACCTCTCTCAAGCTCTTGAACTTGAACAAACCACCAAGGAATCTCTTGAGGAGACTTTTGCTCTAGAATTATCTAGAGTGAGGGAATCTCGTGATAGAGCTCTTGTGGTGGCCAATGATTTTGAAACTAAAAATGCTAAGCTTGAAGTTGCTCATGCTAGACTCCTTGAGGATTTTGAGCACCTAGAAAATGGCTCAAGGGTCATTAAGGGTGAGCTCATCAAACTCACCGAGTCTCATGCTCAACTTGAAGCTTCTTATTTAAAAGAGCTTTCCAAGTTGTCCTCTCCTCTTGTTGTTAATGATGATGCTTGTGCTACTAACTCTATTACTTGTGAAGCCTCCATTTTGAAGGAGAATGTTGAGCTACGGGCTCAACTTGAGTTGTTATCTAGCAATTATGGGAAATTGGAAGAAAATCATGAAAAGTTCTCAAGCTCTCATGATGATCTTCTTGTATCCCATAATGAGCTAAAGATAGCTCATGAGGCCATGATTTCTAAGGTAACATCTAGTGAGCCTCATGTGGATACTAGCACTACTTCTAGTCAAAATGTTATATTGCCATGTGCTAGTCCTTGTAATTCATCTACTCACAATGTTGGTACATCTTGTGATGAATTGCTTTCCTTGCCTTGTTGCTCTAACGATGAAGCTTATACTTCCTCTAGTACTTGTGTTGAGACTAACCATGTAGAGGAAATCAAAGAGCTCAAGGCCCAAGTCACTTCTTTGAAGAAAGACTTGGAAAAGAGTCGTGAAGGGAAATCCACACTCAACAATATCTTGAGTGTGCAAAAATCCCCCAATGACAAAGGTGGACTTGGATTCAACTCCAATAAGAAGAAGAAGTCCAAGATGATCAAGAAGAAGGGCCAAGAACAAGTCAAGAATTCGGCCAAGATTATTTGCTTCAAGTGCAAAATTGAAGGGCATCATGTTAGATCTTGCCCATTGAAGAAGAAACACATTAGTGACAAGCAACAAGGGAAGCGGCCACAAGTTCATTCTCATGCTCAACCTCAAGTTGAAGAAAAGCCTCTTCCCAAGAGGACTCAAGCTTATGCTTCTCAAGTTGAGAAATCAAATGAGAAGAAAGTGAAGAGTAGACGTTGCTACCTATGTCGCGAGAAAGGCCACCTCGCCTCTTCATGCACTAGTGGTAACTTATCCAACCCAACTATTATTGATGATATCTATTCTCTTGGGAAGGATAATGTTGGCAATGTGTTTGCCAAATTTGTTGGTGCTCAAAGTGGTGTCGAGAAACGAACCATTTGGGTAGCCAAGCCTATTGTGACTAACCTCTTAGGACCCAACTTGGTTGGGGACCAACAAGCTCAAACTTGATCAATAAGTGATATTGGAGGTCTTTGGAGACTTGGCTACATTATGAAGAATTAAGGGGACTTCATCATTCTTATTGTCTCAAGCCAAGTCATTCGGGTTATCAAGTTTCTATCTTATATCCAATGTTCCTCCTTGCGGTAACTCGTTCTTAAATTGTTTACTTGAAAGTTACTTGCCCCTTAGCATGTTGTGGTTTTGTACCTTGCATGTGCTTGTATATGTTGTGCTTCCAATTTGCTTATCTTAAGAAATCAAGTATGTGTATGTTTGTTTGCACATCACGTACGTGTGTGTGGTGCGTTGAGCCTTTTGCATCTTGTACTTTTCTTAGTTGGCGCTTGTGAGAGATTAATGGAATATCCCATTATGGGGGAGTGATGTGCTTTGTGCACCTCACAATCCTATATATGTGTGTACATGAGTAATACCATCTAGTATTGATATTTCAAGATTATCTAGTCGCTGTGTGGTATGTCTTCTCATGAGAAATTCAAATTCTATATTGTCCATTAATTATCTCGTGTTGGATCGTTATTTTGCCTCTTGTTTGTCTCTAATTGGTATCACATTATGGGGGAGTAATATGCTATGTGTAATTACTAGCCTAGAAAATGTGTACATGTGAAATATTGTCACCTAGAATTGATATTGTAAATTATCTTGTTCCTAGGTGACATGTTAGCTCTACAAATTGCAATTTGCTTTTTGTTTGGTGTGAAGATGATGTCGGATATCCTTGTTATCTACCACCGGGTATTATTTCCAAATACTTCTTGTCTTTTGACAATTGGTACTCTCTTATGTGTGGTAGAAATTATTGATCATCTTTACATTGGCCTTTGCTTTTATTTGCTTTATCTCTTGCCTAGGATTGTGTCAACTCCGATTGTATTCCATACCACTTGTGGATCTTGTTAATTTCTTGACCTTGTCTAGTGTTTTCTAGATATAGTGAAAGTGGTGATCCCACCTCGTGCATTTTGTATTCAAATGCAAATTCTCTATAATGCACTAGTCTTGGGGGAGCTATCCTATTCTCTATAAAACGCTCACCTTGTGATCCTTATCAAGTGTATGTTGGTGGAATGCAAACCGTTTCTTTTTGGTACTTTGTGCCATTATGAAACTTTGTAGAGCACTTGGTTTGTTTGGAACCATTCTCTCTTTCGGGAGTTTGACATCTTCCTTTTTGAGTGTATCAATGGATATCTCATTCCTTGATGTATCTTTTATGGATATCCTCTAAGTGATGATTTATTCATTTGGTATCTTTTCTTCGCTTGGTATTTCTTTGTGTTTTGGTCTCGGTTCTTGATAGTCTTGAGCATGCATATTAATTTGATGTATTATTTTTAGCATGCTTTCTTTCTTGGACCCAATATATAGGGGAAACTCCGCCAAGTCTCAAATTGGATGAGATGTGCATGAAATTCATTTTCATATCTATATGCACATTTTTATGTGGAGTTTGTCCTATGTGTTGTTGGTTCTCTAACTCTTTGGTCCCAATGAGTTTGGGTACCATTTTGTTCGTGTTGTTGTTCTAGGAACAAGTGGAGATGCATTGGATGCTCGGCTCACTCACAAGGAAGGTGTTGTCACCATGGTCTTATTGGAGTCAAGCTAGGATGATCAATGAACTACTTTGTACCTTCAATTGGTATCTACTACATACTTCCAATGTTATCTCGGTAACAAGTATCTTCATATACTTCATGCACACATTTCTTGCATCAACCTTGTGTAGGTTGTATCATGGCAT
The DNA here is from genome assembly GCF_056163025.1 of Triticum urartu. Classification (NCBI taxonomy): domain Eukaryota; kingdom Viridiplantae; phylum Streptophyta; class Magnoliopsida; order Poales; family Poaceae; genus Triticum; species Triticum urartu. Next base: position 528,861,853 of record NC_141877.1, on the reverse strand, counting down.
GTTATCCATTCCATCTTGTGATACTTGTTTCCTTTCTCAAAGCATCTCAACGATGATCTCATGTTTCTAGTTGTGATGTCTTTGATGGGTGTGTGGTAGGAATTCATTTATATACTATAAGACCATATCTAGCCATGTGCTATGCTTCCAAGCAAATATCTTATTGGTATATGTATGACCTCCCTTTGGATATCTTGTTCCTCGTGTTGTAACTATTTCGGCTGTACATCCTTCTTTATAGATATATATCATCATGATTTCGTCTAGCTAGAATCTTATACACTTGAGAGAAGTTACATATCTAGTTGATATCCTTTCTTTCACGTCCACCTTGTCTTTCTTATGTTATTTCTTTGGTGGCTCCGTGAAAGCTTTTGCCTTGAGTGCGTGTCTTCTATCATTGCATCTTGATGCGCTCTTGTCTGGTGAAGATTATTTTCCTCATGCTTATCTTTATGAGGTTTTTGCCATCTTAATTGGCATCCCTCGTCTTGATGCGCCTTTCATCTTCTATCTTCACCGCGGGTTGTCACAAGCATAGGTTCTCTATATGCTTATTAGTAAACTTGTGACCCCCTTTTGCTAGTTGTGTGTGGGAATGACAGGTCTTGCACCATGTATCTCATTAATTCAAGACTATATTGATGCTTAATGCTCATCCATACATTAGTCTTCTCAAGTGCATTGCCTTAACTCACACACATTGGTTTTGGTTGAGCCTAGTCTTAAGTTTCCTTTTTACATGTTGCTCAACCATGTGTTTGTTGCAAATACTAGGCTCTGTTTCCTATATGCTCACTTGCACTTGTTGTAAGTTTCTATTGATTCTGGGGGAGCTATGATCCTATTTTGTGCACTTTGTATCCAAATACAAAAACTCTTATGTGTGCACAAATCATGGGGAGCTACTCTAGTTTCCTTAGAACACTTCTTTGCTCTTATCATAATATCTTTTATTCATGTTGCATGTAGGATCATTGGTCTAGTTGGTTCAATTGGTATCGTTTCATAGCTTGCTTCAATTGGTATCATATGATTGCTTGTTTGCTTGTTTCTCTCTTTGTTATGTCTTTGTGGCATATCTTTCTGTTGCAATCTTTGTGCCTCAATATAGTTTGTGTTCCTCCAAGTATTTACCTTTGGTTTTGTGTGTTGCATTTCACTCACTCGTTGAGAAATACACAATTTATGGAGGACCACAATTCATATTGGCCTTCTAAGCTTTTTGCCCATTTTGGCAATCGATGCCAATGGGGGAGAAGTTTTAGAGAGTTTTGTGGAGAAGTTTAGAGAGTTGTCTCTTCTAGCTTTGGTTTGTTCCTACGCATACGCATCTCCTACACATGCATTATTGGTTGTTGCATAGCATGGTGATGCATAATTCCTTATATAAACTCTCTAGAAAGTGATTGTCATCAATTACCAAAATGGGGGAGATTGAAAGGACATGCGGTGCCCCCATGTGTGGTTTTGGTAATTGATGACATTCTCTATGGACTAATGGTTGCATTGAGTTATATTTGAAGGATTTGTCCATAGGCATTTCTTGAAGTCCATGTGTTGGTTTCAAGGAGTTTATGTGTTGACCAAGGTGCTATTAAGGAATTATCCAAAGATTGGTCATGTGAGTGTTGAGCTTATTGCAAGCATGTCTTGAAGAAGAAGATTGTGTGATCATTCATGTTTATCTTCAAGACATCATCCAAACGAAGAGAGTTGGAAAGATTCAAGGTTGATCAAGACTAAGTTAAGAGTGAATCAAGTTGATCAACTCACAAAGAGTAGAAGATGTACCGAGAGGGATCAAGTGATCCCATGGTATGGTAAGCATTGTCCATTGCACTTTGTGTACTAACCCATGGTCTATGTGAGAGTCTATGTGGGGTTAGGTACGTGTCCATGGGCTTGCATCAAGAGGATGATATCATACAACCCATGGGAAGGATGACATCAAGTGGTGATCGTCATCAAGATTGCCGTGTGCAAGTTCAAGTGGAGAATCACGAAGAGATAAAGTGCTTGAAGCTTGCCATCCATTGTGGTGTCAATGGATTTGTGAAGATGTGCCTAAGAGTGGCTCACCCATAGTGGAGTACGGGGGAGCAATCATCTAGTCTCCATCGACCCAACGCAATCAAGAAAGGTGGTCCATCTTGAGGAGGTCAAGATCGTCATCATCTAGCTCAAGTGGATCATGTGCAAGGCAAAGGTTTGCCCTTGATAGGTTTTCTATTTTACCGGTCTCATGGTGGTAGTTGGGATACCGGGTTATAGGATCGATAGCCGTACTATCAAGGGGGGCTCTCAAGTGAGTAGCTTGATCGTATCGTTCGTCGAGAGCTCAAACCATTGCATCCTTGCATCATGTTTCTTGGTTCTTGTTTGGTTCTCTTTGTGAGTCTTAGAGCTTATTGTCATCTTGATGACAAGCTTGAGTTCATCGAAAGCGGAGTTCGCATGCGTCTTCTATGATGTTTTCGGTGTTGGAGGTTTTACCGGTCTTTTTCGAGGAAGGGTTCTCACCATTTTCTTATGGGACTTTTCTCATTTTCTTCTTATTGATATTTTCTATCAAGATTGTGTTAGCCCTTGTCACTAGCTTTCCAACAAACTTGGTTTCGTCGAATTCGGAGTCCGTTTGCAAAAGTTGTGGCAGTTTTGGTGTTCTGAAAAGGCTGCAGCGGTACTACCGCGAATTGAAGCGGATGTAATTTTTACTACCGCTCTAGAGCGGTACTACCGCGGCTCCTACAGTGGTAGTACCGCTCCGGACCAAAAACTCGTCCCAAGTCTTGCGGTGGTAGGCCCGGATGTATTTTTTTAGTACCGCTCGCAAGCAGTAGTACCGCTGCCCTTTGCGGTAGTACCGCGATCCCTAGCGGTAGTACCGTGAGGACGAGCGGCAGTACCGCTCCGGCGGTTCTACTGGCCTTTTGCCTCCTCGGTATTGTGTTTCAAAGGACTACTACCTCCCTAGCGGTAGTACCGCTCGGTACGGGCTGTGAGCGTAACGGTTGGATTTTTCCCCACCTATAAAAGGGGGTCTTCTTCCCCAATGAACCATATATCTCTTTAGCTCATGTTCTTCCCCCATTGTTGACCTTCTTCGAGCTTGCTAACTCTCAATCCCTCCAATGATTCTTGCTAGTTCTTGAGGGAAAAGAGTGAGGAGATCTAGATCCACGTTTCCACCAATCACTTTCTCCTCTATGTGAGGGGAACCCCTTGGATCTAGATCTTGGAGTTCTTCGTGTTCTCTTCTTCGATCTTCCTCTCATTTTCCTCCCTAGCATTTGTTGCTTCGGTGGGATTTGGGAGAGAAGGACTTGGGCACTCCGTGTGCCCTTGCCATTGCATTTGGTGCATCGGTTTGAGTTCTCCATGGTGATACGTGGAAGTTACAAGTTGAGAAGCTTATTACTCTTGGGTGCTTGGTACCCTTGAGCTTGTTCCTCTTGGGTGCTTGTGCGCCCTAGATGGTTGAGGTCACCTCGGAGCCATATTCCATTGTGGTGAAGTTTCGTGGTGTCGTTGGGGAGTTAACCCCAACCTTTGTGGTGTTCAGAGCTCAATCATTGTGGTGTAAAGCTCCGGGCAAGCGTCGGGGTCTCCAATTAGGTTGTGGAGATCGCCCCGAGCAATTTGACGGGTTTCGGTGACCGCCCCCAAGGGTTTCCAAAGTGTACGGGTTCGGTAACCGCCCCCAAGGGTTGCCATTTGTACGGGTTCGGTGACCGCCCTCGAGGGTCCCTTAGTGGAATCACGGCATCTTGCATTGTGCGAGGGCGTGAGGAGATTACGGTGGCCCTAGTGGCTTCTTGGGGAGCATTGTGCCTCCACACCGCTCCAAACGGAGATTAGCATCCGCAAGGGTGTGAACTTCGGGATACATCGTCGTCTCCGCGTGCCTCAGTTATCTCTTACCCGAGCTCTTTACTTACTTTACTTTGTGATAGCCATATTGTTTCTTATCATATATCTTGCTATCACCTAGTAATCTATCTTGCTTAGCATAAGTTGTTGGTGCACATAGGTGAGCCTAGTTGTTGTAGGTTTTGTGCTTGACAAATTAACCGCTAGGTTTATTCCGCATTTGTTCAAGCCTAAACCGTAATTATTTTAAAACGCCTATTCACCCCCCCCCCCTCTAGGCGACATCCACGATCTTTCACCAACTCCCCTCAAACTCCACGTGGTGCCTAACCAGTGGATACATGCAACAAATTTTGGGTGTTGGATGCTTTTATAATGTTATTTTTTAGGGATATAATGTTATTCTTAATATGCAGTCAGTTTCTGACAACCAACCTTGAGATGGTTCTATAATTGGCTCTAGTCGAACAAGTGACAACAATAAAAATATTGCTACAATTATTTGTTCTAGATGGATTATAATTAGAGCTTGTTGGAAAAATATAATATCATATATCCTGTTATTCTTTAGACCTTTTATTTCTTGCTATAACCACCGGTGATGGTGATTACTAGTGTGAGCTAAAATAATTTTGATGAAAACTGACTCCGTGGGCCGGTAAAAGTATGTGTACTAGTATTATCTAATATATATGAGCATTTAATTTCGATGAAATAGCGGTTGCTTGGCCTTCAAACCGGACCGGTTCCCTGTAGAAACCCCGAACCTTCCTCAAAGATAGCCCAGTTTCTAAGTTGTGTGCATCATAACTTTTGTGAAAGCAATCTCAAATTTTTACCATAGCCTCTAGGAATCATATAATGACACCCATGCTAGGTTTCATATTTTTTATACTTCGTTTGCAGTTTTGGAATTAAAAGACCAATAACAACTCTCATGTTTGGAATTACTTTACTTTTCTTGGATAAGGCCTGAAAATAGACTTAAGAAGACATAGTAATTTTAAACCTAAATTTACTAATTTCTTTCAAGCACTTGCAATTTAAATTCTACTGACCAAATGCCTAGAGTGCACTAAATGACTTAAATATAGCAAACGAACTCTGAAAATGCCACATTTTGAAAGAATATTTTCTATTGTATCTTGAGCTTAAAAACAATTCACGGCCATTCAATGAAGCAACTATTACTTTTCCTTCAAACATGACTTGTTCCCTATAGAAACCTAGCTTCTTACTTGGAGATGGTCTGATTTCTAAGCAGAGTACTCCCTCCATTCCATAATGTAGTGCACGCACACTTTCTGATATTTAATTTTGACCATAAATTTAACCAATATGGGCGACTGCGGCGGGAGCATGACATATACCTTTGAATTTGTATTTGAAAAAAATAAAGGTATATTTTTTTAGTAAAATGATTTATGCATTATTGGTCTAATTTATGGTCAACATTGAATGTCAAAAATCGTGGGTGCACTACATTATGAAATGGAGGGAGTATGTCACAAAATTTTGTGAAACCTTCTCCAATTTTGACCACAACATGTTGATTACATATGATGGCATGACACCAAGTTCCATGTTTTTCATACTTCGTTTCTCTTTTTTGGAATTTAAAAACCAATAACCTTCATGTTCGGGTTCGAGTCTTGCCACACTAAGATTTGAAATTCCTTTAATTATCTTGGATAAGGCCGATAAATAGACTCCAGAACACATAAGAATTTTTTAAACCAATTTGATAAAAAAATTAATGCACACATAGTTTATATTTTAACTATATTCACTAAATTCCTATAAATTCACTATGACTCAAGTATAGAAAACGAACCCCGACAAATGCCAAATTCTGACATGGAAAATGTAATGATATATCTTGAGTGTAGAAAAAGAAATCAAAGTCAACCAATGAAAAACCTTCACTTTCCTTCAAACCTGACCTATTCCCTCTCGTAACCTAGGTTCTTAGTTGGAGATGGTCTAGTGGACGTAAAAAATTGTGCTAAATCTTCTCAAAATTTTACCACAATATGATGAGTACATATGAGTGCACAATGTCAAGTTTCCAATTTTTCGAGTTCGTTTGCATTTTTGCCGGAATTAAAAACCCATAACCTCCATGTCCAGGGTCGAGTCTTGGCAGCCAGAGGTTTGGAACTCCTTTCCTTTTCTTGCATAAGTCCTAAACATAGACTCAAGAACACAAATTGGATTTTTCAACCCAATTTTGCCTAATTTTTCATGCACTTGGAGTTAAACTTTTTGCTATATTCATTAAATGCCTAGAAATGCAGTAAGTGATTTAAATATAGTAAACAAACCCCAAAAATGCCAAGTATTGACTTGGAGCAAGTAACAATGCAGTTGAGTGTAGAAAATTAATTCAAGGTCAACCGGTGAAGGAACCTATTTGGCTCAAACTAGGCTCATTCCTTCTCCAAACCTAGATTCTTACTCATGATGGTCTGGTTTCTAAGAAGTGTACGTCATAATTTTCACGAAACCTTCTAAATTTTTTACCATAGCTGGTTGATGCCATATGAGGGCACCATGTTGTGCTTCATGTTTTCAGACTTCCTTTGCATCTTTTGAGATTAAAAAATCAATAACATCCATGTTCAGGGTCGGTCATTTGCACCCTGAAGTTTGAAATTCCTTTATTTTCTTGGATAAGGCCTAAACATATACTACTCCGTGACACAAATATTTTTAACTCAATTTTGACAACTTTATAATGCACATGTAGTTCAAGTTTTAATTATATGCACTAAATGTTTGGAAATGCACTAAATGACTTAAACATAGCAAAACAACCCCAAAAATCAAATTTTAACATGAAACATTTAGTGGTGTATCTTGAGTCTAGAAAAATTAATTAAGGTCAACCGACGAAGCAACCGTCACGTTGACTTGAAACCTAACCCCTCACCTCACAAAACGTAGATTCTTATTCGGAGATGGTACACTTTCTAAGCAGTATATGTCATTTAAGGGCTCCATGCCACGTTTCATATTTTTCAGACTTAGTTTGCATTTTTCTGAATTAAAAACCAATAACCAGTATGTTCGAGGTCGAGTCTTGGCACCATGAGGCTTCAAATTCCTTTCTTTTTTCTTGGATAAGGCCTAGACATAGACTCAAGAACAATAATTGGATTTTTAAAACCCAAATTAGCCCTTTTTCATGCACTTGCAGTTCAAATTTGAAATATATGCACTAAATGCCTGAAAATGCACTTAATGCCTGTAAAATGAAATAGATAGGGGCAGAAAAGACACTAAATAACAAATAATGTTGAAAACTAGAGAATAAAAATAAAATAAAATAAAACAAATAATATACAAAAAAAGTGGAACAAAAGAAAAGAGAGAAAAAGAAAAAGAAAGGAATAAAATGTTGGCGAGTTCCCGTCGATAGAAACTCTGCAAAGGCGTGCAATGTCAAGTGCAATGCGGTATGAACTCGGCAATCTTCCGATTTGTCGAGTTTATTCCGTGTGGCACTCGAGAAATGTTGTGTATGCCGTGTGGCAAATGATATGCACTCGGCAAACAATCTGGCACTGGGTGAAATCAGAGATTCTGGTAGTGATCTATCAGAGGCGATGGACAATATTTCAGAAATAAAAAAAGAAATATATGTTCTAAAAAATATATTATATAATTTTAACACTTTTTTATTAAGCATGATCTACAAAGTATGCTTCCGGCAAAAAAATAGTCTACAAAATATGTTTTTATTAAAAAAATGTAAAAAATTATGTGGACCTAAAATGGAATGGTCGATTCGAAATCAGGCTGATCCGGGCAAAAGTACTATTTGGCGACGCAATACATCTTTTCTAGGAGTAGTTTATCTTGTGACTAGTACGCATGCACGTGCAACACACGTGTAATAATGTAAAAAACTCATCATTCGTCTTTGGAAGAAAATATATCATGTACTTGAATGCTCGTGCATTGCTACGAACAACAAACTTATACATAGGTATTGATCAAAACAACATTATAACTCATAAGAGTAGCATGCAATTATGATTTTACGTAGACAAATATCTCCTTATATTTCTTAACCTATAGAGGAATCACCTTAAATCATACAAGGTTTCTTTTCTTGCCTCGCATGAAAAAAAAATGTGTATACAGTATAATATATTCCAAAACAATAAGATTCCACTTCGACTTCAAAAGTGTTTCCAGAAAAGTTATACTTCGACAAAGTATACAAATCGAAAGCAGAACCAATTATCTCTTACAAAATTGCTTCACAATCTGCTTGACTATTACAAGATTGCTTGACAATCTGCTTGACTAATTATCTCTTACTAAGCTATAGACAATCTGCTTGACTAATTATCTCTTAGTAAGGTATAGACAATCTGCTTGACTATTACAAAATTGCTTCCGTTTTGTTGTTGAACAATTTTCAGATACAAGTATCATAAGAACATCAATGCACTTTACCTTTCCCCTGTCTGAACTCAAGGGAGACCAAGGTGCTTCTAGATACTTCTTCTCATCTCAGTTTCTCGGTTCTCTATATGTTTTAGATTTGTCTCACTTGTCAACCCATTGCTTCCAGGTTTTGTCTGGCAGAGAAAAAGAAAGATCATAGGCAAAGGATTGCAGTGCCTATTAGAAGAAATTATCCATATGTTTAGTAATGAATCCAAAAAAAAAGATAGCTTGTCATAATTCAAAGGAACATATGTTGCCCATGCTAAACATGTGTAGAATAGTATCGGCATTTTACACAAAAATCGACCAGTTCCATGAACATAAATTCATGCTTCTAGAAATATTCTCATAGAAATAAAAAAAAAAGTATACTCCTACCTGTGCCAGAAAACTCGTTTTTCAACAAGCAGTTGCTGCCCAATACCCTTCATAGAGTCCCTTCACACCATGATTTCTCCAGATAGAACAACCAAAATAGAACATTTCATTATAGTCGCGATACATCTGACTACAAGGAGATTTAATGACATTTCGTTCTGCAACATACGTTAGCTCTATAGTAAATGAGGCAGTAACACCTGGACTAATTTCCTCTGTAGAAACCTGAAAATAGGCTAGTAGACCAAAACTTCAAAAAAGGAAGGTTATCAAGGTTTCTACGTTGTAACAAGTCAATCAGTTGGTCATTCTTAACCTTAAGTCCCAGGCAAATTAAGAAACTTCTCATAAATAGTAAAACACCAATATAGAGCAATGTACTATCAGGAATTGACATAAGCTAATATACATATTCTAAAGTTACCTGGTAGAAGATGATCAACCTACCTGATAGACGACTTTCCCCTTGTTTTCTTTCTTTCCACCCAAGCCTAATATGGAATGGCATATAGAAAGTGGGGGGGGGGGGGGGGGGGGGGGAATGGAACAAATAAAGCCTGAATACAATACATGGAAGCTTTAGCATTAGAGGACATATTTTCGACACTGAGTTTTTATTTTAAGAACGAACTGCACCAGTTTCTAAATCTTAGATTTGACCTACAGATCAGAACATCTTAATCTGACGGAGGTTTAATAATACGCGGCATCTACAATAGACAGTGTTGGTGGCTACCAACTTATGAACCTTTTTTATATATGTTTGCATGAAATTAGAATCAAACATAACACGTAATCACTCCATTAAATTATTAAGCTAAGAGTGTATCAACAACTCGTGAAGTGCTTCTGCCCAATGCTTGGTGCAACCATTGATGTAGCTCCCTTAGTACTCACGTGTTGACAAAGGGCATTACAGGAAAATAGGAGGTGCCCAGTCTTTCATAATTTCTCTTTTCAGTGCAGATGAACACCAATTTAGTAATTTCTCCCTTCTGAAGAGATGTGATACACTGAGCATACAATTCGAGTTAATTTCCCCTATTTTTTGAGGAATCTATTTGTTACCATTAGGTGTGACAACTTCATCTGATCGCATGGCAAAACAAAAGGCAAGAGGTATTTAACAAAAAACTATCACATTTCATGGAACCCTGCCTACAAACTACCATTCTACAAATTTATGCCAAAAACTACTACTTTTTGTCTAATCTTTGACTAAAAACTACCATGTTGGGAAAGTGCCCAATTCGCCTCTTCTAAACACCTTTCTGACAGGATGGGCCCACCTGTCAGCATTAATCTTCTTCCTCCTCTCTCTCTGGCATTTCCTCAAACACTTCATGTGCACTCCGCCGCTCTGCCCCGCTCGTCCTCCCACACCGTCGCCCCACAGCACCTCGTCAGCCCGCGCCGCCCCGTCCAGTTCCTCATTGGCGACCTCCCGCTCCGGATCCGCCTCCCACGCCCGCGACCAGTGCCGCGCCTCCATGCCGTCTTCCGCATCCCCGGCCTCCTCATCGCCGCTTCGCCCATCCCCGGCCACCGGTGCCCTCACCGGAGCTAGCCGTCTCTGCCACGCGCGGCCTCTCCCTCGCCCCGCCAGTGCCCTGCTCCAGCGTCGCCGCCGGATGCCTCAAGCTCCAGATCCGGCCGACCTCGCCGCTCCCCTCGGCCTCCCGCAGCTGCCTGTTGCCGGCCATCCCCATGGTTCGAGGAGCCCGAGCCTTCATCTGCTCCTCTCGCCCTGCACCGGCCTCCACCAGCACCCATGGCCGCCGCTTGCTAGTCACCACCACAGCCGCCGCGCCCCTGCTTGCTGCTTTGACTTCATGCCCGAGCTTCGTTTTCGTCATGGACGTGGGGTAGCAGCACGGCGAAGTGTTTGACGAAATGCCAGAGAGAGAGGAGGAAGAAGATTAATACTGACAGGTGGACCCATCCTGTTAGAAAGGCGTTTAGAAGAGGCGAATTGGGCACTTTCCCGACATGGTAGTTTTTAGTCAAAGATTAAACAAAAAGTGGTAGTTTTTGGCACAAATTTGTAAAGTGATAGTTTGTAGGCACGGTTCCATGAAATGTGGTAGTTTTTTGTTAAATACTCGCTCAAAGCTGCTGTGATTAGATCTCAATGTCTGGAAAAATTTATCCAACAACCTGCTGAAAAATACAAAATCTGAAGCATAAGTATATCAGTGTAGGAGACAATTGAAACAAAGAATCTGATACGTGCATAGTCAGCCTATTAGTTAATAATTTATAGATAATTTTATTTAATTGGCGAACGCAGAACTAAAACTGCTACTGAAAATAATGAGTAAGAGTCTCTAACATTAACATTGTTCCGAATTAATCATATAAACCATCGCTAGTTGTATAGAGAACATAACTAAAACTACTGAAGACATTTATCTAATCAAAATTTATTTCAAAGTATCGAGTCACAGAGGGAATCGAATTCGAAAGCACATTTAACTTGCAGGGCACAAACAGTACAACAGTACTGCCGGGCTTGTGAACGTTGGAGAAGATGCACACAACTCATCCCGACTACTGGTTCCCCTTGCTCCCTATACAGGATGATCTGGTCATGAGCAGTGTTGATAGATGGTCACGTACAGTACCAAACTTTCTTGTTCAGGCGTTAGGGATTAATGCACTGTGGTTGCATGAACAGGCTATAAAAGAATGGAGCAAATATTTAGGGATAATTGATCACTTGCATGCATCGTGAGAACAGGCCATCTGGGTGTTGCTCATCGATCGGCTCTTGTACGTATCAGGAGAGATACTCCCATCGCCACCGGTTATTAGGAAGTCATACATCCATAGCATCAGAGAAGTGAATTCATCATCTAGTCCTCTAGGCTACCTTTTGTAGATCAAATCAGCATGAGGATCAGACAGAAAAGAGAAGATAAGCGAAGATGGACACTTACCTGGATCAATAAAACGTTGAGGTAGGAACGTCCCGATCTGGACGCCCACCCAAAAGTTGGAGAAGGCGGCGGCAACCTCAGGCCCGGAACGACGGGGCTGTGGCTCGGCATGCCGTGGCGCTGCGCTCGTGCGGGGGTGTGGCGGCGGGGTTGCGGCTCGGTGATGCGGCGGCAGGGCTCTCGTGCGGGGCTGCCATCATGGGACGTCGGAGGAAAGGGATGGAGTGAGGTTGTCAAGGCGAATCACCTTTTCGATCCTACATGCGGTGGCTGGGGAAGAAGGTTCATCAAGAGGGAGGGGCGGAAGAGAGCTGGAGGGGAGAGATTACAGGAGGTGATTGTGGGAGGGAGATGGTTGATTCGCCTGTGGGGATCGTGCGGAGGCGCTCCGGTCCCAGGCAGACGGCAGACCGGCAGAACATTGTACGCCAACCATTCGATTGAAAGGCAGACCATCAGAGTAATATTGACACTTAGATTTGTTTTTACGGATCAGATCGAAGGGTCTAGGTTATCTTATGTACACTTTGTGGTGTGGCTTTAGGAGAATTCATGTTTGTTTTTTTAATAGTAGTGGAGATTACATGCAAACAAGATCAGAACCTGCCGAGCTTTACACCATGAACCAAACCACTCATGCTATACTGCTATCCCACGCCACGCTAGCCCGTCGTGGCTAACAAACTCACAGACGTAACCGCTCCTTGAGGAGCCCCCTCGGCGACCGCTTCACCGTCGCCCATCGCATAGCCTGCCACCCGAGTTCTTCCGCGCTTCGACCTCTCAGTGCCCGGGCGCGGCCAGCCTAGGCAGCAAGGAACGCCCGCGGTCGGCGCACCGCATCCTCCTCCTGCTCACGCTCGGTGTCCTACTCCGGCCGTGGTCCAAGATGGAAGACCCAGCTCTGCGTTCTCCGCTCCAAGGTCAACAATCTTCATCGTCCACTCGAGAAAAAAAAGCTACGGATCGCGTACAAACCAGGAGGCACGAGCTAACCGATTTCAAACCCACGATGTACCTCAGAAACCCATTCGAGCGAGGGCAAAGAAGCCACCAAGTCCTGATTTGAAATTTGAAATGACAGATGGAATTTATTTTTCGATCAGCATGGATAAAGTTTATCATGCATATTGCAGGAAGGTGTTTAAGCATCTTAATTGCAAATTATTTAAGTATGTTGTTATACTTATACTAGTTAAAATCATGCGAAGGTCGATGAAGAATCTGGCCAACATGCATACACAATCAGATCACGACCAAACAAAACGGACTCACGTCCAGAATCTTTATTGATCGATTCGACAATCGCCTGCTGAAACTGAAGCGTACTACCTAGCTAGTAAGATGATGCATGTCATCGACGACGACATGCATATATACTCCTAGAATAACTATTATTGTCTAGCTACATGTGGATTTATTGGTGGTACGCCTCCCTAGCTAATAACAAGACCAGTCTACTCCTTGGTACACATCTCGCAGTTGCAGTAGCGCATGATGACGTGCTTGGTGGTGCAGTGGGCCGACTTGAGCACCAGGTCCGGGCTCTGGTTGACGCACTCCATGGCGCAGTGCCACTTCATGCATATCATGGAGTAGAAGCGCTCCTTGTAGCACTTGCGTTCTGCATGCATGTAGATACATATATATAGAGATGCAGTTAGCCAGCAAACATACAAACATCATCGTCAGTAGGGATCTTCTCTGTGGAACAGAGATGTAAAGGGGAAGAAGGAGATCGTGTTTGTAAAAGAGATGGGAGATGTGAAATGGAAGGGGAGCACGCACGTACCTGCGAGAGTAGGGCTTGCGAGAAGCGCGAGCACGACGAGGAAACAGAGAGCGGTTCTCCTCCCCTCCATTGGCGCAGCGCGCAGATGCAAACTCACTCTGATCTGATGTGATCTGCTCTTTCGTTTGCGAGGCGAGTAGAGCTTGGAAGGAGATTGAGATTGATGGTTCACTCTGCCGGGCGGCACAGGTATATATAGGAGGGAGAGAGGTGGAGGAAGGATTGCTCAGATCCACGGAATCTCCTAACGACGCCGCCCGCTTCCCGTGGAGGCGACCGCATCCAGCGCTTGAAGGAATCAAAGACCGTTGTTACGCCTGTCGTGCGAGGCGATCGGGAAAAAGGAGAATATACCGTCTCGGCTGTTCCGCTTGTCCGCGCCTCACTCCAGATATACATTTGGGCCGCACAAATGTAGAGCTACACTATTCATCATTAGTGCAAACACCGTCGTAGTGTAGCTCTACATTTGGGCCGCATGTATGTGGTTGCACTAATGAATAGGCTATTGGGCCTCGTCATTTGGGCTGCATGTGTATGGTTGCACTAATTAAAATGCCTAATCCTCAAAAAATAAAACTAATTAAAACGCCTAGTAGCAGCATCACGTAGCTAAAGCGTCTATCCGACCATACTACACCAACATGGACAGGGCTCGCGTTGAGGAGGTGTTCATGCAGATTGATGCACGTGTAATTCTTGGGATCCCGCTCTGCACCCGATCTATCCAGGATTTTTGGAGCTGGCACTTTGAGAAAACATGGTGCTTTCTCAGTAAAATCAGCATATAAATTGCTTTTTTGTTCTAGTGAAGCGTACAAAATGCTGGTGCCATGAGTGGACAGCGGGCTCATCTAGCTAAGGGCCATCTAGATGAGAGCGCTCCATCGCATTTTTATTTCCCCCTGGTTCGCTCGATCACATTTGATAAAAAAAACATTTGCAAAAGACAAACATTAATGAATTCGCAAATGTGCACGGATTTTGAAAGAAAAGACATGGATTTGAAAAAAGTTCATCAATTTGACAAAAACAATTGTGGATTTTAAAAAAAGTATATCAAATTTGAAAAATAGTTTGCCAAATTTGAAAAAAATACGTCTAATTTTCTAAAAAAATATTTAAAAAAATCCTGGAATTCGAAAAAATATCCAAACATTTCATAAAAAATCCTCAATTTGAAAAAAGTTTCAAGGATTTGAAAAATGGAAAAAAGAAAAAAAAAGACAAAACATGTATGCTATCTAATCAGGATAGGTAGATGGGTGGTTGCTGAAGCGTACCTTAATGCGGGCGGTCACTGGTTAGATTCACCATGACTATGCTTTTTTCCCGGGTTAAAAGACAGAAAAAAGGGTGGATTGACGGCCCAGAGCGGAGGGGGTGTCTATGCCCGTTTGCAAAATGCATACTAATGGGCAACTGAAGCTCCAAATAGGAAACACCCGTTTAACAACGCGGCGACTATATCTCGCTTATAGCAAGCCCTACGGTTCACTTGTGTGAAGGGTTTTTTCTTGTCATGTCTAATTGGCCAGCCCATTTAATCTCCTCGACCGCACGCTCGGGATCAGAGAGATAGGTCACTCGTTTTTCTCAGAAGCTCTCTGTTTTGTGGGTTGTACTGGTTTTTGGTCCAGTTTTTATTTTATTTATTTTATTTTATTTTATTGGGTTTCTTCATTTCTTCATAGTTTTCTTCGGTTTCTGTCTTTCTATACTTTTTTTATCGATACTCTTCATTTCTATCCTTTTTTTACTGTGATTTGTTTTTGGTTCCTTTGTTTCTTTTCTCTATTTTTATTGGTTTTTTTACTTTTCTTTTTACCATTGGTTCTCTTCGTTTTCCTTTCTTTCCTTCTCATTTTTCACCTTTTCTTTTCTTTGTTTTTTCCTATTTCTCTTTGTTTATTTCTTTTTCTTTTTCAGTTTTAACTTTTTATTGGATTACTTCATTTTCTGTATGCATGAGGAACATTTTTTATATACACATTTGACTATTTTTCCAAATACATGATTAACATGTTATTAGGAAGTTTATATTTGTTATGTCTATTTTGTCCATAAATATTGTACATTTGTTTTGTACATCAGGAATATTTTTATATACACGTTTAGCATTTTGAAAATACATATTTAACATTTAGTAAACATATATTTTTGTTGTGTACTTTTTCCATAAACATTGTGCATTTCTTGCATACATCAGGAACATTTTATATATGTACGTTTAACATTTTTCAAATTGGGACTACATCTTAAATTATATTTCTATGTCTACTTTGTCCATATGCTCTGTACATTTTTTGTATAAATCAGAAATTTCTATACATGTTAAACACTTTCCACATACATGATTAGCTTGCTTGAATTCTTATAATTTTTTGTCTATCTTTTCCGATACACATTTGATCCGGAGCATCCTACGGGCATCACTATGTCAAGAGTCTATTTGCCAAGTGCCACGTGCCACTTTTACCTCACATACATAAAGGTGAATCACCTCCTTTACACGTACTCACTTGTGCCCTTCGAGGATGGTATACTTCTTGATCCCTCTCTCGTGCGCATACATAGGTGTGAGCGGAGCTATACATTCATTGAGAAGGAGTCCAAGCTCAAGAGGACTTGTACACCATCATCGAGGTTGACCACATCGAGGGAGCCGAGGAGCCTTGCTAAGTACACGCGGAGGAACGAGAAGGCCACATGGAAGAAGGAGTCCAGCAGCTGGAGGAAGAAGCACCGAGCAGAAGACCTCGTGCGCAGGACCTATCTAGAGACTTCCTGGATACCACGTGCACACAGGCCCCTGGACCCCCGTGCGCACGGGCCCTCGCTGGACCAGCTGACCTCCCTGTGCGCACGGGCTTGTACCATGCCCACGGGCGTGACTTAGCCCGTGTGCCCGGGCCTGCCTACGAGCTGGACGAGGAATGCCCCTTTTGCCCCTCCACTTCGTCCCTCACCTCCAGCCACCTATATATTTCGCCCCTAGGTCATTTGTTAGGGTTAGCAAAGGATATGATATGATCTAGATGAGCTTTGCTCCTTGTACCTCCTCTTGAGAGAGAGAGAGAGAGAGACCTCTCCCCATGGAGATCAAGACCTCCATTGAAGAAGATCCCTAGTGTATTCAAGACCCCATCTAGGGAAGGATCCCCGTCATAGGATCACCAAGACCTCATCTCCCTTTGGGATCTGGGATGAACTCTATCTTGTATCTTTCCCTTTGTTGTTCTTGTACCTGTGTGGATCTTGTGTGGATGTGAGTCTAGTGGATGTGTGATTTCGGCTTGTTCTTGAGTGTTGCTCTTGTGATTCCCTTTTTGTGTTCTTCTTGTTCTTGAGGATTTTCCCCTCCAATTCGTGAAAGATTCATCTTAGAGTTCCACCCTACAACAACATTGTATGTTTTTCATATATATTAGATCTAGACCAAGAAGGTTCATAGTTCTTCTCTTATTATGGACATTAGATACCTCTATGCCTCTTCATGATTCTCGTATTACTTATGTTAATTGTAGCCAAAAGAAAGTTAGCGAGATCATAGCAAAAACTGTCGTGTAGAAGACAGAACCATGATCTGGATTGCAAGAGTCTTTCGGATGCTATGAAGCTGGCTACGATTGATTGTATGAACTGCTTGAGTTGAGTAATACAATTTTCTACCTGTAAAAAAAAGGAGCAGCCTTATGCGTGTGAACCTTGGTCCGTATATTTATATCCAAAACTAATGTAATCACAGGCCGCTGGATTCAGCGCTAAAACATGCAGGTCCGGTCGTGTAGGAGGACTTTTATTGTAATACATGTCTCATTAATAAAATAAAGATTTAATTATAAACCACGTAAATATCAATATTACAGGACTGAAAAGATAGAATAATCCTACGTAAAAAAATCAGCGCATATCCCTCTCCACCAAAGAAAAGGAGGTAGATCATCTCTTCGCCTGAGTTTGACGTGACTCCATCGCTGATCTGCACCTTTACGGACCTCCAACGTAGTTTGTCTGAAACAAAACCATTGCCGTTGAAAGAATCAGACCAAGACAACGTGTTCCGGGACATTGCCCTCGAACTCCAAAACCGACGCCCCGCACGACTATAACATCGGAGGAGGAAATCAGAATGGTCAGCCTCCAAATACTAACCGAGCACTAGATGCACTTTCTTTCCGCTGTCACCTGCGTAGACAGTCACGTGCGTGTACTCCCGGATGATAAAACCTCTCTGCTTCACGGCAAGAGTACTTTATAGGACCCCTCTTGACCACCTCCATCCCGTATTATTTGTCGCCGATGGACGCAGTAAGTAGTATATTCCTGACTGAATAACGAAGACTGGTCACAAGTACGAGAAAAAAAGTCCAACGGGACATACGCACACAACCACTCTGCATTCTATTTTGAAGTGCAGGTGAGGTCACGAGTCACGGCCCTGCCTCACTTTCAACACAAGACCACGTCCGTTCCAGAACAACTGCGCATGCACCATGTTTCCTTAACACATGGGAACTGCTTTATTGTACCATCCTCGTCACGACCAAAAACGTTTGGCTGCGACGGAACAAAGTGGGAATGCAATTTGCGCTGGCCGCCGGCGTCACCAACCGTCCATTCACCGGATTTTGAATTTGCCCAAGCCCGGTCGATCGGTGGACTGGGTCCTTTCTCCGCCAGGGATCGCCGTCCGTAAGTCAAAATCCCTCTCTTTTCCGACCAACATGAAAAAAGTACTCCCTCCCTTTCATAATGTAGGATGTTTTCATGTAGTGTCAAAAACGTCTTACAATGTTTCTTTTTAGAAAAAAAACGTCTTACAATGTTATGGGACAGTGGGAGTAGGATTTATATGTGTAAAAAAAGGCTTCAGGCCCACCTAGTACATGTTGTAAATGCACACACACGTACATCATCACTCATGTTGCTGATAAAAAAATAGAGTTTAAGATTAACAAAACCATCACAAATGCATCATCATCGGCATGATATCATTAATCGGGTATCACACATGCTCAATTTGGATGGACGCAGTACGATTCCAAACAGTTGTGGTGGTCGAGAGAGTCGTTTACTTAAGTGTCCTGCTGAATATGAAATGTCGAGAAACAATGAAAATGAAATATCATCTGCGAACAGTTTTAAAAAATATCATACCCCCAAAAAAGATTATGAAATATCAAGAAACATTGAATATGAAATATCATCCGCAAAAAATGAAGTATGGAGAAACAAAATATGAAATATCAAGAAAAGTACTACAGATGTTTGAGCATAATTAAATGGTAAAGCAAATTGGCCGTGTGAATGTTACATGGCCTATGTCCGCAACGGTTCAAATTACTACCAATATACAATAGTTTTTTTAGGGAACTAATATACAATAGTTTCATGAGAAAAGTCAATGATAAACCTGAGGTAGACCTAGGCATATATGCGGCCAAAAACCCTGTTGGTCGGACTTGAAGCCCAAAATGAAAGCCTGAAATGTGTAAAATATTGTATTTTACGGAGAACAGAGACAATAATTCATTTTTGTCCTGCAAATTGGTTTAACATTTGTTATCAAATTAATGAATTTTTAGGCCTTTGCTCGGGTTGTCGGGTTCGCCTTGGTATTTTTCAATTCAAGCTTTGCAAGCCCACCCAGAGCCAAAATTGAACCTGGACTGCAAAATTGGTTTAGATAAAAAAATGTTTACCTTCAACCATGCTTAAATACTAGACAGTGTTCATCAATTCAGTGATTCAAAAAATTATTTAAAAAACACGGATGTGGGGATTATTGCTTGGAAAATATAGAAATGGCAAGAGATTAATATATTCCGATTTGTCTTCTTTGTACAGAATATATCATATTTTGGTTGAACATTTCCATACAGAAGACAAAAAGACAATTAAAAAAATCTTGTTATTTTCACCCTTAACATAATAGTCAAAAATTCTTGATGGTTATTTTGTCACTTCTCATTTCTTAGCATTACACGCATCTACGTATTTTGTAAGACTCGTACAATTCCGTTTTGCTAACTCAGCTCAATTTAAACGATTAAAAAAATCTAGTTATTAATTCGCATGGTTTCATACTTTCATTGTTTAGTGTTCAAGTCGGACGGACAATACTTCAGTGTCAAAATTGAACATCTGTTCAATTTAACGTACTAACATACCATCAAAAAGATTAGGCATACATTGGTATATAATGGAAAAACCAAATCAAAAAAATCCTTGTTACTGGTACATCAGAACCTTTGTGTGTACAGTAGCACCATACAATTCTCAAATGAAAAAAAAACGTGCTTTGCACGTAATCAACATTCTTTTCTCTGCTGAATGCTGATCCTCAGTTATCAATCTACCGATTCTCAGTTTGTCCACCTACTCCATGGAGTGGCAGCATTCTTTGAACGCCTGGAGATTGTGCTCAAAGACGGGGACGAAGGCATCGACGCTGCCGTCGCCGAAGTTGGACGGCGCGAGGAAAAGCATCCCCTCCGTGGGGAAGTAGGCCGGCATGAAGTAGCTCGGGCTCCCCGTGCCGAAGTCCAGCTCGTAGAACGGGAACGTCAGCCAGCTGTCCACCTCCACGTCCGGGCAGTGCGCGTCCTTGCACACGGCGCTCCGCGCGAGCCCCTCCTTCTCGGCGGCGCCGGAGGTGGCGAAGTCGACGAAAGATTGGAAGTAGGCGCCGTCCACCCTCGCCACCTCGTCGTGGATCACCTGTGCGGCGTGCTTCAGCGGCCGGTTCAGGAGGTCACCCACCGTGGAGCGCGGGAACGCCCAGAGCACCATGTTGCCGAAGTGCTCCGCCGGCTGGCCGAGCCGGTGCCGGCCGTCCACGGACAACCGGATCTTGGAGGTCTCCTCGGGGCTCAGGTCGCGCGCGCGCGTCATGGTGCGCCAAAGGTGGGCGAGGATGGTTTCGAACCGGCTGAACGGCCGGCCGCGCCCTTCGGACGCCTTGGCGCGGAGACCGGCGATGAAGTCCTTGGAGAACTGCGCCTTGTGGATGACGATGTTATCTGCGGCGTCGCCGTGGTGACCGACCACGTCGGTGGGCGACGGCAGGTAGTATTCCCGGCTGCGGTGGTCGTGCTCCACGCGAGGCGACGAGCGTGGCTTGAATAGCTCAGCGTGGTGGTGCACTGGCGGGAGACCCATGGGGAGCCCCCT
Organism: Triticum urartu; assembly: GCF_056163025.1. Taxonomy (NCBI): domain Eukaryota; kingdom Viridiplantae; phylum Streptophyta; class Magnoliopsida; order Poales; family Poaceae; genus Triticum; species Triticum urartu. The sequence goes on along the minus strand of NC_141877.1, from coordinate 528,841,234 downwards.
GGTGGCGCGCCCCCAGGCCACGAGGAAGTTGCTGGTGGCGTGGCCGTCGGCGACGACGTGGTTGGACGTGAACCCTACGGCGAGCGAGCCGCAACGGAACCGTGTCAGCTGCAGCAGCACGACCTCCTGGTGCTCCGCCTCCAGGTCAGGATGCAGCTTGAGCAGCTCAGGCGTGGGCTTCGAGGGTGCCATGTCGACGAGGTCCGCGTCCACGGACGCCTCAATCAAGCGCGCGCCACGGTCGTTGAGGATGACGGAGGGCGTACCGTCGGGGGACTCGCCGAGATGCCCGGCAAAGGCGCGGTACTGTGCGAGGACCATGGCAAGGCCCTTCTCGATGGAGGCCGTGGTCGGCGCGGGCGGCGCGAAGGCATAGATGATGGCCATCTGCATCTCGAACGTCACCTTGTCGAAGATGGATAGTGGAATGTACTCGGTGGCCGGCACCGGCGCTTCGCCGGCAGTGCAGGAAGGCTTGACGAGCCTGGAGCTCAACACCTTGACCTCCATTGCTGTGTACTGTGGTTTCTCTGTAGGACGAGACCGGAGAAGTGGTTTCTCTGTGGCGAGAAAGATCAAAAGTTGGCAACAAGAGAACAAGCTTGTACTTGGAGGCGTTGCGGTCTTGTACTCTTGTGTTGTGTGTCTGATTTTGTGGTTGTCCTGCTGCTGGTTGTACTTTTTATAGGACGGTATTGGAAGTCTCGAACACGCTCGCGGGAAACGGTAGCCGGCCGGTAGGTGAAATCAAACTACTTGAGTCTAGTACTCCTTGTTTTGAGACTTGAGACTTGGACTGCCCGCCTCTAAACGATGCATGTGTTTGACTAATGACCGGCTGTTACCTAGAACATGCAAATGTCACAAGTCTAAACCGTACACTCTATTTTCACTCCTTTGCCTGCTTTACAAAACGGACCAATATGAAGTCCAGTAGGCAATAATACAACTCATGTTATTTATTGTTTCACCTCATGGTATGTCCACGAGAAAACACTGACTGCTAGTCCCATATATGGATGTTTGACTAGTTAGGGCATTTTCAACGCCGACTCTCAAACCGTCCTTATCCGTCTAGATGTAGCTGCCCGGACACCGCAAGTCATCTATAACTGACCCACATCGGTCCTCGAAGCAGTCCGGACCACAATTTTCCGGCAAAGTTTAAACAAACTGGGAAATGGGGGTTTTGTGGGAGCCCGGACATGAGCCACGTAGGACTCCGACACACCCAGTCCACCAAAAACTGAGATGGAGCTCGCGCTTTTGTAGCTGGCCACACTGTTTTCGTCGCGTATCTCCTACTATTTTCTTCCATCATCCCGTGCTCTCCGCCGAATTCCGTCCTTTTCCCCCACTCTTCTTTCCTCCCGCTGCCGACGCATGGACCCGGAGGAGATCCCGCTGGAGACGGAAGTTGTGGAGAATCCGAGCTTTAAGCTCAAGCTTGAAGGTGGCGGAGAGGTTTGACTTGTTGATGAAGGCGACAGAGAAGAAGCTCAGGTTCGAAGAGAAGAGGGACACGATCGAAGAGAAGAAGGTCATGCTCTTGGAGAAGGTGGAGATCGCAGCTGCTTCGGAGGACGCGAAGATGCTCACCTTGAAGGTGGTAGATTTGGATGACGAAGCCATCCATTTCAAGATGTTGCAGCGGCAGAAGGACGACAGATTGAGCGTGAGGGCTCGATTGACGGCCCGGCAGGGCAAAAAAATCCAACTTTTTGCATGGACTGCCGGACTCATATTCTTTTATGATTAAGCATATGAAAACTAAGCATTTGCCTCTTTTTGGTTGTGATCAGCTGAGGATGTGATCCGGTGCGCGCAATGAAACGGGCGTATTTGAATTTCAAATTGCCCTTTACTGATAGACATATACTGACTAGCTTTGGATGGCGCCAGGCTCCCGCATCCTTGTCTGCAGACCGGTCTTCTCTGTCCGTGAACGAATGAGGTGCCGATTTCCGAGTCAGCATTGAAGATGTCCTTAAAACAAAATACTCGATGAGTATTTTTGCAGTAGGCATGGGCACTAACGTTGGCACTGATCACTAGAATTTTGGCATTAGATAAACATGGCTTTGGTAGAGGCGGCAAATCCCAGTTAGCAAAAACAGATGAAAGATTCTAAATCATGGTTGCAAAGAGATGTCCGCATACGTATTAGATAAGCATGGCTTTGCTTAGATAGACAGCCGACGTCTAACCTTTGATGGAAAAAAATATATATTTGATGGTGATCGTAAAGGCATGTCCGCATACCCATGCGATGAATCAGTTTTATGGGTTTTGACAAGGATAGAGGTCGGTGATCTTGATGCACATCATCTGCCCATCAGCCAGTGCGTCATAAACATCAAACGCAGCGCAGAAGAACCTGCCCTTGAGGATATATCATGAGTTGCTGAAGAGTTTGGGTGCAACCGAAAGCAATTACTTTTTTAAATGATGAAGACAAAAGATTCAATGTGTTAGTTTAATGTGCCTTTCTCCTTGGTCGTTGTGTTTTGCATTGATCCACCGTGCTTGATTTAACCGGATAATGACATGCATGCATGTTGTCAGTGTCACGCATGTTGATCCACCACGCATGAATAAATAAACTTGACTCGTTCCTGGAAGATTCTACTAGCTGTTTGGCACATCACATCAGGACGGCAGCTTGTTTCCATTCCCCGAATCCGCAACCAGTTTGGCTGACACCGATACGATGCCAGATCAGATGCAAAGGTCAGAGCAGAATATCCTAGAGATGGCGGCGTACGTCGCATGTCTACTCTACTAGGAGAGCACTGCTTGCAGGAAGGAAGACCACGGCAAGTCGTTGTCGACAAAAGAAATCTGACCATGGGTCGGCCGGAATAAACATTACGAAAAAATAGGCATGGTCGTCTTTTTTTTTTGACGGGAAAATAGGTCCGGTCGTCAGTTTGAATTTAGAGCAAAGAGATTCTATTTTCGTCCCTTCCGAAGAAACGTCAGCCAGTATATACTACAATATCTGTCTAAGAAATACTTCCTTCGTCACATAATATAAGAACATCTAGTGTAAACAATATTTTTATATTATGCGATGGAGGAAGTAATTTTCTCCACCTAATCATATATAGAACACCCTCGTCAAAATCAACGAATGCTCCCCTGCTAGTGCAGAAATTGACGGAGGAGTGGTCCTCACCTCACATAATCTATATAGTCTCACCTCTCTTTTTGATGAAGACGGCTTCCAACGCTTTTTTGACGATATCCAAACGCGGACAAGTTAACGAGGGCTGATGGTCGCAGTCTAGGAAAATTCGAGCGACACAACTGCACACGATGACTCTATCTTGTTTCCTTTAGCGAGCACGTTCAGCCGAGCCATGACCAATTGGCTCGTGTTATTAGGTATGGCAGGCGCATCCATTTGGCACGGTATAATATTGAACACGCGTTAGTTAGTTTCACCGAACATCCGTACATGTGTTGCAACACTAGACGTGGTTATCCCATCTTTGTCATTACCAAAACGAATGGCTAAGACGAAGCGAAATGCAATCTGATCGGCCGGACTGGACCCTTTTTTTCCCTTTGGATAGCCATCGGTCAAATTAAAGGACGTGGAGTAATTGAGCTTGGGCTCAAATGAGCTCTTTATCTAGGCCCTTCAAAAGTACATCAGGATCTGTGCCATTTGTTTATACTCCTGGCGGTGGGTTGTTAAAAAATGCGGACTGTAGCGTAATACGTATAGGACAGGCGCGTGTGGTGGGCCTCCTTTTGACGGGAGCTGGGACGTCGTTTGTCGCTGACGACTTGGGCCGAGGATCAGATAGCGCGTAGACGTCAGATCCGTGGCCCAGGAAGTTTGCTTTCCGTTCCGTGTGTGGGCTCGGGCGGTAATTGAATGGGTCGTCCGGTACCTTCGACAGCACACAGTTGACCTAACTTTGGGAGCTCTCGCGGATTCCGGCGGCGACGGCGGCATCAGCGACCAGCATGGCAGTCGTAATCCTTCCCCGCACTGCCTCTTCGTTCTGTACGCAGCGTAAGTCGTTCTAAATGGATTTCGTTTGGCCTGCCTCAGATCCACTTTGCTTGAGGAGGTCGGTGAGTGTTTGGTGTCCGCCCCGGTGGTGGCGGAGCCCATAGCGGTCGGTACGGTAGTGGAGCTTGAGGTGGCGTCGCAAAAGATGCTGGATCAGGCGCAACCGGAGCCGGAGGGTCCGGCTTTCACAGCGAAGGCACAAATCTTGCCGGGCAGTGAAGCCGCGGCGGAGAGGAAAGACAGTTCTCCACCCAGTTCGGAGCTGTCAACTGGGAAGATGAACCCCCGAGCGCCTGGATGGAATAAGAGGTCAGTAGTAGTTTTCATCGTGTAGTTACCCAGGCATATGCAGTTCAATTATTCATTCTAGCTGGGTCTGTGGGCACTTAAATTCACGTCTGGCAGACAACATTTCGGTGTTTCCACTCGATGGAACCTAGCTGCATTAATGAGTTCTTTGATGTACCTCTGAGTGTTTAGATGCATAGTTGTATGTCAAAAGTTTACTAGGGATTCAAAGCTTGACACTGGAACAAGAACAGAAAATTGCAGGTGGTGTGTTCCAGTGCTTGCCTGTGGGGCAGTTGTCAAGTTCAAATGCTTCCAGATGAAGAAAGCAGAGAGTTGATTTATTGAACTTGCAGTATTCAGTGTTGCTGACCCTCTTGCATTTTTGCTTTGATCTGGGGGTTGCATGCCTAGAAGAATAGTTGCTAGTGCTAGCAATGTAATTGCACTTGTTCAGGGTTCGCTGACTCCCTGGTAGTTAGAGAAATGACAGTTAGGCGGTTTTTCATCATCGAGATAAATAGTACTCCCTCCATAAACTAATATAAGAGTGTTTAGATTGTGATCTAAACGCTCTTATATTAGTTTATGGAGGGAGTATAAGTGTAACGGCATGTAGCTAACTGGGTGCAAAAAATTTCAGTGGATAAAATAGCTAACATTAGACTAAGGAGGCAGTTTAAAGTCTGGTTGCTGTTGCAACCATACAGAATGTACAGTGGTGGCATTAATATTTTTAATTTCTCGTTCGAACGCTGTGTTTCCTTAATGTTGCAAAAATAAAGCTATACATGGATGATGGTCTGTAGGTTGAGGACCGTTGCTGCAGCTCCAAGCCGCCCACCTTGCCCAAACCGCACCAGTGCATTTGAGAAGGCCGTTCGTAGCTATGCCGAAAACCCAACTGAGAATGTAATAACCCCAACTGTCGGCACATCATTCGACTCGGTTGGGGAGGCATACGACTTTTACAATCTGTATTCATGGGAAAAGGGCTTTGGTATTCGATACGGTAAGAGCCGACTGAATGTTGAGAGGACGAAGTGCATGCAGGAAATAGTATGTGGTTGCTCGGTGAGTATGAAATTTTTGCTTTTTTTGCTGGGGCTACTGACAGAGCAGAGTTGCTGTACATTGACTGAATTTCCGGAAATTTATGCAGGGGAAAGCTGGTGTGGAGAACACAAGGTCATGTCGTTGCCAATGCCCTGCTCCGATAAGGCTGCTATGAGCAGAGGATAATGGCTGGTATATCGCAGATACATTGGCGGGCGGATGCCATTTGTTTCTGAGTATGTTTTGATCATGCTGTTTGTGCTGAAAAATGTAGGACCAATGCATCAGAGGCAAGTGGCGAATGCAACAACTGCTGTGTCAAGGCATAATGCCATTGATGCAGGTCCCCCGGGCTTCGGGCGTAGCACGGCCACATCTGTTGGTGTGCAACAGACAGAAGGTATGGTGAGTGTTCACTGAATGAAAACAGGGATCTCCTGAACAAACTAATTAAAATGGAACTGTTGGGCTTGGCAGGAGATGAAAATGAAATGGGGAATATCTTGCAAGAGATCACAGAAATGCAAGCTACTGCTGTAGATGGGGGGAGAAGACATGTAATTTCATCGTGCAAAAATATAACGATTGGCATGGAGTATGCTAGAGCCAGGAATGTCACTGTGAAACATGAGAACGATGAGGATAGCTGTAGACAGCCTCGTGTGCTAGACATTGACGGGGAGTGTGCGAGGCAGCTCCAGAAAGAGCTGGACGAGGAATGTAAGTAACTTATTTTTTTTCCAAGACTGGAGATATATTTATGTTGTACATAGCGTAGTCAAAAAACAAATAGAGGTTAAATTAACGACTAAGCCATATGTATTTACTGCAGATGTGATTGAGGAAGCAAGCCGTCAAGCAAACCGACTAAAATCAATGATTACCCCGGGAGTGGTTGTGTGCGTGGTGGACACTGATAGCAGCAAAGATGCTGAATTCGAAGAAAGGTCTGATCATGAGAATGACTGGCTGGTGGAGATTGATAGGAGACTAAAGGAGCAAGAAGATAAAGACGCTGAACTGGCAAAGAAACGTCAGGAAGAGGCAGAAAGGGAATCAAAGGAGCAGCAGGCGAAAGATGAAGAGCTTGCAAGTAAGTGTCAGCAAGAGATTGAACAGAAGGCAATGGAGCAGTTGGCAAATGATGATCAGGTTGCATGTATGTATCAGAAGATGTATGACCAGAATGGTGAGTGGGATACAAATACAAGTAGATGTTTTTTTGTAGAAATGATGGCCATGTTGCAGGTAGCTAATGCCTTTGTGTCTTTTGTGTAGCCACTGACGAGCATCAGGGTGGCGACCACACATCATGGTCAGGGAACAGGGGCAGGTGGTCATAGAGCATCAGGTACATTTGTGGAAAAAATTCAATTCGTATTGAGAGAATGATTTCACATTCACAAGTGTGTGTGATGAATTTTCTTGCTTTGTAGACGTGGGAGTTCAGACGAGGTTGGACGATTTTTTCCACTGTCGGACTGGTCTGGCAGACAACGAACCACTGAAGGTATTGTTGTGGGATGAGTAGAAGTAGCATATGACTGGCTAAACAAGGATGCTAAACATGTTTGATTTGCAGGACGGAGATGTGTCATTCGGAAGAAACGTAAGTGCAGCAAGAAATCAAGAAAGGGGAGGGCTAAACAACGAGGTTCTCAAATATTGTTCAGACGATCTGTCCAACAGAAAGCTCTGAATCAGATGCAGCACAGATGACGGGAACATTGCTTACCACATAGTACGTAGACCGATCCGTTTGTCAATTTTGTATACATGTTTCATATATATGTGTGTGTGACAATAAAGCATTGCAAAAATCTTCAGGAGTTGCCAACATCGAGACAAAATACTATGCCAGTGAGGTGTGGGTGGGTGGCAGAAGATGTGGGGCGAGTTGCTGCGCCTGCTGCAGAGGTCGCAAATGTTTCCGTAGTCAATAATCCTGGTCAATAATAATCCTGGTCAGTGCACATGCTTACCTTGCTGACTTTTTACCATGATTTCTATTCATATATGCACTGAAATATGAAAAAATGGTTTGGGTGCAGAACATTCAACTGGTCCAGTGACTCCTGGAGTTGCCATGCAAGCAGAAGCATCGGAGGTTCCACAGACTATTGGCACACTTCATCGGCATGACGACAGGCGCGGTTACACTTTCCAGAGGACAACAAGTGAGCTATGTTTGAGGTTTAGTTTCTGCAGCAACTGGAGGTCGAGCATGCCACCAAAGCCGATGCTTGCCACAAGGAATCGCTTGAACTCATTGAATGTCCGAATAACCTCAACAGCATGCTTGACAGATATACGAGATGTTGGTGCTGGACAGCAGCCTGTGGCATCATTCTCCGCTGAATCATCACTATTTATGTTGCTAGGAATCTGTAGGTTGGCATCGCCCGTATCCCCTTCACAGCTATCTTCATCGGACATGTTGGGTCTGCAACATGATCAGAGAAATTAAACCTGATATACAGTCCCTAACCAATGGAGTCACATGATGCAGTGCACGTACATCTAAAATGGATTGAAACTGATAGTAGATGATGGTTTTCAATAACTGTATAGGTGAACCCAACAAAATATGGAATCTCTAGTATCGTAGTGACTGTAGATGATGGTTCTGGAATCTGAATCTAATTAAACTCTGAAACCTATATTTTCTTATACACTCAAGCTAGAAACTGAATGTAGAGATGTATTGACTGCATCTGAAGCGTGAATGAAAAAGTAATTATAAGTTATGGACATCCGTCTTGGTTTGAAATGATTTCTATGGAGCGAACTAGGCATATGTGGCTGCCAAATCTACCAACTCCTAATGAGGATCTGGCTGATCCAACCGGTGACTAAAAGGGTGAACACTAGAAGAGCGGCATGGGCAGCACGGGACACGGTGATTACCAGAGAACCTCAAACACTCTGAGCAGTACGTTAATTTACATATCCATGCTGGCATACAAATGACCTGAAAAAATGCGTCGGGATGGTCGAGTTGAACACAAAAGCGAGCAGTAGAAACTAGACCGGAGGCACTTAGTGGAATAATCAAACTAAAAAACAGTGGACTTAACTAGACGACTCCTCCATACTACATGGATCATTGACCACTAAACTAGCTGCTTCAGCATGGCGACGACGAGGATGAAGTTGGTTCCGGCCAGGAGCAGCGCCGTACGCTGGCTGTCAGTGAAGCAGCATTGAGGCGCGGCGCGGGCAACAGTGGACTGCTGCAGCGGTGGCTGGTTGCTTACATGGGCAGGCTGAATCTCCGCCTGTCCGCCGTCGTCGAAGTTGTGCTCTCGCCTTAGTCTCTGCTGGAGAGGACCGGACGGCGGGACGGGTGGACGGCAAGGGAGTGATGCAGCCTGCAGCACATACGGCTGCAACAGGCCATGACGAGTCAGCTCCGGCAGGTACGTCTCGGTGGATCTCATGAACCGGCATAGCCCAGCCTGCGTGGATCCTAAGTTCAGCACCGGATTGGGAGTGGCGGATCTAAAAGTGATTGTTTTTTTTTTGAGGACTTAAAAGTGATTGTTCATCATGAAAAACGGGCACTTACATCTTTCCTGACGCACTTGTAGTACCGAGTTCCGCCGCGAGAGACGAAGGTGACCACCTTAAGTATTTGGGGCAAGCAAACAGTGGCAGCACTTCGTCTGGCTGTGATGAAGAAGAAAAAGCAGCCATGGTCGCCAAGGAGAGGATAGGGGTGAGGAGCGGGGCGTAGATGAATCTTCGAGAGCAAGGGGTGGTGCTGGCGACGCAGTGCAGAAACATTAAAATATCCCTGGAGGGCACCGTTTGGAAAGATAACGGATGAGCCGTGGACCACGACGCAAAGATTCATCTGAGCCGCCTCGCACGGGATGACGGACGTCCAAATGAATGCGGTAGGTAAGTGGGCCATACTCTGTGAAAAAGCAGACATACTATAGAGAATACGGACTAAAAAACAATCCCTGATGCGAATCTTAGCGCGAAAGAACGGCTGTGATAACAGGTGCATCTGAGCTCGAGCTCAGAATAGCACTTTCGCAAATTAAAGTCCTTTTGCTTCTGACCAAGAGGCGGATGGGTAAAAAGGTTGTGTGAACATCGAATGCATGATGTAAAGGCCCTACACACGTACATCATCACTTACGTTGCGTCTGCTAGTTAAAAAGTGAAATCACCGAACTTTAACATTAACATAATCAAGAAAAATGGATTGTTATCGACACGATAATTTGACTAGCATGCTTCGGCATTGATTATCAGTGGAGACCACTTGCAATATTTCTTTAACCTTTGTGTCCAAGCAAAGTAAAGTCTGAGACAAAGTTTCTAATACTAAAGTTGAGGAGTGGTCCTTGTAACTGAATACCTTATTGTTTCTCTAGTCCCAAATCTTTCATACTCCCTTCATTTTTGTATACAAGGCCACAAACTCATATTGCAGGTATCAAGGCAAAAGTTAATGTCTTTTAAGTCAATGTTGCAAGGCAGTTTATCTCCTTGTTTGTCGTGTAAATTAATGTGTATTCTTCTCTTTCATGCACATCAAGCCAATGCTCTCACTCCCGCATGCATGCAAGGGATAGTTAATGTCCTCCTTTACTAGTACTACGAGGCAAACACCATTAATATTGCATCGATTGGTGTTAGTGGCCTTATATATCTGCAAATTGTTATTTTGATAGTGGCCTTGTATATAAAAATGGAGGGAGTATAAACAACAGTGCCACCGAGAGCTAGTTATCATTGTCGAGGCTTGGGGAAGTGGAGATAGGGGGGGGGGGGGGCACGGGAGTCAAAGGTTGATCCAAACCTTGGGCATAAGGGCCATTATTTGCATGTTGACAATCCTAATACCATGTGTTCATGATTTTGTTTCACCTTTTTTATAAAAATAACCGAATTCAGGTTCGAAGGGTAATTTCATATTCCCATGTACTCAAGAACATGAAACATTTTTTTGTGTTTGGAGAAAATAGGCTGAAATTAGTCATAACCAATACTTTTGTAAGGCACTAAATACGCTTTCTACCTACCTCTCTCTAAAAAGGCTTATGAGGATTTCCAAACTTTGAATCTTTTCCTACAAGATTTAGTGCTTAATGTTAACCTGCACAGCTGGCAATTCCCCTCGGGAGCAAATCTATATAATGTGTCTAGTGGACGAGAGGGGCTTTTTAGCACCTAGGAGCATATGCTCCTGGTTTTTAAAATGTGTTTTAAACGTATTTTAAAATGTCACAACATTCTGACAAAATGTTTCGCGCGTACATCTCGACATTCTACGTAGTCACAAAGTTTTTGAGGCATGGAGCAACTCTTTCAGATAATTGTGTCCTTCAAGATTGGGCTCAGTGGAACCGAGATCTTCCCGGGCGCTGCCATGGTGTTGTTCTTACTGTTGATGTATCTTTGTTAATTACTCCCTCCATCCCATAATGTAGGACGTTTTGTGACACTATTATATGGGATGGAGGGACTAGTTTCTTAATTAGTTTCTTTTTGCTAACTTTTATGTAGTCTTTATTTTCGTTGTGCACTTTTTTGCGCTTTTATAAAACCCTTGCTTGTATCATTTAATAATTAATAAAATATCCCTAAAAAAATATGTAACAGAGTCCCGCAGTTTCCCTCAAAAAACAAAATACACTTCCATTTTTTTAAGCCGGCCCATCTTAAACCGTTTTAGGATAATTATGTAATTATTAATTCAGTGATTTTGTAGTTTAGTGTTCAAGTCGGATCAAACAGTAGCTAAGATACGGTATATTGGTGTATAATCGAATTTGTTTGATCCAAAGAATCATGTCAATTGTACATGGAAACATCTGTGTACATACTGTAGCACTACAATTCTCAAAAAGAAAAAAGAGAACACATTGTTTTTTATGCTCACACTCTCAATAAATGAACTAATGTATGTGCCTCACTCCCTGTTTCTTCGACTAATTCACAGTTAGGCCACCTACTCCAGGGAGTAGCAACATTCTTTGAACGCTTCGAGGTTCTCTTGGAATAAGGGTACGAAGGCATCGACGCTGCCGTCGCCGAAGTTGGACGGCGCCAGGAAAAGCATCCCCTCCGTGGGGAAGTAGGCCGGCATGAAGTAGCTCGGGCTCCCCGTGCCGAAGTCCAGCTCGTAGAACGGGAACGTCAGCCAGCTGTCCACCTCCACGTCCGGGCAGTGCGCGTCCTTGCACACGGCGCTCCGCGCGAGCCCCTCCTTCTCGGCGGCGCCGGAGGTGGCGAAGTCGACGAAAGATTGGAAGTAGGCGCCGTCCACCCTCGCCACCTCGTCGTGGATCACCTGTGCGGCGTGCTTCAGCGGCCGGTTCAGGAGGTCACCCACCGTGGAGCGCGGGAACGCCCAGAGCACCATGTTGCCGAAGTGCTCCGCCGGCTGGCCGAGCCGGTGCCGCCCGTCCACGGACAGCCGGATCTTGGAGGTCTCTTCGGGGCTCAGGTCGCGCGCGCGCGTCATGGTGCGCCACAGGTGGGCGAGGATGGTTTCGAACCGGCTGAACGGCCGGCCGCGCCCCTCTGACGCCTTGGCGCGCAGACCGGCGACGAAGTCCTTGGTGAAGTGCGCCTTGTGGATGACGATGTTGTCGGCGGCATCGCCGTGGTGACCGACCACGTCGGTGGGCGACGGCATATAGTACTCCCTGTTGCGGTGGTCGTGCTCCACGCGAGGCGACGAGCGTGGCTTGAATAGCTCCGCGTGGTGGTGCACTGGCGGGAGACCCATGGGGAGCCCCCTGGTGGCGCGCCCCCAGGCCACGAGAAAGTTGCTGGTGGCGTGGCCGTCGGCGACGACGTGGTTGGACGTGAACCCTACAGCGAGCGAGCCACACCGGAACCGTGTCAGCTGCAGCAGCACAACCTCCTGGTGCTCCGCCTCCAGGTCAGGATGCAGCTTGAGCAGCTCAGGCGTGGGCTTCGAGGGCGCCATGTCGACGAGGTCGGCGTCCACGGTCGCCTCAACCAGGCGCGCCCCACGGTCGTTGAGGATGACGGACGGCGTGCCGTCGGGGGACTCGCCGAGCTGCCCGGCAAAGGCGCGGTACTGGGCGAGGACCGTGGCAAGGCCCTTCTCGATGGAGGCGGTGGTGGGCGCGGGCGGCGCGAAGGCGTAGATGATGGCCATCTGCATCTCGAACGTCACCCTGTCGAAGATGGACAGTGGAATGTACTCGGTGGCCGGCATCGGCGCTTGGCCTGCACTGTAGGCAGGCTTGACGAGCCTGGAGCTCAACACCTTGACCTCCATTGCCGAATATAGCTATTACTAACTGGTTGCTGTGCACTGAGCTTAGACCGGAGAAGTGGTTTCTCTGTGGCTAATCAAGTTTGATCCGTCGGCGAGAAAGATCAAAAGTTGGCAACAAGAGATCGAGGTTGTACGTGAAGGCTTTGCGGTCTTGTACTCTTGTGTTGTATGATTTGGTGCTTGTCCTGCTGCTATTTATAGGACGGCATTGGAAGTCTCGCGGGAAACGGTAGCCGGTAGGTGAAATGAAACTGCTGTTAATTAGTGTAGTTGAGACTTAAGACTTGGACCCGGCCCGCCTCTAAACCATGCATGTGTTTGACTAGTGAACGGGCTGTTACCTAGAACGTGCAAATGCCACAAGTCTAAACCGTACTTCTGTTTCAGTCCTTTGCGTGCTTTACAAAACAGACCAATAAGAAGTCCAGTATAGGCAATAATACAACTCATGTTATTTATTGTTTCACCTCATGGTATGTCCACAAGAAAATACTGGCTAGCCCCATATGGATGTTTGAGTTAGTGATTTTGCTTATTTAGGGCCCCTCCAATGCCGACCCTCAAACTACTCATATCCGTCGGGGCGCAACTGTCCGAACACCGCAAGTCATCCAACACCAGCCCCCATAGGTCCTCGAAGTAGTCCGGGCCATAATTTTCCCGCAAAGTCGAACCAAACAGGGGAGGGGGGAGGGGACTTTGCTGGAATCCGAACATGAGCCACGTAAGACTCCGACACCCTTGTGGCAAAATCTCTCACTCTTTTCTTCCATCTCGCCGCTCTCCACCAAATTCCCACCCTTTCCCCCCTCTCTCTTATTCCCTCCCGCCGCCAGTGCATGGATCCGGAGGAGACCTTGCTGGAGAAGAAGATGGTAGAGGATCCGAGCATCAAGCTCAAACTTGAAGGTGGCGGAGAGGTTTGACTTGTCGATGAAGGCGACCGAGAAGAAGCTCAGGCTTGAAGAGAAGAGGGCCATGATCGAAGAGAAGAACGCCGGGTTGATATTCTTTTGTGATCGGGCATGTAAGTACTAAGCATACTTGCCTCTTCTTGGTTGCGATCGGCCAAGGTGTGATCCGGTGTGCGCTATGGAAACCATGTATTTGAATTTCAAATTGCCTTTTCTGGTGGACATATAGTTGCCGACTGGATGGCCGGCTCCTGCATCCGTGTCCGCGGACTGGTCTCCCCGTCAGCAGATGGATGTGGTGTCTGGTTTGTGCGTCAGCACTAGAGCATCTCCAAAGCGGGCCCTCAAAACCGCCCACAACCGTCTAGACGGCACGACACAGACGTGTCTAGCCATCCAACGCGGGCCTGGATCGATGCGCCGACCGGTCCGGACACACTTTTTCCCACAAAATCGAAACAAACTTGGGGGGCTTTGCAGGAATCCGGACAACAGCCACATAAGTGAAGGAAATATGCCCTAGAGGCAATAATAAAGTTATTATTTATTTCCTTATATCATGATAAATATTTATTATTCATGCTAGAATTGTATTAACCGGAAACTTAGTACATGTGTGAATACATAGACAAACTGAGTGTCACTAGTATGCCTCTACTTGACTAGCTCGTTAATCAAAGATGGTTAAGTTTCCTAGCCATGGACAAGAGTTGTCATTTGATGAACGGGATCACATCATTAGAGAATGGTATGATTGACTTGACCCATCCGTTAGCTTAGCACGATGATCGTTTAGTTTTTTGCAATTGCTTTCTTCATAACTTAGTGTGCTATCAAACATCACAACGTAACTGGGTGACTATAAAGATGCTCTACAGGTGTCTCCGATCGTGTTTGTTGAGTTGGCATAGATCGAGATTAGGATTTGTCACTCCAAATATCGGAGAGGTATCTCTGGGCCCTCTCGGTAATGCACATCACTATAAGCCTTGCAAGCAATGTGACTAATGAGTTAGTTCTGGGATGGTGCATTAAGGAACGAGTAGAGAGACTTGCCGGTAATGAGATTGAACTAGGTATTGAGATACCGATGATCGAATCTAGGGCAAGTAACATACCGATGACAAAGGGAACAACATATATCGTTATGCGGTTTGACAAATAAAGATCTTCCTAGAATATGTGGGAGCCAATACGAACATCCAGTTTCCGCTATTGGTTATTGACCGGAGACGTGTCTCGGTCATGTTTACATAGTTCTCGAACTCGTAGGGTCCGCACGCTTAATGTTCGGTGACGATCGGTATTATGAGTTTATGTGTTTTGATGTACCGAAGATAGTTTGAAGTCCCGGATATGATCACAGACATGACGAGGAGTCTTGAAATGGTCGAGACATAAAGATTGATATATTGGATGACTATATTTGGACACCGGATGAGTTCCGGGGATCACCGGATAATTATCGGAGTGTCGGGGTGTTATCGGAACCCCCAGGGGAACTAATGGGCCACGTGGGCCTTAAGTGGAGAGAGAGAGAGGGCCGGCCAAGGCAGGGTCGCGCCCCCTCCCCTCTAGTCTGAATTGGACTAGGGAAGAGGGGGTGGCGCCCCCCTTTCCTTCTCTTCTCTCCCTCTCCTTCCTCCCCCCTTCCTCCTCCTAGTAGGACTATGAAAGGGGAGTCAGGACTAGGAGGAGGACTCCTCTCCTGGCGCGCCCCAAGGGCCGGCCGGCCTTCCCCCTTGCTCGTTTATATACGGGAGCAGGGGGCACCCTAGAACACACAAGTTGATCATTGATACCTTAGCCGTGTGCGGTGCCCCCCTCCACCATAATCCACCTCGGCCATATCGTTGTAGTGTTTAGGTGAAGCCCTGCGCCGGTAGCTTCATCATC
Source organism: Triticum urartu (assembly GCF_056163025.1). Lineage (NCBI taxonomy): Eukaryota > Viridiplantae > Streptophyta > Magnoliopsida > Poales > Poaceae > Triticum > Triticum urartu. Next base: position 528,825,780 of record NC_141877.1, on the reverse strand, counting down.
ACCGTCATCACGCCGTCGTGCTGACGAAGCTCTCCCTCGACACTCAGCTGGATCGAGAGTTCGTAGGACGTCACCGAGCCGAATGTGTGCAGATCATGGAGGTGTCGTACTTTCGGTACTAGGATCGGTTGGATCGTGAAGACGTACGACTACATCAACCGCGTTGTCATAACGCTTCCGCTTACGGTCTACGAGGGTACATGGACAAAACTCTTCCCCTCTCGTTGCTATGCATCACCATGATACACACTTGTGTGTGCGTAGGATTTTTTTTGAAATTACTGTGTTCCCCAACAATAGGACTCTGACACCCCCGACATCCAAAGCCCCTCTTGGACCTCGCACGCGCCCATCCTCCCATCTTCCTTTGCATCTGTTTTCTCTCTTGCCTACGCCGCCGCTCCACCACCTCGGCCGCCCCGCCACACCCTTACTGGAACTCAACGACTCCATCTCCTCCGGCGCTACACCCGGGGTCTAGGCCACTTCTCCTCCACCGCCATTCCATACCTCTCCTCCGACCGCCGCACATGTACCATCCGCCCCTATTATACTCACCATGACCGACAACTGTTCGGTGAAATGCCTGTGCTAATTTTTTCTGTCCCTTCTTCTTTGAGGCAATGGATTCGGATATGGAGTACATATACGAGCACTTTGTTGGGTCGTCCGATGGCTCGACTGACAAGGTGGACTACACATATAAGATGGCGATGGTGCAGATGGTCCATGTAGACGCGGAGCGTGCGAAAGAGCATGTTCTCAATTCCAAGGGATCGGTCAAGGGTCATCAAGTGACCTTTTTAAAAAAAAGGAGAGGATATAAGCGGCTAGCTTTGGAGGGCTGGCTCCCGCATCAATGTCCGTTGACTGGTCCCGGTCCGCAGATGGATGCGATGTCCGATTTGCGAGTCAGCGTTGGAGATGCCCTTAGAACAAAATACTCGATGAGTTCTTTTGCAGTAGGCAATGGGCACTGACGTTGACACTAATCACTAGAATTTTGGCATTAGATAAAGGGTCTTTTTAGGACACATCTAGATGTGACATAATTATGTCACATCTAAGATGACCTCACCCTATTTGTAGCCCTCCTGTGTTGTTCCGTTGTTCGATTGTTTGTCACCCGTTGTTGCTCGTCCTGTTTAGTTGACGCTTCCAAGACTGGGCCGTCCTCCTCCTCCACCCACCCACAATCTCGGCAAGTTTCCTGGCCCAGGCCTTTTGTTTGTGGGCTTGTTTGTTTGTTCTAAAACAATAATTCTTGGGACCAGGCCTTGTGCGACTCCAGGTCTGGGCACTTCTTGTCTCAAAAAAGAAATTCTGGGCACTTTGCTTGTAAACAAGCTTGATAGAAAAGATGGCAAAAAAAGTGGGGCATTCTTTTTGTCAGGTGATGATGATCTTGCCCCTGTCACCACCACAAAGAACACACACACACACACACACACAAGAAATTGAAGATCTGGGACAAAGGAACAGAGAAACTTGCAGGAGAGAAAAATGCGGGGTAGTGGTGCCTCTTACCAAGGTGGGTTTTCTTAATCTTCCTTTCAAGATCCTTCTGTGTGATATGCTTCTTCTGAACCCCATCCGAAAATCAGCATGCTTTTGCTTGTTTCTTTCTTGACGGAACAAAAAAATTGGTGGTTGGTCTGTGACAAAAAATTGATAGTGAACAACATCTAGATCAGAGCCTGAATCAGTTGTGTTGTGGCAAAAATAAAGAGAGACAAAAAAACTCATATCTAGATCCAGTGTGTGGCAGATTTTTTAGCTAGATCTCAGAAGTGGTAGCTGTAGCAGAGATTGAGAGATCTAGATAAATTGACTGAACCAATAATTCAGTTTTCTGAATCTTTTACATACAGTGTGTGTACAGTTAGATACAGTATGCAGTAAGTGAGAACAAACAGAGGGAGAAAAACTTCAATTATTCATATATATATTCCTCCCATTATTTAGTATCACAAACATGATGTTCACGCTGGTATAAATCTAACAAATTCAATCTTACTGAACAAATTCTCTAACAGATTCAGTCTTTATCAAAAAATTCCTGGCTCAAGCTCAATGAATCAAAAAATCCTCATCCCCCTACTGCCCAACCCCCCTAGTTCCCAACCTTACCTACACAAAATTTACCAGCAAGCCGACGGGTTCTACAGTTCAAATCGCGGCGCTGAGTTGAAATGAGCTGAACCAAAGTGGCCTGTATGCTCCTACAAAAATAGAGTTAGGTTGTTTGTGTAAAAAATAATGACTACACAATATTGATCACAGTAAAAACTAGGGGCTAAAAAAATTGCATTTATATTAAAAACAAAGTAGAAATCCTTTTTTTCTCTTATGGAAAAGTATCTTGTAAATTTTTATTCCATCAAAAATGAACAAAAGATCTATCAAAAATGGAATTAGGATCTATTAAAAAATAATGACCCATGACAAAAAGTTTATCGAGCGGGTTGCAACTGGGGGCCAAAATAAAACACACACACACACCCCTAGTTGCGAGTTGGTTATCGACATGCATTGCGGACCCTTGAGACACACACACACACATAGACACACACACTCACACCCTAATTGTGAGTTGATGGTAAACTTGGAATTGTGGGCCACGAATAAACACACACACACACACGCACGCGCGCGCGCACACACACACACCTAGTTGCGAGTCGATGCTTGACATGCAACCGGGGAACCCTTGACAAAAAGACACACACACGCACACACCTCTAGTTGCAAGTCGGCTATCGACATGCAAATTGGGGACCCTCGGCACACACGCACACACACACACACTCTAGTTGCGAGTCGATGCTTGACATGCAACTGAAGACCCCGTGACAAAAAGACACACACACATACACACACCCTAGTTACGAGTTGATGATCAACTTGCAACTAGGGACCCTTGACAAAAAGACACACCCCCCGTAGTTGCGAGTTGGTTATCGACATGTAGTTGCGGACCCTTCAGACACACACACACACACACACACCCTAGTTGCGAGTTGATGGTAAACTTGCAATTGTGGGCCACGAATAAACACACACACACATCCCCTAGTTGTGAGTTGATCAACTAGGGGCCATGAATAAACACATAAACACACACACACACACACACCTAGTTGCGAGTCGATGGGCAACTTGCCACTGGGTGTCCTCAACAAAACACACACCCCCTAGTTGCGAATCGATGCTTGACATGCAACTGGGGACCCATTGACAAAAAGAGAGAGACACACACACCCTAATTGCGAAGTTGATGGTCAACTTGCAACTGGGGACCCCTTGACAAAAAGAGTCACACACACACACCCTAGTTGCGAGTTGATGGTCAACTTGCAACTGGGGTTTCTCAACAAACACACACATTCTAGTTACGAGTTGATGGTCGACATGCAACTGGGGACCCTTGACAAAAAGACACACACACACACACCCACCCCTAGTTGTGAGTCGGTTATCAACATGCAACTAGTGACCCTCTACAAACACACACACACACACATCCTTAGTTGCGAGTCGATGAGCAGGTTGCAACTGGGGGCCACAACAAAACACACACACACGCACCCCCCTAGTTGCGAGTTGGTTATCGACATGCAGTTGCGGACCCTTGAGACACACACACACATACACACATACACACACACACCCTAGTTGCGAGTTGATGGTAAACTTGCAATTGTGGGCCACGAATAAAAATACACACACACACATACATACACACACATCCCCTAGTTGCGAGTGGATGGTCAGCTTGAAACTGGAGGCCACGAATAAACACACACACACACACACACACACACACCTAGTTGCGAGTCGATGAGCAACTTGCAGCTGGTGTCCTCAAAAAACACACACACCCCCTAGTTGCGAGTCGATGCTTGACATGCAACTGGGGACCCCTTGACAAAAAGAGACATACACACACCATAATTGCGAGTTGATGGTCAACTTGCAACTGAGGACCCCTTGACAAAAAGACACACACACCCCTAGTTGCGAGTTGATGGTCAACTTGCAACTGGGGGTTCTCAAACAAACACACACCTCCTAGTTGCGAGTTGATGGTCGACATGCAACCGGGGACCCTTGACAAAAATCACACACACCCCTAGTTGTGAGTCGGTTATTGACATACAACTAGTGAGCCTCTACACACACAAACACACACACACACACATCCTTAGTTGCGAGTCGATAAGCAACTTGCAACTGGGGGTCCTCAACAAACACACACCCGTCTAGTTGCGAGGGGACCCTTGGCACACAAACACCCTAGGTGCGAGTCGATGGTCAACTTGCAACTAGGGGTCCTCAACAAACACACACCCCCTAATTGCGAGTCGATGCTTGACATGCAACTTGAGACCCCGTGACAAAAAGACACACACACACACACACACCCTAGTTGCGAGTTGACGGTTAACTTGCAACTGGGGACCCCTTGACAAAAAGACACACACACACACACACCCTAGTTGCCAGTTGGTTATCGACATGTAGTTGCGGACCCTTGAGACACACATACACACACACACACAGAGACACACACACATCCTACTTGCGAGTTGATGGTAAACTTGTAATTGTGGGCCACGAATAAAAACACACACACACACATCCCCTAGTTGCGAGTTGATGGTCAACTTGCAACTGGGGGCCACGAATAAACACACACACACACACACACATCTAGTTGCGAGTCGATGGACAACTTGCAACTGGGTGTCTTCAACAGAACACACACACCCCCTAGTTGCGAGTCGATGCTTGACATGCAATTGGGGACCCCTTGACAAAAAGAGACACACACACACATCCTAGTTGCGAGTTGATGGTCAACTTGCAACTGGGAACCCCTTGACAAAAAGACGCACACACACACACACACACACGCACCCCTAGTTGCGAGTTGATGGTCAACTCGCGAGTTGATGGTCAACTCGCGAGTTGATGGTCAACTCGCGAGTTGATGGCCAACTTGCAACTAGGGTTCTCAAACAAACACACACCTTCTAGTTGTGAGTTGATGGTCGACATGAAACTAGGGGTTCTCAAACAAAAACACACCTCCTAGTTGCGAGTTGATGGTCGACATGCAACCGGGGACCCTTGACAAAAAGACACACACACACACCCCTAGTTGTGAGTCGGTTATCGACATGCAACTAGTGACCCTCTACACACACATACACACACACACATCCTTAGTTGCGAGTCGATGAGCGGGTTGCAACTGGGGGTCCTCAACAAACACACACCCCTCTAGTTGCGAGGGGACCCTCGGCACACACACCCTAGTTGCGAGTCGATGGTCAACTTGCAACTAGGGGTCCTCAACAAACACACACCCCTAGTTGCGAGTCGATGCTTGACATGCAACTGAAGACCCCGTGATAAAAAGACACACACACATACACACTAGTTGCGAGTTGATGGTCAACTTGCAACGAGGGACCCCTTGACAAAAAGACACCCCCCTAGTTGCGAGTTGGTTATCGACATGTAGTTGCGGACCCTTGAGACACACACACACACACACCCTAGTTGCGAGTTGATGGTAAACTTACAATTATGGGCCACGAATAAACACACACACACACATCCCTTAGTTGCGAGTTGATGGTCAACTTGCAACTGGGGGCCACGAATAAACACACACACACACACCTAGTTGCGAGTCGATGAGCAACTTGCAACTGGGTGTCCTCAACAAAACACACACCCCCTTGTTGCGAGTCGATGCTTGACATGCAATTGGGGGGCCCTTGACAAAAAGAGACACACACACACCCTAGTTGCGAGTTGATGGTCAACTTGCAACTGGAGACCCCTTGACAAAAATACGCACACACACACACCCCTAGTTGCGAGTTGATGGTCAACTTGCAACTGGGGTTCTCAAACAAACACACACCTCCTAGTTGCGAGTTGATGGTCGACATGCAACTGGGGGTTCTCAAACAAACACGCACCTCCTAGTTGCGAGTTGATGGTCGACATGCAACCAGGGACCCTTGACAAAAAGACACACACACCCCTAGTTGTGAGTCGGTTATCGACATGCAACTAGCGACCCTCTACACACACACACACACACATAGAGAGAGAGAGAGAGAGAGAGAGAGAGAGAGAGATCCTTAGTTGCGAGTCGATGAGCGGGTTGCAACTGGTTATCAACTATGAGTCGATGAGCGGGTTGCAACTGGTTATCAACTGCGAGTCGATTAGCGGCATGCAATTGGGGACCCTCGACAATTGACACCTAAATAGTCGCGAGCCGATAATTTACACCTAGATAGTTGCACCAAAATACCCAACTGCAAAAAACTAGTGGCGAAATGATGGTGGAAAAACTAGTGGCGAAACACTTACAAAAAAATTATAGTATAGAAAAAAAAGAATAAAAGAACATAGTGACATAACAAAAATATCCAAAGCACACAGACAAGTCAGGTCGTCTTCTTCTTCAGATTTCGAAACAAATAGTGGCGAAACACTTACAAAAAACTAGTGGCGAAACACTCACAAAAAATTTATAGTATAGAAAAAGAAAATAAAAAAATAACACAGAGACATAACAAAAATATCCAAAGCACACAGACAGGTCAGGTCGTCTTTCTTCAGATTTCGAAACAAATACAAACAGAAAAATGGAAGAACAATGGAGGGAACGGGAGAACACGGGGAGCGGAACAGGCGAAAGGAGAGTGACGACTCGGTGGTGGCTAACGTATCGATCTAATGTACTCTTGGGCTAGACTTCGTATATTCCAAAAAAGCCCATATCAAACAAAGGAGACACTGGCCCAACAAAAAAAAACGAAAAACAATTCCTTTCCGCTGTAGGCCTCCCGGCCCGAGAAGACGATACGAGGATCGATAACGATGCGGCAAACACTCGATCAAAACAAAGCAAACATCTGGCCAAAAAAAAAAAACAAAGCAAACAGATCGGACGGCTGGACATTTAGATGTGAGATCATAAAAAACATCTAGATGTGAATTAGTCATTCTGTTAGATAAACATGGTTTTGGTAGAGGCAGCCAGTTTTCTAAAACAGATGGAAGATTCTAAATCATGGTTGTAAAGAGATGTCCGCAAACATATTAGATAAAGCATGGCTTTGCTTAGACGGCCAACGTCTATCCTTTGATGGAGAATATATATTCGATGGTGGTCATAAAGGCATGCCCGCATACACATACGATGCATCAGTTTATGGGTTTTGACGAGGATAGAGACCAGTGATCTTCATGAACATCATTTGCCATCAGTCAGTGCGTCATAATGGGCTTCGACGAGGATAGAGGTCAGTGATCTTGATGCACATCATCTGCCCATCAGTCAGTGCGTCATAATCATCAAACGCAGCGCAGACGAACCTGCCCGTGAGGATATATCATCAGTTGCTGAAGAGTTGGGTGCAAGTTGAATTTGTGCAGCCGAAAGCAATTTTTTTTAAATGAAGGCAATGTGTTAGTTTAACGTGCCTTTCCCCTTTGCGTTCTCTTTTGCATTGATCCATCATGCTTGTATTTAACCGGATAATGATATGCATGCATGATGTCAGTGTCACGCATGTTGGGCTACAAGGAATAAATAAACTTGACTCGTTCCTGGAAGATTCTACTAGCTGTTTGGCATGCAGGACGGCAGCTTGTTTCCATTCTCCGAATCCACCAGTTTGACTGACACCGATACGCTAGCAGGTTGTTTGCCGCAGCTGAATATACGATTCCCACGGCTCCTACTAGGCAAACATCATCGGTTTCGGCAGGCCGATGTTTGCCTGCCACCTACTCCTACCACGCCACTTTTCTTTGCTGGTCTCCAGAATCCAGATCAGATGCAAAGGTCAGAGCAAAATATTCTAGAGATGGCGGCGTCGCATATGTACAGTACTAGGGTATAGGAGAGTACTCCTTCCAGGAAGGAACACCACCGTTAGTCGAGCCTCAGTGGTTGACAAAAGAAATCTGATCATGGGCCGGCAGGAATAAGCGTTGCGAAAAAATAGGTCTGGTCGCCTTTTTGTTCTGACGGCAAAATAGGTCTGGTCGTCTGTTTTAATTTAGAGCTAAGAGATTCTATTTTCGTCGCTTCTGGAAGAAACGTCACCCTGTATATACTACAGTATCTGCCTAAGAAATAATTTCTCCACTTAATTATATATAGAACAGCCTCGTCAAAATCGACGAATGCTCCCCTGCTAGCGCAGAAATTGACCAAGGAGTGGTCCTCGCCTCACATAATCTATATAGTCTTACCTTTCTTTTCTTTTTGATGAAGACGGCTTCCTACATTTTCTTGACGATATCCAAACATGAACAAGTTAATGAGGACCGATGGTCACAGTCTAGGGAAATTCGAGTGATGCAACTGCAGACGCCAGACGGTGACTCTATCTTGTTTCCTTCGGCGAGCGCGTTCAGCCGAGCCATAACCAATTGACTCGTGTTATTAGATGTGGCAGGTGCATCCATTTGGCACTGTAATATTGAACACTATTTTGGTGATTCCCAGTCGTCTTAAAATTTCTTAGTTCTCGGTCCACGCCACGGACTGTGTTTGATCATGGTGCAATTCCTAATTCTGCTGTTGTTCCTTTTTAAAAAAAATCTGCTACTGTTCGGTTGGTCATACGCCCAAAGAGCCCTGCTCCAGTGCCCCCCCTAACCTAATTTCGGAGGGGTATTTTTGTCCCCGTGAATTCGTTTTTTTCCTGGCCCGTCGCAGCCCAGATCCAAGCCCTGTCTAGCCCTGTATAACCCAGACTGTATACGTACAGTACCTTGGTCCGAAAAAATAAACATCACACGACCCCACGTCCACGTAAGACCTGCCAAATCCAATCATTCACGCGAGCAGCTCCATCAATCTCGCGAGCATTGACGCAGCTCCATAAGTCACGTAGTAGATCTCCACCTGCGGCTATCTCGTCGCCGGCGATCTCGTCGGACAGCGGGCGCGACAACGTCGTGAATCTCCAACGATCGCGCACAGGTACCGCATCCCGCGCCCCCCCTCTAGTCTCGCTCGCGGCGACATCGAACGAACTGGCGCCGCGCCAGTGGCAGTGGTTAACCTAGCGGAGCGGGTAACCTAGCTACCCGGCGGCGCATGTGATCGTGGATCTTGTTCCGGTAGTGCTGCTCCTCGTGATCTGGGTTCACGTAGCGTCGGTTGTCGTCGGCTGTGCGCACCACCAGTATCGTTATTTCATGTGGCGGCTAACCTAGGTATCCGGCGGCAGAGGTAATCACAGATCTAGCTAGGTTTTGAGATCGTGCAGTTCCTCGTGATTGAAAGTGATTACGATGGGTGTCGTGTCCATCTTCCTTAATAAGTTTGGCAGATCTGAACGGCCTTGGTTGCGGTTGTTTACATAACATCCGTGATCGTGTGCTATGTGTTTTATATTTCATCATTGATAATGTTTGCACATGTGATGATACATAATATTGGTTGTAGGAAATGGCGGACGAGGAGTTAACTGATATCATGGTAGACATGGAGTTTGGAGAACTGATGAAAGACTGGATAGAAGATTGGTCAGATGATGAAAATTCAGATCGTGAAGATCGGTCAGAGAATGGGAACGAATGGGACGATCTTAATGTGAGTGGCATTGTCATGTTGTAATTTTTTGGTGGCATCCGACAACATTAAATCTTTGTGTTGAAAATTTATAGATCGATGAGCTTGATGATGATCAGGAAAACAACTCGGAGCTCTCGAATGAAGATTACATTAGTCAGGTACGTAAGTGAAATTTTTTGTTGACATGCAAATTGAATTTCTTCTGGAATATTATATGATAAGTAATTATGTATTTGTGTTGTATTTTTCAGTTCATTTCCGAATGTCATAATGCGTACGACTATTACGGTGAATCCGACGCAGAGACAGGCCTTAACGACGAATCATTAGATGCACCTGGTTGTGGGGAGTCCGAGTCGTCGGTCATCATGAGTGAGGTATGTGTGTAATCAATGTTCTATGGAAGTAAGTAATGTTAAACCTTAGAAATCTGTTTTCATGGCTGTGGTTTGATTGTGTAGGTGACACAAGATGATGGGGCAAAGAATGTCCAAGATACTACCAGTGCAGATGATAAGAGGGATATGTTCATGCAGATAATGGAAATGACCTTTACGTCTCACGATGCTGCGTATGATTTCTACAACAGCTATGCTAGAGATAATGGTTTCAACATTAGAAAGAATAAGGTCAGGTATAGCAAAACAGAGTCACGTCATATGCGTTATAGGCGGTTTGTTTATTCAAGACAAGGGAAACGTGACAGCAAGTTGCTAACCGAGGAAGGACACAGCCGTAGGCTCAGAGCCGAGACATGCTGCTTTTGCGAAGCGCACCTGACCGTCAAGCTTGACCAAAAGCGTGGGGTTTGGTATGTTGAAAGTTTTGAGGACAAGCATAGCCATATGTTGGCAGGACCGGACGAGGTACCTTTTCTTTGGTCCCACAGAAAAATCAAAGAGTACCAGAAGCATGAGATAATGTCCATGGGAGCTGCAGGGATTAGAATTCACGACATGATGGATTGCTTCATCAGCAAACATGTATGGTACGGTGGTGTTGGTTTTACCAGGCGTGAAATATACAACCTTTGCGCCAAGGAGAAGAGGAAGCTCCTTTCAAAAGGTGATGCTGCCACAGCCATAGGCTTCATGGCCAATAGGAAACAGAGGGATCCTAGCTTCTTTTTCGAGTACAGGCTAGATAAGGAAGGACATTTGAATAGGATGTTCTGGTGCGACTCCCAGTCTCGTCATGACTATGAGGACTTCGGCGACGTGCTTGTATTTGACAGCACGCACAAGATGAACCGCTATGGTATGCCATTCATACCTTTTGTTGGTCTTAACAATCACCGGAAGACCACTGTTTTTGGTTGTGCCATAGTTTCGGACGAGACCAAGGAGACATACGTGTGGCTTCTGCAGACTTTTTTGAGGTCCATGTGTCAAAAGATGCCTAAGAGTGTTATCACAGACGCCGACGCTGCGATGATCAAGGCAATTCGCGAAGTCTTGCCAGACGTGTGGCACCGTATATGTACGTGGCACATAGAGAAAAATATGAAGATTCACCTCAGTCACAAGTCCTTGAAGGAGTTCCGAACTCTTTTGTACTACAGCACGTCCACGACAACGTTTGAGGAGAGATGGCACGCATTTTCCAAAAGATGGCAGTCGGAAAAAACTATAACATGGTTGAGGCGGATGTATAAGAAGAGGAGACTGTGGGCCGTGACATATCTAACTGAGGGGTTTTGGCTTGGCATGAAAAGAAACCAGCGGAGTGAAAGCCTGAACTCATGCCTTCACCTCCACCTAGACGGTGAAATGACCCTGGTGGATATGATTTTGCACTATGAGCACGCCATTGTGCGTATCCGTGAAAACGAGGCGCGAGATGACTGCACGGCCTCACAGAGTTTACCGGTGCCAGTTACTAGCTCGAGGGAACTTGAGATAGCTGCTTCTCACGTCTTCACTCCAACAAACTTCTATATGTTGCAAGATGATCTTAGAAAAATTGACGGCATGGAGATTGTAGAAATTAAGCTGGGAGACGGATCACAGCAGTACATCGTGGCCTGGAAGAATAACCGGAAGCGCCGTTTTGGGTGGAGTATACACCAGTAAATTCCGCAGAAACTATAAGGTGCAGCTGCAGAAGAATGATTCGAAAGGGTCTACCTTGCAAGCACATATTCCATGTACTGAAGCACTTGAACATATCTGAAATACTGAAGTGTTTAGTTCTTATTCGGTTCACGAAAGAAGCAAGGTTGGGACTGCCCGCGAGGCGCACAAGCGATCTGTTGGGATTTGGTTGGACTGGGGCCGGGGAAAGAATGAAATATAGCCAGGTCAGTGTGTTAGCGTCTGAAGCTATGCATGCGGCATGCAAACACCCTGCTTTGTGGGATCAGTTACAGGAGAGTTTGAAGGCTGTGATAGCTAAGAGTGATGAGTATGATCTGCTACAGGGAAATTCGTTGAAGCAAATAAATGACATCAGTAAGTGTGCAGTTGAATATGTGGACGATGGTGAAGGCAACATGATTGAGGTTAAAGATCCAATGAAAGTGTCAAGCAAAGGTGCAACAAAGGCAGATGAGAGCTGCCCTGTCTCGAAAAATGGTAGACCACTCTCTTTTGATGAGTTGAAAACCCGGGGCGGCGCTTGCAAATTGGTAGGACACACTAGACGTAGCAAGAAATGCAAACTAAATCAGAAGTAAGTGTTTGTATGCATTGTGGATTATTAAAGTTTGTATCATTCATTAACTTAGCTTGTCTTCTATCAGGTGCAGAAAAGTGGAGAAGGAACAAGAGTAGAACACTTGCTTCAATTATTTACTGTGTTAATCGGCCGGCTCATACTTTGGCTAAGGTAGCTGTAGGCGCTTGTGTTTCTTTGGTTTGGAGGCTTTGGCCCCCTGATTGTATCCTTAGTGTATTAGCAGACGAGATCCCAGTCTTTGTTTAAATAAAGTAAGATGTTTCCCTGTAAACAAAAAATCAAAAAAATTCTTTACTGTGTAATGACCGGGGCTGTGTAATGACCGAGGCGGGAGGTAGAAAGAATATTATTGTACATTTCCCCTGCCCACGTCCTAAATGCCATTAAATAAGTAACTGTACCACTCTCCTCCCCACCACACACTCACCCACCTCCCACGGACGCCGGTTCGAACTCCCCTCTTATCCCCACCTACAGTAGATCGAGAATACCCTCGCCGGCGACCGCTGCAGCCGCCTCCATGGAGAGAAGCCTCGGCTGGCAGAGAGCGATGATGGACCTCACCGGCGATGATGAGGGGTGGCACGTGCAGTTGATGGAGGTGTGCGGCTGGTTCCCCAGCACGGAGATGTTGGTCAACCACGCGCGTGGCCTCGTCAAAGTCCTCACCGATGCCGAGAGGAAGCACGCCTTCCCCTATGGCCGCAGCTTCCCGCCGGCTGTCCTACTCGTGTGGGCAATGCGAGAGCCACGCTGAGCGACTCCCCTGTTCAGCGCGCAAGGTGGTGGATGTACCACTCCACCACCATGACGCTGCGGCCAGATTCAGCACGCGTCGCGTCAAGTGCGGATCACGTCGACGTCGAGCTCGCTGTCCCTGCGCCCGTCAGCCCGGACTACCAGGTCCGCCATGTGTCGAAGCCAGTGCTGCCGTTGGGCTCTGACGTCGTGGAGGACGACGTGGAGGAGGTACTGGTCATCCCTGATGACCATGAGGAGGGCGAGGAGGACGCTGTGCAGATGGTAGCGCCGGTCGCCGTCGAGGGTGGGAAGACAATGCCCATCGACGTCGAGCTCCTTCCCCTCCTCCCTGACATAGTAAAGGTGGAAGAAGAGGAGGTGGCTCAGGATCAGGTGGCGCAGCTGTCCAACAGAACGGTGGTAAAGAAGAAGGCTTCTCCATGTGTGGTGCGCCGCTCACGCCGCCTCAAATTTCTGAAGAAGTGAAGATGGGCACATTTGCTGAAGGAGGAGGAAGCTGCTGATTATCTTAAGTTAGGTATGTTGTTATATGTTTCAGCATATAAGTTAACATTATTTTGGGTTTGATGTTGGTTAGGTATGCTTTTATATGTAAGCATATAAGTTATGCAATCGGTGCAATCGGTACGGTTTGATCGGGTTCTTTGTGGCTGAAGAACTGAATATCTACTGCTCACCCTAAGTGCCAAGTTCAGTTAAATTTCTGAATATTGAATATGTATTGTTGCTTTGCTTCAGTGTTGCATGGAAGCTGCTAGATGCTGCTCCTATGTTGCAACAAGACAATGAACTAGTATTCTACATAAATCAATAGTGTTGCTAGGTGATGTGCCCATGTGCATCACATACCAAATATAGAACATGCCAAAAGTGCATTGTCTGTCAAATACAGGACATGCCAAAAGTGCATTGTCTGCCAAATATAGAACATGCCAAAAGTGCACTGTCTACCAATCATGATGGCCCCATGTTATTTATGCTGCAATCTCTGTTACACTTTGCCCATAAACTGAATAGCAAATAATTCAGCATCATTTCATTATGTCAATTATAATGATGTCAATAACTTTATGAACAATCTACTTGCTAACTATGACAGCAATCATAATGGCAAGCAGGCCAAGATACAGAAGACCTCCAAATCCTAAAATCCTATCCCTATAGAGCAATATCTCCTTGTGCATCTTAACCTTTGCCCTCTTTTCTTTCTCATTCCTTTTAATTTCAGCTTCATATTTTGTAATCTTAGTCTCCAGTTTCTTGTTCTTCATGGCAAGATACTTAATGACTGACTTTGCTTTGCTATCCCACTCCCCATCAACCCATTCAACATACTCAGAAGTGATATCATCCTAAATAAATCATGAGCAATTCAAGTCATTTTATAACTGAACTTGTCGCTGCAAGCGTTAAACACTGAACTTTTTTGCAGCTTGACCGCAATAGCAGTACTAGTTTGAAGATCATGCTCAGTAGACTAACCTCAAACACACATCCCCCGAGTGCGCTGCCAAAATTGTCTGCATCTATGCAGACACGGCCACTAGGAGTTTCCTGATGACCACATAGATGGAGCTTGTCATGGCCACAGGTGATGAATTATGGGCGTTAATGCTGGGATGTAAAGAACAACAGTAGAGAACTTACCTTTTTGCCACCAAAGTGTAGCACTGAAGAAACCCTAGCCGTGGGTTCTCCCAGGCCGCCGCCTCCCACGAAACCCCCGTCCCCTATTCCACTAGATCCGCCACCGCTGCCTCCTGTGCCACTAAATCCAGCCCACCTGCTTGCAGGACCCAGGGTTCGACCTAACTTGCGGTCGCCACCGCTCTTCTCGCCGCAGCCGCCGCTGCCTGACGCCCAGCTCGCTGTCATGCTTTCACCGTCGAGATTTGGAGGCGCAAATAAAGAGGTAGGGCTAGGGATTTGGAAAGGGAAACGAGAAAAGGGGAAAGATCGATGTGAACCTGGCAAAATGGGCTGGTGTAGCGCTGCCGGGAAGATAGCCCACCTGTGGGGCCCCTCACGTGGTTAGATGGGCCGTGCCTGGCATTATGGTGAGTACAGAAAAAGTTAATTATACATATAATAAAAAACGACGGGTTTGTAAAACAAACTAGAAAAACATGATGCCTGATAACACGCGATAGAGCCAACGAGCTGACATGACTAATTTTGATGAGTGTAATATTACATTTTGGCTCGATATATTTACTTATCTACCATGACTACTTTTCATAATAATGTGATGAGGGGGAATTACTAGGAGATTATGCAAGATGATGACATGCAGATAGCTAAGGCAGAATGCTAAGCTTGGTAGAGTTTAAAAAAAGTTAAGATTGTGAAAATTTTAATATGAAACTTACGAGAGCAGTTGAAGAGAAAAATAGACTATTATAAAAAATTGGAGAAGGAGAAAAATATTAAGCAAGAACACTTGATAAGTGAAGCCGTGAAAAATACAATTATAAAAAATTGGAGAACGAGAAAAATATTAAGCAAGAACAATTGATAAGTGAAGCCAAAACTTTATTGGTACGACCAAATTGTCTTCTTCGAGAGAATTTTATGACCGAATTGTCTTGTACGAGCGAATTGTCTGACAGACACATACACATGCATGTGCCCTGTTTATTACATAAAAATGATAGAACCCCTAAGATAATCATGCCGTCGAAACCTTCGACCAGACTAAATCCAAACCACTAAAACTTCAATCTTACATGCCGCATGAATTCTTCAGGCATGCCTTTTCCTTGCGATTTCGCGAATTTTGTTCTTCACACACTCCATCGAGTTTGAAGGTGACATAATCAACTCTGCGACGAAACGTTTTCTCCTTGCGTCAACGGTGGCCTGCAAAAAATGACATAAAGGTTGCATGAACCGAAGTTGCTACACCACCATAGTAGTTAGTCTACAAACGAAAATAACAGCATACCTGTGTAAATTGACGGGTGATTCGGTCCCCGTCCCAATGTTCTAGACATTCTGTGACAAAAAGGCCACAAGAGTTCCTGGTACATATGCAAACATTAGCGGTGGGCAATACAAACATGTGTGTTGTTGTTTGATTGTGCATGATGTCCAATTAACTCACCCATCCTCTTGCTGGGGTATGTCATACTCCTTGATAGGCCACTTACTTACGTCCGGATATTTCCCTGGTGTAATAAGATTTGCCTGACGCATATCGTATGCTATAACCATTCGCTATAAAGAGGATAGTGTTAAAGAACAATCATAAACAATATGTAAGAGCAATGGTACAAATGTTGGTTACATTACCAGTGCTTTAACAGTCCTCTCAGTCAGGTCCAGAGGATAGAGCGAATCGAGAGCTTGGAATTCTTTCTTGATCATGTGCATGACCACGGTCATCCAGTGGCTATTGTCGATATTCAACGCGATATACATCTACAGTGCAAAAAACCATTACGGATCAAAAGAAATACTTGATGAACTATCCTGTAGTGATGAATCACAAACATTACGTACCTTATCACGCACAGTATACTCTTTCATGACTCTATTAACTGCTCCAGCTTTGGTCAGAGCACTATCCATGTTGCAGGTCGATGGCAATGGATCGTCATGTGCGATAGCACAATCTACAAGGAATTTGGACCTCCACACTGGACAGAGGTAACGATCATGACCAACACGCAGCTCCAAATATCCCATATAAGCATCAATAACCTGCATAGAATATCAGCGCATTACATGTTGAAAGTTGAGACATAGATTATTGAGCATTTTAAAAATAGGACATGCAAGTAGTACTTACATCGTTCGACAACCATCTATGAGCTAGTACCGGTAGAATCCTTTCGGAAGTCAGAGTTATGCCATGCCCTTCACTGTAGTAATTTTTTTTCTTGTTCTTCTCAGTGCTAGCAGCTAACTCGACAAATGAAACAGCTGCATCAATTATTTCCGGCGTCAACTCATCTGCCACAACCTCCGGCACATTATCGTTCGAAAATAGAGCTGCATGAAATAATATGAACGTCAACAATGGTGATCATATGCATTGGTAGTAAATAAAAAAAATTAAGAATGTTAGTTACGATACCTCTAGTAGCAGTACTAGTACCAGAGGTTCTCTGACCACGGCTGGTACTCCTGCCGGGCTTGTCAAGTGCGTAGGGGGATTCAAATTTCTTGGGAACGGTCCGCTTCCGCTTACCGGACATAACCTCCTCATCCTTATCGATTGTTGCACCCTTTTTTCCATTCGCCTTAGCCATGAACTTGCTGACAGAAGATGGACAAATGTCTATGTCCGATGAAGGTGCTAGAGTAGAAGTACCAACCACCCAAGGGTTTTCCGGTGTACCCCCACATACATCATTACGCTTAACAGGTGAAGCTTCCTTGTGTCCATTCATCTTCGGTGGGGTTTTCTGTTTGTCATACTAAATCATGTGAACATTTCTAGACGTAAAAAAATTAAACGAGAAAATTATAGACAGAAAGATAAATACATAGTACCTCAGGTATGGTTTTATTGTCGGGAAGCACTGTCCATGTCTTCCTTGTACACGAATTCCTTCTTTTCATATGGACCATTCTCGAACGAATCCACTTCGTCCGGATCATTCTCCGCGGATGGCACGGCAGCAGCCGGCTTGTACATGACACCTGCTTTGTTCAACTTCTCCAACAACCTCTGCAATAGAAATATAAACTTAGTAATGGTAGCACGGTTTAAAACAGCAAACATACTGTAAACTATAAAGTTTGGGTGTGATACCTCAGCAACTTGATCAGGGATTTGCCTCATCTGGGTGTGTATGAAGTCCATGCACCGCTTCATTAGAAGCTCCATCAAATCTTCCGACAATGCGGCTGTCGTCGACTTCTTTGCGTTTCTAGTTGCAGGCTTGGTTTTTGGCTTCATGGTAGGCGCATTATTTGGGATGTTGGGCTCCTGAGCACTATACTCCTGGGTGCACGTGATATTATTTTCGATCTGCATGCGATATTGAAGTACATGTGATGAATAAAAAATAAATAGTATTAAGTTACAAAACATTTAAGAAAGACGAAACACAATGACTTACCCTTACGTTACCACGGCCGCGCCCATTATCATAGTTGAACCTATCTCTCCTAGTGGCTGCACCTTCTGTCCAGTTCCTCATAAGAGGTTGTATGGACAAGTTGGGATTATAGGCGCATTCGCCTTCGACCCGTTGCACCTTCTCCCAGTACAAGTACTACAAAAAAATATAAGGATTTAGAGTTAGTAATACATCACATAAAATTGCAATGATATGATAATTGACATTATGCAACAAGTCTCATATGTGTACCTGCAAGAGAGCCAAATTGCCTTTCAGCCATTGGCAGAGGTGTTTGCCTTTCTTCACTATGCGAAGGCAATCAAGGAGAACACGCATGGTGAAGACATTCCAGTTAATCTTTGAAATACGTTTCACATCTTCGACCAAAGCATAGTACTGCTTTGGCACAATCTTGCTCGACATGGGATCAATAATTGTTCCTAACAGGACAAGCACTACTTTGCGAAGGAAATCATCATCGGTGGCTTTACTTTTAATTATGTCCTCAATGAGATTATCTATCACTATGTTTTCTGATGTCTTACTGAGAAATTGTGGCGGCACCCGCTCCTTCATGTCCTCGCCTTCTTCAGTCAGAATGTCCGAAGCGGACAGTCCTTGGTTCTCGAGGTTAAAGATGCACTCGACGTCGACCGCACCGAGAGTCACCTCCCTAACCTGCTCTTATATAATGAATCTGCCCGTGCTGGCCTGAAAATTCTCAATCATATACCTAATCAGCAGGGTACGCATCTTAATAGATAGTATCTGCAGCATGCCGCGCAATGATGTATCAGCCACTCTAGCGCGTTGACCGCTCGATAGATCTGCAACAAGCTTGCACCATTTTTCAACTGCGCATACTATTTCTCCATTCAGCTCGTCCATCCGGTTGAAAGAAAATATATAACTTCGTGACATTAGCTAACACTAAAGAAAAAATAACAATAGGCATGCAAAAATATAAAACTTTCTGGCAGTAGCTAACAGTAATGCAAAAATAACACTAATGGAAATACAAAACGATCACCATGTATACTGCAACATGCAGCCAAGTGTGTGCTGACATGAGGCAATAAAAAAATAACTACAATTGGTAATTGAATTTACTTGCATCTGATCAAGTTCTTGGAGTATCATATAAATTATATAATCAATAAATTTAATATGGTAAACTGTTACTAATTCGTCTGGTTGTCTTACTAACAGGGTGACAAATTGTTCAGCTTTAAATAAACTAGAGTCTATAGCAATGGTACCTATTTGAGGTTCATCAACATCTAATGTTAATAACTCTTTAATGTTCTATGTGAACAACAATATAATTGGATCGTGTGAAAAAAATATAATTGGATCTTATGACAAAAAATGTATTGCATCATGCTTCTCGAGAAACAACATCTTATTCTACCATGCTATGAAAGAACCAAAGAATGTTTTCATCTACGCCATCTGGTCAGAACGCATCTACTCGAGTTCATACTAGTTGAAAATATGTGGTAAACCTAAGTCCATCAAAGCAACGAGACGGAGGAAGTAGCTTGCTATGAAGGCGCGAGGGAAGGAGGACAATTTACTTGATCGGTCGACGAAGATGAAAGAAGTCGGCGATGCGTTCTCGACGTAGTTCGTCGAGGTCGGCCTGCACGTGCGGACGACCTTGATCTTCTCGGAGTTTTTGTGGCGTGTGGGATGCGGCGGACGGAGCTGTCGACGCCTCATCGGCAGGAGTCGATCTAGTCGACGACATGTGCGAGGAGGAGGAGATTATATACGAGGTCGACGCCCAGGTCATCGTAACTTCCCTGTGGCCAATCTCGCGATCTATATTTTCCTCCGTTGAAGCGAGGCTGAACGCGCTCCTCAATCGTAGGGATTAGGAACATATGGATTAACACAATCCCAGAATTGTGTAACAGAACGGCAACTACTCCCGTGATCGACGTGCGTGTGATCGACGTGCATGGAAAGCGCAGCGTTGTGGGCTCCACAATATGGATCCGACACTTATTTGCGGTCTGGGCCGGCCCACCTACCTGCATTGTTTCTTCCCTCAAAATAAATATCATTGGTTCATCCCTAAAAAAAACTCTTTGTGACACGTATTAGTTATTGTATACTTGTATATGTTCAACAATATTTATAGTATCTCTATCATTTCTACAATATTATACATGCATCGAGTGTCGGAAATGAATGATACTTGTCATGCATGCATGCCATGGTCATCGTAGGTTACGGATTAAGTTTGGGATCATTTCGTGAGATCATAGGTTACGCCTAAACCACTTTCAGACCTGCCCTCCGGCAGACCCGAATGGTCCTGCTTGTACATGGTGCATGTGGAAGCATGCATGAGATGACCCCAACTTTTGGGAGCATGTGGGCTTGGCCAATGTGGTCCCCCAGGCAAGGTGTGCACGAAATCGGACACAAAACGCACGTTGCGTCACGTGGGGGCAGTGTTGTAGGGTTTTGTCGCCAGAAAACCCTAGAAATTGCATCGAGTGTCGCAAATGAACGATACTTGTCACGCATGCAAGCCATGGTCATCGTAGGGTATGCATGAAGTTTGGGATCATTTGGTGGGACCGTCAAGGAAAACCAATTTCAGACCTGACCTCCGGCAGACCCGAATGGTCCTGCTTGTACATGGTGCATGTGGAAGCATGCATGAGATGACCCCAACTTTTGGGAGCTTGTGGGCTTGGCCAATATGCCCCCCCAGGCAAGGTGTGCACGAATTCGGACACAAAACACACGTTGCGTCACGTGGGGGTAGTGTTGTAGGGTTTTGTCGCCGGAAAACCGTAGAAAATGCATCGAGTGTCGCAAATGAACGATACTTGTCACGCATGCATGCCATGGTCATCGTAGGCTATGCATGAAGTTTGGGACCATTTGGTGGGACCGGCAAGGAAAACCAATTTCAGACCCTGATCTCCGGCAGACCCGAATGGTCCTGCTTGTACATAGTGCATGTGGGGGCATGCATGAGATGACCCCAACTTTTGGGAGCTTGTGAGCATGGCCAATGTGCCCCCAGGCAAGGTGTGCACGAGTTCGGACACAAAACACACGTTGCGTTACGTGGGGGCAGTGTTGTAGGGTTTTGTCGCCGGAAAAACCCTAGAAAATGCATCGAGTTATGGAAATGAACGATACTCGTCATGCATGCTTGCCATGGTCATCCTAGGGTGTGCATACAGTTTGGTCTGAATTGGTGAGACCGAGAAGATAAACCTGCTCCTAGTACATGGTGCATGTGGAGGTATGCATGCGACTATCCCAACTACATTTGATTTAATAATATTTCAAGTATCAAACAGAAAATAAAATTTATAATTTGCAATGAAGAATTGAAATAATGAAGAAGTGCAATATAACATAGCATATTATCTTACATTTTGGAAATATTTCGAATATAAAGAAGAGAACAAATATTAGAATGAAGAAGTGAAATAAAACAGAACATTTTATCTTACAAACTAAAAATATTTCAAAAATAATAAAGATAAGAAATATTAGAATTAACAATTAAAATAAAACACACCATTTTAGTTTATATTTCGTAAATATTATCAATATACAAAAGAGAACGAACAAATGAAATAAAACACAACATAATTTGGCATATTTTTTAAATTTTAGTAAACACTTTTAGAAATAATATAGAAAAAAGAGATTTGATTTTAAATTTTAGAAATATAAACAAGAGAAGAAACAAAGAAAATATAAAACATATCAGCGTGCGGGTAAGGCTGTCCTGGGCCAGCCCGCCCGAATTGGGCCCAAGGCGGAGCCGCGCAGGGCACATCGCAACGCACAGCCGTTGGGTGGTGGGATTTTAGTCCCACCTCGCCAAGCGAGGAGCGCCGCACTGGTTTATATACCCGGCTGCGACTCCTCTAAGAAGCTCCTATCAATTGCAGGTAGTACATTGCCTAACTCTCGTCCCCTCTGCCCCGTGGGGCCTACTAGTAGCAGAGATATTCTGCACCACGGGCCTGCATCCTGGTCCATGCACCGCAGGGTTCCTAGTCGTATGGAGGCCGTGGAGTATGAATTCTCCTGCTCTGGTAGGTGGGCACTTTTTTTGGCATATTGCCATGTGTATTGATCTTCAAATCACACACTAAATTATACACATGCTCACTTGCATTCAATACACAATTTTTTTGTGCATACATGACAAGTTAATGTTTTGACCTTCAAGTCATCTAATAAATTTTACACATGCTCACTTACATGTAATACACATGGATATTAATTGGATTTCAACAAAAATGAGGTCGTGGTGTATGAAATCTACTACCACATGCATGCCATGGTCATGGTACGGTCTGCAAAAAGTTTGGGATCTTTTGGTGGGACCATCAAGGAAAACCTTTTCCAAACTTGCCCTCCGGCAGACCCGAATGGTCCGGCTTGTATATGGTGCATGTGGGGGCATGCATGAGATGACCCCAACTTTTGGGAGCATGTGAGCATGGCCAATGTGCCCCCCAGGCAAGGTGTGCACGAGTTCGGACACAAAACACACGTTGCGTCACGCCGCGGCAGTGTTCTAGGGTTTTATCACCGCAAAATGCCTACAAGATGCATAGAGTGTCGGAATTAACGGTAGTTGCCGGGCATGCTTGCTATGGTCATAGTAGGGTGTGCATAAAAGTTTGGTATCAATTGGTGAGACCGAGAAGAAGAACCTGCTTGTAGTACATGGTGCAAGTGGAGGCATACATGCGATTGTCCCAACTATATTTGATTTAATAATATTTCAAGTATGAAACAGAAAATAAAATTTATAATTAGGAAAGACAACCATGAAAAGTGAAATATGAGAGAACATTATATCATACATTATTTAAATTTATAACTGTCAGAACAAAGAAAAGAGGAGAATATAGAAAACAGAAGAAAAAATTTGAATGAATAAGTGCAATCAAAGACAACATATTATCTTACATTTTGGAAATATTTCAAATATAAAGAACAAAAAAAATATTAGAATGAAGAAATGAAATAAAACAAAACATTTTATCTTACAAACTAAAAATATTTAAAAAATAATAAAGATAAGAAATATTGGAATGAAGAATTGAATTAAAACACAACATTTTAGTTCATATTTCGTAAATATTATCAATATACAAAAAAGTATGAACAAATGAAATAAAACACAACATAATTTGGCATATTTTTAAAATTTTAGTAAACAATGTTAGAAATAAAATAGAAAAAAGAGACTTGATTTTAAATATTAGAAATATAAACAAGAAAAGAAACAAAGAAAATATAAAACTTATCAGCGAGCGGAGTAAGGCTGCCCTGGGCCAGCCCGCCCGATTGGGCCCAAGGCGAAGCCGCGTAGGGCACATCACAGCGCATAGCCGTTGGGTGGTGGGAGTTTAGTCCCACCTCGCCAAGTGAGAGAGCGCCGCACCGGTTTATATACCCTGCTGCGACTCCCCTCCCAAGCTCCTATCAATTGCAGGCAGTACATTGCCTAACTCTTGTCCCCTCTGCCCCGTGGGGCCTACTAGCAGCAGAGATATTCTGCACCACGGGCCTGCATCCTAGCCCATGCACCGCAGGGTTCCTAGTCGTATGCAGGCCGTGGAGTATGAATTCTCCTGCTCTGGTAGGTGGGCACTTTTTTTGGCATATTGCCATTGTGTATTGATTTGATCTTGAAATCACACACTAAATTATACACATGCTCACTTGCGTTCAATACACATATTTTTTTGCATATATGACAAGTTAATGTTTTGTCCTTCAAGTCATCTAATAATTTTTTTTGAATTTGTTTGAATTTTTTTATTAATTTATAATGCCTTCTAGACTGACTGGTCAAAATATCGGTCTATACCTCAGGGGGGCATTGTAAAATATTTTTTTTCCAAATTTTCTTTCATAGCCATGATTGGCACATGTGGGTCACCATGTTCAAAAAAGTTTGTGTGATTTGGAGGTGGTGGGAAAAACCACATTTTTCAAAAACTGGCTTAAGTTAGACCAAATGGCCCCTCCGGAATGCGGTCATTTTTTCGACCACCTCCAAATGACCTCAACTTTGGCATACATGATCTATTGCACAAACAAAGGTGGGTTTCCAAGGTTTTATATTTTTTGAATTTTTTTATTAATTTATAATGCCCTCTAGACTGACTGGTCAAAACATCGGTCTATACCTCAGGGGGCATTGTAAAATATTCTTTTTCCAAATTTTCTTTCATAGCCATGATTGGCACATGTGGGTCACCATGTTCAAGAAAGTTTGTGATTTGGAGGTGGTGGGAAAAATCACATTTTTTCAAAAACTGGCTTAAGTTAGACCAAATGCCCCCTCCGGAATGCGGTCATTTTTTTGACCACCTCCAAAATGACCTCAACTTTGGCACACATGATCTATTGCACAAACAAAGGTGGGTTTACAAGGTTTTATATTTTTTTGAATTTTTTATTAATTTATAATGCCCTCTAGACTGACTGGTCAAAATATCGGTCTATACCTCAGGGGGGCATTGTAAAATATTCTTTTTCCAAATTTTCTTTCATAGCCATGATTGGCACATGTGGGTCACCATGTTCAAGAAAGTTTGTGTGATTTGGAGGTGGTGGGAAAAATCACATTTTTTCAAAAACTGGCTTAAGACCAAATGGCCCCTCCGGAATGCGGTCATTTTTTCGACCACCTCCAAATGACCTCAACTTTGTCGCACATGATCTATTGCACAAACAAAGGTGGGTTTCCAAGGTTTTATATTTTTTTTGCATTTTTTATTAATTTATAATGCCCTCTAGACTGACTGGTCAAAACATCGGTCTATACCTCAGGGGGGCATTGTAAAATATTCTTTCTATATTTTTGAATTTATAATGCCCTCTTATATTTGTTACTTTTTAATGCCCTCTTATTTTTTTGAATTTTTTATTTATAAAGCTAGGTTTCCAAGATGGCTAGGATGGCCCATGCTTTTCCTTTTGTTTATTTTTTCCTTTTCCTTCACTTTACATAAAAATTACCTGAGCACTCCAAAAATAACATAAAAATTACATGACCCCTCAAATAATAACATACCAAAAATTCAAAAGGTATTTTTATCAAACACATCTTTTTGAATATTTATATTTTCTTTTCTTATAAATAAGTGACATTTTCAAAATTCTAATAAGTAGGGTAATATAACTTTATTACAAAATAAAGTAGATCTTATTTCAAATTCCTTTTTTTGCACACATTATTTTTAACTAGTATTACATCACTCTTCTAAATTTACATTTAATTCCTTCACACTTTGATGATGGAATATTTGCTCTCTAATTGCAACATAGGTTCAAATGATGGAACATTTGATCTTTTTGCTTATTCAAATTATGCGTTGATGGAATGTGTGAGGATGAACAATTATCAGTAACTTTACTAAACCCCATGTACTCTAATTCATGACAGCCATTTTGGAACATTGCCACATTCAATATTTGGTATAATTGCCACATGGGCATAGCATGTTGCACTTGCCCACAGCATAGACAAGTGTTGCAACATGTCTCAAGCAACACTGAAGCGCCATTTGTGATCATTGCACCATCGAAACAACAACTAAACATGAATGAAGCATTCACCACCAATAAAGTTAAGGCCACACATATATAGATAGCATTCTAGGTTACCACCATAGGTAGCAGGCAGTTCACAACAGATCCAGTTCAAACACACAATACATTACATTACATTACATTACATTACATTACATTAATATAGCAAGTTTTCAAGCAGTTCAGACCCAGATGCAGCTTTCCAAAAGTAAAACATCATCAAATATACTGATGATGAGTACGGCTTCCAGCTTCCGATGATCAGCATGATGTACAACTAGAGGTCAGGGTTTCTCAGGACCTTCAGGAGGGTAGAATGCTGACCAATGATCTTGTAGTCATGACTGGAGATCGATGTAGCCCGGCAATGTTCCATTAGATGCTCCAATAACCCAGACCTGGGCTTGGGCTTGCTGCAGTAGGGGCACCGGTACTTTTCATTCCTCCAGTTGTAGTACTTAGCAGGTCCTTGGGCCCTGATCTTCAACACCTCCTTCTCTTCAAAGGACTCGACGTTCCCCTCGACCACATCATCTCCAGATTCATACTGCACACATTAATGACTGACATTAATACATTATGCATTCAAAAACTATAAACACATAATACTAACTCAATGCAGAAATAACATTTCAACTAGGCCTTACCTCGTACGGCTCATCTTCATCAGACTCATATGGGTAGAACCTAGTCTTGTCCCACTTCCTCTTGTTGCCCAGAAGATCCTCCTCCTCCTCCTGCTATATTGTCAAACAAGCACATCAATTACAATGAATTGAATTGCAGTTCATAGAATGTCATTACAAACAAAATTATGAATGTGAACCACATTGGTATGTTGCAAGTGACCAAATGCTTTCCTTATAAATATAGAATCTAAGCAATCAATCAACAGACAAATGATGTCCTTCATAAATGCTAATGAAAATGCAAGCTGGATTCTTGACATTCCCTGGATTAACCCAACACTTTTCTTTTGAGGGAATTCCCCCCCACACTACTTAATGGAAACATATAGTATATTTTGTTGCTAGGATCCTGCCATGGAATGTTTACTTCACACTTTACATATAGTATATACTAATTACAGAAGCCAACTACAAATTTTAATATGCACAAATTACTATTTTTGGGATACTGCAGCAAAGCTCCTACACATATTAACATAATGCAGTAGTTAATTAGGTACAACTTCAACTATAAATGCATACATCTCCAACAAACATCTAAAATTTCATTACTTACCTAAACAACAACAAATTATACTATAGATGAATCTTGTATCATCTAAATCAATTCATTGGCACATCTTAATTAATGCATTCCAAATCAAATATGTTTCCATCCAGTATCATTGAACCACAGATCAAATCAAATAATCATAAATGTCAGCAGCATTGAACTACAGATCTAATAATCATATGACATCTATCTGACCTTAAATTCCCCCTTAAATAAGGTATTCATCCTCATACTAATTAAATTCTAACAAGCAAAAATTTAACTACTAATCTAATAAGCATCTGAAAAAACCCCAAGATGCTTTTATCTCTGAAGCAACGGCATTGCAGAGGATGTTCAATGCTGTCAATATCTCTGAAGCAACGACAAAATTCCACTACTAACCCAAAGTAAATAAGCATAGACTGCCCCTTCCCCTCGACCACACTTTACCTCTCCTTCAGAAGCCCCAATCCAGCACAAAAAAATCCAGCCCTTGAGAAGCTCTTTTTGATTAACATGACAACACCCAGTACACGAGCACATCCTTCACTATATTTACAACCAAACTGATGCACCATCTAATCACCTCACGTAGACAATTTCCAAAAACACAAGGCCATGCACAACCCATCTCATAGCCTCTGCCTGACAGGCATCAATCAAGCATAAAATAACTGCAACTATGACAACATGCATCAATCAAGCATCTAAGAATTGCAACTATGACAGCCATAATCCCTAGAACTAAGCATCCATTTAATTAATCATCAAGCCAAAGAACTAAAGCAGGCACCAAGCCAAACCAATACAGAAGTATATATTTGACTCCAAACACCTAAAGAATTGCAAAAATTCCACTACTAATCTAATAAGCATCTGAAAAAACCCCATCCCTCAATCTCGCTACTTCTAACCTAATCTAATAATCATATGTGGTCCACCATTCTTGCACGAATCAAATACAGAAAAACCCTAATGCAGAGAAAACCCTACCTCCAACAAATCTAACCAAACAAAGTTCTGGCCACAAACCCTACAATCTAAAAACTACCAACTAAAAGTTAGCCGCAGATACCTTCTGCTCCGCTTCCTCCTCGCCGGAGCCGGCCTCCACCTTATCCACCTCGTGCACCTCGCCAGAGCCCACCCCCACCTTCTGCACCTCGCCAGAGCCCGCCTCCACCTTCTGCGCCTCGCCGGAGTTTGCCAGAGCGGGCGCATCTGGCTGGACCACACCGCTGCGGCCCGCCCCCGCCTTCTCCAGATCTCCAGCGGAGGGAGCACCGCGCTGGACGCCGGCACGCCCCCTCACAAAGGTGCCCGCAGCGAGCTGCCGCGCCTGCTCCACCAGATCCGTGCCCCAATCGGGGCGCTCGCCTCCTGCGTCCGCCATAGCGATGGAGAGGATGCGGTGAGGGAGACGAGGAGGTTGGAGAGGAGAGGGAGTGGGGAGTGGAGAGTGGAGAGAGGGAGACGATGTGGCGGGGGGAAATGGTGGGCGATGCGGCCGGAGGTGGTTGCCGTCCACATTTATATGATGGGACAATTTTGGCAACTACCCGTGACACGTGCTGCCCCACGCGCGGGCGGCTTCACGCATGCACGAAAGGCCGCCGTATACAAACAAATATGTATACGGACGGGCATACGTATACGGCCGAGCATACGATCTAACCGGGCCCGTACGGGCCTCCCAGGGCTCCTCGACGGCTATACGCGGGGGCAACAAAGACGATCGTGCCCCTCGTTATGAACCGTTTTTGGTTCATCCTGGCCGTCGATGTGTTTTTCCACCCCGCGTTCAGCCCAGGGGGGGAGCACCGGAGCAGAAACGACGCCCAAATGGACTGGGTGTGGATCTCGTCTCACCGGTAGTTGCTGCTCCACCTGGTGGCTCCTCCACACGGATGGCGCCCCATGGTGTAGTGGCCATGGCGGGAGGGCTTGGACACCTCACATCAGTTGGGGCTGGTCGTCTAATGGCCACGGCCACGGGTTGGCCGTTTCACGATCCAGACGCACCTCCCTGGCTCCATGCGTGCTGATCCATGGTTCCTAGGTGTGGACCTTCGGATCTGCCAGGGGCGTGACATCGAACGTGCTTGGGGCGGACATAGCTCTGCCCAGGAGGTGCAAGAGTTCATCCACGATGGTGATCTGCCTTTTCTTGCTCTAGCCTCGGTGGTGGTGTGCCCCTTGTTGTTGTTGTTGTCGGTCCTTTTGGTGACCAGTATGACTGCAATGGCGGTCTCGCGGCGGAGTGCGGTATCCATCGGAAGATCTTTGTGATGGTTCCTCCAGACTCAATGATTGACTTCCATGATGAGATCCAAACTATTAACGATGCCTTGATGCAGAGGGATGGTTGTGGAACAACATCGGTCACACATCGCATATAGGTGCTGAGATTGCGGAAAAGAGTGGCGACAAAACAGGAGTCACTTCGACGGTGGTGCTTCTCGAGCACCCGGTCTTGAGCGCTCCGGGATGAAAGTCTAGGTGTAACCCGAGTTGGTTGTACCTGGAAATGGCGATGTTTTTACGTCATTACCTTGTTGAAGGCATTGTTCGGACATGCTCAGATTGGTTCTCAGGGTGACAATATTGCATCTGACCTTGGACGGTTCGATCCGATGACGGCAGTATTTGAGCGTCGCTCCCTTCCTGAAGGCGTCATTGTTGAAGAACCTCATTGTCCGTGTGGTGTCATGGAATTGTTTGTGCAGATACGGTCATTGTTGTAGTTTGTCGATTGCCAATGTGGTCGTTTTGGAGTTGTTTTTTTCTCGCCTACACATAGCTTTAGTCTTATATGACTTTGCTATTTGTCGATTTATTTTTGTGTATGTGTGTGTGTTGAGTTGGCTGTGTGCATCCTAGTTGTGCAGAGGCTGGATGTGTACTCATTGTATTTGTATCCTCTTGATGCTTTATTTTGAGTCAATAAAATCCATCCTTTATCGAAAAAAGGACCATTCCTCCGGATGGCTGGGTTAAACACTAATGGATGTTGGTTATGAGATGGGAGGGTTGGAGCTGGAATGGTTCTCCGAAACACCACAAGCACTATTATCTCTCTTCATGAATGAAACTGTTTTCTGTTACACACGCGATGGTAGCTGGGCTGTGGGTCTCTCCTTATGGCGAACAGATCTTCCTATTTTGCTGAAAGTGGACTCAGTTTCTGTGGTGAACATTCTCAAGGATGAAGTCGTCGATAGATCAGTCCTTACTTCTGTGGTGGCAGAGCTGAAGTTGTTAGAGTTATATTTATTGTAGCCTTTTGGTCTTTTGCATTCTGCCCTTTGGCCTTCCCCTGTACCTGTATATATGATGGCTTTTAGCCTCTTGGTAATATCAAGTTGCATATTCCTAACATGGTATTAGAGCTAAGCCATTTTTTTGCACGCTGTAAATTGTGCTACTAATCCACCCCACGTCGCCATCGTTCTCCGTGGCCGCCGCTGCTTTCTGGCCACTGGCTCTCTACGGCCGGTACTCTCCTTTCGATCGAGCAGCTCGTCTCCTCCCGATCGAGCTCCATCGAGTCCTCTAAATCGAATCCCATCTCGCTGGCCTCCTGTGGATCGAATTTGATCCAGCCCTTTGGGTCGGACTCCATTGCGACCGGCCTTCTCTGGATCTGATCCACGCCGACTTGCCGTCGGTCGCCACTTCTCGCTGGATCTCGCTGCCAGTTGCCGGTCACCGCCGCGTCCATTTGCTGCGGCCGCTGGCTGCGATTGCCATCGAGATCCCTGTATGCCCCCGTCCGAGCCGCCTGCTGGTTGATCCGTGCTGCTCTCCGGTGCGAGGCCTTTCTGCGCAGCATGACCCGATCTGGTGGTCGCTGGGGCTGCTATACTGCTATCCCCTGCGTGACTGGTGATTCTCCTGGTCCTGAGTGTGTTCGTGCATGCTATCCCCCGCGCCAATTGGGCTGCTGGTGGGCCGCCGTGTTACTTGGCTATTTTGCCTTCTTCACTCGACTTCCTTCAGCTGGCCTGAATTCTGTCGTTGTTCCAAAAGAGAGAGAGAGAGAAAGTTAAAAAAAGAGTATAAAAAGAGAGAGAAAAAAAGGGTACGATGCTTTCGTCAGGTACACCTCTCCCTCGCCGCCCGGTGCTTTTCGACGGTATTCCGTACACTGATCCCGTCTCGCACTTGCGCCTTCCCTCGGTGCTTGGTTCTCACCCACTTGGAGGTGGTGGTTGTCGCTCTACTTCGACACCTTTTGCGACTTCCATCGGTGTTGCTGCCTGCTCTACATCAACTCCTTCAGCAGCTGCATCGCCTCCTCTAGCCGCTTCTTCTGCTGGCTATGTTTGTCGTTCTTCAACGACTCTTCTCCCAAATTCCGCACCTAGTGATTGTCTCCCTACGCCGACTCCATTTGCAAGTTCTGCACACGGTGACGACTGCTCTTCGTCCGCGGGTGTTTCTACCTCGACCTCTTCCATTGTGTCTCTCTCTGCGCATGAGATTGCCCAACTGCGACGCCTGCTTGCTACCTGGGATTCTTCACCGACAGGTTCTGCAGTTTCCATGACTAACTCTTCTGACACTGAGAAACCACCTTCTACTCATTCAGGTGCATCCCCATGGATTCTTGATACTGGAGCTTCTTTTCATATGACTTATAATTCTTCCACTTTGACATCCGTTTGGGCTGTCGAGTCTCCAGTTCGTGTTCTTACAGCTGACGGCACTCCCCTCCCTGTTGCTAGTCGAGGCACTCTTAGCACTTCTTCTTTTCATGTTCCCTCTGTTGCTCATGTTCCTCGACTTACCATGCAGCTCATATCTGGGGGTCAGATTGTTGACTCTAGCTGTAGGTTTATTCTCGAATTTGATTCATGTTCTATTCAGGATCGTCGCATAGGCACTCTACTTGGTGTTGGCCCTCGACGCCCTGATGGTCTCTGGGAGCTTGACTGGCTTCGTCTTCCCTCCGTTGCCACCACCGCCAGTCTCGCAACCCATGTTGTTGCATTTACCAGCTCTTTTCAGCAGTGGCATCATCGCCTTGGCCATTATGTGGTTCTCGTCTCTCGTCTTTGGTTCATCGTGGTGTTCTGGGGTCCGTCTCCGGTAACGCTTCTTTGGATTGTCTGGGTTGTCGGCTTGGTAAGCAGATTCAGCTACCTTATCCTCACAGTGACTCAGTGTCCGAGCGCCCCTTTGATCTCATTCACTCTGATGTTTGGGGTCCGGCTCCCTTCTCTTCGAAAGGGGGTCATCGCTACTATATAATATTTATAGATGATTTTTCTCGATACACTTGGATCTATTTCATGTCTCCTCGTAGTGAAGTCTTATCTATATACAAAAAAATTTCTGCCATGGTTCATACCCAGTTTTCCACTCCTATTCGTGTTTTTCGTGCAGATTCAGCTGGTGAGTATATCTCCCATGCACTGTGAGGATTCCATGCTGAGCAAGGTAATCTTCCTCGGTTCTCTTGCCCTGGTGCTCATGCCCAGAATGGTGTGGTTGAACGCAAGCATCATCACCTTCTTGAGATGACGCGTGGGATGAGGTTGTTACCACTTCTCTTCCGCCTCACTTCTGGGATGAGGTTGTTACCACTTCCACCTATCTCATCAACATTCAGCCATCTACTGCTCTACATGGTGGTATTCCTCTCGAACGTCCTTCTGGTTGTTCTCCTGATTATTCGGCACTTCATTCGTTTGGTTGCGTTTGTTATGTTTTGCTTGCCCCTCGTGAACGCACCAAACTGACCGCTCAGTCTGTTGAGTGTGTATTTCTCGGATATAGTGATGAGCATAAGGGCTATCGTGCTGGGATCCTATCAGTCGTCGAATGTGTATTTCCCGGGATGTGACATTTGATGAGTCTCGTCCTTTCTACCCACGCCCATCTTCCTCGTCCTTTTCCATAGAGGACATCTCATTTCTTACATTTCTGGATACGCCTCCCTTCGTGCCCAGTATTCCTACACCTCGTCCCACTATTACAAATCTGACCCCGTCCTCTCCTACGGTTTCTTCTCCTCCATCATCTTATGACTCCCCACCTTCATCACCGATACCTTCCTCTTCTCCACCTTCATAATCAATACATTCCTCTTCTCCACCTTCATCACCGATACATTCCCCGTCTCCACCTCCAGTGATTCCACCTCTTCCCTCATTCCCTTTCCATTATACCCGTCGTCCACGTATTGTGGATGAGTCTACTGATGTTCCCTCTACTTCTAGTGTGTCATCTTCCTCCTCTCAGCCGACTTATGGTCTTCGTTCTCGGCCTTGCCCGCGTCCTGATCGGTATTCTCCTTCTCACTATGGTCTTTCGACCGTTCTTGAGCTGACTTATTATCGAGATGCTGTTGTTCATCCTGAATGGCAGTTTGCGATGGCAGAGGAGATTGCTGCCCTTGAGCGCACCAACACATGGGATCTGGTTTCTCTTCCTCTTGGTGTTCGTCCCATCACTTCTAAGTGGGTCTATAAGATAAAGACTCGCTCTGATGGTTCTCTTGAGCGTTATAAAGCTCGTCTTGTGGCTCGTGGCTTTCAGCAGGAGCACGGTCGTGATTACAATGAGACTTTTGCTCCTGTGGCCCATATGACCAGTATCCGCACACTTCTCGCTGTGGCCTCTGTTCGCCGTTGGTCTGTGTCATAGATTGATGTGAAGAATGCCTTTCTAAATGGTGAGTTGCGTGAGGAGGTTTATATGCAACCAACACCTGGGTATTCTGTTCCTGATTGCATGGTTTGCCGTCTTCGTCGCTCTCTCTATGGCCTTAAGCAAGCCCCCCCCCCCCCCGTGCCTGGTTTGAGTGCTTCGCCTCTGTAGTGACTGCCGCTGGTTTCTCGCCCAGTGCTCATGATCCAACGCTGTTTGTCCACCTTTCTGCTCGTGGGAGGACTCTTCTCCTTCTATATGTTGATGACATGATCATCACTGGCGACGATTCTGAGTACATCGCCTTTGTCAAGGCCCGTCTTAGTGAGCAGTTTCTTATGTCTGATCTTGCTCCTCTTCGTTACTTTCTTGGGATTGAGATTTCCTCCACCTCTGATGGCTTTTTTATTTCCCAAGAAAAGTATATCCAGGATCTTCTTGCTCATGCGGCTCTTAGTGATGAGCGCACTATTGAGACTCCTATGGATCTTATTGTTCACCTTCGTGCTTCTGATGGCGAGCCCTTGTCTGATCCGACTCGTTATTGTCATCTTGTTGCGAGTCTTGTCTATCTCCCTGTCACTCGTCCGGATATCTCCTATCATGTCCATATCCCGAGTCAGTTTGTTTCTTCTCCTACTTCGGTTCACTATAGTCACCTTCTTCATGTTCGACGATATCTTCATAGCACAATCTCTCACCGTCTTTTCTTTCCTCTTTCCAGCTTGTTACAGCTTCAGGCCTATTCAGATGCTACCTGGGCTAGTGATCCTTCAGATTGCCGTTCACTTTCTGCTTATTTTGTCTTTCGTGGTGGTTCTCTCATTGCCTGGAAGACAAAGAAATAAATTGCAGTTTCCCGTTCGAGTGCAGAGGCTGAGTTGCGAGCTATGGCTCTTCCCACGGCAGATGTGACTTGGCTACGGTGGTTACTTGAGGATTTTGGTGTTTCTGTTACTACACCTACTACTCTCTTGTCAGATAGTACATGTGTTATCAGTATTGCACGGGACCCTGTGAAGCATGAGCTTACCAAGCATATTGGTGTTGATGCTTTCACTGTGTGCGCTGGAGTGCAAGACCATGTTACTGCTCTTCAATGTGTGCCTTCGGAGTTACAACTGGTGGACCTCTTCACGAAGGCCCAGGCTAGAGCGCAACATAGATTTTACCTCTCCAAACTCAGTGTTGTGGATCCACCATGAGTTTGAGGGGGGGGGGGATGTTAGAGTTATATGTATTGTAGCCTTTTGGTCTTTTGCATTCTGGCCTTTGGCCTTCCCCTGTACATGTGTATATGATGGCTTTTAGCCTCTTGGTAATATCAAGTTGCATATTCCTAATAGAAGTTTCTGCGATCTCTTCCTAAAGCTTGGATTACTCATATTAAGTGTAGCAAAATGTGGATAGTGGTTTTTTTACACACTTTTCTTGAACTGAAAGTAGGACTATTGTTTGGTGGGGCTCAGGGTCACCGGATACAATTCATCTTTGGAAAGTAGATTTTGACCTGGACTATGTTTGAGTAATACAAGTGTTTACCCACAAAAATGAAACATTAAGATCCATGCAAAAAATTATATTTATCAAAACTCTTAGAATAAGTTGTGCATTACTTTTTGTTCCCAGTAGATGAACGAATTATTACAACAAAGTGATGTTTTCTATATTCATATGAACCTATTTCTTCTCAGTCGACTGTGGCGTATTGCATTTTGTATTACATGCATGAAGATATTTCTATAACATGGCTTTTATAGAATGATCGATACCTTCTAAATTTCTTTTATAAAATAGACTCGGAAGTACTACCTCTGTAACTCATGAACTGCAAAAACGTCCTACATTAATATTTTTGAACCACAAAAACGGTCTATATTAAGTTCCAAAGGGAGTGGTTAGTTTCAAGTTGACTAAGACATACACTCCAGACTAAACAAGACGTAAATAGAATAGCTATGCAACTATTAACCCAAGACCATGTGGACTCCAGTCTTCCAGAACAACTACGCGTGCAGATGCACGATGTTTCATTAATTCGTTTCACCGAACATGTGTTGCAACACACTGGACGTGGTTATCCCATCTTCGTCATTACCAAAACGGCTGGTTGGGACGAAGCAAAATGCAATCTGCTCTGGCCGGCGTCACCAACCCCCACTCAACGCCACCGGCTTTTGAATTGCCACAAACCTGATCGGCCAGACTGGACCCTTTCTTCCCCTTTGTATGACCATCAGTGAAACTAAAGTCCTTCTGTTTCCGACCAACAGGTGACTCGGTAAAAAGGTTGTGTGAACATCTTGCATGATGTAAACGCCCCACACACGAACATCATCACTTATGTTGCGTCTTCTAGTTAAAAAGTGAAATCACCGAACTTAAACATAAACATAATCATCAAAAAGGCATTGTTATCAGGGTGATAATTTGACTAGCATGCTTTGGCATTGATTATCGGCGGAGACCTCTTCCAAGATTTCTTTAACCTTTGTGTCCAAGCGTAGTAAAGTCTGAGATGAAGTTTATAATACGTAAAGTTGAGTGGTTTCTGTGACTGAATACCTTGTTTCTTGAGTCCTAAATATTTCATATAACCGATAGCACCACCGAGAGCTATTTATCGTTTTCGAGGCTTGGGGAAGTGGTGTGGAGATATCCTAGATTAAGGGTGTCGAAGGGGGGCACGGGAGTCCAAGGTTGGTCCAAACCTTGGGCATAAGGGCCATTATTTGCATGTTGGCAATCCGTAATACCATGTGTTCACAATTTTGTTTCGCCTTTTCATAAAATAACCGAATTTAGGTTTGAAGGGTAATTTCATATTCCCATGTACTCAAGAAAGTGAAACAGTTTCCGTGTTTGGAGAAAATGGGCTGAAATGAGTCGTAAAGGCATTGCTAGGTGTTGAAACT
Organism: Triticum urartu; assembly: GCF_056163025.1. Lineage (NCBI taxonomy): Eukaryota > Viridiplantae > Streptophyta > Magnoliopsida > Poales > Poaceae > Triticum > Triticum urartu. The sequence continues at coordinate 528,789,250 of NC_141877.1, read as the reverse complement.
AGCCATTACTGGTAGACATATAGTGACTAATTTTGGATGGCCGGCTCCCGCATCCGTGTCTGCAGACTGGTCTTCCCTGTCCGCGAATACTAATGAGGTGCCGATTTGCGAGTCAACGTTGAAGATGGCCTTAGAACAAAATACTCGATGAGTACTTTTGCAGTAGGCAATGGGCACTGACGTTGGCACTGATCACTAGAATTTTAGCATTAGATAAGCATGGTTTTGGTAGAGGCGGCGAATCCCGGTTTGCTAAAACAGGTGAAAGATTCTAAATCATGGTTGTAAAGAGATGTCCGCATACATATAAGATAAACATGACTTCGCGTAGAGAGACGGCCAACGTCTATCCTTTGATGGAAAATATATATTTGATGGTGGTCATAAAGGCATGCCCGCATACACATACGATGCATCAGTTTATGGGTTTTGACGAGGATAGAGACCAGTGATCTTCATGAACATCATTTGCCATCATTCAGTGCGTCGTAATCATCAAACGCAGCGCAGACGAACCTGCCGGCCGTGAGGTGAGGATATATCATCAGTTGCTGAAGAGTTTGGGTGCAAATAGAACTTGTGCAACCGAAAGCAATTTTTACTTTTTTGAAATAAAGGCAAAAGATTTGCCTCATCCAATGTGTTAGTTTAATGTGCCTTTCTCCTTTGCGTTCTCTTTTGCATGCTGTCAGTGTCACGCATGTTGATCCACCATGCATGAATAAATAAACCTGACTCGTTCCTGGAAAATTCTACCCCAGTTTGGCATGCTTGTTTCCATTACCCGAATCCGCAACCAGTTTGGCATGCAAAGGTCATAGCAGAATATTCTAGAGACGGCGCCGTCACATGTCTACTCTACTAGGATAGTACTCCTTCCAGGAGGAAGACCACGGCCAGTCGTTGTCGGAGCCTCAGAGGTTGACAAAAGTAATCTCATCATGGGTCGGCCGGAATAAACATTACGAAAAAATAGGCATGGTTGTCCTTTTTCTTTTGACGGGAAAATAGGTCCGGTCGTCAGTTTGAATTTAGAGCAAAGAGATTCTATTTTCGTCTCTTCCAGGAGAAACGTCGACCAGTATATACTACAGTATATGCCTAAGAAATAATTTTCTCCACCTAATCATATATAAAACACCCTCGTCAAAATCAACGAATGATCCCTTGCTTGCGCAGAAATTGACCAAGGAGTGGTCGTCACCTCACATAATCTATATAGTTTTACCTTTCTTTTTGATGAAGACGGCTGCCTACGCTTTTTTGACGATATCCAAACGCGAACAAGTTAATGAGGACTGATGGTCATAGTCTAGGAAAATTCGAGTGACACAACTGCAGACGATGACTCTATCTTGTTTCCTTTGGCGAGCGCGTTCAGCCGAGCCATAACCAATTGATTTGTGTTATTAGGTGTGGTAGCCTGGTAGGTGCATCCATTTGGCACGGTAATCTTGAACACGGGTTTTGTTGATTCCCGGTCGTCGTAGAATTTCTTAGTTCTCGGACGACGTCCAGTGTACATTTGGCATGGTAATTTTGAACTCAGTTTTGTTAAAACAAGACGTCACTAAATAACTATGGGACTTTTAACCCAAGACCATGTGTACTCCAGTCTTCCAGAACAACTACGCATGCAGATGCCTCATGTTTTATCCCACAAAAATGAAAAAGAGATGCACCATGTTTTGTTAATTCGTTTCACCGAACATCCGTACATGTGTTGCAACACTGGACGTGGTTATCCCATCTTCGTCATTACCATAACGGCTGGCCGGCGTCACCAACCCCCACTGAACGCCACCGGCTTTTGAATTGCCTCAAACCTGAACGGCCAGACTGGACCCTTTCTTCCCCTTTGGATAGCCATCGGTGAAATTAAAGTCCTTTTGTTTCCGACCAAGAAGCGACTGGGTAAAAAGGTTGTGTGAACGTCGAATACATGATGTAAAAGTTCCCACACATGTACATCATCACTTATGTTGCGTCTGCTAGTTAAAGAATAAAATCACCGAACTTAAACAACAAGATAATCAAGAAAAGTGGATTGTTATCGGCACGATAGTTTTACTAGAATGCTCCCGCAATCGGCGGAGACCTCTTGCCAAGATTTCTTTATCCAAGGGTAAAGTTTCAGACAAAGTTTCTAATATAGAAAGTTGAGGAGTGGTTTCTGTGACTGAATACCTTATTGTTTCTCGAGTCCTAAATTCTTAATATAACCGACAGCGCCACCGAGTGCTAATTATCGTTGTCTAGGCTTGGGGAAGTGGAGATATCCTAGATTAAGGGCACCGAAGGGGGCACAGGAGTCCAAGCTCGGTCAAAATCTTGGGCATAGGGGCCATTATTTGCATGTTCACAATCTGTAATACCATTTGTTTCACCCTTCTATTAAAAAACCAAATTCAAGTTTGAAGTGTAATTTCATATTCCCATGTACGCAAGAATGGGAAACAATTTCCGTGTTTGAAGAAAATAGGCTGAAATAAGTCATAACCAATACTTTTGTAAGGCACAAAATACACTTTCTACCTACCTCTCTCTGAAGAGGCTTATGAGGAGAAAACATGGACATCTGTCATTTCCCCTTAGGAGCAAAGCCTACAAACTCCTGTCTGGCACATATGATACCCAACCCCTCTTTAAAGACGATAAAGGGGTTTCCCACACTTTACACTATAAAGCAATCATCCCATACAACCAGCTTGCTGGGGCGCTGCACATACAAGGCCAAACGAAAAACAAGAAAAAGAAAGAGAAACAAATGCCGACACCGGCAGATCAACGAAGCGAAGATGGTCAACAACCGCTACACCTTCTGGAGAAGTTCTACCGCACACCTATCACTCCAAAGCGTCGCGTACCGAGCAACACCTTCAAGAAGGAATGCGAGGATGACGCTGTGGCTGCCCAGACTAGTCCTAGGGTTTCCCCCGGTATGCGGAGGACAGTAGAGGAGGGGCATACCCGCCCTTCAGGAAGGCCCGGCGTCGCCGCGTCGGCGCCGGAAGAGCCGCCAGGGATTTCTCCCGGCCCAAACACCCACCACCACACCGGGCGATCCAAAGTGCACCGCCCAAATTGCGCCCACCAGCATGTGCCACTAGGGTCACCAAACCAACTTCATCGTCTCACTGAGGCCACCGACAAGAGACCTGGAGGACGAAAGAGGAAAGAATGGGCTTAGGGGCATTTGCAACACAGCTGAGGGGAGGGGACCTCCTCCATCGCCGTCGCAGAGCCGACCGGATGCAGCGACAGGGGCCTGCCAGGCCCTGAGTCACCAGGCCGGACCCAAATGGGTCCGAACAGCCCCTGCCACCACACTACATCTCACCGGCCAACGAAGCCACCACCGCCCGCAGACCACCGCCACCTCATCACCATCACCACTCCTAGGAAATAGCTTATAGGTAGAATATTAGTAGTACTACTGGTTAAGTCCACGGCGCTACTGTTAAGTACCAGTAGCGCTGGGTGGAACAGGCGCTACTGGTACAACTTAGCAGCAGCGCGGGGTAGGCCACAAGGCGCTATTGTAAGTGGGCCACACCGCACCCCATGGCAGGAGATACGAGCCCACTTAGCAGTAGCGTGGGCACTCTCCCGGCACTACAGCTAATGGGCTTACCAGTAGCGCCGGCCTGTACCCCACGCTACTGCTAACGAGCCCTATCCTGTTCCTTTGCCCGCGGCCCCATTCTCTCCCTCATCACTCTCCCCTGACACTCTCTCACGCTGTCTCTCTGCCGCCACCTCGCTTGCCGCAGCCGTCGCCTGTCGTCGACCCCGAGGTATCTACGCCTCTCGCCTCCCTCCTCCGCTCCTCCCTCCTCTCGCTGCCCACTGTCCACACCCTCCCTCCTCCTCCTCCTCTCGCCACCCTCCTTCCTCCTCTCGCCGCCCTCCTCCCTCCTTCCCTCCCTCTCTCATCCGTCCCTCCACCCCCGCCCCTCTGTTCTTGTAGACAGTAGGTTTAGCAATGTTTTTTAATACATGTAGATTATTTGAATGGAGTAGAAAATATTCAATAAATGTAGGTATTTTGAATAGAGTAGAAAAGTTCCAGTAAATGTAGGTGTTTTGAATAGAATAGAGTAGAAAATTAGAAAATGATCAGTAAATGTAGGTATTTTGAACCAAATACCTTGAAGTATTTTAGGTATCAAATAAAATATAGAAATGTTGTTGCCAATTATATTGTGAAATATTTTTATTTCATTCTCACATTGCCAAATTTAGAGAGAGAGGGAGAGACCTACTTTCTTGAGAAACTAGGGTATTTAGTTATGCTTGTTGTCCAAATGAAATGTTAGGGTTGTAAGATATATTGAAATGTTTTGTCAATATAGAACCATTGAAATGCAATGAGCGCCAAGTTTGAGATTTTCTATAGAAATTCTCATGTGTGAATGCTCATGTGTGGTGCAAGGTACATCACCAACGAGCCAGTCCACGACGCCCAGAAGATCACCAAAGACACCCGCATTGTCGACAACCATTGTCTATAGTGAGTAAACATAGTCTATGTGGTTTCTTAAATACGAAAATGAAGGATATGTGCTTGCCCTAGTGGCCTATGTTTGCAGGGAACACCTCCGAGTTGCCTATGTTCTATCGGAGTGTTGATTCATTTCCGTTCTGGCAAATTTCAGGCACTCGATATGTCCTATTTTAGCAGAGGTCATGCCGGAATTTGGGGTTGACTTTAAGTCTGTCGGGGCTCCATACATGACGGTCAAAAAATCAATGAGGCAGAGTGTCCACGGTATATGAAAGAAGTGTTGGGGAATGCAGTATTTCAAAAAATTTACCTACGATCACGCAAGATCAATCTAAGAGATACATAGCAACGAGAGGGGAGAGTGTGTCTACGTACCCTCGTAGACCGAAAGCGGAAGCGTTAAGTAACACGGTTGATGTAGTCGAACGTCTTCGCGATCCAACCGATCAAGCACCAACGCATGGCACCTCCGCGATCTTCACATGTACAACTCGATGACGTCCCTCGTACTCTTGATCCAGCTAAGGCCGAGGGAGAGTTTCATCAGCATGACGGTGTGGTGACGGTGATAATGTAGTTACCGGCATAGATCTTCGCCTAAGCACTTCAATGATATGACCGAGGTGTGTTTCTGTGGGGGGGGGGGCACCGCACACGGCTAAGAGAAACTTTGGTGTGCCTTTGGGGTGTCCCCCTCCCATGTATATAAAGGGGGAGGGAGGAGGAGGCCAGCCAAGGGGAGGAGGCGCGCCAAGGGGGGGGGGGCAATCCTACTCCAAGTAGGATTCGCCCCCCCTTTCCTATTCCAACTAGGAGAAGGGGGAAGGAGATGGAGGAGAGAAGGAAAGGGGGGCCGGCCCCCGTAGTCCAATTCGTTTTGGGCTAGGCGGGCGCGCGCCACCTCTTGGCCTTCGTGCTCTCTTCCACTACTAGGCCCATGAGGCCCAATAACCCCCTAGGGGGTTCCGGTAATCCCCCGGTACTCCGGTAAATACTCGATACACCTCGGAACCATTCTAGTGTCCGAATAGTCATCCAATACATCAATCTTTATGTCTCAAACATTTCGAGACTCCTCGTCGTGTCCATGATCTCATCCGGGACTCCGAACTATCTTCGGTACATCAAAACACATAAACTCATAAATACAGATCGTCATCGAACGTTAAGCGTGCGGACCCTACGGGTTCGAGAACTATGTAGACATTACCGAAACTCATCTTTGGTCAATAACCAATAGCGGAACCTAGCTGCTTATATTGTCTCCTACATATTCTACAAAGATCTTTATCGGTCAAACCGCATAACAACACACGTTGTTCCCTTTGTCATCGGTATGTTACTTGCCCGAGATTCGATCGTCGGTATCATCATACCTAGTTCAATCTCGTTACCGGCAAGTCTCTTTACTCGTTCCATAATGCATCATCCCGTAACTAACTCATTAGTCACATTGCTTGCAAGGCCTATAGTGATGTGCATTAACGAGAGGATCCAGAGATACCTCTCCGACAATCGGAGTGGCAAATCCTAATCTCGATCTATGCCAACTCAACAAACACCATCGGAGACACCTGTAAAGCATCTTTATAATCACCCAATTACGTTGTGACGTTTGATAGCACACTAAGTGTTCCTCCGGTATTCGGGAGTTGCATAATCTCATAGTCATTGGAACATGTATAAGTTATGGAGAAAGCAATAGCAATAAACTAAACGGTCATAATGCTAAGCTAACAGATGGGTCACATGTCAATGATACGTCTCCAACGTATCTATAATTTTTGATTGTTCCATGCTATTATATTATCCATCCAGGATGTTTTATATGCATTTATATGCTATTTTATATGATTTTTGGGACTAACCTATTAACCTAGAGCCACTTCCAGTTTCTGTTTTTTCCTTGTTTTTGAGTATTGCAGAAAAGGAAAACCAAACGGAGTCCAATTGACCTGAAAATTCACGAAGATACTTTTTGGACCAGAAGAAGCCCACAGAGTAACTGAGATGGGCCAGAAGAGTCCCGAGGCACCCACGAGGGTGGGGGCGCGCCCCCTACCTCGTGGCCGCCTCGTGGACCCTCCTGACTTGTTCCCGACGCCAACACCTCTTATATATACCTAAACTTTCAGAACATAACCTAGATCGGGAGTTCCACCGGCGAAAGCCTCCGTAGCCACCGAAAACCAATCTAGACCCATTCCGGCACCCTGCCGAAGGGGGGAATCCCTCTCCGGTGGCCATCTTCATCATCCCGGCGCTCTCCATGATGAGGAGGGAGTAGTTCACCCTCGGGGCTGAGGGTATGTACCAGTAGCTATGTGTTTGATCTCTCTCTCTCTCTCTCTCTCTCGTGTTCTTGATTTGGCACGATCTTGATGTATCGCGATCTTTGCTATTATAGTTGGATCTTATGATGTTTCTCCCCCTCTACTCTCTTGTAATGGATTGAGTTTTCCCTTTGAAGTTATCTTATCGGATTGAGTCTTTAAGGATGTGAGAACACTTGATGTATGTCTTGCATGTGCTTATCTGTGGTGACAATGGAATATCATGTGATCCACTTGATGTATGTTTTGGTGATCAACTTGCAAGTTCCGTGACCTCGTGAACTTATGGATAGGGGTTGTCACACGTTTTCGTCTTGACTCTCCGGTAGAAACTTTGGGGCACTCTTTGAAGTTCTTTGTGTTGGTTGAATAGATGAATCTGAGATTGTGTGATGCATATCGTATAATCATACCCACGAATACTTGAGGTGACATTGGAGTATCTAGGTGACATTAGGGTTTTGGTTGATTTGTGTCTTAAGGTGTTATTCTAGTATGAACTCTAGGATAGATTTAACGGAAAGAATAGCTTCGTGTTATTTTACTACGGACTCTTGAATAGATCGATCAGAAAGGATAACTTTGAGGTGGTTTCGTACCCTACAATAATCTCTTCGTTTGTTCTCCGCTATTAGTGACTTTGGAGTGACTGTTTGTTGCATATTGAGGGATAGTTATATGATCCAATTATGTTATTATTGTTGAGAGAACTTGCACTAGTGAAAGTATGAACCCTAGGCCTTGTTTCAACGCATTGCAATACCGTTTATGCTCACTTTTATCATTAGGTACCTTGCTGTTTTTATATTTTCAGATTACAAAAACCTATATCTACTATCCATATTGCACTTGTATCACCATCTCTTCGCCGAACTAGTGCACCTATACAATTTACCATTGTATTGGGTGTGTTGGGGACACAAGAGACTCTTTGTTATTTGGTTGCAGGGTTGTTTGAGAGACCATCTTCATCCTATGCCTCCCACAGATTGATAAACCTTAGGTCATCCACTTGAGGGAAATTTGCTGCTGTCCTACAAACCTTTGCACTTGGAGACCCAACAACGTCTACAACAAGAAGGTTGTGTAGTAGACATCAAGCTCTTTTTTGGCGCCGTTGCCGGGGAGGTTAGCGCTTGAAGGTATATCTTTAGATATTGCAATCGAATATTTTTGTTTCTTGCTTTATCACTAGTTTAGTCTATAAAAGAAAACTACAAAAAAATGGAATTAAGGGTACCTCATATGCTTCATCTTCTTAATATCTTTCATGAAAATAAGGATTCAGATAATTGTGCCAAAATGCTAGAAGAGGAATGTATTAAAATGTTTGGCACTAGATCTTTGGATGATGAACATGATTGCAATGTTGTTAGTATGGATTCTTTGAATATCCATGATGCTAATGATATGCAAAGCCACAAGCTTGGGGATGCTATGTTTGATGAAGATGACATTTTTTGTCCCCCAAGTTTTGATGAGCAAATTTATTTTGATGATAGCATGCCTCCTATTTATGATGATTATATTGATAAAAGTGGGTTTGGAAGAGTGTCAACTTTAGGAAGTAATGATCCCACTATTTTGGAGGGTGTTGAATCTTATTGTGATAATTATGAAAGTGGGTTTGGAGAGGTCATGACTTTAGTTAATGTTAATCCCACTATTTTGGAAGAGTGTCAACTTTTCATACATGTGGATCGTGTGAAGAATATGTTTTGTGATAGCTATATTGTTGAATTTGCTTATGATCCTACTGTTGGGGAACGCAGTAATTTCAAAAAAAATTCCTAAGCACACGCAAGATCATGGTGATGCATAGCAACGAGAGGGGAGAGTGTTGTCTATGTACCCTCGTAGACCGAAAGCGGAAGCATTAGCACAACGCGGTTGATGTAGTCGTACGTCTTCACGATTCGACCAATCAAGTACCGAACGTACGACACCTCTGAGTTCAGCACACGTTCAGCCCGATGACGTCCCTCGAACTCCGATCCAGCCGAGTGTTGAGGGAGAGTCTCGTCAGCACGGCGGCATGGTGATGATGTTGATGTTCTACCGACGAAGGGCTTCGCCTAAGCACCGCTACAGTAATATCGAGGGGGACTATGGTGGAGGGGGCACCGCACACGGCTAAAAGATCAAATGATCTATTGTTGTGTCTATGGGGTGCCCCCCTGCCCCCGTATATAAAGGAGCAAGGGGGGTGCGGCCGGCCAGGGAGGAGGCACGCCAGGAGGAGACCTACTCCCACTGGGAGTAGGACTCTCCCCTTTCCTAGTTGGATTAGGACTTGGGAAAGAGTGGAGGAGAAGAAGGAAGGGGGGGGGGGCGCCGCCCCCTCTGCTTGTCCTATTCGGACTGGGGGGGCCCAGCCCTAGCCGCCTCTCCTCTCTTCCACCTAGGCCCACTAAGGCCCATTAAGTCCCCGGGGGGTTCCGGTAACCTCCCGGTACTTCGGTAAAATCCCGATTTCACCCGGAACACTTCCGATATCCAAACATAGGCTTCCAATATATCAATCTTCATGTCTCGACCATTTTGAGACTCCTCGTCATGTCTGGGATCACATCCGGGACTCCGAACAACCTTCGGTACATCAAAACATATAAACTAATAATATAACCGTCATTGCAAACTTTAAGCGTGCGGACCCTACGGGTTCGAGAACTATGTAGACATGACCGAGACATGTCTCCGATCAATAACCAATAGCGGAACCTGGATGTTCATATTGGCTCCCACATATTCTATGAAGATCTTTATCGGTCAGACCGCATAACAACATACGTTGTTCCCTTTGTCATCGGCATGTTACTTGCCCGAGATTCGATCGTCGGTATCTCAATACCTAGTTCAATCTCATTACCGGCAAGTATCTTTACTCGTTATGTAATACATCATCCCGCAACTAACTCAACTCATTAGTTGCAATGCTTGCAAGGCTTAAGTGATGTGCATTACTGAGAGGGCCCAGAGATACCTCTCCGACAATCGGAGTGACAAATCCTAATCTCGAAATATGCCAACCCAACAAGTACCTTCGGAGACACCTGTAGAGCACCTTTATAATCACCCAGTTACGTTGTGACGTTTGGTAGCACACAAAGTGTTCCTCCGGTAAACGGGAGTTACATAATCTCATAGTCATAGGAACATGTATGAGTTATGAAGAAAGCAATGGCAACATACTAAACGATCAGGTGCTAAGCTAACGGAATGGGTCATGTCAATCACATCATTCTCCTAATGATGTGACCCCGTTAATCAAATGACAACTCATGTCTATGGTTAGGAAACATAACCATCTTTGATCAACGAGCTAGTCAAGTAGAGGCATACTAGTGACAATCTGTTTGTCTATGTATTCACACATGTATTATGTTTCCGGTTAATACAATTCTAGCATGAATAATAAACATTTATCATGATATAAGGAAATAAATAATAACTTTATTATTGCCTCTAGGGCATATTTCCTTCAGTCTCCCACTTGCACTAGAGTCAGTAATCTAGATTACACAGTAATGATTCTAACACCCATGGAGCCTTGGTGTTGATCATGTTTTTCTCGTGGAAGAGGCTTAGTCAACGGGTCTGCAACATTCAGATCCGTATGTATCTTGCAAATTTCTATGTCTCCCACCTAGACTAAATCCCAGATGGAATTGAAGCGTCTCTTGATGTGCTTGGTTCTCTTGTGAAATCTGGATTCCTTTGCCAAGGCAATTGCACCAGTATTGTCACAAAAGATTTTCATTGGACCCGATGCACTAGGTATGACACCTAGATCGAATATGAACTCCTTCATCCAGACTCCTTCATTTGCTGCTTCTGAAGCAGCTATGTACTCCGCTTCACATGTAGATCCCGCCACAACGCTTTGTTTAGAACTGCACCAACTGACAGCTCCACTGTTTAATGTATACACGTATCCGGTTTGCGATTTAGAATCGTCCGGATCAGTGTCAAAGCTTGCATCAACGTAACCGTTTACGATGAGCTCTTTGTCACTTCCATAAACGAGAAACATATCCTTAGTACTTTTCAGGTATTTCAGGATGTTCTTGACCGCTGTCTAGTGATCCACTCCTGGATTACTTTGGTACCTCCCTGCTAGACTTATAGCAAGGCACACGTCAGGTCTGGTACACAGCATTGCATACATGATAGAGCCTATGGCTGAAGCATAGGGAACATCTTTCATTTTCTCTGTATCTTCTGCAGTGGTCGGGCATTGAGTCTTACTCAACTTCACACCTTGTAACACAGGCAAGAACCCTTTCTTTGCTTGATCCATTTTTAACTTCTTCAAAACTTTGTCAAGGTATGTGCTTTGTGAAAGTCCAATTAAGCGTCTTCATCTATCTCTATAGATCTTGATGCCCAATATATAAGCAGCTTCACCGAAGTCTTTCATTGAAAAACTCTTATTCAAGTATCCCTTTATGCTATCCAGAAATTCTATATCATTTCCAATCAACAATATGTCATCCACATATAATATTAGAAATGCTACAGAGCTCCCACTCACCTTTTTGTAAATATAGGCTTCTCCAAAAGTCTGTACAAAACCAAATGCTTTGATCACACTATCAAAGCGTTTATTCCAACTCCAAGAGGCTTGCACTAGTCCATAAATGGATCGCTGGAGCTTGCACACTTTGTTAGCTCCCTTTGGATTGACAAAACCTTCCGGTTGCATCATATACAACTCTTCTTCCAGAAATGCATTCAGGAATGTAGTTTTGACATCCATTTGCCAAATTTCATAATCATAAAATGCGGCAATTGCTAACATGATTCGGACAGACTTAAGCATCGCTACGGGTGAGAAAGTCTCATCGTAGTCAATCCCTTGAACTTGTCGAAAACCTTTCGCAACAAGTCGAGCTTTGTAGACAGTAACATTACCGTCAGCGTCAGTCTTCTTCTTAAAGATCCATTTATTCTCAATTGCTTGCCGATTATCGGGCAAGTCAACCAAAGTCCACACTTTGTTATCATACATGGATCCCATCTCAGATTTCATGGACTCAAGCCATTTTGCGGAATCTGGGCTCACCATCGCTTCTTCATAGTTCATAGGTTCATCATGATGTAGTAGCATGACTTCTAGAACAGGATTACCGTACCACTCTGGGGCGGATCTTACTCTGGTTGATCTACGAGGTTTAGTAGTAACTTGATCTGAAGTTCCATGATCATCATCATTAACTTCATCACTAATTGGTGTAGGCATCACAGAAACCTGTTTCTGTGATGAACTACTTTCCAATAGAGGAGCAGGTATAGTTACCTCATCAAGTTCTACTTTCCTCCCACTCACTTCTTTCGAGAGAAACTCCTTCTCTAGAAAGGATCCATTCTTAGCAACGAATGTCTTGCCTTCGGATCTGTGATAGAAGGTGTATCCAACAGTCTCCTTTGGGTATCCTATGAAAACACATTTCTCCAATTTGGCTTCGAGCTTATCAGGTTGAAGCTTTTTCACATAAGCATTGCAGCCCCAAACTTTCAGAAATGACAACATTGGTTTCTTGCCAAACCATAGTTCATAAGGCGTCGTCTCAACGGATTTCGATGGTGCCCTATTTAATGTAATGCGGCCGTCTCTAAAGCATAACCCCAAAATGATAGCGGTAAATCTGTAAGAGACATCATAGATCGCACCATATCTAGTAAAGTACGACTACGATGTTCGGACACACCATTACGCTGTGGTGTTCCGGGTGGCGTGAGTTGCGAAACTATTCTGCATTGTTTCAAATGTAGACCAAACTTGTAACTCAAATATTCTCCTCCACGATCTGATCATAGAAACTTTATTTTCTTGTTACGATGATTTTCAACTTCACTCTGAAATTCTTTGAACTTTTCAAATGTTTCAGACTTATGCTTCATTAAGTAGATATACCCATATCTGCTTAAATCATCTGTGAAAGTGAGAAAATAACGATATCCGCCACGAGCCTCAACATTCATCGGACCACATACATCTGTATGTATGATTTCCAACAAATCTGTTGCTCTCTCCATAGTTCCGGAGAAGGGTGTTTTAGTCATCTTGCCCATGAGGCACGGTTCGCAAGTACCAAGTGATTCATAATCAAGTGGTTCCAAAAGTCCATCATTATGGAGTTTCTTCATGCGCTTTACACTGATATGACCTAAACGGCAGTGCCACAAATAAGTTGCACTATCATTATCAACTTTGCATCTTTTGGCTTCAACATTATGAATATGTGTATCACTACTATTGAGATTCATCAAAAATAGACCACTCTTCAAGGGTGCATGACCATTAAAGATATTACTCATATAAATAGAACAACCATTATTCTCCGATTTAAATGAATAACCATCTCGCATCAAACAAGATCCAGATATAATGTTCATGCTCAACGCTGGCACCAAATAACAATTATTTAGGTCTAATATTAATCCCGAAGGTAGATGTAGAGGTAGCGTGCCGACCGCGATCACATCGACTTTGGAACCATTTCCCACGCGCATCGTTACCTCGTCCTTTGCCAGTGTTCGCTTAATCCGTAGTCCCTGTTTCGAGTTGCAAATATTAGCAACAGAACTAGTATCAAATACCCAGGTGCTACTGCGAGCTCTAGTAAGGTACACATCAATAACATGTATATCACATATACCTTTGTTCACCTTGCCATCCTTCTTATCCGCCAAATACTTGGGGCAGTTCCGCTTCCAGTGACCAGTCTGCTTGCAGTAGAAGCACTCAGTTTCAGGCTTAGGTCCAGACTTGGGTTTCTTCTCCTGAGCAGCAACTTATTTGCTGTTCTTCTTGAAGTTCCCTTTCTTCTTCCATTTACCCTTTTTCTTGAAACTGGTGGTCTTATTGACCATCAACACTTGATGCTCCTTCCTGATTTCTACCTCTGCTGCCTTTAGCATTGCGAAGAGCTCGGGAATTTTTTTATACATCCCTTGCATATTATAGTTCATCATGAAGCTCTTGTAGCTTGGTGGAAGTTATTGGAGAATTCTGTCAATGACGCTATCATCCGGAAGATTAACTCCCAGTTGAATAAAGTGATTCCAGTACCCAGACATCTTGAGTATATGCTCACTGACAGAACTATTCTCCTCCATCTTGCAGCTGTAGAACTTATTGGAGACTTCATATCTCTCAATCCGGGCATTTTCTTGAAATATTAACTTCAACTCCTGGAACATCTCATATGCTCCATGACGTTCAAAACGTCGTTGAAGTCCCGGTTCTAAGCCGTAAAGCATGGCACATTGAACTATCGAGTAGTCATCAGCTTTGCTCTGCCAGACGTTCTTAACGTCGTCAGTTGCATCAGCAGCAGGCCTGGCACTCAGCGGTGCTTCCAGGACGTAATTCTTCTGTGCAGCAATGAGGATAATCCTCAAGTTACGGACCCAGTCCGTGTAATTGCTACCATCATCTTTCAACTTTGCTTTCTCAAGGAACGCATTAAAATTCGACGGAACAACAGCACGGGCCATCGATCTACAATCAACATAGAAAAGCAAGATACTACTAAGTTCGTGATAAATTTAAGTTCAATTAATCATATTACTTAAGAACTCCCACTTAGAAAGACATCCCTCTAATCTTCTAAGTGATCACATGATCCAAATCAACTAAACCATAACCAATCATCACGTGAAATGGAGTAGTTTTCAATGGTGAACATCACTATGTTGATCATATCTACTATATGATTCACGCTCGACCTTTTGGTCTCAGTGTTCCGAGGCCATATCTGCATATGCTAGGCTCGTCATGTTTAACCTGAGTATTCTACGTGTGCAAAACTGGCTTGCACCCGTTGTAGATGGACGTAGAGCTTATCACACCCGATCATCATGTGGTGTCTGGGCACGACGAACTTTGGCAACGGTGCATACTTAGGGAGAACACTTTTTATCTTGAAATTTAGTGAGAGATCATCTTATAATGCTACCATCAATCAAAGCAAGATAAGATGCATATAAGATAAACATCACATGCAATCAATATAAGTGATATGATATGGCCATCATCATCTTGTGCTTGTGATCTCCATCTCCAAAGCATCGTCATGATCACCATTATTACCGATGCGACACCTTGATCTCCATCGTAGCATCGTTGTCGTCTCGCCAATCTTATGCTTCCACGACTATCGCTACCGCTTAGTGATAAAGTAAAGCATTACAGGGTGATTGCATTGCATACAATAAGTCGACAACCATATGGCTCCTGCCAGTTGCCGATAACTCGGTTACAAAACATGAGCATCTCATACAATATAATTTAGCATCATGTCTTGACCATATCACATCACAACATGCCCTGCAAAAACAAGTTAGACGTCCTCTACTTTCTTGTTGCAAGTTTTACGTGGCTGCTACGGGCTTAGCAAGAACCGTTCTTACCTACGCATCAAAACCACAATGATAGTTTGTCAAGTTGGTGATGTTTTAACCTTCGCAAGGACCGGGCGTAGCCACACTCGGTTCAACTAAAGTTAGAGAAACTGACACCCGCCAGCCACCTGTGTGCAAAGCATGTCGGTAGAACCAGTCTCGCATAAGTGTACGCGTAATGTCGGTCCGGGCCGCTTCATCCAACAATACCGCCGAACCAAAGTATGACATGCTGGTAAGCAGTATGACTTATATCGCCCACAACTCACTTGTGTTCTACTCATGCATATGACATCTACGCATAAAACCTGGCTCTGATACCACTGTTGGGAATGTAGTAATTTAAAAAAATTCCTACGCACACACAAGATCATGGTGATGCATAGCAACGAGAGGGGAGAGTGTTGTCTACGTACCCTCATAGACCAAAAGCGGAAGCATTAGCACAACACAGTTGATGTAGTCGTACGTCTTCATGATTCGACTGATCAAGCACCGAAACTACGGCACCTCCGAGTTCTAGCACACGTTCAGCTCGATGACGATCCCAGGACTCCGATCCAGCAGAATGTCGGGGAAGAGTTCCGTCAGCATGACGGCGTGGTGACGATCTTGATGTTCTACTGTCGTAGGGCTTCGCCTAAGCACCGCTACAGTAATATCGAGGTGGACTATGGTGGAGGGGGGCACGACACACGGCTAAAAGATCAAACGATCTATTGTTGTGTCTATGGGGTGCCCCATGCCCCCGTATATAAAGGAGCAAGGGGGGTGCGGCCGGCCAGGGAGGAGGCGCGCCAGGAGGAGTCCTACTCCTATCGGTAGTAGGACTCCCCCCATTTCCTAGTTGGATTAGGACTTGGGAGGGGGAAAGAGTGGAGGAGAAGAAGGAAGGGGGGGGGGCGCCGTCCCCCTCTCCTTGTCCTATTCGGACTGGGGGGAGGGGGGCGGCCCAGCCCTAGCCGCTTCTCCTCTCTTCCACCTAGGCCCACTAAGGCCCATTAAGTCCCCGGGGGTTCCGGTAACCTCCCGGTACTTCGGTAAAATCCCGATTTCACCCGGAACACTTCCGATATCCAAACATAGGCTTCCAATATATCAATCATCATGTCTCAACCATTTTGAGACTCCTCGTCATGTCCGGGATCACATCCGGAACTCTGAACAACCTTCGGTACATCAAAACATATAAACTCATAATATAACCGTCATCGCAACTTTAAGCGTGCGGACCCTACAGGTTCGAGAACTATGTAGACATGACCAAGACATGTCTCCAGTCAATAACCAATAGCGGAACCTGGATGTTCATATTGGCTCCCACATATTCTACGAAGATCTTTATCGGTCAGATCGCATAACAACATACGTTGTTCCCTTTGTCATCGGTATGTTACTTGCCTAAGATTCGATCGTCAGTATCTCAATACCTAGTTCAATCTCATTACCGGCAAGTCTCTTTACTCGTTCTATAATACATCATCCCACAACTAACTCATTAGTTGCAATGCTTGCAAGACTTAAGTGTTGTGCATTACTGAGAGGGCCCAGAGATACCTCTCCAACAATCGGAGTGACAAATCCTAATCTCGAAATACGCCAACCCAACAAGTACCTTCGGAGACACCTGTAGAGCACCTTTATAATCACCCAGTTACGTTGTGACATTTGGTAGCACACAAAGTGTTCCTCCGGTAAACGGGAGTTGCATAATCTCATAGTCATAGGAATATGTATAAGTTATGAAGAAAGCAATAGCAACATACTAAATGATCGGGTGCTAAGCTAACGGAATGGGTTATGTCAATCACATCATTCTCCTAATGATGTGACACCGTTAATCAAATGACAACTCATGTCTATGGTTAGGAAACATAACCATCTTTGATCAACGAGCTAGTCAAGTAGAGGCATACTAGTGACAATCTGTTTGTCTATGTATTCACATATGTATTATGTTTCCGGTTAATACAATTCTAGCATGAATAATAAACATTTATCATGATATAAGGAAATAAATAATAACTTTATTATTGCTTCTAGGGCATATTTCCTTCACCTACATGTAATTATTATGAGGGGGGAACATATGCTTGTAGGAATTGCAATAATATCAAGTTTCCTCTCTATGTGTTGAAAATCTTGAAGATTTGCTTGTTTTACCTTCCTATGCATGTTGATTCTTATTCCCACAAGTTGTTTGCTTACAAAATCCCTATCCATAGGAAGAGGGTTAGACTTACATGTGCTAGTCATATTCTTCATGATGCTCACTTTATGTTTCAATTCTTATCTTTTATGTGAGCATCATTGAAATCATCATGTCTAGCTAGGGGCGTTAAACGTAAGCGCTTGTTGGGAGCCAACCCAATTTTATTTTTGTTCTTTGCTTCTTGCTCCTGTTTAGTAATAAATAATTCATCTAGCCTTCGTTTAGATGTGGTTTTATGTTTTAATTAGCGTTTTTGCCAAGTAGATCCTTTGGGAAGACTTGGGTGAAGTCTTTGTGATCTTGCTGTAAAAAAACAGAACTTTTGTGCTCACGAGATTAGCTGCCCTTTTTTTACTGGAGAGTGCGTTTAGGTTGATTCTTTTTGTAGATGATTAATAGACAAGTTCCTCAGGTCCACCAATTGATTTCAGAATTTTTGGAGTGACAAAAGTATTTGAATGATAGAGATTACTACAGACTGTTCTGTTTTTGAAAGATTCTGTTTTCATTGTGTTGTTTTGCTTATTTTGATGAATCTATGAGTAGTATCGGAGGGTATGAACCGTAGAGAAGTTGGAATGCAGTAGATATTACACCAATATGAATTTAGAATGATTTCACAACAGTACCTAAGTGGTGATTTATTTTCTTATACTAACGGAGCTTACAAGTTTTCTTTTAAGTTTTGTGTTGTGAAGTTTTCAAGTTTTGGGTGAAGATTCGATGGACTATGGAATAAGGAGTGGCAAGAGCATAATATTGGGGATGACCAAGGCACCCCAAGGTAATATTCAAGGACAAACAAGAGCCTAAGCTTGGGTATGCCCCAAATGGCATCCCCTCTTTCGTCTTCGTTCATCGGTAACTTTACTTCAGGCTATTTTTATTCACCACATGATATGTGTTTTCTTGGAGCGTCATTTTATTTTATTTTGTTTTGCTTTCTGTTTGAATATTATACCAAGATCTGAAATTATTACATGTTAGAGAGTCTTCACATAGTTGCATAATTATTCGACTACTCATTGATCTTCACTTATATATTTCATAGTAGTTTGTCATTTGCTCTAGTGCTTCACTTATATCCTTTTAGAGTACGGTAGTGCTTTTATTTTGAAGAAATAGATGAACTCTCGTGCTTCACTTATATTATTTTGAGAGTCTTTAGAACAACATGATAGTTTGCCTTGGTTGTGAAACTAGTCCTAATATGATGGGCATCCAAGATGGGTATTGTCGGGGGTTGGGTGCGACATATGCCAAAGGATGGCTTATCATGGTGGGGGCGAGTAGAACGTCGCCGGTGCCTGGAAACAAGATGAGGCGAAGACATGCATGCCGGCGAATCTTACCCAGCTGCAGGGCTCTCCGGGGAGATAATACCCCTACTGCTGCTCTGCGGGGTCTCCGCATGATCACTATGGCAAGGTGTTTACACAATTGCTCCTTGAGCTGTTTCCTAGAGGTAGGAGAGGGCAAGGCTGGCTCTCTCCTTCCTATATGATCTGGTCTAGTACTAATGGATTCCAACCCTTTGCATGGGTGCCCTGGGGGTTTATATAGGCCTACCCCCCAGGGGTACAATGGTAATCCGGCTGGACGCGGTCCCAGCCATCAGTCTCTCTGGCCGCCGTCTTGTCCGCCGACTCCTGGGGCCCGACGACTGGCCCGATACGGAGCCGACAGGCCGCGTCCGCCGCGGGCGGGTCTTGCCGGCTGCTGATTACTGTAGCCGTGTTTCTAATGACGCATGCTTCGTCATGGAGTCGTGGCAATAGCCCCGCCGCCTGGCGGGCGATCACTATTACCACTCTCCGTCACATCTGGTTAAT
Organism: Triticum urartu; assembly: GCF_056163025.1. Classification (NCBI taxonomy): domain Eukaryota; kingdom Viridiplantae; phylum Streptophyta; class Magnoliopsida; order Poales; family Poaceae; genus Triticum; species Triticum urartu. The sequence continues at coordinate 528,769,957 of NC_141877.1, read as the reverse complement.
GGCACGTGGGCCCCGGGGGAGGAGCTGGCCGACTCTCGGGGGCCAACTCCCGGCGGGTCCGACTTGTGGCGCACTGGCCGTCTTCTGGGATCCCGCTGGACGGTGGGACCCGCCGCCCAAAGGTCGTACAGACAAGCCGTCGTGGGCACAGGGTTCGGTCCACCGGTGCTGAGTTCAGGGCCAGCATGGCAATAGTGCCACACCGCACGGAGATCTCCGTGGGTACGGCGTACTGTGACCATGCTTGCCTTTGGAAAGGGGTGGGAGCAATCTTCACTGTAGCCACTCCCCTGTCCTGTCCCTCTTGATGAGGACGTGGGGTTTTGCTGGAGTCGCGGGCCGACTGCCCAAGGCCGGCTTCTTGGGAAGTCGTCAGTCGGGAGTCGGTTTGTCCTGAAGACGTCCCTGGGACTCGGCCGCGAGTGGCTAGTCGGCGGCCTTGCCGCCGACTCCTCAGAAGGCGGCTCTTTGTCCTAGGGTCTTGAGGGGCGCAGCCTGCCCCGATTTCTTGAAAGGTTCTGGGACTCGGGTTAGCCTACCCGTGGCCCATTACTCCGATAGTAGTCCCCGAAGCTGATGAGGCGCCGCGGACGATCGGCCGAGGAGCCTCAGCAGTTTCTCTTTCTGGGTGCCCGAGACATGGATCTTGCTTGACTTCTGCCGGGCCGGCTAGAAGGAGTCGGACTCGCCCAACTCTGACTCGCACAATATTTCGAATGTCGCAACGGGATCCAAGTAGCATGCTGGCTAAGCCTCCAGGCTGCCGCCCGTTCCGGGCCTGTCACGTGATGACACGCGGCCGGGCCAGTCTGCCAGCCTACACGCGTGACGGGACAGGCCCGTAGGCGGGGCCCGCCACTACCGCGCCTCGGCGCCCGAGCGGATCCGCTGCGGCCCAGGCAGACGATTGGGATTCCCGTGGAGTTACTGCGCGCAGTAGCTTTGTCATGGAAACGTGGGGGTCGTGGGGCCGTGGGCGCAGTAAATTCCATGACCGCCCCCTCGGCTTCGCAGCCCATGAGGCTATAAGTAGGGGGAGGAGGGGGCGTGGTGGAGCACGTGCGCCCCTTCTCCATGCTACCCCTAGCTCTTCTTCATCTTCTCCTTCTTCCTCGCACCGCCGCACGCCCAAGCTTTGCCGAACACCGCGGCGATCTGCTCACGATGAGTTCTTCTTCTGCCGCCGCGCCTCCCTCAGTGCATTCCGGCACCTGGGATGGCTCAGAAGTACCCACGACGACCACATCGAGTTCCTCCGCAAGACTCGTCGGCTTCCCGGCGAAGATTACGTGTGGGTACGCCTTGCGCCGAGGGGGGAGATCTCTCCGGCGCCGGAGGAGGGCGAGCGGGTTGTCTTCCGTTCGCACTACCTGCGCGGATTGGGGCTGCCGGCGAGTAGCTTCTTTCGCTCCTTCCTGGAGTTCTACGGCCTCCAGCTGCACCACGTCACGCCCAACACGGTGGTGCTGCTGTCCGCCTTCGTGGCCTTGTGCGAAGGCTTCCTCGGAGTGCTCCCCACCCTCGAGCTCTGGGGGGAATTCTTCTACTCCAAACTCGGCACTCAAGCTGCAGGCGTGCCGGCTTAGTGCGGCGCATTCATCGCCGTGCGGAGGTCGAGGGCTGACAACCCCTTCCCCGCCATCAAGCTGATAAAGTCGGTGAAGATGTGGCAGCGATCGTACTTCTACGTGAAGAGCCTCTCCACGGGGGGCGATTGGGTCAACCTGCCGGCTTTCGAAGCCGGCCCGCCGGCTGGGAGACTGCCCAACTGGTCGTTCCGGGCCATGTCGCTGACGCTTGCGGGAGCCAGCACCGTCGCGCGACTCCGAGTACTGACGCAGTCAGAGGGCCTGACTGGTCCGGACCTGCTGGCCGCCTTCATGGCGCGTCGAGTTCTCCCGCTCCAAGGCCGCCCCCACATGATATGCCAAATGAGCGGGCGCCGTGACCCGAGTCGGATGTGCAGCAAGGACATGCCTCACGAGGAGGTGGCCTACATGGTGAACTACCTCTCGGACAGCAAGCTCCTGGAGGAGCCGTATTCCCGCGCCAACCCCCCACCCACAGTGAGTTGCCTTTTCTTTCTTTGAATTGTGTTCTTTCTTGCCGAGTTTGTTTTGTGCGACCTGACCAGTCGGCTTTGGCCAGAATCCCCTCCTCCATCCACCAGCCAGCACCACGGGGCTGGTCCGCGAGTTCCTCGCCGACCGGGCGGAGAGCGATGTCGACGACCCCGATCTGGGGGCGGCAGCTTTGGAAGACGACGCCGAGGGAGGAGGCGGCCCGTGGCTTGGGTCCAGTCTAGAGGACTGGCCTGATGATGATGAGGAGGTCGCCCCCGTCACCGGCCAGGAGCCAGTCATCCCGGCGCGGGCTCTTCTGCCGCACCGAGTGCTCCAGGTGGTGGGAAAAAAACGTAGAGCCGTGCCAACCTTGTTCGGCAGTCGGCCGAAGAAGCCCAAGAGTTCGGCTGCGGCGGCCAAGCGGGACGAGGCGGCCGCGAAGGCAATCCGCTTCCGCAAGGAAGTAAAGAAGCCGCCACTGGTCTCCGCGTGAGTATCTCGTCTTAATGCTTTGTTCTTTCTTTGTAGCTTTTGTCTGAGTCTTTTACTTGCTTCCCTCGCTTCAGGGCTCCCCTCACTCTTGAGAGGGTTGTCGCCGCCTCCGTCATGGGGTCAGCGGAGACGTCCGCCACCACTCGGTAGATTGACCCCGCTGCCGACCTCCGGGAGACGACGGAGCGGAATGCGCAAGAGAAGCGCAACGAGGAAGAGGCCGCCCGCGTGGAGAAGGTGGAGGCCGATAAGGCAGAGGCCTCTGCCAAGAAGAAACTGGCGGAGGCCGAAGCCGTCGCCGCGACGAAGCGGCAGGCTGAGGAGGCCGCGCATCGCCAATCGGCAGTGTTTGTCACCCCGCTGAACTCTGTGCCGCCGCCTCCGGAGTTCACGGGGCAGACTGGGGAAGCCGGCGGCGAGAACCCCGTCATGGAGAGGGAAGGCGGCGACTCCTCCACGCTGGACGTGATCGTTCCGCCGCCGCCTCCGCCGCCGTCTGGGAGCGTGCAAGGCAAACAGCCAGCGGACCCTCCGGTGCCGCCGACTGAAGACGAGGCCGTGGCGAGGCTACTCCTTCAAGTTGGCTCGCCAACGCGCCGCCGTGTTGAGAAGGCGACCTCAGCGCCACGCCCCCTGGAGACCGGCACCGCCAGCTCGGTGATCCCGGATGCCGAAGCGACGAGCGCCGCGCCCATTGGGTGGGTGCGAGGAGGCGGCACAGGGCCGCTAAACCAGGCGTTTCTGGATGTCCAAACGAAGCTTCGAGCTGAGGGCGACGCCCACCATAACTGCACCAAGGCGTACCTGGCATCGCAGGCAGCCGTCCGGGTATGTTCTCTCTTTGGTCCTTGTTTTCTTGTTCCTCTCTGTGGGGGCACGCCAGCGCACCCACTGGGTGTAGTCCCCGAGTTTCGGGCTGGCTGCTAAGCAGGCGGCCCAGAACTTCAATTGGTGAGTTCCGGGTACTAACTTTTGTCTGGAATACTTGTCGCAGGACTACCACAACCTCCGCATTACTGCCTTCAACCGTAACGTTGAAGAGCTGGGCAAGCGGACCGCCGACTTGTCGGAGAGCCGGAGTGAGTCCTTTTTTCTTTTTTGCGGGGGCACGCTGGCGCACCCGCGGGCTGTAGTCCCCGAGATTCGGGCCGACTGCTGAGCAGTTGGGCCGGATCTCCCCGGCGACCTTCTTTATTGATGACTTAACGCCTTCCTTCTTCCTTCTCTTCAGAAGCCAACGCTGTTCTTCAACAGGAGCTGAGCGAAGCCAACTCTGCGTTGCGCGCCAAGGGGGAGGAGTGCAGCAAGCTCGCCACGGAGCGCGATCTGCTGGCCACGCAATTGGCAGAGCAGAGGGAGCTGCTTACGAAGATGCAGAAGGAGGCGGAAGAGGCGGAAGCCACCCTCCTGGCCGAAGTCGCGAGCGAGCGCTCCTCATGGAATGACAAAGAGGCAATGCTGGCCTCCGGCTTCCATGAGATTGAAGACATTGTTGATGGTGAGTTTCTTTACTTTCTTTCTTTGAGCTGCCGATTATAAGTCGTGCCAACTCCTGGTTCTTGACTTGCTTCTTCGTTTCTTCCGTCTTGGCAGACTTCTTTCCCAGGCATTCACAGGCTGCCATCCAAGCCATCGAGGCTGACCATGAAGGTCGGAGGGCGGAAGGCGCAGAGATTGCCGCCGACGCCCCCGAACCCTTGATGAGCATATCCTAAGCATCGAGGCTCGCCTTCGGCCGACTCACCGGATGCTGCGCCGACTTCAGCATGTCGGCGCCCAGGTGATTGCTACCCTGTGGCCGGACATGCAGGCCCCGCGCACCCCCAGTCGGACTGCCGACTGGCTGGAGGTCGCGGCTGGTTGTCTTGAGGCCTGGAACGGTTCCTCGGCCCGAGCTGGAGCGCGCTGGGCCTTGGAGTTCGTCAAGGCGTGGTATCCGGGGCTGGACCTAGACCGGCTGGCCACACTCCGGTCAGAGGCCCAGCCGTGGAAGACGCACTCGTCAAGCGTGCCGCGGCGATCGCCGAGTACACCGACACCAGCTTCTTCGTTCCCGAGCAGTCTGAAGACGGCGAGGAGGTACCAACGGAGTGGTTTGGGATGAACCCAGACTACGGCGAGGACTCGGCGGAGGTGATCGGCTCCAGCGTCGAGGAGGAAGGCGAGGCGGAGGACGGAGGCGAGATGGAAGCACCAGAAGACGGGGCAGACGGCCAGCCTCAGCTCGACCGCGCCTCCAGCAACGAGCCGCGTGCGACCGAGACGACTGCCGCCGGAGGCGATCAAGCCGAGACTGCTCGGCCGGCCGCCCCAACGCCTGATGCTGCCGCCTCCTCCGACCCTTCGAATCCGTCTGCCGCTTCCTAAGCTGTCGCCTTATCTTTGTTTTATCTGCTTTAGTAGTCTTTGAAGAACTTGTTAATTCTCACAATTCCACCCGCGGGGTGTACTTTGAACTTCTGCTCGAAGATTCGGCCAAGGGCCTATGCTATGTAAATATTTATCCAAATTCTATCTTTTCTTCCTCATAGCTCTTTTGGCCTTTTCCTTTGCCGCTTTCCCCTAGTTGCCTGTCTTGCCAGTCGGACAGCCGCTCTGCGGACTGCCGTTGGTTCAAATGCTTGGCTACTTTGGGAAGGCAGGTACTTTAGCCGTTTTAGAGTTTTTTAGCAATTTGGATAGAAAGCGGTGAGCCGACTGGTTTATAGTCGGGTTGTGAAAAGAAAAAGGAAGGCTAGAAGCCGTCTTGAGCTATGTTTTATGCTTTGGGTCCTTAGCCATTTTTCATGCGAGCGCCCATTCTGCCTTACTCCTGCCCACCGTACAGTCGCTCTGCGAGCTGTGGCTTCTGACAGGAGATGGCTTAGACGCCACACACTACTTGTCCGGCTGCAGGAAGCTTTTCATAGTGCAAGGCGGCAAGTCCCCAGGCCGACCTATCGAGCCCGGTGCCAAGCGGCATAACAAAGAGTAACATACTTGTAGGCATAATTTTTATCATATAGAGAAAAGAGGGCAGTCCCCGAGCTCGTCTCGGGGGGCCCGAAGTCTTGGTACTTTAATACAAAAGGTAGCGTGGTACATACTGCATCAACTGTAAAATCTTCGGAGGAGATTTGCATTCCATGGCCGCTCCGTCTCTTTGCCGGAGTCGTCCCTCTTGCGTGCTCGGGGCTTCTAAGCGTCAATCAGGTAGTAGGAGTCATTGCCCAGTACTTTGCTGATGATGAACGGGCCTTCCCAAGGTGCCGACAGCTTGTGCTGGCCGGCCGTTTGCTGGATCAGTTGGAGCACGAGGTCGCCCTCTTGGAAAGATCTTGGCTTGACCTTCCTGTTGTAGTATCGGCGCAGGCTCTGCTGGTAGATGCTGGACCGGCTGAGTGCCAACAGCCGGCCCGCTTCCAGCAGATCGACGTTGTCTTGACGTGCTTCTTCTGCTTCCTCCTTGGTGTACATGGTGACTCGCGGGGAGTCAAACTCTATCTCCGTTGGGATGACGGCTTCAGCACCGTAGACGAGGAAGAAAGGCGTGAAGCCGGTTGACTTGTTTGGAGTCGTGTGCAGACTCCAGAGGACGGCTGGCAACTCATCGAGCCAGCAGCCAGCCGAATGCTCGAGAGGCTCAACCAGCCGGGGCTTGATGCCGGACAGGATGAGGCCGTTTTCTCGCTCCACCTAGCCGTTTGACTGTGGATGAGCGACGGACGCTAGGTCCAGTCGGATGCCCTGTGTTGCGCAGAAACGGGCCAAGGCACCTTATGCAAAATTTGTGCCATTATCGGTGATGGTGCTGTGTGGTATGCCATACCGAATTGTGATATCGGAGATGAAAGTCACGGCAGTCGGACCGTTCAGTTTCTTGATTGGCTTCGCTTCTATCCACTTGGTGAACTTGTCCACTATGACGAGTAAGTGAGTTAAGCCACCTCGTGCCGTCTTGAATGGTTCCACCATGTCTAGACCCCAAACTGCGAAAGGCCAGGCAATGGGGATGGTCTTGAGTGCAGAAGCCGGCTGATGCGGCTTGGAGCGGAACTTCTGGCACCCTTTGCATTTTTGGACCAATTCCTTGGCCTCTTCTAAGGCAGTCGGCTAGAAGAAACCATGTCGAAAGGCTTTGGCGACGAGTGCTCTTGAAGCCGCATGGTGGCCGCACTCGCCTTGATGAATGTCTTTGAGGATCGCTTGGCCCTTCTCTGGCTCTACGCAGCGCTAGTAGACACCAGTGACGCTGCGCCTGACCAGCTCTCTGTTGACTATGGTGTAGGCTGCCACTCGATGTTGTACCTGCCGAGCTAAGGTCTCATTAGTTGGCAGCTCTTTGCTCACCAGAAATTTGAGCATGGGCTGGGCCCATGAGGGTGCTGCTATTTCTTCGACTGCCAGAACTGCGACTTGGACGAGGGCGGCTGGGCTGGGAGGCGGCGGGGTGGAATCAACAACCGCCTGCTGGGTTAATGAAGTCCCCGGGCCTACTAGCGCGACTCTTGGGCCAGGTTCTGGAGTCTTCGAGCCCGCCGCTGCAGTCCCCGGGCCGGGTTCTACAGTCCCTGGGCCGGCCTCGACTGTGGCGGTTTTGGAACCATCTGCTGAAATCCCCGTACCGTCTGCCGGGGCTCTGGAGTCGGATCCGACTTCTTCGGGAGGAGCCGGCATGAAGATGGAGTCTGATTCTGGTGAAGGCTTGACAGGCGGCTTGAGGAGGCATTGAAGGGCGACGCCGGATGGTATTGCTTGGCGGGTAGAGCCGATTCGTGCCAAGGCGTCTGCTTGGTCGTTGTCGTTTCTTGGCACATGGAGGAATTCGCACCCCTCGAAATACCCACTGAGTTGCTGCACGAGGAAACGGTAACTCGCCATGTTCGCATCCTTGGCGTCCCAGTCGCCAGACGACTGCTGGACCACTAAGTCCGAGTTGCCATAGCACGGGATCCGGCGAATGCCGAGTTCTTTGGCAAGCCGGAGCCCGTGAATGAGCGCCTCGTACTCGGCGACATTGTTGGAGGCGGCAAAATGGATTTGCAGTGCGTATTTGAGCTTGTCGCCTTTGGGAGAAGTGGGGACAATGCCGGCTCCCAAGACGGTGCGCATCTTGGAGCCGTCGAAATGCATCCACCAATGGGTGGAGTCGGGCGCTGGATGTAGGTACTGGGTCTCGGCCCAGTCGACGAGAAAGTCGGCCAGTGCTTGCGACTTGATGGCGGTGCGGGGCTGGTAGTAGATGGTGTAGGGAGCCAGCTCTATGGCCCATTTGGACACTCGGCCAGAGGCATCTCGGCTTCCAATGATCTCGGCAAGTGGGGACGTTCAGACCACAGTGATTGGATGCTCTTGAAAGTAAGGCTTCAATTTCTTGGCGGTAAAGTGCACGCCATAGCACATCTTCTGGTAGTGAGGGTAGTTCTGCTTGGAGGCTGACAGTACTTGGCTTAGGTAATATACCGGTCTCCGGATAGGTAGTGCCTTGCCTTCCTCCTTGCGTTCCACTACAATGACCGTGCTGACTACCCGGCTGGTGGTGGCGATGTACAGGAGCATAGGTTCCTTAGGAGTCGGAGCCGCCAGAACGGGTGGAGTAGTCAGCATCTTCTTCAGCTGGAGAAAAGCTTCGTCCGCCTTATGGTTCCACTCGAAAAAAGTGGTTTTCTTCATGAGTTGGTATAAGGGGAGAGCTTTCTCGCCCAGCCGACTGATGAATCGGCTGATGGACGCCAAGCAGCCGGTGAACTTTTGCATGTCCAGTAGTCGGCTGGGTACCTCCATCCTCTCAATGGCCTTGATCTTTATAGGGTTGCATTCTATGCCGCGTTCAGAGACCAGGAAGCCAAGGAGTTGGCTGGCCGGTACTCCGAAGACGCATTTCTCGGGGTTGAGCTTGATCTGGAATCGATGCAGGTTCTCAAAGGTCTCTTTGAGGTCTTCCAGTAGTGTTCCACGCTTTTCCGTCTTCACCACCACATCGTCCATGTAGACGTGGGCGTTCCTGCCGAGTTGCTTGAGGAGGCACTTCTGCATGCAATGCTGAAAGGTGGCGCCGGCATTCCTCAAGCCGAATGTCATGGTGAGGTAGCAGAAGGCTCCAAACGGCATGATGAAGGCGGTCTTTAGTCTGTCAGTTGGGTTCAGCTTGATCTTGTGATATCCTGAATACGCATCCAAAAATCTCAACAGCTCGCATCCGGCGGTGGAGTCTATCACCTGATCAATTCTTGGCAGAGCAAACGGGTCCTTGGGACAGGCCTTGTTGAGGCTCGTGTAGTCAATACACATTCTCCATTTCTTGTTCTTCTTTAGTACCAGGACCGGATTGGCTAGCCACTCTAGAAAGAATACTTCCATAATGAAGCCGGCCACTAGGAGTCGGGCTATCTCTTCTCCGACAACTCTTCTCTTCTCTTCTGATAGGCGGCGCATGAAGGAAATATGCCCTAGAGGCAATAATAAAGTTATTATTTATTTCCTTATTTTATGATAAATGTTTATTATTCATGCTAGAATTGTATTAACCGGAAACATAATACATGTGTGAATACATAGAAAAACAGAGTGTCACTAGTATGCCTCTACTTGACTAGCTCATTAATCAAAGATGGTTATGTTTCCTAACCATAGACAAAGAGTTGTTATTTGATTAACGGGATCACATCATTAGGAGAATGATGTGATTGACTTGACCCATTCCGTTAGCTTAGCACTCGATCGTTTAGTATGTTGCTATTGCTTTCTTCATGACTTATACATGTTCCTATGACTATGAGATTATGCAACTCCCGTTTGCCGGAGGAACACTTTGTGTGCTACCAAACGTCACAACGTAACTGGGTGATTATAAAGGAGCTCTACAGGTGTCTCCAAAGGTACATGTTGGGTTGGCTTATTTCGAGATTAGGATTTGTCACTCCGATTGTCGGAGAGGTATCTCTGGGCCCTCTCGGTAATGCACATCACATAAGCCTTGCAAGCATTGCAACTAATGAGTTAGTTTCGAGATGATGTATTACGGAACGAGTAAAGAGACTTGCCGGTAACGAGATTGAACTAGGTATTTAGATACCGACGATCGAATCTCGGGCAAGTAACATACCGATGACAAAGGGAACAACGTATGTTGTTATGCGGTCTGACCGATAAAGATCTTCGTAGAATATGTAGGAGCCAATATGAGCATCCAGGTTCCGCTATTGGTTATTGACCGGAGACATGTCTCGGTCATGTCTACATTGTTCTCGAACCTGTAGGGTCCGCACGCTTAAGGTTTCGATGACAGTTATATTATGAGTTTATGAGTTTTGATGTACCGAAGGAGTTCGGAGTCCCGGATGAGATCGGGGACATGACGAGGAGTCTCGAAATGGTCGAGATGTAAAGATCGATATATTGGATTACTATATTCGGACATCGGAAAGGTTCCGAGTGGTTCGGGTATTTTTCGGAGTACCGGGGAGTTACGGGAATACGGGAGAAGAAGTATATGGGCCTTATTGGGCTTCAGGGGAGAGGGAGAGGCAGGCTGCGCGCCCCCCAAGGCCTAGTCCGAATTGGACTAGGGGGAGGGGCTGCGCCCCCTCCTTCCTTCTCTTCCCTCTTCCTCTTCCTTGTCTCCTACTCCTACTACATGGAAGGACTCCTAGTTGGACTAGGAAAGGGGGAATCCTACTCCCGGTGGGAGTAGGACTCCCCTAGGGCGCGCCATAGAGAGGGCCGGCCCTCCCCTCCTCCACTCCTTTATATACGGGGGCAGGGGGCACCCCATAGACACACAAGTTGATCTTCGTGATCGTTCCTTAGCCGTGTGCGGCGCCCCCCTCCACTATATTCCACCTCGGTCATATTGTAGCGGTGCTTAGGCGAAGCCCTGCGATGGTTGAACATCAAGATCATCACCACGCCGTCGTGTTGACGAAACTCCTCCCCGACGCTTTGTTGGAGCAGAGCTCGGGGAGCGTCATCGAGCTGAACGTGTGCCAAGAACTCGGAGGTGCCGGAGTAACGGTGCTTGGATCGGTTGGATCGGGAAGACGTACGACTACTTCCTCTACGTTGCGTCAACGCTTCCGCTTCGGTCTACGATGGTACGTAGACAACACTCTCCCCTCTTGTTTCTATGCATCACCACGATCTTGCGTGTGCGTAGGAATTTTTTTGAAATTACTACGTTCCCCAATAGTGGTATCAGAGCCAGGTTTTATGCGTAGATGTAATATGCACGAGTAGAACACAAGTGAGTTATGGGCGATATAAGTCATACTTCTTACCAACATGTCACACTTTGGTTCGGCGGTATTGTTGGATGAAGCGGCCCAGACCGACATTACGCGTACGCTTATGCGAGACTGGTTCTACCGACGTGCTTTGCACACAGGTGGCTGGCGGGTGTCAGTTTCTCCAACTTTAGTTGAACCGAGTGTGGCTACGCCCGGTCCTTGCGAAGGTTAAAACAACACCAACTTGACAAACTATCGTTGTGGTTTTTGATGCGTAGGTAAGAACGGTTCTTGCTAAGCCCGTAGCAGCCACGTAAAACTTGCAACAACAAAGTAGAGGATGTCTAACTTGTTTTTGCAGGGCATGTTGTGATGTGATATGATCAAGACGTGATAAGATATAAGTTGTTGTATGAGATGATCATGTTTTGTTGAAGTTATCAGCAACTGGCAAAATCCTTATGGTTGTCTCTCTATTGCATAAGATGCAAGCGTCCAATAATTGCTTTACTTTATCGCTATGCGATAGCAATAGTTGCAAGAGCAATTGTTGGCGAGACGACCACGTGACGACACATTGATATAGATCAAGATGATGGAGATCATGGTGTCATGCCGGTGACGATATAGATCATGACAGTACTTTGGAGATGGAGATCAAAGGCGCAAGATGATGATGGCCATATCATGTCACATATTTTGATTGCATACGATGTTTATCTTTTTATACATCTTATTTTGCTTAGTTTGACGGTAGCATTTTAAGATGATCTCTCACTAATTATCAAGAAGTGTTCTTCCTGAGTATGCACCGTTGCGAAAGTTCTTCTGCTGAGACACCACGTGATGATCGGGTGTGATAGGCTCTACCTTCAAATACAACGGGTGCAAAACAGTTGCACACACGAAATACTCAAGTTATACTTGACGAGCCAAGCATATACAGATATGGCCTCGGAACACGGAGACCGAAAGGTCGAGCGTGAATCATATAGTAGATATGATCAACATAGTGATGTTCACCATTGAAACTACTCCATCTCACGTGATGATCGGACATGGTTTAGTTGATTTGGATCACGTGATCACTTAGAAGATTAGAGGGATGTCTTTCTAAGTGGGAGTTCTTAAGTAATATGATTAATTGAACTTTAAATTTATCATGAACTTAGTCCTGGTAGTATTTTGCAAATTATGTTGTAGATCAATAGCTCGTGTTGTTGCTTCCCTGTGTTTATTTTGATATGTTCCTAGAGAAAATTGTGTTGAAAAATGTTAGTAGCAATGATGCGGATTGGATCCGTGATCTGTGGTTTATCCTCATTGCTGCACAGAAGAATTATGTCCTTGATGCACCGCTAGGTGACAGACCTATTGCAGGAGCAGATGCATACGTTATGAACGTTTGGCTAGCTCGATATGATGACTACTTGATAGTTTAGTGCACCATGCTTAACGGCTTAGAATCGGGACTTCAAAGATGTTTTGAACGTCATGGACCATATGAGATCTTCCAGGAGTTGAAGTTAATATTTCAAGCGAATACCCGAGTTGAGAGATATGAAGTCTCCAACAAGTTCTATAGCTAAAAGATGGAGGCGAATCACTCAACTAGTGAGCATGTGCTCATATTGTCTGGGTACTACAATCGCTTGAATCAAGTGGGAGTTAATCTTCCAGATAAGATAGTGATTGACAGAATTATCTAGTCACCATCACCAAGTTAGTAGAACTTCGTGATGAACTATAATATGCAAGGGATAACGGAAACAACTCCCAATCTCTTCGTGATGCTGAAATCAACGAAGGTAGAAATCAAGAAAAACATCAAGTGTTGATGGTTGACAAGACCACTAGTTTCAAGAAAAAGGGCAAAGGGAAGAATGGGAACTTCAAGAAGAACGGCAAGCAAGTTGCTGCTCAAGTGAAGAAGCCCAAGTCAGATCCTAAGCCTGAGACTAAGTGCTTCTACTGCAAAGGGACTGGTCACTGGAAGTGGAACTGCCCCAAGTATTTGGCGGATAAGAAGGATGGCAAGGTAAACAAAGGTATATTGGATATACGTGTTATTGATGTGTACTTTACTAGTGTTTATAGCAACCCCTCGGTATTTGATATTGGTTCAGTTGCTAAGAGTAGTAACTCAAAACGGGAGTTGCAGAATAAACAGAAACTAGTAAAGGTGAGGTGACGATGTGTGTTGGAAGTAGTTCCAAGATTGATATGATCATCATCGCACACTCCCTATACTTTCGGGATTATTGTTGAAACTAAATAAGTGTTATTTGGTGTTTGCGTTGAGCATGAATATGATTTGATCATGTTTATTGCAATATGGTTATTCATTAAAATCAGAGAATAATTGTTGTTCTGTTTACATGAATAAAACCTTCGATGGTCATACACCCAATGAAAATAGTTCGTTGGATCTCGATCGTAGTGTTACACATATTCATAATATTGAAACCAAAAGATGCAAAGTTAATAATGATAGTGCAACTTATTTGTGGCACTGCCATTTAGGACATATCGGTGTAAAGCGCATGAAGAAACTCCATACTGATGGACTTTTGGAACCACTTGATTATGAATCACTTGGTACTTGCGAACCGTGCCTCATGGGCAAGATGACTAAGACTCCATTCTCCGAAACAATGGAGCGAGCAACAAACTTGATTGGAAATAATACATACTGATGTATGCAGTCCAATGACTGTTGTGGCTCGCGGCGGGTATCGTTATTTTCTGACCTTCACAGATGATTTTAGCAGATATGAGTATATCTACTTGATGAAACATAAGTCTGAAACATTTGAAAAGTTCAAATAATTTCAGGGTGAAGTGGAAAATCATCGTGACAAGAAAATAAGGTTTCTACGATCTGATCGCGGAGACAAATATTTGAGTTACGAGTTTGGTCTTCAATTAAACATTGTGGAATAGTTTCACAAACTCATGCCACCTGTAACACCACAGCATAATGGTGTGTTCGATCGTCATAACCGTACTTTATTGGATATAGTGCAATCTATGATGTCTCTTACCGATCTACCACTATCGTTTTGGGGTTATGCATTAGAGACAGCTGCATTCACGTTAAAAAGGGCACCATCTAAATCCGTTGAGACGACACAATCTGAATTATGGTTTGGCAAGAAACCAAAGTTGTCGTTTCTTAAAGTTTGGGATTGTGATGCTTATATGAAAAAGTTTCATCCTGATAAGCTCAAACCCAAATCGGAGAAATATGTCTTCATAGGATACCCAAAGGAGACTGTTGGGTACACCTTCAATCACAGATCCGAAGGCAAGACATTCGTTGCTAAGAATGGATCCTTTCTAGAGAAGGAGTTTCTCTCGAAAGAAGCGAGTGGGAGGAAAGTAGAAAACTAGATAAGGTAATTGTACCTTCTCCCTTATTGGAAAGTAGTTCATCACAGAAATCTGTTCTTGTGACTACTACACCAATTAGTGAGGAAGCTAATGATGATGATCATGTAACTTTAGATCAAGTTACTACCGAATCTCGTAGGTAAACCAGAGTGAGATCCGCACCAGAGTGGTACGGTAATCCTGTTCTGGAAGTCATCTTACTTGACCATGACGAACTTGCGAACTATGAGGAAGCGATGATGAGCCCAGATTCCGCGAAATGGTTTAAGGCCATGAAATCTGAGATATTATCCATGTATGAGAACAAAGTATGGACTTTGATGGATTTGCCCGATGATCGGCAAGCCATAGAAAATAAATGGATCTTCAAGAGGAAGACGGACGCTGATAGTAGTGTTACTATCTACAAAGCTAGACTTGTCGAAAAAGGTTTTTGACAAAGTTCAAGGTGTTGACTACGATGAAATTTTCTCACTCGTAGCGATGCTTAAGTCTGTCCAAATCATGTTAGCAATTGCCGCATTTTTATGAAATCTGGCAAATGGATAAACAAAACTACATTCCTTAATGGATTTAAAGAAGAGTTGTATATGATGCAACCAGAAGGTTTTGTCAATCCTAAAGGTGCTAACAAAATATGCAAGCTCCAGCAATCCATCTATGAACTGGTGCAAGTATCTCAGAGTTGGAATATACGCTTTGATAAGTTGATCAAAGCATATAGTTTTATACAGACTTGCGGTGAAGCCTGTATTTACAAGAAAGTGAGTGGGAGCACTACAACATTTCTGATAAGTATATGTGTATGATATATTGTTGATCGGAAATAATGTAGAATTATTCTACAAAGCATAAAGGAGTGTTTGAAAGGATTTTTTCAAAGAAAACCTCGGTGAAGCTGCTTACATATTGAGCATCAAGATCTATAGAGACAGATCAAGACGCCTGATAAGTTTTTTCAATGAGTACATACCTTGACAAGATTTTTGAAGTAGTTCAAAATAAAGAAAGAGTTCTTGCCTGTGTTACAAGGTGTGAAGTTGAGTAAGACTCAAAGCCCGACCACGGCAGAAAATAGAATGAGAATGAAAGTCATTCCCTATGCCTTGGCCATAGGTTCTATAAAGTATGCCATGCTGTGTACCAGACCTATTGTATACCCTACACTTGGCAAGGGAGTACAATAGTGATCTAGGAGTAGATCACTGGACAGCGGTCAAAATTATACTTAGTGGAATAAGGATATGTTTCTCGATTATGGAGGTGACAAAAGGTTCGTCGTAAAAGGGTTACGTCGATACAAGTTTTGGCACCGATCTGGATGACTCTTAGTCTTCATCTGGATACATATTGAAAGTGGGAGCAATTAGCTAAAGTAGCTCCGTGCAGAGCATTGTAGACATAGAAAATTGCAAAATACTTACGGATCTGAATATGGCAGACCCGTTGACTAAACTTCTCTCACAGGCAAAACATGATCACACCTTAGTACTCTTTGGGTGTTAATCACATAGCAATGTGAACTAGATTACTGACTCTAGTAAACCCTTTTGGTGTTGGTCACATATCGATGTGAACTATGGGTGTTAACCACATAAAGATGTGAACTATTGATGTTAGATCACATGGCGATGTGAACTAGATTATTGACTCTAGTGCAAGTGGGAGACTGAAGGAAATATGCCCTAGAGGCAATAATAAAGTTATTATTTATTTCCTTATTTCATGATAAATGTTTATTATTCATGCTAGAATTGTATTAACCGGAAACATAATACATGTGTGAATACATAGACAAACAGAGTGTCACTAGTATGCCTCTACTTGACTAGCTCATTAATCAAAGATGGTTATGTTTCCTAACCATAGACAAAGAGTTGTTATTTGATTAACGGGATCACATTATTAGGAGAATGATGTGATTGACTTGACCCATTCCGTTAGCTTAGCACTCGATCGTTTAGTATGTTGCTATTGCTTTCTTCATGACTTATACATGTTCCTATGACTATGAGATTATGCAACTCCCGTTTGCCGGAGGAACACTTTGTGTGCTACGAAACGTCACAATGTAACTGGGTGATTATAAAGGAGCTCTACAGGTGTCTCCAAAGGTACATGTTGGGTTGGCGTATTCCGAGATTAGGATTTGTCACTCCGATTGTCGGAGAGGTATCTCTGGGCCCTCTCGGTAATGCACATCACATAAGCCTTGCAGGCATTGCAACTAATGAGTTAGTTGCGAGATGATGTATTACGGAACGAGTAAAGAGACTTGACGGTAACGAGATTGAACTAGGTATTGAGATACCGACGATCGAATCTCGGGCAAGTAACATACCGATGACAAAGGGAACAACGTATGTTGTTATGCGGTCTGACCGATAAAGATCTTCATAGAATATGTAGGAGCCAATATGAGCATCCAGGTTCCGCTATTGGTTATTGACCGGAGACGTGTCTCGGTCATGTCTACATTGTTCTCGAACCCGTAGGGTCCGCACGCTTAAGGTTTCGATGACAGTTATATTATGAGTTTATGAGTTTTGATATACCGAAGGAGTTCGGAGTCCCAGATGAGATCGGTGACATGACGAGGAGTCTCGAAATGGTCGAGACGTAAAGATCGATATATTGGACGACTATATTCGGACATCGGAAAGGTTCCGAGTGGTTCGGGTATTTTTCGGAGTACCGGGGAGTTACGGGAATACGGGAGAAGAAGTATATGGGCCTTATTGGGCTTCAGGGGAGAGGGAGAGGCAAGCTGCGCGCCTCCCAAGGCCTAGTCCGAATTGGACTAGGGGGAGGGGCTGCGCCCCCTCCTTCCTTCTCTTCCCTCTTCCCCTTCCTTCTCTCCTACTCCTACTACATGGAAGGACTCCTAGTTGGACTAGGAAAGGGGGAATCCTACTTCCGGTGGGAGTAGGACTCACCTAGGGCGCGCCATAGAGAGGGCCGTCCCTCCCCTCCTCCACTCCTTTATATACGGGGGCAGGGGGCACCCCGTAGACACACAAGTTGATCTTCGTGATCGTTCCTTAGCCGTGTGCGGTGCCCCCCTCCACCATATTCCACCTCGGTCATATTGTAGCGGTGCTTAGGCGAAGCCCTGCGACGGTTGAACATCAAGATCGTCACCACGCCGTCGTGCTGACGAAACTCCTCCCCGACGCTTTGCTGGATCGGAGCTCGGGGAGCGTCATCGAGCTGAACGTGTGCCAAGAACTCGGAGGTGCCGGAGTAACGGTGCTTGGATCGGTTGGATCGGGAAGACGTACGACTACTTCCTCTACGTTGCGTCAACGCTTCCGCTTCGGTCTACGAGGGTACGTAGACAACACTCTCCCCTCTCATTGCTATGCATCACCATGATCTTGCGTGTGCGTAGGAATTTTTTTGAAATTACTACGTTCCCCAACAGCGCAGGGGCTGCCTGACCGGCTTTGCATCAGATCGGACATGTAACTTTTGCTCGGCGAATTCCGTCGGTACACCTGGCATGTCTTTGGGGGACCATGCGAAGATGTCCCGATTCTCATGGAGGAAATCGACGAGCTCACCTTCCTATTTGTTGTCGAGGCTTGCGCCTACGACTGCGTACCTCTCTGGGTGCTCCGGATCCAAGGGTATCTTCTTTGTCTCCTTGGCCGGCTTGAATGAACCCTCAGCCTCCGACTCCTTTGGGTTAGGCGACATCTCTGGCTGCTTGCCGGCTATCGCCACAACCCGTTCGAGGAGCCGCTTCTCGGCTGCGATCACTAGGGACTCGGCTAGCCGACTGCTCTCAGCCGCACAGGCAGACGACTTCCAGTAGTCGCCGGCTACGGTCAGAATTCCCCCGGAATTGGGCATCTTCATTTTGAGGTAGGCATAGTGGGGGACCGCCATGAACTTGGCCAGGGCGGGTCGGCCAAGTAGTGCATGGTATGGGCTCTCGAGTTCCACCACCTCAAAACAAACTGACTCTCGGCGGAAGTGATCTTTGTCTCCAAAGAGGACGTCTATCAGGATCTTGCCGATTGGTGAGCAGGAAAGCCTAGGAACAATGCCGTGGAACACAGTCCGGCTGTTCTGAAGCTGTCTTTGATTGATTCCTAGTTTCTCCATGGTGTCCTTGTACAGGATATTGATGCTGCTACCTCCGTCTATCAGAACTTGCGAGAAACGAGTGGCTCATCTATCCGTGGCAAAGGTGGCATCCAAGACCAAGGCATAGGAGCCCGGACTCGGCATCACCTCCGGGTGATCAGCCCTGCTCCAGCTGATAGGCTTCTCGGACCAGTGCATGAACTCTGGTGTCTCTGATGCTACTACATTCACCTCTTTCACTGCAGCCGCCTGCTGCGTCGATCGTCAGCCATACTGGTAAACACCATGTAGGCTCCATGCTCTTCGGGGTATTCGTCTTGTACCGCGCCGACTGGTCTGACAGCCGGCTGCTGGGGCGGAGGCGGAGGCAGCTGCCCAGCAGGCGGGGGAGGTAGGAGGTCGTCTCCCTTGGCGATCCTGGTGAGCCAGTGGCACTTCCGGTGGTGTGATTCGACGGCTTCACGCCGCTATGGAACTTGCAAGGTCCATCCAAAGTCTGCTCGTAGGAGAAGGCCGGCAACCAGTTGAGCTTGCCGCCTTTCTGTTGCTTGGGCGGAGGCTGCCCATCCGGCTGCTGGGCTTCAACTGTTGAGACCTACCGGCTACTGGAAGCCGACTGCGGGGCCTTGCGCTTGTGGTCGCTCTGCTATTGTCGCCAACTGGCGTCTCCCGCCGGAGTTCTTGGAGCCTGAGGGGCCACTTTGCCAATTGCGCTGACTTGAATCTCCGCCTTCATGGAGGAGTCGGCCGTGGCGTACTTGTCTGCTATGATCAGCAACTCGTCGAGGGTTTCTGGCTCGTCGCAGAGGAGCTTGTGCTTGAGGAGGGTGCCTTCTCTGCACTCGGCGGTGAAGTACTCGATAGCCTGCACCTCGTGCACGCCCTCGCAGGAGTTCCGAAGCTTGGCCCAACGCGTGAGGTAATCGCGAGTCGACTCGTCGGGACCTTGCAGGCACAAGGAAAGCTGACGAGGCTTGGGAGGATGCTTGTACGTGCTGGTGAAGTTGCAGACGAATACTTCGGTGAAGTCAACCCAGCTGTTGATGCTGCGGGGCTTCAGGCTGTTGAGCCATGTCTGGGCCGTGCCCTTGAGCACGAGAGGAACGTACTTTACGGCGACACGCTTGTTGCCGTTTGCTATACTGACAGCCGAGGAGTAGTCGACCAGCCAGTCTTCTGGCTTCACGGAGCCGGTGTACTTGGGCGTGTCTGTAGGGAGTGTGAACCCTTTGGGAAAGGGCTTGTCTCGAATGCGGGGACCGAAACAAGGCGAACCCAACTCATCTTCTTCTTCCAGCGCCAGGGATCGGTGAAGTCGGTCGATCCGGTGGCGGGCGTCGTTTTCCCCGACTCCCTCTCGGTGGCGAAGGCGGTCGCCGAGATTCGGATGATCAACAGGTGGCGGGGAGACTCACCTTTCCTTGCGAGGAGGAGGAGGCGGACAGTCGTCCCGTCGTTCCACTGCTCTCGGGCGGCCATCTCGGTCGCGCTCTATGGTAATGTGAGTCCGACCGTGGCTGACAGTCGGATCCTTGTCCCTTCTTCCTCGGGCGCTGCCAGTCGGCGTTCGAGACGTCGCGCCTTGATCTCAGC
Source organism: Triticum urartu (assembly GCF_056163025.1). Taxonomy (NCBI): domain Eukaryota; kingdom Viridiplantae; phylum Streptophyta; class Magnoliopsida; order Poales; family Poaceae; genus Triticum; species Triticum urartu. The sequence goes on along the minus strand of NC_141877.1, from coordinate 528,750,120 downwards.
GAAGGTCATCGTTTTGCCGCTGCGGCGCCTCCGTGCAGCAGCCGGCCTCGTTCTACGTGGAAGCCGCTTTGAGGAGCCGCTGGACTCGCTCCATCATCAGGCGGCGCTCTTCGCCCTCGGAATTTTCCAGCTCGTCCGCCGCCGCCTGGGCGGCTCGGATGTTCTCCGTTGGTGTAGCGTACACAGGGCGACTTGCCCCGAACAGATTGGCGATGGCTATGCCGCGCTGCTGGACCGCGCCAAGGTGGCTGGGATCTGCAGGGGCCGGCGAGCCGCCAACAGCGCGATCCATCTCTCGCTGGTAGGATTTTGACAAGCATCTCATGCTAGCCAGCTTCTTCGTGCCTTCGACGAGCTGAAGGCGGCGCGCCTCCAACGTATCTGCGTCAGCGTCTTCCGGAATGGGCACAGTCAGGTCTTGTAGCGCCGCGCCAAGTGGGTCATGCGCTCCTCCGCCAGGAGGCTCGTCATGACTGATGACGAGCACCTCGGTGACGGTGCTTCCGCCGCTCTCCGCACGAGGGACAGGCTCATCGTAGACCACCACATTAGTGGGAAACGCGTCGAGCGACGCAGTGTCGGAGTCGACCAGCATCGGGTTGGTGGAACCTACAGACTCCAAATCCACGGCAGGCTCGCCGGAGACGTGGAGTTGATCGAGGAGGCCCGCGAGGAGGCTCTCGGAGCCGCCCGTGCATGCGTTCGATGCAAGCGAACCTCGCCGACAAGTTCGGCCAGGCAGCTGGCTGCGCAGGCGATCTCAATGCCGCGCAGCGCGTCAGCGCTGACTCCATCTGGCGTGCCTGGCTGGGTGCACTCACCAGGGAGGAAAAGGGTTCCCGTCCAGAGCAGGTCTCCGGACGGCGGTGCACCGAGCCCCACGGTGGGCGCCAAATGTCGGGGGTTGGGTGCGACATATGCCAAAGGATGGCTTATCATGGTGGGGGCGAGTAGAACATCGCCGGTGCCTGGAAACAGGATGAGGCGAAGACATGCACGCCGGCTAATCTTACCCAGCTTCAGGGCTCTCCGGGGAGATAATACCCCTACTGCTGCTCTGCGGGGTCTCCGCATGATCACTATGGCAAAGTGTTTACACGATTGCTCCTTGAGCTGTTTCCTAGAGGTAGGAGAGGGCAAGGCTAGCTCTCTCCTTCCTATATGATCTGGTCTAGTACTAATGGATTCCAACCCTTTGCATGGGTGCCTTGGGGGGTTTATATAGGCCTACCCCCCAGTGGTACAATGGTAATCCGGCTGGACGCGGGCCTAGCCGTCAGTCTCTCTAGACGCCGTCTTGTCCGCCGACTCCTGGGGCCCGCCGACTGGTGGGCCCCGCCGACTGGCCCAGTACGGAGCCGACAGGCCGCGTCCGCCGTGGGCAGGTCTTGCCGGCTGCTGATTACTGTAGCCGTGCTACTAATGACGCGTGCTTCGTCATGGAGTCGTGGCAACAGCCCCGCCGCCTGGCGGGCGACCACTATTGCCACTCTCCGTCACATCTGGTTAATGGCGCATGGGCCCCGGGGGAGGAGCTGGCCGACTCTCGGGGGCCGACTCCCGACGGGTCCGACTTGTGGCGCACTGGCCGTCTTCTGGGATCCCGCTGGCCGGTGGGACCCGCCGCCCAAAGGTCGTACAGTCAAGCCGTCGTGGGCACAGGGTTCGGTCCACCGGTGCTGATGTCAGGGCCAGCATGGCAATAGTGCCACGCCGCATGGAGATCTCCGCGGGTACGGCGTACTGTGACCATGCTTGCCTTTGGAAAGGGGTGGGAGCAATCTTCACTGTAGCCACTCCCCTGTCCTGTCGCTCTTGATGAGGATGTGGGGTTTTGCTGGAGTCGCGGGCCAACTCCCCAAGGCCGGCTTCTTGGGAAGTCGTCAGTTGGGAGTCGGTTTGCCCTGAAGTCATCCCTGGGACTCGGCTGCGAGTGGCTCGACTCCTCAGAAGGAGGCTCTTTGTCCTGGGGTCTTGAGGGGCGCAGCCTGCCCCAATGTCTTGAAAGGTTCTGGGACTCTGGTTAGCCTACCCGTGGCCCATTACTCCGATAGGTATAATAAAAACTTTCATATAAAGTGCATTGAATACTATGAGAACTTTGATACTTGATGATCGTTTTGAGATATGAAGATGGTGATATTAGAGTCATGCTAGTGAGTAGTTGTGAATTTGAGAGATACTTGTGTTAAAGTTTGTGATTCCCGTAGCATGCACGTACGGTGAACCATTATGTGATGAAGTCAGAGCATGATTTATTTTTTGATTGTCTTCCTTATGAGTGGCAGTCGGGGACGAGCGATGGTCTTTTCCTACCAATCTATCCTCCTAGGAGCATGCGCGTAGTACTTTGTTTCGATAACTAATAGATTTTTGCAATAAGTATGTGAGTCCTTTATGACTAATGTTGAGTCCACACTACAAGAAATATGTCAACTAGTGACCTTCTGTCAGTGACCCTGGAAGAATTGGTCATAGATCTATGACCATTTCAGACCAATTGGTCAAAAGCTGTTCGGGGGGCTCCAAACCCTAAACTATAACGACCATTTTGGTCAGAAAGGTCGTAATTTCCTTACACGAAATGGTCATAAAGTAGATAGCACTGGTCTGCTGTCTTATTTCTAGCTGATCATGACCAATATAGATGGTCATAACCTTGTAAATTGTGGTGGGTTGCTATGACTAGGCGCCACCTCATTAGTTTTGCATATGTGTCATGTCCATGTGGCAGTTTTTGCCCTAGGTTGTGAAGCAACCTATATTTCTGTCATTTCAAAAATTCCAAAAAAATCTTATAAATTCTTTGGGTCATATCTTCGTCAAATATGTAAAAAACCTTCCATGCCTAGTTCAAAAATAATTCAAAAATATTCATTTTCCTAATCTGTTCAGAACAACAGTTTGTGAAGGAAGTACCACTTTGGCATGTCCAAATAGTATCCATTTTCTACAGTGCTTTCCTATGCCCAAATAACCATCCTCCACCAAATGCCAGCTCAATCCATTCATTATTTTGAGCCGAGCTTCAACATTCGTATTTATGTCCAGTGTGGTAGTTTGCAAAGCAAGTACCACCTAGGCTCCTCCTTTTGAGTTGAAAATTTGTGAGGACGGTCTTCTTAGTAACTGATCATCCTCAGCCAAAACTCATGCCCATTAGCCATGTACATTTCCCATACCGCTAATCAAACACTTGGCTGCAAATTCATGTTTGAGCATCGATCGGTCTCCTCGTGAGAATCTTATGTTGTAATTTTCTTCCTAGCACCTACCTGGGGAGTGCCCAACCCACTAGACATGCCTAGGCTGCCCAGAACACATGGCAACGCCACGGTCACGCGGCGGGCATGCGAGTTTATGCGCTCTAGAGTTGGGGGCCTCGGCCACCGCCCAAACCTCGACGTATCGCCACCAAACCATGTATTTATGATTAAATAGGTACTTATGTAACTATAAATGATTTTTGGAAAAAATAAATAGTAAACTATGAGGCAGCTGCAGTTCAAATTTGACCCGCTTCCTACTGAATCGGCGGGAATTTGTCTTTTTCGACAGAGGTGGATCAAAACTTTTGACACCCAACCATTTTGTCAATTGTGCATTAAATATGGCCTAGTATTTTAGAAAATTGATTTCGTCCAATTTTGCAACAAATATATGGTAGGTCCTTCACAAAAAAAACTCATTTTGGGCACTCGGAAAATGGAAAATGTATTTTCCGTGCAAACAAAATGAAAACACCCTTAGGCAACATTGTTTATAATTACAAGATGCACCCTTGTGGACAATATGAGATCATTTGAACAAACTATGCCATGAATGTGGCCATAAGATTGATCATTTGGCTTGAAAGCCCTGAATCTTCATGCATGATAGCTCATTTCTGAGAACACTTCTTCAAAAAAATTGCCGAATTTCAAGTTTATTATTTTTCCTGGTAACTTGGCCACATATAATGACACAATGTGAAGGTTTTGCAATTTTTTGATTTTTTTGAATTTTTTATGCCCGTTTCAAAATGCGGTCAAAACAGCGGGAATGACTGTTCCTCGCTAGTGGTTGAATCTTGGAATTTTTTGGTGTTTCTCTGATTAAATAGATACTTATGTACCTAGAAATGATTTTTGGAAAAATAAAGAGTAAACTATGAGGCAGCCACAGTTCAAATTTGACCCGCTTCCAGCTGAATCGGCGAAAATTTGTCTTTTTCACCAGAGGTGTATAAAAACTTTTGAAACCCAACCATTTGGTCAATTGTGCATCAAATATGGCCAAGTATTTTAGAAAATTGATTTGGTCCAATTTTGCAATAAATATATTGTAGGTCCTTCACAAAATAAACTCATTTCGGGCACTCGAAAAATGGAAAATGAATTTTCCGTGCAAAGAAAATGAAAACTCCCTTAGGCAACATTCTTTGCCATTCCAATATGCATCCTTGTGCACAATATGAGATCATTTGAACAAACTATGCCATGAATGTGGCCATAAGATTGATCATCTGGCTTGAAAGGCATTGATCTCCACACATGATAACTCGTTTCTGAGAACACTTTTTAAAAATAATTGCCGTATTTCAAGTTTATTATTTTTCCTGGTAACTTGTCCACATATAATGACACAATGCGAAGGTTTTGCAATTTTTGATTTTTTTTTGAATTTTTTATGCCCGTTTCAAAATCCGGTCAAAACGGCGGGAATGACCGTTCCTAGCTAGTGGTTGAATCTTGGAATTTTTTGGTGTTTATCTGATTAAATAGATACTTATGTACCTAGAAATGATTTTTGGAAAAAATAAAGAGCTAACTATGAGGCAGCCACAGTTCAAATTTGACCCGCTTCCAACTGAATCAGCAGAAATTTGTCTTTTTCACCAGAAGTGGATCAAATCTTTTGACACCCAACCATTTGGTCAATTGTGCATTAAATATGGCCTAGTTTTCTACAAAAATGATTTGGTATAATTTTGCAACAAATATTTGGTAGGTCCTTCACAAAAAAACCTCATTTTGGGCACTCGAAAAATGAAAAATGAATTTTCCGTGTAAAAAAATGAAACCTCCCTTTGTCAACATTGTTTGGAATTCCAAGATGCGCCCTTGTGCACAATATGAGATCATTTGAACAAACTATGCCATGAATGTGGCCATAAGATTCATCATTTGGCTTGAAAGCCATGAATCGTCACGCATGATAGCTCGTTTTTTAGAACACTTTTTAAAAATAATTGCCGTATTACAAGTTTATTATTTTTCCTGGAAACTTGGTCACATATAATGACACAATACGAAGGTTTTCCAATTTTTTGATTTTTTTTGAATTTTTTATGCCCGTTTCAAAATGCGGCTAATACGACGGGCTTGACAGTTCCTAGCTAGTGGTTGAATCTTGGAAAACTTTTGATGTTTCTATGATTAAATAGATACTTATGTACCTAGAAATGATTTTTGGAAAAAATAAAGAGCAAACTATGAGGTAGACACAGTTCAAATTTGATCCGCTTCCAACTAAATCGGCGGGAATTTGTCTTTTTCATGAGAGGTGGATCAAAACTTTTGACACCCAACCATTTGATCAATTGTACATTAAATATGGCCTAGTATTTTAGAAAATTGATTTGGTACAATTTTGCAAGAAATATTTGGTAGGTTCTTCACAAAAAAGTTCATTTTGGGCACTCAAAAAATGGAAAATGATTTTTTCGTGGATCAAAACCATTTTACATAAAATCATTTGGTCAATTATACATAAAATTTAGTCTAATACATAGAGTTGGTAGGTTCATCACAAAAAAACTATTTTTTATACTTCAACAATGAAAAATGCTTTTCTCCTGCAAAAGAACTTATTTTTAATCAATTACGACCTATTTATATGGTCATAAAGTCAACAAGGCCTTTATTACATTCTGATTGGTCCACAAGCACCTCACGCGGATCATGCCCGGCCACCATTGGATAGGCCCGGATCCGACGGCAGCCCTCTTCCCCCACCCCCTCTACCCCTCATCCCTCTCATCCCCCTCCCGAATCAGCGCAGCTCCCTCTCCACTCGTCCAAACCCTAGCCGCGCCCTCCTCCGTGCGCCGCCGCCCCCATCGATTCCGCCCAACACCGCCGTCCCCCTCCACTCGCTCTCCTCCATGAGCCGGATCCCAACCTCCTCCGGCTCCCCTTCCACTCACTCTCCCGAATTCCGCACACCCACAGCCGCCGCCCTCTCCCACCCTCAGATCTCGATCCGATCCAGATCAACACTGCCACAGCTTCCCCTCGCCGGCGGCGGCGCCCTCCCTCCCTCGCCCTCTCCTCCTTCCCTCCTCACGAGCGCCTCCACCACGCCACAAACCCCGGCGACGGCCTCGTGTAGATCCCATCCTGCTCCGTGTCGCTGCTCTCCCGGTCATCTCTCCGTTCCCCCATAGCCACACCTCATCCTCGTCCCCCTCCCCCGGTCCCGTCCCTAGCCCCGCCCGGATGGGGACGGGACTCTCGCCGCTGCACGCAGACCCAGAGGAGGAGAGGGAGTCGACGAGCGATGGCGGTTGGGACTGGTCGGGTGCTGCCGCTGCTGGCCGTGGCGGCGGCGCTCGCGGCGGCGCTCCTCTACACCGCGCCCTTCTCCAAGGTGAGCGGCACCTCACGCCCCTCGAATCTGCATGCGGCAGTATGGTGGCGGAGGCTAATGGGTGTTCGTTGTTTTTGCGTGCGTGTAGAGCCTCGGCGGGGAAGGGTGCAGCCTGCTCCCGCACGGCCACTTCTGGATCGCTAGCCAGCGGGTCGTTTGTGGTTTTGCAGGGTTCTGAGGCTGCAGCCTGGGCACCATCAGGGTATGCTGTTTCCCTGTCCTGTTTCTTCAGTGCTCAATAGTTGCTAGTGCGACTGCTACCACTCTGTTAAGACTAGTATTTTATGTAATGCTAAACTAAAATGGGTCTAGTTATACTAATCATTCTATGAAAGTTCAGTCTGATTTGCTGGTACTCTAATAGATACGCCTTCAGCTTTTGTCATATAAACTCTCCTGGTGGTAAATAATTTGGTCTGCATTATAAAAAATTTATGATGATTCCCACGGATTTTAGAAACCAGTCACAGTTCATGCTTTATAGTACTGTGAAGAATTTTGTTTACCGATGCTCAGAATCATTGTTTTACATATGTTACTTGTGATGTTCTGCTGGCTGAGATGTGCATGATCTGGGTGATGAAGAAAATCGTTCGGATTCCCACTGATTTTTCATGATTATTACAACCAGATACTTCTGACGGATCATGCCATCTCTTGGACTACATATGTACTCCTTTATTATTGAGCAAATACTTTCCTTTGATTTTTTTTCAAACCTCTTAGCAGTACTTTTTCTATACTCTTTTTTGTGTTCTGCTGGCTGATGAGATGTGCATTACCTGGGTGATGAAGAAAATCGATGGGTCACACCATCTCCTGAAGTACATTTGCACATTTTTACTACTTTAGACTGACTTTACATGCATTCCTTCATTGGTTATGAACCTTATTGCTCATTGTGTTCTGTTGGGTTGAACTGCATGATTCCGGGTGATGAAGAAAATCGTCCGGATTCCCACTGATATTTCATGATTAGTGTAACCAGCTACTTCTGATGGATGAAACCATGTATTAGTTTCAGGTGAATCGTAGCTTTGCTATTGCTTCATTTCATCTGATATAGGCATGAAATTGAACTGCACTTGATGCAGCGCCATTATGGTCCGTGAAATTAGCTTCTGTTATTGAATTTTTTATTTCCTCACCTGAGAACAACAGTATCATCATATTCTACCAGACCATTTTTTTGTTTCTGTGAGCTTGCCTCTGTGGCTAGCACATATCATATGTGATCCATGCTGTCTCTTTTTCGCCCACTGAAGCTTGGAGCAAAGTGGCATATTACTTTTGTGATAACTGAGAGAACTGCGAGGCTTTCTTTTCTACTTTGGCATATAATGTTAGAATTAATACTGATTTTATTTGAAATTTGTTATTAGGCTATTAGCACGAAACTTCCAAGTTATAACTATCCTTGCATTTCTTACTCCAATTGTGAAAGGACAATATATAGTCTGTGTGCTTCTATGAATATATTTGAGTACATTTTTATCATGCTGCTGTAATATGTAATGTAGTTTTCGAAGCATGTCTGCTGTTGTAAGTTGCCGCTCTGTCCTAATGCATATGTTGTGGGGACTCGCTCACTGAAAAATCTTGCAAGAATCATGTGATCATCTTTTTACGAAAAGTGGCATAGTTTCAGTTAGTCATGAGTTATGACTGAACTGATATGTTTATGCCCATAACTCTAAGTTAAGTTTGCCGGAAACCATAGCTACGCTCTCTGTTTTATTGATGAAACCTTTGCACTTTGCAAATCAGGTGGACTACATAGCCAGCGACCAGCGAGTGCATGGGTGGCGCAAGTGGTGAAGGAGAGCGGTCGGAGACTGTAATTGAGCTTGTGCTAGTGCTGCTGATCCTGCTTGGATGGGCATGATGCCTCTTCCATGTGGACTACATGACAACCATGGTGAGCTCTCTGCTCCCTGCATCTTATAGTAGTTGGCCTGAGATTATAGTTGGGCTGGAAATGAAGTTGTTCAGTTTGATTTGTAAGATATAATACCAGTCTAAATCAGTGGAACATGGGTGATATACTATCTGCTTTCTTTTAGCAAATCTGTAGTAAATACTGAGTACTTGTATGTACAAAAACATTTTCATGTCCAGAACCATGACTGTACATACTCGTATGAAAATCATTCACAACCTGTGTTCACTAGTTCCAACTAGTAATCGTGTATATATACGTAAGCTCCAAGCCTGATGTGCTTTAGGCGTTAAATCTATGTATATATACGATCTTCTTGATGCATGTATAACACGACACACACATCAGGAAATCTGAATAACTTTGACATAGTTGCTCTGTTATCTTGCACTGGGTTGATACTTGTCATTTAACCTTTCCAAATATATCTCAGGCTTGCTGTTATGAGAATGTTATATGCATGGTTTCTTATTAGATCTAAAATTCTGCAGCTATTTTTCATTCTTAGGAGAATGTTATATGCACGACTTCACTTGATTATATTCCTAACTTTTCTGATTTATAACACATAGATTTTGGCCTTCATTCCTCAAAAGTTGGCGTACAAGGAACTCCAGGAGAATAATTCCGAAGAAAACCCTGTAGCTGGAGCTGGCCATATTAATATTTAGTTGTATTTTATAGTTGAATACCTGATTTATACTGCCATGATTGTAAAGTACTTTAGTTGCCGTTTAAAATATGATGTATTATTGGCTCTGTTTGAATCAAGTTATTTGTTGTGTGTTATGTGTTATTTGAATCAAGTACATCCGGCTTCACAAGTGGCACAAATAGAGAACTGAGGTGCGGCACCAAAACAGCACACTTGGGTCCCATTTCACTAGTGGGTCCTTTAAAATGGGAAAGAAACAAAATAAAACTAACAAGTGGGACCTAATTGGATGACCCGACTAGTGGGACCTGGTTCAAAATGGATTGTAAAAAGGACGAGGCCAAAATAAGAAATGGCAGCAAAAAGGCTAAAGGCCTAGAAATCAAAGGCTGAATTGTTGGGCCAGACCCATGTAGCTAATAAAAGCACAGGAAAAAATACATTAAGAAGGCCGAATTGTTGGGCTAGGCCCATGTAGAAAACCGAATTGGACCGGGCTGATTCTTGTGCCACATCAGCTTGCCACGCTGGATGCCTACGTGGCCTAGGGAGGCTGATAGTGACCAAAACAATACAGTAGGCATATTTTGGTCATAAACGTCCACGACCTTCTCACAGAGAAGGTCGTTAATTTCAGTTTACGACCGCCAGCTTTTGACCTTCTGTTTTTGGTCACAAAAAGGTCGCAAATGAAAAACAATGACCTTTCAGTGACCAATAGTCAAGGTCACAAGTTGACACATTTCTTGTAGTGCCATGGATTATACGCACTCTCACCCTTCCACCATTGCTAGCCTCTCTTGTGTCGCGCAACTTTCGCCGGTACCATACACCCGCCATACCTACCTATTATGGCATTTCCATAGCCATTCCGAGATATATTGCCATGCAACTTTCCACCATTCCATTTATTATGACACACTCCATCATTGTCATATTGCTTTGCATGATCATGTAGTTGACATCGTATTTGTGGAAAAGCTACCATTCATAATTCTTTCATACATGTCACTCTTGATTCATTGCACATCCCGGTACACCACCGGAGGCATTCATATAGAGTTATATCTTGTTCTAAGTATCAAGTTGTAATTCTTGAGTTGTAAGTTAATAAAATTGTGATGGTCATCATTATTAGAGCATTGTCTCATGTGAGGAAAGGATGATGGATACTATGATTCCCCCACAAGTTGGGATGAGACTCCGGACGAAAAATAAAAGAAGAGGAAAAAAAGAGGCCATAAATAAAGAGAAGGTCCAAAAAAACAAAAAAATGAGAGAAAAAGAGAGAAGGGGCAATGCTACTATCCTTTTACCACGCTTGTGCTTCAAAGTACCACCATGATCTTCATGATAGAGAGTCTCCTATGTTGTCACTTTCATATACTAGTGGGTATCTTTCATTATAGAACTTGGCTTTGTATATTCCAATGATGGGCTTCCTCAAAATGCCCTAGGTCTTCGTGAGCAAGCGAGTTGGATGCACACCCACTTAGTTTCTTTTTGAGCTTTCATACACTTATAGCTCTAGTGCATCCGTTGCATGGCAATCCCTACTCACTCACATTGATATCTATTGATGTGCATCTCCATAGCTCGTTGATACGCCTAGTTGTTGTGAGACTGTCTTCTCCTTTTTGTCTTCTCCACAACCACCAATCTATTCCACCTATAGTGCCATGTCCATGGCTCACGCTCATGTATTGCGTGAAGATTGAAAAAGTTTGAGAACATCAAAAGTATGAAACAATTTCTTGGCTAGGAAAGGACACCACAAGATTGAACCCAAAGCTAAGCACTTCTCCCATTGCAAGAAAGATCAATCTAGTAGGCCAAACCAAACTAATAATTCGAAGAGACTTGCCAAGATAAGCAATCATACATAAAAGAATTCAGAGAAGATTCAAATATTGTTCATAGATAAACTTGATCATAAACCCACAATTCATCGGTCTCAACAAACACACCGCAAAACAAGATTACATCGAATAGATCTCCATAAGAGAGGGGGAGAACTTTGTATTGAGATCCAAAAAGAGAGAAGAAGCCATCTAGCTAATAACTATGGACCCGTAGGTCTAAGGTAAACTACTCACACTTCATCGAGGGTTTCGAGTTCTTGAAGGGCAGCTTCGAAGGACTCAAGGGATACTGTGGGAGTAGTGGATTAGGGGGTCTCGGGATAGCCGGACTATATCCTTTGGCCAGACTTTTGGACTATGAAGATACAAGATTGAAGACTTCGTCCCGTGTCCGGATGAGACTCTACTTGGCGTGGAAGGCAAGCTAGGCAATACAGATATGTATATCTCCTCCTTTGTAACCGACCTTGTGTAACCCTAACCCTCTCCGGTGTCTATATAAACCGGAGGGTTTTAGTCCGTAGGACGACATACAATCATACCATAGGCTAGCTTCTAGGGTTTAGCCTCTCTGATCTCGTGGTAGATCTACTCTTGTACTACCCATATCATCAATATTAATCAAGCAGGACATAGGGTTTTACCTCCATCAAGAGGGCCCGAACCTGGGTAAAACATCGTGTCCCCTGCTTCCTGTTACCATCCGCCTTAGACGCACAGTTCGGGACCCCCTACCCGAGATCCACCGGTTTTCACACGGACATTGGTGCTTTCATTGAGAGTTCCTCTTTGTCGTCGCCGTTAGGCTTGATGGCTCCTGCAATCATCGATAGCGATGCAGTCCGGGGTGAGACTTTTCTCCCCGGACAGATCTTTGTGTTCGGCGGCTTCGCACTACGGGCCAACTCACTTGGCCATCTGGAGCAGATCGGAAGTTACGCCCCTGGCCACCAGGTCAGATTTGGAAGCTTAAACTACCCGGCCGATCGGAGACTTGATCTTCGATGGATTTGAGCCTCTGCCTTGTGCGTCACGCGGTCACGATGAGTACGATTTAGCTCTACCATCAGACGGTGTTCAGGAGATCGCACCGGCAGCCGCTCCGACCCTCAATTCGGAGCCAGTTGCGCCTTCCACAGACGGGTGGATGGACCCCGCCACGGAAGCCTTATCCTCATCGGCGATCGAGCCGGACATTGACCTTACCGTGCATGAGAGGCGTGTTGTCAAACTACCGGATCCTTCTCCGGCCACGGACTCCGAACCACCTGCGCCCGTTCCTAGCGAATCCGATTGGGCGCCAATCATGGAGTTTACCTCCATGGATATTTTCCAGCACTCGCCCTTTGGCGACATACTGAACTCATTAAGGTCTCTCTCCTTGTCAGGAGGATCCTGGCCGAACTATGTCCGGCAGGATTGGGATGCGGACGATGAAGAAATTCGCGGCCCACCCACCACCCACTTAGTAGCCACTTTCGATGACTTAACCGACATGCTCGACTTCGACTCCGAAGATATTGACGGTATGGATGACGATGCGAGAGACGAAGAGGAACCACTGCCCACAGGGCACTGGACAGCCACCTCATCATACTATATATACATGGTGGACATAGCCAAAGAAGGCAATGGCGACGAGACAGCGGAGGATGACCCCTCCAAGAAGCAATCCAAGCGTCGATGTCAGCGGCGCCGCTCTAAGTCCCGCCAAAGCAAAAGTGGTGATACCGACACAAGAGATAATAACACTCCGGATAGTGCCGAAGACAACAACAATCCCCTCCACCAAGATTTAGAGCAGGAAGATGGAGGAGCCAGCCCTCCTGAGAGAGCGGCAGATGGAGAGGCGGAGGATGATAATTACATGCCCCTCTCCGAAGACGAGGCAAGCCTCGGCGATGAAGAATTTGCCGTGCCAGAGGATCCCATCGAACAACAGCGCTTCAAGCGTCGGCTTATGTCCACGGCAAATAGCCTTAAGAAAAAGCAGCAGCAGTTTCAAGCTGATCAAGATCTACTAGCCGACAGATGGACTGAAGTCCTCGCGGCCGAGGAATATAAACTCGAACACCCCTCCAAGAGTTACCCAAAATGCAGGTTGCTACCCTGACTGGAGGAAGAAGCGTATGACATGGCTGATCGGCCACCTCGTGGCCGCGATAGAGAGGCGTTCCAGCCAAAAACTAAGCCCGCACCCCGACATCATTCAAATAAAAAGGCATGGTGAAGTACGCCAGACCTGCAAGACGTATTGGAGGACAAAGCAAAGCATGCAAGATCGATCTACGAATCACGAGGACGCGCCACTATGCGAGACGATAAACATCACGCCGGATATAGTAAAAGTAAATCCGGCCGGGCCGAACACAGGCAAGACCCATTCGAGCTGCGTCGCAATATAGCCCAATACAGAGGCTCCGCACACCCCTTATGCTTCATAGACGAAGTCATGGATCAACAAATCCCAGAGGGTTTCAAACCCGTAAATATATAATCATACGACGGCACAACAGATCCTGCGGTATGGATCGAGGATTGTCGAGCTGCGGTCCATGTGGGCTGTAGAAGATCCGCGCTCGGACCGAGGCCCGCGAGTGGCGGGCCCGGGCCTGCGGCATCGTCCCGTCGTGCGCGTGCATTGGCAGGACTTCCTCGCCACGTGGCCCGTGGAATGGCGCGGGGTTAGCTCACAGGACGACCCACGTTCCCGCCTACAAGAAACGGAGCTTTCCGAAGACGGCGCGCACACGCAAAAGCCGGCCCCTCGGGATAGGAAGCTGACCTAGCTTCTCGTCCCTTTGTCCGCTTCAAAGCTCGATCAGCTTCGGGGACTACTGTCGGAGTAAATAACCATGGGTAGCCTAGCCAGCTCCCCCTGGCACTTCTGAAAAAATTACGAGCCGATTCAGCCCTCAAGAATCCAAGACACAGGGCCGCCTTCCCCTTGCCGGCTGTCTCCAGGCCGGCTATCGGAAGGCGGCCCGACTTCAGCCCTCATGAAGAAACGCCGCGGGAGGGCCGGCTCCAAGAAGCCGGCCGCGAGAGGACCGACTCCAAGAAGCCGGCTCCCATAAAGCGGTCAAGATCGTACCCTCGAAGTCTGCATCCACATAATGGCGATGTGACGAGGCGTGGCTACAGTGAAGCCTGCCACTCCCGAATCCCGGAGCACGCCTGGCACAGTGCGCCGTATGGGTGGCCATGACCCGTCCGGCGCGGCACTGTTGCCACGATGACCCTGATGTCAACCACGACGGACCGCCGGCGCGGCCCACGGGCGGTGGGCCCCTTCGGGCAGAGAGACACCTGAAGGCGGCCAGGCTTCCCCCAGTCGGCCCAAGATAGAGCCGGCTCCCCACAGCCGGCTTGCCACCTCCCTCGAAGAAGACGCCCCATTAAGGAGACAAGACGCGGTGAGGCTACAGCGATCGCCCGCCGGGCGGCGGCACTGTAGCCATGCCCACCTCGGCGAAGCCCTTGTCACCAAGATTAAGCAACAGTAACCAGCCATTGACAAGGCCCTGGACAGTGGGGCCTGCCTGTCGACCAAGGAGCCGGGAGCTGGCGGGCCCCAGCAGCCGGTGCAGAAGCCGGAGAGGGTAGACACAGACGGCTGGGCCCCGCGCCCAGCCGGATTACCATTGTACCCCTGGGGGGTAGGCCTATATAAACCCCCCGGGGCATCCATGCAAAGAGAGATCGATCCCGGCTAGTTTTAGACACCACGTAGGGAGGAGAAGAGAGCAAGCCTTGCCCTTCTTCCTCCTCTCGCCAAACAGCTCAAGGAGCATCGTGTAGCTACTTATTCGTCTAGTGATCATGCGGAGACCCCGCAGAGCAGCAGTAGGGGTGTTATCTCCACGGAGAGCCCCGAAGCTGGGTAAGATTCGCCGGCGTGCATGTCTTCGCCTCATCCCGTTTCCAGGCACCGGCGACGTCTTATTGGCTCCCACAATGATAAGCCACCCGTTGGCATATGTCGCACCTACCAACCGACATTTGGCGCCCACCTTGGGGCCAGGTGCACCGTCGTCCGGAGACCTGTTCTGGACGGGAACCCTCTTCCTCCCCCGCAAGCGTAGCCAGCCCGGAACGCCCGATGGCGCTTGCCACGACGCGCTACAAGGCGTCACCAACATCTGTGCGGCGAGCAGCCTCGCAGATCTCCTAGACAAGACCCTCATCTCCGACGAGCTCGCCTCCGACGCGGGCACCGACCACCTCGTCAACCTCCTCGGCCA
Source organism: Triticum urartu (assembly GCF_056163025.1). Lineage (NCBI taxonomy): Eukaryota > Viridiplantae > Streptophyta > Magnoliopsida > Poales > Poaceae > Triticum > Triticum urartu. Next base: position 528,734,790 of record NC_141877.1, on the reverse strand, counting down.
GCTCCATGTCTCCGGCGAGCCTGCCGTGGACTTGGAGTCGGTTGGCTCCAGCGGTCCGATGCCTGTCGACTCCGACACGGCCTCACTCGACAATTTCCCCACTGACATCGCGATCTACAACGACCCGCTTCCCGGGGCCGATGGCTACGACGCTGTCACCACCGAGGTGATGGTCATCGGCCATGGCGGCGCTTCCGACGAAAGCGCCCACGACGCCCCGCACGCGGTGGTCCACGACTTGTCCACCCCCCTCCCGGCCGATGCCGACGCTGAAGCCCTAGAAGCTCGCCGCCTTGCCCTCCTCGCGGAGGGCCGGAAGTTGGTTTCCATGAGACGCCTCGCTGAGGCCCACCGACGCGAGGCCGACCGCACCGCCTTTGGCACGCCGCCCCCAGGCGGGCCCAGCCGGGCCGGCGTTGTCAGACAGCGCAGCGCTGTCGTCGCCGATATGCTAGGAGTCGACCGCCCAGTCTACGCCACTCCGCTCGAGAACCTGCGCGCCGCCCAGGCGGCCGTAGACGAGCTGGATGGGCTGGGGGCCGAAGAACTCCCCCACATGACCCGACACATCCAGCAGCTGATCGATGCGGCCGCGCGGCGGCACGAAGCCGACGCCCGCGCGGAAAGCCCTCCCCCGCGCCGAGATCACGGCGCGACGTCCCGGACGCCGACTACGGGCAAAACCCGCGCGCGGCGCGAGAAAGAGCCGGCTGCCAGCCGAAGCTGAACCCGAATCTCCATCGAACGAGACGCAGAAGGCCACCCCCGGGCCGTGGAGTGGCGGGGCAACCCGCCTCCGCCCCGGCCCCGTGGAGAGAGATATCCCACCCCGCCGCCTGTTGCGCATCCGACTCTCAGCGGCCGGCTAGGTCGCCGCGAAGGAGTCGGCGAGAACGACGCCCGCCATCGGATCGACCGCCTGGCGCGATCCCTGGCGCTAGAAGAAGAAGACGATGTCGGCCCGCCTTGCTTCGGCCCCCGCCTCCGCGACGAGCCCTTCCCCAAAGGGTTCTCGCTCCCAAGAGACATGCCCAAGTACAACGGCTCCGTGAAGCCGGAAGATTGGTAGATCGACTACTCCACGGCGGTTAGCATAGCCAACGGCAACAAGCGCGTTGCCGTGAAGTACGTGCCCCTCATGCTGCAGGGCACGGCGCGGACCTGGCTCAACAGCCTCAAGCCATACAGCATCAACAGCTGGCTAGACTTCATAGAAACCTTCGTCCGCAACTTCACCAGCACCTACAAGCGGGCTCCCAAGCCCAGACAGCTCTCCTTGTGCGTACAAGTCCCCGCCGAGTCCACTCGCGACTACCTCACGCGTTGGGCCGAGCTCCGCAACTCTTGCGAAGGGGTGCACGAGGTGCAAGCCATAGAATACTTCACTGCCGGGTGCCGAGAAGGCACCCTCCTCAAGCACAAGCTCCTCTGCGACGAGCCGACTACCCTCAACGACCTTCTGGTCATAGCGGACAAGTACGCCACCGCCGACTCCTCGATGAAGACTGAACTCTGGGTAGACGCGTCCGGAAAGGTACTCAACCCGGCGCCCAAGACGCCGGCTGGGGACTCCAGCCGACGCCCACACCAGAACGACCACAAGCGCAAGGGCCCCGTGCCGCCCTCCACCAGTCGGCAGGTGGCAACAGTCGAAGACAAGCAGCCCGAAGCGCGGCCCGCACCCAAGAAGTAGAGGGGCGGCAAGCCAGCTCTGCAGCTGGCCTTCTCCTACGAACAGACTCTCGACGCCCCGTGCAAGTTCCACAGCGGCGCGAAGCCGTCCAACCACACGACCCGGGAGTGCCACTGGCTCACCCAAATCTCCAAAGGCGAAGGGCTCGCACCACCTCCGCCTGCCGGTCCGCCGCCTCCGGCTCCGCAGCCGCCGGCCGCTCGGCCCACAGTCGGAGCCGTGCACGATGAGTTCCCCGACGAGCATGCCGCCTATGTCATCTTTACGAGCCAGCCCGAAGACCGGCGTAGCAAACGCCGAGAGCACCAAGAAGTCAGCATGGTTGCTGCCAACCCCGCCGAGCACATGCACTAGTCAGAAAAACCTATCAGCTGTAGCCGGACCCACCACCCAGAGGTGATGCCGTCTCCCGGCTCTTATGCGTTGGTTTTGGATGCCACCCTTGCAACGGATAGACGCGCTGCCCGTTTCTCCCACGTGCTGATAGACGGCGGGAGCAGCATCAACATCCTGTACCATGACACCATGGAGAAGCTGAATGTCAAGACGAAGCAACTCATGCCTACTCAGACTGTGTTCAATGGCATCGTACCCGGCTTGTCCTGCACCCCCATTGGCAAGATCAAGATTGATGTACTTTTTGGGGACAAGGAGCATTTCCGCCGGGAGGCGATCTGGTTTGAAGTGGTGGACCTGGAGAGCCCCTACCATGCATTGCTTGGCCGACCTGCCTTGGCCAGGTTCATGGCAGCTCCCCACTATGCGTACCTCAAGATGAAGATACCGAGCACCAAAGGCGTCATCACCGTAGCCGGCGATTACAAGAAGTCCTCTGAGTGCGCAGCAGCCAGCAGCCGGCTGACCGAGTCCCTTGTGATTGCCGAAGAACAGAAGATGATGGACCGAGTCGTGGCCATGGCCGGCAAGCAGTCGGCCTTGTCCCCCGATCCCAAGGAGCATGATGCTCAAGGATCTTTCCAGCCGGCCAAGGAGACGAAGAAGATACCTCTTGACCCCGAGCACCCAGAGAGGTTTGCCGTCATCGGGGCAAACCTAAACAGCAAATAGGAAGGCGAGCTCGCCGATTTGCTCCGTGAGAATCGGGACATCTTTGCATGGTCCCCCAAGGACATGCCGGGTGTTCCGAAGGAATTCGCCGAGCACAAACTACACGTCCGAGAAGACGCAAAGCCGGTCAAACAACCCCTCCGCCGACTGTCGGAGGAGAAACGCATGATTGTGGGAGAGGAGATAGCCCGGCTTCTAGCAGCCAGCTTTATTATGGAAGTTTTCTTTCCAGAGTGGCTCGCTAACCCGGTCCTCGTGCTAAAGAAGAACAACAAGTGGCGCATGTGTATAGACTACACGAGCCTCAACAAGGCCTGCCCCAAAGATCCCTTTGCCCTGCCAAGGATTGACCAAGTGATAGCCTCCATGGCCGGATGCGAGATGTTGAGTTTCTTGGATGCTTACTCAGGGTATCACCAGATAAAGTTAGATCCGGCAGACCGCCTGAAGACCGCCTTCATCACGCCATTCGGAGCCTTCTGCTACCTGACTATGACATTCGGCTTGAGAAATGCCGGTGCCACTTTTCAGCGTTGCATGCAGAAGTGCCTCCTCAAGCAACTCGGCAGAAATGCCCACGTCTACGTAGACGACATTGTGGTGAAGACGAAGAAGCGCGGCACCTTGCTGGAAGCCCTCAAGGAAACATTTGAGAACCTACGCCGGTTCCAAATCAAGCTTAACCCCGAGAAATGCGTGTTCGGAGTGCCAGCCGGCCAGCTCCTAGGCTTCCTGGTCTCCGAACGCGGCATCGAATGCAACCCAGTAAAGATCAAGGCCATTGAGAGAATGGCGATTCCCACCAAACTTTGAGACGTCCAGAAGTTTACCGGATGCTTGGCCTCCCTGAACCGCTTCATCAGCCGGCTCGGGGAGAAAGCTCTTCCCCTCTACCGCCTCATGAAGAAGACCAACCACTTCGAGTGGAATGACCAAGCCGACCAAGCTTTTCACGAGCTGAAGAAGATGCTGGCCACGCCGCCTGTCCTGGCGGCGCCGACTTAGAAAGAGCCCATGCTCCTCTACATCGCCGCAACCAGCCGGGTGGTCAGCACCGTCATCGTAGTCCAGCGCCCAGAAGAAGGCTGAGCCCAGCCGGTCCAGAGGCCGGTGTACTATTTGAGAGAGGTGCTATCTACCTCGAAGCAGAACTACCCGCACTACCAGAAGATGTGCTACGGCGTGTACTTCGCCGCCAAGAAGCTGAAGCCCTACTTCCACGAGCATCCCATCACGGTTGTATGCACCGCCCCGCTGGCCGAGATCATAGGCAGCCGGGATGCATCCGGCCGGGTGGCGAAATGGGCCATCGAGCTGGCCACCTACACGATCTTCTACCAGCCTCGCACCGCCATCAAGTCCCAAGCATTGGCCGACTTCCTCGTCGACTGGGCCGAGACCCAGTACCTTCCGCCGGCTCCCGACACCAGTCATTGGCGCATGCATTTCGATGGGTCCAAGATGCGCACCGGCTTGGGAGCCGGCGTCATCCTCACCTCTCCCAAAGGGGACAAGCTCAGATACACGCTGCAAATTCACTTTGCCGCCTCCAACAATGTGGCCGAGTAGGAGGCGCTCATACACGGGCTCCAGCTTGCCAAAGAACTCGGCATTCGCCGGATCCTATGTTATGGCGACTCGGACTTGGTGGTCCAGTAATCATCCGGCGACTGGGATGCCAAGGACTCAAATATGGCAAGCTACCGCTTCCTCGTTCAGCAGATCAGTGGGTATTTTGAAGGATGCGAGTTCCTCCACGTACCACGAGCCAACAACGAGCCAGCTGATGCCCTGGCTCGAATAGGCTCCACTCGGCAAGCAATACCAACCGGTGTCTCTCTACAACGCCTCCTCAAGCCGTCTATCAAGCCGTCTCTAGAGTCCGATTCCATCTTCGTGCCTCCTGACCCCGACGCGGCCGGGTCCGGCTCGAAGAACCAAGCAGGCGACCCGGGGACTTCGATAGTCGTCCAGGGGGCATCAGCAGGCGGCTCGGGGACTTCCGTAGTTACGCCCAACCTGGAGACTGCCACACCCGGCTCGGGGACTGCGGTAGTCGGCCCGGAGACTACACCAACACAGCAGGCGGCGGCCGACTCAAGCATTTCACCGCCCAGCCCGCCCGCCCTGGTCGCAGTTGCCGTTTTGGCAATAGAAGAGGACGCAGCTCCATCATGGGCTCAATCCATCCTCAACTTCCTAGTAAACCAAGATCTGCCGGCTGACGAAGTAGAGGCAAGACAAGTCCCACGCCGAGCCGGAGCATACACAATCGTCAACAGAGAACTTGTCAAGCGCAGTGTCACTGGGGTCCTCCAGCGATGCGTCGAGCAAGAGAAGGGCATTGCAATCCTCGGAGACATCCACCAAGGAGAATGTGGCCACCATGCGGCCTCAAGATCACTCGTCGCCAAAGCCTTCTGCCATGGTTTCTTTTGGCCGACTGCTTTGGATGACGCCAAGGTGTTAGTTAAACATTGCAAAGGGTGCCAACTCTTCAGCTCCAAGCAACACATGCCCGCTTCAGCACTCAAGACCATTCCCCTCACTTGGCCCTTCGCCGTTTGGGGATTGGACATGGTGGGCCCATTCAAAACAGCGCGCGGCGGCATGACACATCTGCTTGTCGCCGTGGACAAATTCACCAAATGGATTGAGGCAAAGCCGATCAAGAAGCTGAATGGGCCGACTGCCGTGACATTAATCGCAGATATAACAACTCGGTACGGCGTACCACACAGCATCATCACCGACAATGGCACGATTTTCGCCAAGGGAGCCTTGTCACGTTTCTGCGCGACGCAAGGCATCCGGTTGGACCTAGCGTCCATTGCCCACCCGCAGTCAAACGGCCAGGTCGAGCGAGCCAACGGCCTCATCCTTTCCAGCATCAAGCCCCGACTGATCATACCACTGGAGCGTTCAGCCGGCTATTGGCTCGATGAGCTGCCGGCTGTCCTCTGGAGTCTACGCACTACACCAAACAAGTCAACCGGCTTCACTCCTTTCTTCCTCGTATATGGTGCCGAGGCGGTCATCCCAACTGACATCGAGTTCGACTCGCCTCGGGTGACCATCTACATGGAAGCCGAGGCCAAGGAAGCATGAGAAGACGGCATCGACCTGCTGGAAGAAGGCCGGCTGTTAGCCCTCAGCCGGTCCATTATCTATTAGCAGGGCCTGCGCCGCTACCACAGCCGGAAGGTCAAGCCAAGATCCTTCCAAGAGGGCAATCTTGTGCTCTGGCTGATCCAGCGAACAGCCGGCCAGCACAAGCTCTCGGCCCCTTGGGAGGGCCCCTTCGTCATCAGCAGAGCCTTAGGCAACGACTCCTACTACCTGATCGACGCGCAGAAGCCGAAGGCACGAAAGAGAGACGACTTCGGCAAGGAGTCAGAACGACCATGGAACGCCAACCTCCTCCGAAGGTTTTACAGTTGAAATGCAGTATTTATCACGCTAAATTTTGTACTAAGTACGAGACAATAGGCCCCCCGAGGAGAGCTCGGGGACTGCCATCTTTTATCTTTGAATGAAAAGTATCATGCTTATGGCCTTGTCATTGCATCCACTTTTTCCGTCCGGCACCGGGTTCGACTAGTCGGCCCGGGGATTGGCCGCCTGGAGCTATATTAGAAGTCCTACCCGCAGTCAGACAAGTAGTGTGCCGGCTCCCAAGCTTTCTCTTGCCAAAAGTCGCAGTTCGAAGAACCGGCTGTCCGGTTGGCAAGAGTTAAAGGCAGGAACGGGTGTCCACACGAAAAACGCCTAGGGACTAACGGACTAATATAACAAAAGCCGGTTTTTCTCCCACCGCCGACCGGCTACCAGAGTTGCCGGTCGGCCGGCTTCCATTCACCTTGCTCCAATCTAAGAAAGCTCGAGTACTTGCCTTCCCAGAAGGGGAAGGCGGCAAAGGAAACAGCCTAAGGATAAAAAGCATACATGAATGGAAACCAAACACACAATAATATTTACATAAAAGACCTTCAAAAGGCCAGCATTCAACATAGTTCGAATACACCCCCAGTGGGTGGAACTGCGCAAGTTTAATAAAGTTGTTCAAAAGGCAACAAGCAGGAAAAAACAAGGACGGCAGACTAGGCCAAGGGAGCGACTAGCGAGTCGGGTAGGTTGGTGAAGACGGTAGTGCCGGCTGGAGGAGTGGCCGGCTGGCGAACCTCGGCATGATCACCGCCTCCCACAGAGGGCGCGCTAGCACGCGCCTTGTTGCCAGAGGCACGATCAGGCTGAGGCTGGCTGCCCGCTTCACCAGTCGGCTCAACGTCTTCGCCTTCCTCTCCTTCATCATCTTCGCCTTCATCGCTGGAGGCGATCTCCTCTGCCGAGTATTCACCCGCTGCCGGGTCCAGCCTGAACCACTCCTTCGGCTGGGCAACGTCATCGTCATTGATCTCAGGAGCAAAGACGCTGATGTCAGTACACTCGGCGATCATCGAAGCGCGCTGAGCGATAGCCGGCCGCACCTCCTCCAACTCTTTGTCGGCCTCCAGCCGACAGGTGCGCAGCTGGTCCAGGTTCAGCCCCGGATACCAGGCTCGGACGAACTCCAGCGCCCGCCCAGCTCCAAGCCGGGCTGCCGACGCCTTCCAGGCCTTGAAGCGGCCAACCGCCACATCCAGCCAGTCGGCAGTCCGATTCAGGGTGCGGGGAATCGTCTCGCTTGGCCAGAGGGCGGCCAACACCTGCGCCCCGGCGCGCTGGGGGCGGCGAAGCATACGGTGAGCCGGCTACAGCCGGGCTTGGACCGCCAAGAGCTGCTCCTAGAGCGCCCGGCTTGCGTCCGGCGCGATTTCAGCCCCCGCCTGCCGGCGTGCCTCGCGATGGGCCTCGATGGATTGGGTGGCGAAGACGGAGTAGCCGGGAAAGTAGTCCGCACAGAGAACAAAAATCAGCACAAGTCTGAACACAAATCAGGGATCAAAGGGCAAGCAGGGAGTGAAGAAGGCGGCTTACCGTCGATCAGATCCTCGATACTGCTGAAGCCCTCGCTCAACGCGTGCTTCGCTTCAGCCCAGCCCGCCGCTTCGGTCTCGAACTCGGCCTTCAGGGCGTCCTTGTTGTCCCGCGCCTTCTTCAGGGCCGCCTTATGGCTCTCCTCCTGGTCGGCCAACTTCTTGACCAGGCGGTCACGCTCCAGGATCAAGGCGCTGTACTCGGCTTCCTTGGCGCGAAGGGCGGCCTGGGCCCCGCTGAGCTGCTCCCTCAAGTCGGCATTTGCTCCTGCAAGCATGAAGACAAAGGAAATTAATAAGGTGAAGTCATCAAGGAAGATCCGACCCGGCTGCTCAGCAGGCGGCCCGAATCTCGGGGACTACACCCAGTGGGTGCGCTGACGCGCCCCCACAGGAGACGAACGAAAAAAATACGCACTCCGGCTGCTGGTCAGGTCCTCGGTTCTCCTGCCCATCTCCTAAGCCTGGGAGTTGAAGGCGGCTGCACGGAGGTTGTGATACTCCTGAAAGATTATACAGGAAACAAGGATAAGTTAAGTTGTCAGAACCTAGTAAGTTCCAAGCCGCCTGCGCAGCAGCCGGCTCGGAACTCGGGGACTACACCCAGTGGGTGCGCTGACGCGCCCCCACAGGAGAAACCAAAAGAACAAAATAACCAAGGCCAGAAGACTCACTCGGATGACGGCCCGCGTCGAGAGAAACTCTTGAGTGTATCGCTGCAGCGAGGCGGCCAGAGCTTGAAGCCGGTTCCGGACCTCCTGGGCCGCCGCGTTCAGCTCGCCCGTCCCCTCGCTGGGAGTCCACTCGAACGTGCTGGCGTGGGCCGCCTCCAGGGCCTCCGCCGTCTGGCTGGCGCCCGCTGCTCGGTGCGGTTCCGGCGTGGAGGCGCCACCCCCTGCGCGCCGGCGCAATGCCGGCTGCACCTCAAGGCCGGCCCCTGCTTCTGGCTCGCCCCTGGACGGCTGCTCTGGCGCCGCAGCTAATTGGCCGCTTTGGCCCGCTCCAGTCTGCGCCATCTGCGACGCCCCCTCCACGAAGATCACGTGGTCCTCCCGCCCCTCCATCACCGGCGGGCCTTGGTCGACCTCCTCCGACGGGGGCACGGGAATGTTGGGGGCCACGGCGCGGAGGGGAACAACGAGCAGCGGAGGCCAGTTGTGCGAGGCCTCCGCCTCCGTCTCCGCGGCTGCCGCTTTCGCCCGGGCCTTGGCCGCCGCGTCGGCCTGCTCCTTCGTCGCCTGGGCGGTCCTTCGCTCCGCCGCCTCCAGCTCTTCCCGCGCCTCCCGCATGTTCCGCTCCGTGGCCTCCCTAAGGTCGGCGCGGGGCTCCACGCGGCGGGAGCTTGAGGACCCTCCAGTCGGCCCGACTACGGAGCCGCCAGGACCTCGCTCAAGAGAAAGCGGCGCCCTGTCCGGCAAGAAAAGAAAGGTTTAGAAGAGCTTCGGACGAAAAAGACAAAAAACAAATATATACGCAAGATATTCAACGACTTACGCAGAGACCGCCTGCGGCTGCTTCACCACCTTGCGGAAGCTGGCCGCCTTCGCGGCCGCCTCATCCCGCTTGGTCGCCGTCGTGGAAGCCTTGGATTTCTTCGGCCGGCTGCCGAAGAAGGTCGATGCGGCCCGGCGCTTCTGCGCGCCGCCACGGGCAGCCGGCACAGCGGACGAGCCTGCGCCTTGATGATCAGGCGCCAGCTGGCGGTGCGGGGCGACTTCGACCTCGTCGTCGTCCGGCCAGTCTTCGAAGTTGGCCCCGAGTCCCGCGCCTCCGGCCTCGTCGCCTTCCCCCACGATGGCGTCTTCCATGGCAGCCACTCCCAGGTCTGGATCGTCGGCATCGTCCATCGTGCGGTCGGGGAGGAGCTGGCGCTCTACCCCCGCGGCCCTGGCTGTCGGCGGAAGAAGAGGGTTCTACTAAAAGCAAACCAATTGATCAAGAGTCGGCTATCATGAGGCCGACTACAAAAAGGAAGAAAAGAAGAAAGAACTTACGGAAGGCGGAGGGTTGGCGCGGGAATACGGCTCCTTGCCGTATCGCCAATCCTCGGCGAGCATGCAGTTGGAGATGTAATTCACCATGTAAGACACCTCTGCGTGAGGCATCTCCCTGGTGCTCAGCCGGCACGGGTCGAAGCGGCCGCTCATCTGGCAAATCATGTGAGTCCGGCCTTAGAGCGGAAGAACCCGGCGCTCCACGAAGGCGGCCACCAAGTCAGCCCCGGTCAGGCCCTCTGACTGGATCATCACCCGAAGCCGGGAGACGGCTGCGTTCCCGGCCTGAGACAGCGACCTGGCCCGGTAGCTCCACGAAGGTTGCCTCCCAGCCGGTCGGCCGGCTACGTAAGCCGGCAGGTTGACGTAGTCGCCTTGCTGGGCGACGTTCTTCACATAAAAATAAGACTTCTGCCAAAGCTTCACCGACTGGATCAGCGGAATGGACGGGAACGGATTCTTCTCGCTCGCCCGCCTCATGGCAATGAAGGCTCCGCAGGGGCGGGCACGCCCGCGACGACGGTGCCAAGCTTGCTTTGGAAGAACTCCCCCCAGAGCTCGAGCGTGGGGAGAACTCCAAGAAAACCCTCGCACAGGGTGATGAAGGCCGACAGCAGCATCACCGCGTTGGGCGTGAGGTGATGCGGCTGGAGGTGGTAGAATTCGAGGAAGGCTCGAACGAATCCGCTCGTCGGGAGGCCAAAGCCGCGCAGGCAGTGCGAGCGGAAGATCACCCGCTCGCCCTCCTCCGGTGCCGGCGAAATCTCCCTCGTCGGCGCTTGACGAACCCGCACTAGGTTCTTGCCAGGCAGACGTCGCGTCCGGCGGAGGAACTCGACATGGTCCTCGTGGACGTTGGAGCCATCCCACGAGCTCGACAACGCCATGGGAGCAATGCGGCAGGGAGCAAGACAAAGCAACGGCGAAACGGTGCGGCAAAGGGTTGCCGCGGCGGGGAGCAAGACGAAGCGACGGCGGAACGGCGCTGCGAAGAGTTGCTGCGGCGAAGAGAAGAAGAAGGAGGGCGAGAAGGGGTGGAGTGAGGGAGAGCGCGCGAGCCTCTGCCGCTCCCCCTCCTCCTACTTATAGACCACACGGCGGAGCCGAGGAGGCGCAGCGTGGGGGAACGTGGGGATCAACTGCGCCCACTCCCCCACGTCCCGCGATTATTGTGCCTTGATGGCAGAATAAAACCGCCGCGGGGAGGCGAGCGGTCCATGTGGGCTGCAGAAGATCCACGCTCGGACCGAGGCCCGCGTGTGGCGGGCCCGGGCCTGCGGCGGCGTCCCGTCGCGCGCGTGCGTTGGCAGGACTTCCTTGCCACGTGGCCCGCGGAATGGCGCGGGGTCAGCTCGCAGGGCGACCCACGTTCCCGCCTACAAGAAACGGAGCTTTGCGAAGACGGTGCAAAAGCCGGCCCCTCGGGATAGGAAGCTGACCTAGCTTCTCATCCCTTTGTCCGCTTCGAAGCTCGATCAGCTTCGGGGACTACTATCGGAGTAAATAACCATGGGTAGCCTTGCCGGCTCCCCCTGGCCCTTCTGAAAAAATTACGAGCCGATTCGGCCCTCAAGAATCCAAGACACAGGGCCTCCTTCCCCTTGCCGGCTGTCTCCAGGCCGCCTATCGGAAGGCGGCCCGACTTCAGCCCTCATGCAGAAACGCTGCGGGAGGGCCGGCTCCGAGAAGCCGGCCGTGAGAGGACCGACTCCAAGAAGCCGGCTCCCATAAAGCGGTCAAGATCGTACCCTCGAAGTCTGCATCCACATAACGGCGATGTGACGGGGCGTGGCTACAGTGAAGCCTGCCACCCCCGAATACCGGAGCACGCCTAGCACAGTGCGCCGTACGGGTGGCCATGACCCGTCCGGCGCGGCACTGTTGCCACGATGACCCTGATGTCAACCATGACGGACCGTCGGCGCGGCCCACGGGCGGTGGGCCCCTTCGGGCAGAGAGACACCCGAAGGCGGCCAGGCCTCCCCCAGTCTGCCCAAGATAGAGCCGGCTCCCCATAGCCGGCTTGCCACCTCCCTCGAAGAGGACGGCCCATTAAGGAGACAAGACGCGGTGAGGCTACAGCGATCGCCCGCCGGGCGGCGGCACTGTAGCCATGCCCACCTCGGCGAAGCCCTCGTCACCAAGATTAAGCAATAGTAACCAGCCGCTGACAAGGCCCTGGACAGTGGGGCCTGCCTGTCGACCAAGGAGCCGGCGGGCCCCAGCAGCCGGCGCAGAAGCCGAAGAGCGTAGAAACAGACAGCTGGGGTCCGCGCCCAGCCGGATTACCATTGTACCCCTGGGGGGTAGGCCTATATAAACCCCCTGGGGCATCCATGCAAAGAGAGATCGATCCCGGCTAGTTTTAGACACCACATAGGGAGGAGAAGAGAGCAAGCCTTGCCCTTCTTCCTCCTCTCGCCAAACAGCTCAAGGAGCATCGTGTAGCTACTTATTCATCTAGTGATCATGCGGAGACCCCGCAGAGCAGCAGTAGGGGTGTTATCTCCACGGAAAGCCCTGAAGCTGGGTAAGATTCGCCGGCGTGCAAGTCTTTGCCTCATCCCGTTTCCAGGCACAGGCGACGTCTTATTGGCTCCCACAATGATAAGCCACCCGTTGGAATATGTCGCACCTACCACCCGACAAGGATTTTCTTCTCCACATCCACATGGCCCACGGTGACGACTTACACGCCATCAAATACCTCCCACTAAAGCTCAAAGGACCAGCGCGGCATTGGCTTAACAGCTTGCCAGCAGAGTCCATTAGTTGTTGGGAAGATCTAGAGGCCGCATTCCTTGACAACTTTCAGCGCACTTATGTGCGACCACCAGATGCCGATGACTTGAGCCACATAATTCAGCAGCCAGAAGAATCAGCCAGGCAATTCTGGACTCGGTTCCTAACAAAGAAAAATCAAATCATCGACTGTCTGGATGCAGAGGCCCTAGCAACTTTGAAACACAACATCCGCGACGAGTGGCTAGCCCGGCACCTTGGTCAGGAAAAGCCGAAATCTATGGCAGCCCTCACGACACTCATGACCCGCTTTTGTGCGGGAGAAGACAGCTGGCTAGCTCACAATAATAACATATCAAAGAACCGTGGTACTTCAGATTCCAAGGACGGTAATGGCAGGTCACGTCGAAATAAACATAAGCGCCGCATTAACAGCGACAATACCGAGGATACGGCAGTCAATGCCTGATTCAAATGCTCTAAACCCGGTCAGCGGAAAAAGCCATTTAAAAGAAGCACTCCGGGCCCGCCTAGTTTGGACCGCATACTCGATCGCTCGTGTCAAATACACGGCACCCCCGACAAGCAGCCAACCACACCAATAGGGATTGTTGGGTATTCAAGCAGGCCGGCAAATTAATTGCCGAAAACAAAGATAAGGGGCCACATAGCGATGACGAGGAAGATCCCCGGCAGTCGAACACCGGAGGACAGAAGAGGTTCCCCCCACAAGTGCGGACGGTGAACATGATATACGCAACCCACATCCCCAAGAGGGAGCGGAAGCGTGCGCTCAGGGACGTATATGCGTTGGAGCCAGTCGCCCCAAAGTTCAACCCATGGTCCTCCTGTCCGATCACTTTCGATCGCAGGGACCACCTCACTAGTATCCGTCATGGCGGATTTGCCGCACTAGTCCTAGACCCAATCATTGATGGATTTCACCTCACTCAAGTCCTTATGGATGGAGGCAGCAGCCTGAACCTGCTTTATCAGGACACAGTGCGCAAAATGGGTATAGACCCCTCAAGGATCATACCCACAAAAATGACCTTTAAAGGCGTCATTCCAGGTGTAGAGGCCCATTGCACAGGCTCAATTACACTGGAAGTGGTCTTTAGATCCCCGGATAACTTCCGAAACGAAGAATTAATCTTCGATATAGTCCCGTTCCGCAGTGGCTATCATGCACTGCTCGGGCGAACCGCATTTGCGAGATTCAATGCGGTACCGCATTATGCATACCTCAAGCTCAAGATGCCAAGACCTCGGGGGGTCATCACAGTTAATGGAAACACAGAGCGCTCTCTCCGCACGGAGGAGCACACTGCGACCCTCGCAGCAGAAGCGCAAAGCAGCCTCTCAAGGCAATCCACCATTTCAGCGTTTCAAGACCCGGACACCTTCAAGAGCACTCGGACTAATCGGCAACTAGAACGCCTAGCACGACCTGAGCTCGTGTAGCAATGCGCCCCCCACCCCAGTCCCAGCCAAACGGTGAAATCTGTGCCACGCGTACATAATTACGCATTAAAAATACCATGGGCACAGGCGGGGAGGGGGGCACAACTACGGCATGCCCCAATACGCGGCTTAAACCGCACTAGGGGCTTCCCGCTTTGTTATTTTTCTCTTTCAGGACTTTAATCTCCGGAAACCCTGTCCGGCAGCATGATTGCCGAACACATGATGCAGCAACCAAGGAGGAAGAAAGCTACGTCGGAACTCCCAGGTGGTTTACGATAACGAGTGAAATATTTCCTTTGATACTATTCCTTAGCTTGCCCTTGGAAGGGACACAGTCCTACTTTTTGCTTATCGCACTATCTGTATCATTCTGCTTTAACACACCTTTTTGAATAAACAATGCATACCATTACGACTATTATTGCATTCTTCTTTTTTATATACATGTTTTCATTAATGATGCCTTGCAACCGTACACTTTGGTACGGCCAATACACCAGGGGCTTAAGTACCCCACAATATGGTGTGAGAAGTCCGAACACTTTCACAAGTGCGGCACCCCGAACTTATAGCATTATATGCATAAGCTCCGAATCATGTCTTTGGTCAAATGTTTGGTTTGCCCGGCTCCTATGTTTTGGTACCTTACGTTCCGCTCTATCGGCTAAGGTAGCACTAGGAGAACTACTGCGATTGTGCCCCGGTTCTGCTGGGCTAAGCACCTCAGTAGAGAAAGCTAAAACTGACTGTCATGATAAGGCGAGAGACTGGTCGCTGTTCGGCGAGGTTTCGAGTCCCTAAAGACTTATGACGCTTAGAGCGAGGAGCCGGTCCTGTCCGGCTTAAAGGCGTGTATCGCGCCCCGAATTTGGCCTTCCAAATACCAGGGGCTTCGCCGAAATTTAAAATTATAGAATTCTATGGCTAAGTGAGAGTGATAAAGCATTATTAGTCCGGTTGCCTTGTTCGCCATGCTGAGCACCTCCCTTGAAGGATCCAAAAATGGGAACAAGAATGCTCAGGTTTATCCTGAACACCACAGCACTCGCGGCATGGGGGCAGAAGCCGAGGACTAGCCATCTCTCAGATTGGATAAACAGCCAAACAGAAGGTAATATTTTAAATTCAAACAAGCATTGCATAGCGCATATGAAACAAGTTTTCATCATACAGGATCACACGAGCAAGTCTACTCAAATATTACATCCTTTGAACATTCGTCCACTACAAGACGGGCACTCTTCAGGACACCCTCATAATAAATTTCAGGGGTGCGATGCTCCTTGCCCTGCGGCGGTCCTTCCTTGATCAGCTTCACGGTGTCTAGCTTGACCCATTGCACCTTCACACAGGCGAAAGCGCGGCGTGCACCTTCGATGCAGACGGACCGCTTGATGACTTCCAGCCATGGGCAGGCATCTACAAGCCGCCTCACCAGGCCAAAGTAGCTGTTTGAAAGGGTGTCGCCAGGCCACAGCCGGACTATAAAGCCCTTCATGGTCTATTCGGCCGCCTTGTGTAGCTCGACCAGCTGCTTCAGCTGGTCGCACATAGGTACCGGGTGTTCGGTCCCAGTATACTGAGACCAGAACAGCTTCTCCGTTGAGCTTCCCACCTCGGCCTAGTAAAACTGTGCGGCATCCGATATGCTGCGGGGCAAATCTGCGAATGCTCCTGGAGAACTTCGGATTCAGGTAAGTAATAGGTAATTTACTTTCACATGCTTGCTTTGCATAAACAATGCCTTACCCGCCGTTATTTTCTTCATCGCGTCAATCTCCTGAAGGGCCTTTTGTGCTTCGGCCTTGGCACTCTTTGCGCTCTCGAGGGCCGCGGCAAGCTCAGACTCTCGCGTCTTTGAGTCAAGCTCCAATGCCTCGTGCTTCGTCACGAGAGCCTGGAGCTCTTGCTGCACCTCGCCCACCCGAGCCTCTTGCCTTTCCCGTTCGGTGCGCTCCTTGGCCGCTTTATCTTTGGTCTCGGATAGCGCTTGCTTTAGGGTCGCCACTTCGGTCGTGGCCCCTGGCAAATTCTTGATGATCCTGTCATTTTGCAATCGCATTCATTTTATACATATCCATAGACTAGGTACTACTTACCTTTGTTCTCCTCGAGCTGCCTCTTGGCAAGGCCGAGCTCGTCCTTGGACCCTTTAAGGTCCTACTTTAGTGCGGCGACCTCCGCAGTTAGTGCAGCAGATGCCAGTAGTGAAGCCTGCATACGCATAATTGACATACTTATATTAGACTCCTGCGATATTGTTTGATCCTCTGTTCGGCTTTTTTTGTGAACACCGAACAGAGCATCAGGGGCTACTTTATATGCAGTAATAATTTTCCTATATTTTAAAACACTTACCTCAAATCCTGTTAGAAGGATGGCACAGGCTTCACTCAATCCGCTTTTGGCGGACTGAACCTTCTCGACCACCGCACTCATAATAGTGCGGTGCTCCTCGTCGATGGAAGCGCTGCGAAGCACTCCCAGCAGATTGTCCGGTGCCTCTGGATGGACAGAGGTCACCGGCACAGGCGTCTTGTCCCTCTTGGAAGGAGGCCGCCTGCCAGAGTCCGGACCCACTGGAGGTTCCGGCGCGGTGTTCGGCTGAGGGCCGAACTCGAAGCCCTCAGGGGCCTTGTTCCCTCTGCCCCCGGAGTCCGGAAGGTCGCCTTGAGGCGCCTTCGGGACTGTCTCCCCTTGACATGGTGCCTCTTGAGACAGTACCTCGGTGTCGTCCGCAGGGCAAGGGGAGGTGGCGGTCGGAAGTGGATCGCTATACATATCCGACGAGCCCAGGGAGCCGTCCGACGACACATCGATACGGGCTCGTGGCGGCCTGCATAATAATATTTGGCATTAGGGGAAGCAGTGTGACAAAGGAATACTATGAGTTACTCTGGTATCCGAATACTTACGACTTCGCCAGGGGCTTGGCCCTGAGCAGCCAGTCGTCTTCGCCTTCGGCAGCGGTGGTGGAACTGTCCGGAAGGAGAGTCCTTCCCTTCTTGGACCCTTTGGCCTCCCCAGTTGGGGCGGCCTTCCTTTTCTTGTCTCCCCCATCTGAAGGGGAGCATCTTCTTCTTCCTCCTCGTCTTCGGGGGAGGAGTGTGTCGCGGAGTTATCGAACAATGAGTTCGATGACGCCTGGCGTCGGGAACTCTTTCGGGTTCCCTTGGCCTTCTTGGTCTTCTCCGGTACCTTGTAAGGAGCCGGAGTCAACATCTTCGTCAGGAGAGCTTCTGTTGGGCCTTCGGTCAAAGGAGCTGGACAGTCGATCTGTCCGGCCGTCTCCTGCCAGTCCTGTCAAAGGTACAGGAGCTTAGATCCTGCATAGAGTCAAACTATGAAAAAACAAGTATCCTGTGAGAGGTAAAATAGCTTACCGCGCTGGCTTGGCGCTTTGTGCAGAATCCGCGATCCTCGGTAGTGGGAGGGGGAACCTCGGCACCCTCGAATAGAACCTTCCAGGCATCCTCGTGAGTTGTGTTGAAGAGCCTGTTTAGAGTTCGGTGCTGGGCCGGGTCGAACTCCCACAAGTTGAAAGCCCGTTGTTGGCACGGAAGGATCCGGCGGATGAACATGACCTCGACTACGTTGACGAGTTTGAGCTTCTTGTTCACCATGTTTTGAATACATGTTTGGAGTCCAGTCAGCTCTCCCGAACTACGCCAGGACAGGCCCTTCTCTTGTCAGGAGGTGAGCCGGGTGGGGATGCTAGATCGAAACTCGGGGGCCGCTGCCCATTTATGGTCACGTGGCTCGGTGATGTAGAACCACCCCGATTGCCACCCCTTTATGGTCTCCACGAAGGAGCCCTCGAGCCATGTGACATTGGGCATCTTTCCCACCATGGCGCCTCCGCACTCCGCCTGGCGGCCGCTCACTACCTTCGGCTTGACATTGAAGGTCTTCAGCCATAAGCCGAAGTGGGGCTTGATGCGGAGGAAGGCCTCGCACATGACAATAAACAACGAGATGTTGAGGATGAAGTTCGGGGCCAGATCGTGGAAATCCAGGCCGTAGTAGAACATGAGCCCCCAGACGAATGCGTGGAGAGGGAATCCCAGTCCGCGGAGGAAATGGGTAAGGAACAGTACCCTCTCATGGGGCCTGGGGGTGGTGATGAGCTGCCCCTCATCTGGGAGCCGGAGCGCGATGTCGTCGGGCAGGTATCCGGCTCTTCTCAGGTTCTTGATGTGTCCCTCCATGACGGAGGAGACCATCCACCTGCCTCCCACTCCGGACATGGTTGGAGAAGGTTGAGGTGGGAAATGCGGACTCGGGCGCTGGAGCTCGAGTGTGCGAAAATGGATGAGCAAAGGAGGAAGAAGGCGTGGATGGGAAGGTGAATCCTTATCCCTTTATATGGGCGGACGAAACTATGCGTCCCCACTAGCCTGGTAAAACTCGCTTATCCCCCAAGTGTCGTAATCGATGGAGTGGTTGTGTTACCCACGCCCGTATTGATGAGAATCCCGTGATAAGGGGACACGATCTCTTCTTTGACAAGACGTGTCAGAAAACTGCCTCACGTTATGTGCGGGGCTAGTTAAAGGAAACGGTACGAATAATCACCGGGCCATGACATAATGTCGTGTTGCCAAAACAAGTCAGCAAATTAGATTTGTGGAAATATTATTCTCTCTACGGTGGTATGTGGAACTTATTTTGTAGGGTCAGACACTATCCTTGTATTCAAATTCTTCCGTGATGTGTTCGGAGGAGGAACCCGCCTTGCAATGCCGAAGACAACACTGTGCGCCGGACTCATCGTCATTGAAGCCTGGTTCAGGGGCTACTGAGGGAGTCCTGGATTAGGGGGTCTCCGGACAGCCGGACTATATCCTTTGGCCGGACTGTTGGACTATGAAGATACAAGATTGAAGACTTCGTCCCGTGTCTGGATGGGACTCTACTTGGCGTGGAAGGCAAGCTAGGCAATACAGATATGTATATCTCCTCCTTTGTAACCGACCTTGTGTAACCCTAACCCTCTCCGCTGTCTATATAAACCGGAGGGTTTTAGTCCATAGGACAACATACAATCATACCATAGGCTAGCTTCTAGGGTTTAGCCTCTCTGATCTCGTGGTAGATCTACTCTTGTACTACCCATATCATCAATATTAATCAAGCAGGACGTAGGGTTTTACCTCCATCAAGAGGGCCCGAACCTGGGTAAAACATCGTGTCCCCTGCTTCCTATTACCATCCGCCTTAGACGCACAGTTCGGGACCCCCTACCCGAGATCCGCCGGTTTTGACACCGACAGGTAGCATTCCACATCAAAAATTCTGTTTTTATCATTTACCTACTCGAGGACGAGCAGGAATTAAGCTTGGGGATGCTTGATACGTCTCCAACGTATCTATAATTATTGATTGTTCTATGCTATTATATTATCCATCTAGGATGTTTTATATGCATTTATATGCTATTTTATATGATTTTTGGGACTAACCTATTAACCTAGAGCCCAGTGCCAGTTTCTGTTTTTTTCCTTGTTTTTGAGTATTGCAGAAAAGGAAAACCAAACGGAGTCCAATTGACCTGAAAATTCACGAAGATAATTTTTGGACCAGAAGAAGCCCACAGAGTACCGGAGATGGGCCAGAAGAGTCCCGAGGCACCCACAAGGGTGGGGGCGCGCCCTACCCCCTGGGCGCGCCCCCTTACCTTGTGGCCGCCTCGTGGACCCTCCTGACTTGTTCCGAACGCCAACACCATTTATATATACCCAAATTTCCAGAACATAACCTAGATCGGGAGTTCCTTCGCCGCAAGCCTCCGTAGCCACCGAAAACCAATCTAGACCCATTCCGGCACCCTGCCGGAGGGGGGAATCCCTCTCCGGTGGCCATCTTCATCATCCCGGCACTCTCCATGACGAGGAGGGAGTAGTTCACCCTCGGGGCTGAGGGTATGTACCAGTAGCTATGTGTTTGATCTCTCTCTCTCTCTCATGTTCTTGATTTGGCACGGTCTTGATGTATCGCGAGCTTTGCTATTATAGTTGGATCTTATGATGTTTCTCCTCCTCTATACTCTTGTAATGGATTGAGTTTTCCCTTTGAAGTTACCTTATCGGATTGAGTCTTTAAGGATTTGAGAACACTTGATGTATGTCTTGCATGTGCTTATTTGTGATGACAATGGGATATCACGTGATCCACTTGATGTATGTTTTGGTGATCAACTTGCGAGTTTCGCGACCGCGTGAACTTATGCATAGGGGTTGGCACACGTTTTCGTCTTGACTCTCCGGTAGAAACTTTGGGGCACTCCTTGAAGTTCTTTGTGTTGGTTCAATAGATGAATCTGAGATTGTGTGATGCGTATCGTATAATCATACCCACGGATACTTGAGGTGACATTGGAGTATCTAGGTGACATTAGGGTTTTGGTTGATTTGTGTCTTAAGGTGTTATTCTAGTACAAACTCTAGGATAGATTTAACGGAAAGAATAGCTTCGTGTTATTTTACTACAGACTCTTGAATAGATCGATCAGAAAGGATAACTTTCAGGTGGTTTCGTACCCTACAATAATCTCTTCGTTTGTTCTCCGCTATTACTGGCTTTGGAGTGACTCTTTGTTGCATGTTGAGGGAGTTATATGATTATATTATGTTATTATTGTTGAGAGAACTTGCACTAGTGAAAGTATGAACCCTAGGCCTTGTTTCAACGCATTGCAATACCGTTCATGCTCACTTTTACCACTCGCTACCTTGTTGTTTTTTATATTTTTAGATTACAAAAACCTATATCTACCATCCATATTGCACTTGTATCACCATCTCTTCGCCGAACTAATGCACCTATACAATTTACCATTGTATTGGGTGTGTTGGGGACACAAGAGACTCTTTGTTATTTGGTTGCAGGGTTGTTTGAGAGAGACCATCTTCATCCTACGCCTCCCACGGATTGATAAACCTTAGGTCATCCACTTGAGGGAAATTTGCTGCTGTCCTACAAACCTCTGCACTTGGAGGCCCAACAACGTCTACAAGAAGAAGGTTCTGTAGTAGACATCAGTCAATCACATCATTCTCTAATGATGTGATCCTGTTAATCAAATGACAACTCATGTCTATGGTTAGGAAACTTAACCATCTTTGATTAATGAGCTAGTCAAGAAGAGGCATACTAGTGACACTCTGTTTGTCTATGTATTCACACATGTACTAAGTTTCCGGTTAATTCAATTCTAGTATGAATAATAAACATTTATCATGATACAAGGAAATATAAATAACAACTTTATTATTGCCTCTAGGGCATATTTCCTTCAAGAAGAGGAATGTCAAATGTTGTCATGGGGGTCGCCCTTCCTCTTCTTTTTCATGATAGACCTTTTGGTAATGCATGTGAAGGAAGAGAAGAGCGACCATCACCGGCGATCGAAAAATCGGTGAGGGAGTGTCCACCATATATGGTCAAAATATAAGAGAGGAAGAATCCCGAATGTTGTCGTGGGGTGGCTTCTGCTTCAATCCCGTGTGCTAGAATTTTTTGTGCAATGCACTCAGGAACTAAGGAAGGAGTGACCATCACCGATAGTCGAATATATAACAGAGGGCGTGCCCACCATATACACCACATGAGATGAGTGTTTTAAAGGAAGACTCAACAGACCAAAAGTCAACCCGTGCTGAATAGTGATCTCTATGTTGAGTTTTTGGTACTAGCCATTGATTTATAATCTTTGAATTATGAACGCAGGAAATTTCTAATGATGATAGGATCCCAAAGTGCAAATACTGCCGCGACGGCTGGGGTATGTGCGACAAGCATCATATGAAAAATGGTAGATTCTTCAACATCAAGCTGGACGAGACCTTCGATGTTTTTACAGTACATAACGACGACAAGTATTTTTTCGTGATTAAGCATGACATGTGCTTATTTGCTTCAACGCGTAATTTCTAATTTTTACAATTCAACTAGTGCATCCCCTGCCATGCAAGATTGTTTTTCTTGGATAAGCTCGATTTCCAAGATAGTGACAATATGGAGACGAAGGTAGCTCACCTTAGGACTCAACATGGTTACACTTATGCGGTTAAGCTTGATAACCCACAAGTATAGGGGATCGCAACAGTTTTCAAGGGTAGAGTATTCAACCCAAATTTATTGATTCGACACAAGGGGAGCCAAAGAATATTCTCAATTATTAGCAGCTGAGTTGTCAATTCAACCACACCTGGAAAATTAATATCTGCAGCGAAGTGTTTAGTAGCAAAGTAATATGATAGTAGTGGTAACGGTGGCAAACGGTAACTGTAGCAAAATTAATATTTTTGGGTTTTATAGTGATGATAGTAGTAGCAACGGAAAAGTAAATAAGCGAAGAACAATATATGGAAAGATCGTAGGCATTGGATCGGTGATGGAGAATTATGCAGGATGCGATCGATCATGTAACAGTCATAACCTAGGGTGACACAGAACTAGCTCCAGTTCATCAATGTAATGTAGGCATGTATTCCGAATATAGGCATACGTGCTTATGGAAAAAAACATGCATGACATCTTTTGTCCTACCCTCCCATGGCAGCGGGGTCCTATTGGAAACTAAGGGATATATAAAGGCCTCCTTTTAATAGAGTACCAGACCAAAGCATTAACACATAATGAATACATGAACTCCTCAAACTACGGTCATCACCGGTAAGTATCCCGATTATTGTCACTTCGGGGTTAACGGATCATAACACATAATAGGTGACTATAGACTTGCAAGATAGGATCAAGAACTCTCATATATTGATGAAAACATAATAGGTTCAGATCTGAAATCATGGCACTCGGGCCCTAGTGACAAGCATTAAGCATAGCAAAGTCATAGCAGCATCAATCTCAGAACATAGTGGATACTAGGGATCAAACCCTAACAAAACTAACTCGATTACATGATAAATCTCATCCAACCCATCACCGTCCAGCAAGCCTACGATGGAATTACTCATGCACGGCGGTGAGCATCATGAAATTGGTGATGGAAGGAAGGTTGATGATGACGATGGTGACGGATTCCCCTCTCCGGAGCCCCGAACGGACTCTAGATCAGCCCTCCCAAGAGAGTTTAGGGCTTGGCAGTGGCTCCATATCGTAAAACACGATGAATCCTTCTCTCTGATTTTTTTCTCCCCGAAAGTGAATATATGGAGTCAAGGTTGAGGTCGGTGGAGCGTCAGGGGGCCCACGAGGCAGGGGACGCGCACAGGGGGTAGGGCGTGCCCCGACCCTCGTGAACAGGGTGTGGGCCCCGTGACGTGGATCTTTCTTCCAGTATTTTTTATATATTCCAAAAATAATCTCTGTTGATTTTCATGTCATTCCGAGAACTTTTATTTCTACAAAAAAAATAACACCATGGCAATTCTGCTAAAAACAGCGTTAGTCCAGGTTAGTTCCATTCAAATCATGCAAGTTAGAGTCCAAAACAAGGGCATAAGTGTTTGGAAAAGTAGATACGTCGGAGACATATCAACTCCTCCAAGCTTAAACCTTTGCTTGTCCTCACGTAATTCAGTTGATAAACTGAAACTGATAAAGAAAAACTTTTACAAACTCTGTTTGCTCTTGTTGTTGTAAATATGTAAAGCCAGCATTCAGGTTTTCAGCAAAGATTATGAACTAACCATATTCACAATAACACTTAAGTCTCATGTTTACTCATATCAATGGCATAATCAACTAGCGAGCAATAATAATAAATCTCGGATGACAACACTTTCTCAAAATAATCATGATATGATATGACAAGATGGTATCTCGCTAGCCCTTTCTGAGACCACAAAACATAAATGCAGAGCACCTTTAAAGATCAAGGACTAACTAGACATTGTAACTCATGGTAAAAGAGATCGATTCACAGTCATACTCAATGTAAACTAATAGTAATTGATGCAAATGATAGCGGTGCTCTCCAACTGGTGCTTTTTCATAAGAGGATGATAATGCAACATAAAAGTAAATACATAAGCCCTTCGCAGAGGGAAGCAGGGATTTGTAGAGGTGCCAGAGCTCAGTTTTGAAATAGATATGAATAATATTTTGAGCGGTATACTTTCATTGTCAACATAACAACCTGTAACATCCCAAATTTTCAATTTGGAATGTTATACATAGATCATTCTTGCATATCATATTTTATTGCATTTCGTCTCGCGATCCTCGAAATCCTAAGCAACTCAAGGACCCTTGGAGAGAGTTGGGGATTTCCCCAGTTTTCAAATTTGATTTTATCAAATTTTGAAATGAGGATTTTGGTTTTAATTATTTTTCTCTCCGAAAATATTTCATACTACAATATATGAGAGGAGATAATATGACTTCTTCAAAATAAATGAAGTATTGAAGGAAAAATATTAAAATCAATATTTGTTTTTATTTTGATTTTTTTGCAATTTTGTTTGCCTTAGGAAAATTGCACGTTTTAAAAATTACATTTTAGGGCCAAGAAAATGTTCATCTCGTTCTAAATATTTCATTTAGACGGTGAAAATTTGTTTTGGCATTTTTAGATTTTTATTTTATTTTCTAGGATTTTTCTTAGTTTCGGCGGAATAGTTAAAAAAAAGTTTTCGGACCAAGCTGGGCCGAAGCCCAGCCGGCCCGTTCCGCCGCCGTCTCCCTCACGCATGCCGCCGTGCGTAGCACGGACGCCGAAGGGAGTCCGAGCCGGACTCCTCCCCGGGCGCCCCCTCGCCCAAGCCACGCCGCCCCATGCCCCCTTTAAATGTCGCCGCCACCACCCCACCTCGCAACCACCACCGCCGCCAGCCCCGTCGCCCGAAGCCCGCGCTGCCGCCTGCCGTCACCCGCGCCGCCGCCGCCTGAGCCCCGCCGCCCGCCAACCCCGCCGGAGCCGCACCCCGCCGGATCCGACGACGTAGCGCGCTATCGCCGTCGGTTTTTTTAGAAAACCGATTTGGTTTTTTTAGAAAGCCCTAACTCGTTTTTTCAGTTTGCTGGTTTTTCTTTTTAGCGGACATTCGTCCGGACGTTCATTTTAGCGAACAGTTTTCGCTCGTTAGTTACAGATAACGAACACTCATTCTTTAGCCTATTCGTCAGTTTTCTTTTATCAGATTTTTCCGTGGTTATTTCTGATCGCAATTTCTGATCTTATTTTCATTCAAGTTTATCATTTCGCTCGTTAGTCAGAATCAGGCGATTCAAGCGCCTAGATCTTCGTCTTGAGACCCTCTTTCCGCTTAACCAACTTGCACAAGTTTTTGCTACTGTAAAATTTGACCTAGGTCCAGATTAGTAAATGGATCTTGTTTCTTTTGCCGTTTGAGTTTCGTTGCTCCGTTTGATTTGATTCTTGTTGCAAACCGGAGTTCTTAAGTTGAACTTTCTGGTTAGATCTTCTTATTTGAGTTTTACCCGTGCTTCTTAGCTTGATTGCTTGTGTATGCTATTGTTTGTTTGCGATAGAATTCTCGGAGTGCGAAGCGTGTTATTTGGAGTCTCTAGGTTACGCGGATCGTCAGCAAGGCAAGTAACACTTTGATCATACCCCTTTATCACCCAATTTTTATGCATTAGTTCCAATCCTCAAACATTGCATGGTTAGGATGTCATTAACATGTGGGTTGTGAAGTAGTTGATGAGGTAGAACCTATTACCCTGTTACATTCAAACCCTTGGGAGTTACTCTTACGAATTGCTTATATTGCTATGCTATGCTCGTAGACAAGGTTTGGGAGAGTGAAATCCATGACAGATGTGAGATTGTTAATTAATGGTTCAACTTAAGCTGGCAACTTAAATACACATCTGGGTGGATTGAGGCACCTGGAGTACCCAGTGTTGCCTGTATTTTTTTGGAAATCCCGGAGTACCCGTGTGATCTTCCTATGGACCGCCACCCAGGTTCAAAGGGAACTGAGATTATTCATGCTAGAAACTTCCGTGTGCAGCCACAAGCTCATATGGGCTCTAGCATAGTTGAGTAAGTTACGTGAAGCTCTTGAAGAGCTGGATCAGGAGGTAGTGGGATTGTAGATTTGGTATGGTCTGCCCGGAGTAGAGAGTTAATATTTCTGAAAGACTGTGTCTCGGTCATCCGTTTCACAAACACCATGTATTGCGAAAAATCCAACGGAGGCGATCGAGTCTTGTGGGGAAAAGTGCGCAAACCTTACAGAGTGTACAGACTAATCATGGCTAGCCGTGTCCCCGGTTATGGACAATCTTGAGTATCTAGTACTTGGAGTATCTTAAGTATCTCATCACTCTAAATTAATATTGTTGGGTTGTTAATTACCTTAATTGGGATTGAGTTGGAGGAACCTTCTCAATGATGTTTCAACTACCATGATAGTTAAATTAAAATCTATTCCTTTGTTGTAGGGAAAAATTGGCTTTTTGCAAAAACTATAACCATAGAGCTTTCCACCAGCAAAATATGCATGTAGTGATAGCCTTATTCTGTTCTTGCTCTACTGTATTACTTTGCCAGCATATTCCATGTGCTGGCCCGTTTTCGGGCTGCAACGTATTATGTTGCAGACTTTTCAGACGAGGAGTAAGGTTCGTTAGGTCATTGCCGTGCAGCTCATCTATGTCCTTGGAGTTGATGGACTCACTTTATCTTCCAAGCCTTCCGTTGTTATCGTATTAGATGGCCTTAAGACATATTTATTGTAATAAGTTCTCTTTGGATACATTCGATGTAATAAGTGTGTGATTGCTACTCTGTTATAAATCCTCGAGTACTATGTGTGTCAGCATTACCGATCCAGGGATGACACTGAAGCACAGAGACTTGACCGTTTGAGGTCGGGTCGCTACACAACCGAGAGATCTCGATATATTCCATGCTACACACATTATAGGCGGTTCCCAAACAGAATGGTAAAGTTTATACTCCCCCTCCACCAACAAGCATCAATCCATGGCTTGCTCGAAACAACGAGTGCCTCCAACTAAAAAGAGTCTCGGGGGAGTTTTGTTTGTAGTTATTTTGATTTGATTTGCATAAAGCATGGGACTGGGCATCCCGGTGACCAGCCATTTTCTCGTGAGTGAGGAGCGGAGTCCACTCCTCTTGAGAATAACCCGCCTTGCAGGGAAGATACAGACAGCCCTAGTTGATACATGAGTTATTCGAGCAGACAAAACTGAATGTTTATTTGAAGGTTTAGAGTTTGGTACATAAAAATTTACTTGGAACGGCGGGTAGATACCGTATATAGGTAGGTATGGTGGACTCATATGGAACAGCTTTGGGGTTTATGGAATTGGATGCACAAGCAGTACTCCCGCTTAGTACAAGTGAAGGCTAGTAAAAGACTGGGAAGCGACCAGCTAGAGAGCGACAACAGTCATGAACATGCATTAATATTAATCAACACCGAATGCAGGCATGAGTAGGATATAATTCACCATGAACATAAATATCGTAGAGGCTATGTTGATTTTGTTTCAACTACATGCATGAACATGTGCCAAGTCAAGCCATCCGAATCATTCAAAAGAGGATACTACCCTATCATACCACATCACAACCATTTTAATAGCATGTTGGCACGCAAGGTAAACCATTATAAACTCCTAGCTAATTAAGCATGGCATAAGAAACTACAATCTCTAATTGTCATTGCAAACATGTTTATTCATAATAGGCTGAATCGGGAACGACGAACTAATCATATTTACAAAAACAAGAGAGGTCGAGTTCATACCAGCTTTTCTCATGTCAATAAGTTCATCATATAATCATCATTATTGCCTTTCACTTGCACGACCGAATAGTGTGGATAATAATAGTGCAAGTGCATTGGACTAAGATGGAATCTGCAAGCATTCAATTCAAGAGAGAAGACAAGGTAATATGGGCTCTTTGTTAGATCAACAATAATGCATATAAGAGCCACTCAACATTTTCATTATGATCTTCTCCTCTCGACCCCCAAAGAACAAGAAAAGAAATAAAACTATTTACACGGGAAAGCTCCCAACAAGCAAAAGAAGAACGAGAAATATTTTTAGGTTTTCTTTTTAATTACTACTACTACAGCATGAAAAGTAAACTAATTAAAAGCTACAACTAATTTTTTTGTTTTTCTTAAGGTTTATCAAACACACAAGAAGAAAGCATAAAAAGGGAAATAAACTAGCATGGATATTACAATGAAAAAATATGAGCACCGACAACTAGCATGAGTGTGTGAACATGAATATAATGTCGGTGAGAGATACGTACTCCCCCAAGCTTAGGCTTTTGGCCTAAGTTGGTCTATGGCCACGGTTGGCCTGGCGGATATTCAAAGTTGTAACTGGGGTCGTACTGAGATGCAGCGGCAATTGCCTAATGAGCTGCGGCTTGGAGGCGAGTTGTCTCCGCCCTCCTCTCGTACTCGGTTGCCTCCTCCCTGGTTATAACATATCTCCCCTTTGCCTGAAAGTCAAAGAAAGCAGGAGCAGGGAGAGCGACGTGATAGGTGTGTCGTCTATCAAAGATTAGTCGGTACTGGAGGAACTGATCGTTCCTGTCAACCAACTGATGACGAACCATAGCATCATAATCTAGATATGAAGGAGGCAACTCAATATCATATCCACGTATGGATATCTCAAGAAAGTTAGCTATACGAGCTGCATAAATTCCACCAAAGAAATCTCCATGAATACGATTATTATGTAACCTACGTGCAACAATAGCCCCCAAGTTGTATTGTTTATCTCCTAAAACATCGCTCCTGAGAACGCTAAGATCAGGTACACACATGTGACATGCTTCATCTTTACCATTTATGCACCTTCCTATGAAGAGAGCAAAATAATGTATAGCAAGAAAATGAAAGCTCCCTCTGGTGGCTTGTGTTACATCTCTAGATTCCCCCACTGTAATACTAGGAAGAAAATCTCTAAATTCTGATTTGCGATGTTCACTAACATTACCCCACTGTGGGAGTTTACAAGCAGTGTTAAAATCTTCTAAGTCCATGGTATAAGATTTATCATAAAGATCACACAGGACAGTTTGAGAATTGCATGATGATGAAAATTCAAACCTTCTAACAAAGGAATCAGTGAGATAGTAGTACTGACGGCACTTATCTGCCGTGAAGCTCTCAAGATCGGCATTACGCACATATGCTTCAAATTTCTCCTTGATTCCGGCTCGAACCATCAAGTCCTCTGACGGCCATTCACAAGGCCGCACTTGAGCATCCCCTGGTGGTTCCTCGTCCGCATCGCGTATTGCGGGCCTGGGTCCTTGCTTTCTTGAAGAACCACGTTGGTACATTTTCCTAAACATATTTCTTCCTCTGAAATTTTTAGTAACTACAAAATAAAAGTGAACCAAACTCAACAATATTGATAGCAACTACTCCTACAAGTGCCTAGAGTCAATATCATGCATTAAAACTACTTTTGACCATATAAATTTGACATGCAAGCTCAAGAACAGGGTCACCTAAGCAGCAAAAATTTGCAATAAGTAAAGCACTAGAACAAAAACTGATTGGACAATTGGAGGAGTCACATACCAAAGAACAATCCCCTAAAGCAGTTTTGTGAATGGAGCTTTGAGCTAGGAGATCGAAAATGGCAGCAAGATGAGCTTGAACTCGGGTTTAAGCTGGTTGGTGATTTTTTTGGGAGGAAGAAAGAGTGTGTGGTGGCTTGAATAAGTGGAGGAGACCCACGTGGGGTCCACGAGGCAGGGGCGTGCCCAGGGGTGGGCGCAGCGTCCACCCTCGTGGGCACATGGCTGCTCCCCATGCTGTGTTTTCAGTGCCAGATATTCTCAAATATTCCAGAAAAAATCATATTTAATTTTCAGGGCATTTGGAGAATTTTATTTTCGGGGTATTTTTATTGCATTGATAATGCAGAAAACAGACAGAAAAATACTATTTTTGCTTTAGTTAATATAAATAACAGAAAGTAAAAAGAGGGTACAGAGAGTTGTGTTTTCTAAATTCATCCATCTCATGCTCATCAGAAGGAATCCACTAACAAGGTTGATCAGGTCTTGTTAACAAACTCATTTTGAATAACATGAAACTGAAGAATTTTCAAATAACACTAGGTTACCTCAACGGGGATATGCATGTCCCCAACAATAACAATATCATATTTCTTCTTGACAGTAGGAAGAGGAAATTCAAAACCTCCAATAGTGATTGTTGAAATTTTTCCAATAGAATTGATACTGTGGACTTGAGGTTGTTTCCTCGAAAAGTGTACCGTATGCTCATTACCATTAACATGAAAAGTGAAATTGCCTTTGGTGCAATCAATAACAGCCCTTGCAGTATTCAAAAAGGGTCTTCCATGAATAATAGACATACTATCATCCTCGGGAATATCAAGAATAATAAAGTCTGTTAAAATAGTAACGTTTGCAACCACAACAGGCACATCCTCACAAGTACCGACATGTATAGCAGCTGATTTGTCTGCCATTTGCAAAGATATTTCAGTAGGTGTCAACTTATTCAAATCAAGTCTACGATATAAAGAGAGAGGCATAACACTCACACCGGCTCCAAGATCACATAAGGCGGTTTTAACATAGTTTCTTTTAATGGAGCATGGTATAGTTAGTACTCCTGGATCCCCAAGTTTTTTTGGTATTCCACCCTTAAAAGTATAATTAGTAAGCATGGTGGAAATTTCAACTTCCGGTATCTTTCTTTTATTAGTAACAATTTCCTTCATATATTTAGCATAAGGATTCATTTTAAGCATATCAGTCAAATGCATACGCAAAAAATAGGTCTAATCATTTCAGCAAAGCGCTCAAAATCCTCATCATCCTTTTTCTTGGATGGTTTGGGAGGAAAAGGCATGGGTTTCTGAACCCAAGGCTCTCTTTCTTTACCATGTTTCCTAGCAACAAAATCTTTCTTATCATAACGTTGATTCTTTGATTGTGGGTTATCAAGATCAACAGCAGGTTCAATTTCTATATCATTATTATTACTAGGTTGAGCATCATCATGAACATTATCATTAACATTATCACTAGTTTCAGGTTCATTACCAGGTTGTGTTTCAGCATCAGAAATAGAAATATCATTTGGATTCTCAGGTGTTTCAACAATAGGATCACTAGGAGCATGCAAAGTCCTATCATTTTTCTTTTTCTTCCTTTTAGAAGGGCTAGGTGCATCTATATTATTTCTCTGAGAATCTTGCTCAATTCTCTTAGGGTGGCCCTCGGGATAGAAAGGCTCCTGAGTCATTTTGCCTCCCCTAGTCATAACTCTAACAACATTATCATTCTTCTTATAATTTAATTCATTGAGCAAATCATTCTGAGCTTTAAGCACTTGTTCTACTTGAGTGGTAACCATAGAAGCATGTTTACTAATAAGTTTAAGTTCACCTTTAACACTAGCCATATAATTACTCAAATTTTCAATCATATAAGCATTATGTTTCAATTGTCTACCAACATAAGCATTAAAATCTTCTTGCTTAACCATAAAGTTATCAAATTCATCCGAACATTGGCTAGCAAACTTAGCAGGAGGGATTTTAGCTTTATCATATCTATAAAGAGAATTTACCTTTACTACCTGTGTCGGGTTATCGAGACCATGTGTTTCTTCAATAGGTCATGAATTAAGACCATGTATTTCTTCAACAGGCAGTAAATTCTTAACATCTTCAGCTTTTATACCTTTTTCTTTCATAGATTTCTTTGCCTCTTGCATATCTTCAGGACTGAGAAATAGAATACCCCTTTTCTTCGGAGTTGGCTTAGGAGTTGGTTCAGGAAGTGTCCAATTATTTTCATTGGTCAGCATATTATTCAATAGAATTTCAGCTTGATCAACTGTTCTTTCCCTGAAAACACAACCAACACAACTATCCAGGTAATCTCTGGAAGCATCGGTTAGTCCATTATAAAATATATCAAGTATTTCATTTTTCTTGAGAGGATGATCAGGCAAAGCATTAAGTAATTGGAGAAGCCTCCTCCAACCTTGTGGGAGACTCTCTTCTTCAATTTGCACAAAATTATTTATTTCCCTTAAAGAAACTTGTTTCTTATGAGCGGGGAAATATTTAGCAGAGAAGTAGTAAATCATATCCTGGGGACTACGCACACAACCAAGATCAAGAGAATTAAACCTTATCTTAGCATCACCCTTTAATGAGAATGGAAATAATTTAAGGATATAATAGTAGCGAGTTTTCTCATCATTAGTGAATAGGGTAGCTATATCATTTAATTTAGTAAGATGTGCCACAAGAGTTTCAGATTCATAGCCATAGAAAGGATCGGATTCAACCAAAGTAATTAACTAAGGATCAACTGAGAAATCATAATCCTTATCAGTAATAAAGATAGGTGAAGTAGCATAAGCAGGATCATATTTCATTCTAGCATTCAGAGATTTTTCTTTAAGCTTAGCTAATAGTTTCTTAAGATCACTTCTATCATTGCAGGCAAGAAAGTCTCTAGCAGTTTCTTCATCCATAACATAACCCTCAGGCACAATAGGCAATTCATATCTAGGGGGAGAATCTTCATCATCACTTTCATCAATATTATCAGTTTCAATAATTTCATTCTCTCTAGCCCTAGCAAGTTGTTCATCAAGAAATTCACCAAGTGGCACAGTAGTATCAAGAATAGAAGTAGTTTCATCATAAGTATCGTGCATAGCAGAAGTGGCATCATCAATAACATGCGACATATCAGAATGAATAGCAGGTGTAGGTGTCACAAGCTTACTCAAAACAGAAGGTGAATCAAGTGCAGAGCTAGATGGTAGTTCCTTACCTCCCCTCGTAGTTGAGGGGAAAATCTTGGTTCTTTGATCTTTCAAGTTCTTCATAACGATAAGCAGATATAAATCCCCAGTGACTCAAAGAATAGAGCTATGCTCCCCGGCAACGGCGCCAGAAAATGTTCTTGGTAACCCACAAGTATAGGGGATCGCAACAGTTCTCGAGGGTAGAGTATTCAACCCAAATTTATTGTTTTGACACAAGGGGAGCCCAATAATATTCTCAAGTATTAGAAACTGAGTAGTCAATTCAAAAACACTTGGAAACTTAATATCTACAGCAAAGTGTTTAGTAGCAAAGTAATATGATAGTAGTGGTAACGGTGGCAAACGGTAACGGTAGCAAAAGTAATATTTTTGGGTTTTATAGTGATGATAGCAGTAGCAACGGAAAAGTAAATAAGCGAAGAACAATATATGGAAGCTCGTAGGCATTGGATCGGTGATGGAGAATTATGCCGGATGTGATCGATGTAATGTAGGCATGTATCCTAGGGTGACACAGAACTAGCACCAGTTCATCAATGTAATGTAGGCATGTATTCTGATACGTGTCCAACGTATCTATAATTTTTGATTGCTCCATGCTATATTATCTACTGTTTTGGACATTATTGGGCTTTATTATATACTTTTATATTATTTTTGGGACTAACCTATTAACCAGAGGCCCAACCCAAAATTTTTGTTTTTGCCTATTTTAGGGTTTCAAAGAAAAGGAATATCAAATGGAGTCCAAACGGAATGAAACCTTCGGGAACGTGATTTTTGCAACGAACAAGATCCAGGAGACTTGGACCCTATGTCAAGCAACCAACAGGGAGGCCACGAGGTAGGGGGCGCGCCTACCCCCGCCCCCCCCAGGCGCGCCCTCCACCCTCGTGGGCGCTCTGTTGGTCCACCGACGTAGTCCTTCCTCCTATATATACCTACGTACCGCCAAACGATCAGATACGGAGCCAAAACCGTAATTCCATCGCCGTAACTTTCTGTATCCACGAGATCCCATCTTGGGGTCTGTTTCAGAGATCCGCCGGAGGGGGCATCGATCACGGAGGGCTTCTACATCAACACCATAGCCCTTCCGATGAAGTGTGAGTAGTTTACCTCAGACCTTCGGGTCCATAGTTATTAGCTAGATGGCTTCTTCTCTATTTTTGGATCTCAATACAAAGTTCTCCCCCTCTCTTGTGGAGATCTATTCGATGTAATCTTGTTTTGCGGTGTGTTTGTTGAGACCGATGAATTGTGGGTTTATGATCAAGTTTATCTATGAACAATATTTGAATCTTCTCTGAATTCTTTTATGTATGATTGGTTATCTTTGCAAGTCTCTTTGAATTATCAGTTTGGTTTGGCCTACTAGATTGATCTTTCTTGCAATGGGAGAAGTGCTTAGCTTTGGGTTCAATCTTGTGGTGTCCTTTCCCAGTGACAGTAGGGGCAGCAAGGCACGTATTGTATTGTTGCCATCGAGGATAACAAGATAGGGTTTTCATCATATTGCATGAGTTTATCCCTCTACATCATTTCATCTTGCTTAAAGCGTTACTCTGTTCTCTTGAACTTAATACTCTAGATGCATGCTGGATAGCGGTCGATGTGTGGAGTAATAGTAGTAGATGCAGGCAGGAGTCGGTCTACTAGTCTTGGATGTGATGCCTATATACATGATCATACCTACATATTCTCATAACTATGCTCAATTCTGTCAATTGCTCAACAGTAATTTTTTCACCCACCGTAAAATACTTATGCTCTTTAGAGAAGCCACTAGTGAAACCTATGGCCCCCGGGTCTATCTTCTATCATATTAATCTTCCAACACTTAGTTATTTTCATTGCCCTTTTATTTTACTTTGCATATTTATCATAAAAATACCAAATATATTATCTTATCATATCTATCAGATCTCACTCTCGTAAGTGACTGTGTAGGGATTGACAACCCCTTATCGCCTTGGTTGCGAGGATTTGTTTGTTTTGTGTAGGTGTGAGGGACTCGCGCGTAGCCTCCTACTGGATTGATACCTTGGTTCTCAAAAACTGAGGGAAATACTTACGCTACTCTGCTACATCACCCTTTCCTCTTCAAGGGAAAACCAACGCAAGTGCTTAAGAGGTAGCAAGAAGGATTTCTCGCGCCGTTGCCGGGAGGTCTACGCAAAAGTCAACATACCAAGTACCCATCACAAACCCTTATCTCCCGCATTACATTATTTGCCATTTTGTCGGTGTTCTGGGAACGGGGGTCCCCAGACTTGCCTGCCTGCGGCCTGCGGCGTGGCTCAAAGGGGGGCCCAGCGCGGCCCATCTTCACCAACACAAACCCAAGACCCTCGCGAGGGGCCAAGCCTCGCGGGGCGGATGACGCGGAGCTTCCTCAGGCGCGGCCTCGTCAGGCTGGCTCACGAGGAGGCAGAGAGATCAAGGTGGGGTACCTCACGAGGTGCCCATGATGCAAGCCATGATGACCGGGGGCGCCAGGCGGGTGCCAGCCCGCGCAGCGTCCTCCCTTCCTCTTTGGTGCAAAGGGGGCAAGCGCAGCCGCAGAGTACCGAGGCATCAGGCAAAGGTTGCCATTTCGGTGCAACGAGACCAAGACCAGGAGGACTACGAGACGGAGGTCACCGTGGAGCCCAAGACGGCGTCATCACCAGAGCTTTGCGCAGGCGAAGACTACTTTTGTCAGGATAGTTGATACTAGCTGTCCCCCTTCAAATTAGCCCGCCATTGTTGGCTCCCTTCCCGCTCGATATTTGGGAAGAGGACCAGGGCCTCTATAAATAGGACCAGCCACCCACAGAGCAAAGAGAGAAGGCAGGGAAAGAGAGAGAGAGAGAAGATCAGAAAGAGAGAGAGAGAGAGAGAAAGGTGACTGAGCTCCTCCCAGCAGTTCATCACCCCAGCCAAGAACAGACCCTCGCGAGGCTGTTCTTCCTTGTATCGTTCATCATCATCAGCCCAAGAGGCAATCCACCACACCACACACTGGAGTAGGGTATTACACCTCAACGGTGGCCCGAACCAGTATAAACCCTGTGTCTCTTGCGTTGTTCTTTCCTTAGTTCAGAACCTAGCAAGGCGGAGGGGTGCAGGTAGGTAGGAGGCGAAATCTCCGCGCGCACCCCAGTGTTCGAACCTCAAGGGTCTGCCGGAACCCGAAATCCGACATTTGGCGCGCCAGGTAGGGGTGCGCCGGAATTCGTCTTCCACCACCCCGTTCTCCTCCGACCATCACGCCCATGTCTGACGCTCGTCGGGCCCGCGCCGAGCGCCGGGCCGCGCTCGCTTCCCGCATCGCCCAGACAGCCCCTGTCGGCGGGCGACCTCGCCGTTCCCCGTCACCTACCGTCAACGCCGCCACCGGCCCGGCGGGGGACGAGAATCAAGCATTGTCCCAGCATCCGTCCATGCGGCAAGACGGCCGCACCGCAACTCCCTCGCTCACCCCAGCTGGTTCTTCGTCCCACGCGCTCCGCGCGCCCATGGAGGCTCGGGCTGCACTCATCACGGCGAATGAGCTCCTGCGCTACCGTCCCGTCGACGACGTCTATGAAGAATGGCTCGACCGCGTCGTCGAGCTTGTCCGCACCGCAGGGGGCTCCCCTGCGCCGTCCGTTCCGCTGCACCGCACCCCGCCCCGCGCGGGCAATGAAGCCCCGGTGGCACCCCGGCTGCCTCCTCCTCAGGAAGGCGCCATGGCTCCAAGGCGCATGGCCCCTGGGCGGAACCCGCTCCGTCAGGCGCCAGCACAGCAAGAGCAGAGCTGTCAAGAAGTCCCTCGCCCGTAGGAAGCTGCCCAAGCACTCCCTGCTCCAGCACGTCGCGACCATGCTCCTGCTCCCGCGCGTCAGGACCCCGTGCTGCTCCCAGCTGCAGCGCGTGGGGACATGCAAGACCAAGTTCCCCGTCATCCAAGGCCTCCCGTGGCCACAGCAGGCTGCCACGCCTTCACCGCCGAGCTACGCAACGTCGCGTGGCCCGGCAAGTTCAAGCCAGACCTGCCTCCTCGCTACGACGGCACGGCTGACCCTGCGGAGTTCCTCCAGCTCTACGAGCTAGTCATCGAAGCTGCCAACGGAGACGAGAAGGTCATGGCGAACTGGTTCCCCATGGCACTCAAGGACGGGGCCCGCACCTGGCTCCTGAACCTGGCTCCAGGCACAATATCCTCCTGGCACGAGATGCGCACCCGCTTCATCGCCAACTTCCAAGGCACTCGCGACCGGCCACCCGCCGTGAGCGACATGCGCCGCATCAAGCAACAGCCCGGGGAGACCCTGCAGAAGTACATCCAGCGCTTCAACAACGCGTGCCTCAAGATTCCCAAGGTGACTGAGGAGGCCATCATCTCGGCCTTCTCTGACGGCGTGCGCGACGTCAAGATGAAGGAGGAGCTGGCGATGCATGAAGACCTGTGCACTTCCCTGGAGCTGTTCAACTTGGCAACCAAGTGCGCCAGGGCTGAGGAAGGGCATCTCTCCCTCCTCGAGCTGCCTGCCGCAGATCCAGAAGAGAAGAAGCCCAAGGCCAAGGATGTGAAGCGCAAGGGGGCTGCCGTGCTCGCGGCAGAACCAGACACCAAGCGGGGCAGAGATCAGCCCGAACCTTCCAAGGGCAGCCGGTACTGTGTGTACCACGACCTCCACACCCACAACACCAACGAATGTCAAGAGCTCCGAGCTGTGCGAGAAGGAAGGATCGGCCGTCGCCCTGACCGCAGTGACCGGGGCTACGATCGAGGAGGAGGAAGGAAAGCAGGACGCTGGGAAGACCGTGGCCCGCGCCAAGGGTGGCGCGATCAACCTCACGAGGATCGCTGGCAAGACCCGCCTCGCGAGGGAGACTGGAGAGATCAGCCTCGCGAGGGAGACTGGAGGGATCAGCCTCGCGAGGATCGCCCGCAAGGCAACGCAGGCCTCCCACCGCTGCCGCCGTAGCCAAGGAGAAATGAGGACCGCCACCAGGACGAGGGGGCTGGGGGCTTCCAGGAGCCGCGCGTGATCTCCTGCATCCTGGGCGGGGCACAAGCCCCAGCCTCTCAGCGTATCTTCAAGCAGTTTGCCCGCGAAGTGAACGCAGTCCTCCCCAGGCTCGAAGCCACGCGCCCTCTCAGGTGGTCGGCGTGCGCCATCACGTTCAGCTCAGCAGATCAGCTCAAGTGTGCGGCTACAGCCGGAGTTCTCCCGATGCTTTGTTCCCTAATCATCAGCAACGTGGTGGTCACCAAGACCCTCATCGATGGCGGGGCAGGGCTCAACGTCCTGTCCGTGGAAACATTCAACAACCTCCAAGTGCCCTGCAGCCAGCTTCAGCCAACAAAGCCTTTCTTCGGTGTCACCGACGGCTCCACGATCCCTATTGGGCAGGTCCGCCTCCCTGTCACCTTTGGGGCACGCGACAACTACCGCACCGAGCTTATCGACTTCGACGTCGCTCACATTCGCCTGTCGTACAACGCCATCCTTGGGTACCCAGCGCTGGCCAAGTTCATGGCCGTAACTCACCACGGCTACAACGTCCTCAAGATGCCAGGAAGCGGCGGAGTCATCACGGTGCCCTGTGAAAAAAAGGACGCGGTGTGTTCCCTGGAACGAGCCTTTCAGGCCGCGTCACTGAAAGACCCGGATTGTGGAAGCAGGAGGCCTCCCGAGACCGCCCCTAAGAAGAAGAAGACATCGTCCGGCCCGACCACTCAGGAGGCAGGCCCCTCTGGGCCCGCGCCTGCCCAGGGGGAACCTCCTTCCATCACATAGGAAAGCGCGCCCGGCGCCCTCCTCAGGCAGGGCTTGGGGTCTCTCCCCTGGAGGGCCACCGACCTAGCCAGGGTCGTGAGGTAGGCGCTTGGGCACCACATGGAGGCGTGTTTCGAAGCACGTTTCCCTCAAGAAGGAGCAAGGCAAGGAGATCCAGACCCTCAGGAGTTCGTCAGCAAGGCCATTCAGGAGCTTCAGGAGTCAAGAGCCATGAAAGGCGGCCGCCGCCTACCAGGAGTGGCTCCCCATCCAGGCGAGGATGGTGGGTTGCGCGTCTGCATCGACATACCAGGGCTCAACCGAGTCGCCTCTCTGGAGCGCCTCTGGCCCTCGCGAGTAGGGCGCTGCGGAGGTCCACCCCACAGCTACATTCGCATGCCTTACGGCTTGACGAACGTGGCTGCCACGTACCAGCGCCTCATGAGGGGCATCATGGAGGCACAAGAGGCCAAGCGTTCCGCAGCCCTGGCAGGGATGGAGATGGCCCGTGAGGAGCCGCCAGCGCCTCCGGAGCCCCCCGAGGCCCCTGGGCCTGGGGGGCTCGTGAGGATCGGCTCCCGCAGCCCACCGAGTCTGCTACACCAACACCCCTTCGTCCTCAACGTCATCAGGTGACATCTTACAAGTTTTCACTTCCAGCTGGGAGCGCTCCCCAGGGCTGCATTATTCCCAGGCCGCGTGGGTCCATCCCTGCGGCATGTATCCCTTTTTATTCCATGTTGTTATCTTACCTTGTTGGGGGCACCCCTCGGGCTGCATGATCCCCAAGCCGCTCGGGCCTGACCCAGTAATGTCCGCATTCCCAGCATCTATTTGAACGAATCCACTCCTTCGCGGCTAATGTGTTTTACCCAGTTGCCTGCTCAGCCGACGCCAACTAACGGAGCTGCTCCCAAACGGCACGACGCTTGCACATGGGTCCGTCCCTGCAACACCAACAAACCTGGATGGCTGAGCTCTGGCCGCGGCAGCCCCGCATACCGTCACCTCGTCAAGCCTTCAGTGCCTCGCTACCCCTTGGAGGCAACCAACGGCTGACTGTCAATTGTCATGGCAACCCCTTGTTTTTTCTATGATGGACCTGCAGGACCACCTGAAGGGGGCTGCGTCAGGCGAGGCCCTTGCGGTGTCTCCTTCGCTCTCGTCCGCGCGAACCGCTTGCACGTTAAAGGGGGGGTTCCTAAGCATCGCGAATCAGGGCTCCTACTGGCTCTCCAGCCTTCACCCTCTGGCCTTGACCACGGCATCGCGACCTGGCATACCAGCGACGGCTGAGACTCGCTCGAGGGCCGGGACCCGAGGACGTAGAGCAGAAAGGGGAGCAAAGGCGAGAGGGGAGAGACACATGAGGACCTTGCCGAGCAACCTCGCGCCTGCCGATGCACGGACCCGGCGACACACTAGAGATCGGCCCCTGATCCTCGAGATAAGTCATCACCCAGAAGCGCAAGCTGCCGCGGCACCATCCCCGCACCTAATGCTACCCCGTGTTAGCGACGCCGCTCTCCTTTCTCACCAAACAACGGCTGCTTGGCCGCCAAAGGGGACCTCTTGAGCATCGCGACTCAGGGGCTCTTACCGGACTCCGGGTCGCTCACCTCCTGGCCTTGACCATTGCATCGCGACCTGGCATACCAGCGATGGCTGAAGCCGCCTTGGGACTGGGACCTGTCGGCGCAGAGCACCAAGCCCTCGTGAGGTTCGAAAGGGAGGACTGAGCTAAGACGGAATGAGCAACTCGCGCAATTCTATGACAAGGGTTATATTGACAAAACAGGATCACAGGCACCTTACAAGCCCCCATGGGACGCGTTTTTAATTCCTCGCAGGGAACAGATCCTAAAGGGACACAAACTACGCGCGACCCTGCAAAAGACGCCATCATCAACAGTGGGCCGTCAAGCACCGACGCCAACCCCATCCAGATCAGAGACGGCGGCGGCCTGACGAGCCCGCCCTGCTCCAGGAGCGGCGCCGGCTCGGGGCCTCGTAGCTGTCGTCGCTCGTCTCCGGAGTCGCAAAGAGCTCGCCGGAGTCGCTGGAGCCTCCGACGCCTCCACCACCTGAGGAGCCGCCAAGGGAGCGGTTGGCGGGCCCAGTCCTCATCGCGGCAGGGTCCGGGCCACCTTCCCCGGGGCAGCACTCCAGCCGGCGCCCGCTTGCATCGAAGACCTTGAAGAGCATCGCCGAAGCACCGTCGTAATCCAAGTGGACCGCGAAGACGCCCCTTACCCAGCAAACCCGGGTGATCTCTCTCCAGCCCCGAGTCATGAAGACCTCGCCCGGGGCAATGACCGCGACCTCTGCCTCGGTCGCGAGGGTGCTGCAGTTGGTGTGCTGCAGCCAAAGCACCAGGGGCTCCCCCTGCGGGATGATGGAGGCGAAGAAGGGAGGAAGGCGGATCCAAGACTGAAGAGGAATGGCGACGTGGAGCACGAACTCTCGGGAGGAGCCCTCGGTGTGGACCCCGGGGGGGGACGACCCACACCTTCATGACCCGACGGCGCCGACGGCGGCGCCGCCCATGGCGGTCAGCATCAGCTCCTTTGGGGCCCTCGACGTGGGCGTACAATGGCAGCGGGAACCCCGGCGGCACCCGCTCACACCAAGGCCTCGACACCACCTGAAGGGCCCCTTCGTCCGCGCCATGGAGGACGAGCCGTTTCTTCGGCGGAAGTGGGTCTGGCTCCTGTCGGGGAGCTTTTCCTTTCTCTGCCGTCGAGAACTGGAGGATCGGAGCCATCGCAGCAAGACGGAGCAAGGATCGGGAAGAAGGAGAAGCAAGGAGGGATGGACTAGAAGGGCGCGCGCTGCCCCGTACTTATGGCCGGCGAAGGCCAACCGCCGACCTCCACGACTACAGGTAATCATGACCCACTTTGCATGCAGGTACTTGTCCAATCCGTGCAGTTGCCGAGGCGCCATGGGGAAGTGGAGGCACCCACGTCCAATCAACCGCCACGTGGCGCCCAAGGCCGCAGGCTGTTAGGGCCCGCGGCGCTTCGCTCTTGCCCTTCCGCCTCCCAGCACGGCCAAGTTCGGGCGCGCCTTGGGCCCGGGGGCTACTGTCGGTGTTCTGGGAACGGGGTTCCCCAGACTTGCCTGCCTGCGGCCTGCGGCGTGGCTCAAAGGGGGGCCCAGCGCGGCCCATCTTCACCAACACAAACCCAAGACCCTCGCGAGGGGCCAAGCCTCACGGGGCGTACGACGCGGAGCTTCCTCAGGCGCGGCCTCGTCAGGCTGGCTCACGAGGAGACGGAGAGATCAAGGCGGGGTACCTCACGAGGTGCCCGTGACGCAAGCCATGACGACCGGGGGCGCCAGGCGGGTGCCAGCCCGCACAGCGTCCTCCCTTCCTCTTTGGTGCAAAGGGGGCAAGCGCAGTCGCGGAG
The DNA here is from genome assembly GCF_056163025.1 of Triticum urartu. Taxonomy (NCBI): domain Eukaryota; kingdom Viridiplantae; phylum Streptophyta; class Magnoliopsida; order Poales; family Poaceae; genus Triticum; species Triticum urartu. Next base: position 528,692,920 of record NC_141877.1, on the reverse strand, counting down.
TACCGAGGCATCAGGCAAAGGTTGCCATTTCGGTGCAACGAGACCAAGACCAGGAGGACTACGAGATGGAGGTCACCGTGGAGCCCAAGACGGCGTCATCACCAGAGCTTTGCGCAGGCGAAGACTACTTTTGTCAGGATAGTTGATACTAGCTGTCCCCCTTCAAATTAGCCCGCCATTGTTGGCTCCCTTCCCGCTCGATATTTTGGAAGAGGACCAGGGCCTCTATAAATAGGACCAGCCACCCATAGAGCAAAGAGAGGAGGCAGGGAAAGAGAGAGAGAGAGAAGATCAGAAAGAGAGAGAGAGAGAGAGAGAGAGAGAGAGAAAGGTGACTGAGCTCCTCCCAGCAGTTCATCACCCCAGCCAAGAACAGACCCTCGCGAGGCTGTTCTTCCTTGTATCATTCATCATCATCGGCCCAAGAGGCAATCCACCACACCACACACTGGAGTAGGGTATTACACCTCAACGGTGGCCCGAACCAGTATAAACCCTGTGTCTCTTGCGTTGTTCTTTCCTTAGTTCAGATCCTAGCAAGGCGGAGGGGTGCAGGTAGGTAGGAGGCGAAATCTCCGCGCGCACCCCAGTGTTCGAACCACAAGGGTCTACCGGAACCCGAAATCCGACACATTTGCCTCTCGTTTTCCTCTCCCCCACTTCACCCTTGCCATTTTATTTGCCCTCTCTCTCTATCCTCCCTCTCTTTCTCTATTTGCCTCTTTTTTCCCGTTTCTTGTATGCTTGTGTGTTGGATTGCTTTCTTGTCATGATGGCTCAAGATAACACTAAATTGTGTGACTTTACCAATACCAACAACAATGATTTTATTAGCACTCCGATTGCTCCTCTTACCGATGCTGAATCTTGTGAAATTAAGGCTGCCTTGCTGAATCTAGTCATGAAAGATCCGTTTTCCGGCCTTCCTAGTGAAGATGTCGCTACCCATCTAAATAGCTTCGTTGATTTGTGTTATATGCAAAAGAAGAAAGATGTTGATAATGATATTGTTAAATTGAAGCTATTTCCTTTTTCGCTTAGAGATCATGCTAAAGCTTGGTTTTCGTCTTTGCCTAAAAATAGTATTGATTCCTGGAATAAGTGCAAAGATTCTTTTATCTCTAAGTATTTTCCTCCTGCTAATATCATCTCTCTTAGAAACGATATTATGAATTTTAAGCAACTTGATCATGAACATGTTGCACAAGCTCGGGAGAGGATGAAATTAATGATACGTAATTGCCCAACACTTGGTCTGAATTTGTGGATGATTATACAAAAAATTTATGCCGGATTGAATTTTGCTTCTAGAAATCTTTTAGATTCGGCCGCGGGAGGCACTTTTACAGAAATCACTTTAGGAGAAGCTACTAAACTCCTAGATAATATTATGGTTAATTATTCTCAATGGCACACTGAAAGATCCACTAATAAGAAAGTGCATGCGATAGAAGAAATAAATGTTTTGAGTGGAAAGATGGATGAACTTATGAAATTATTTGCTACTAAGAGTGTTTCTTCTTATCCTAATGATATGCCTTTCTCTACTTTGATTGAGAATAATAACGAATCTATGGATGTGAATTTTGTTGGTAGGAATAATTTTGGTAACAATGCGTATAGAGGAAACTTTAATCCTAGGCCTTATCCTGGTAATTCCTCTAATAATTATGGTAATTCCTACAACAATTCTTATGGATATTATAATAAGATACCCTCTGATTTTGAATCTAATATTAAAGAATTTATTACTTCAAAAAATAATTTCAATGCTTTGATTGAAGAAAATTGCTTAAGATTGATGAGTTGGCAAGGAATGTTGATAGAATTTCTCTTGATGTCGATTCCTTGAAACTTAGATCTATTCCTCCTAAGCATGATATCAATGAGTCTCTCAAAGCCATGAGAATTTCTATTGAGGAGTGCAAAGAAAGAACCGCTAGGATGCATGCTAAGAAAGATTCCTTTATAGGAGCGTGTTCTTCTAGTTTCCATGATAATAAAGATGAAGATCTAAAAGTTATTGATATGTCCCCTATTAAATCTTTGTTTTGCAATATGAATCTTGATAATGATGGGACTGAATATGGTCCACCTTTACCTAGAAGGCGTTCCAAAAATTAGGAGTTTTTAGATCTTGATGCTAAATTTGATAAAAGTGGGATTGAAGAGATCAAAACTCTAGATGTTAATGAACCTACTTTTTTGGTTTTCAAGGAATTTAATTATGATAGGTGCTCTTTGATAGATTGTATTTCCTTGTTGCAATCCATGCTAAATTCTCCTCATGCTTATAGTCAAAATAAAGCTTTCACTAAACATATCGCTGATGCTTTGATGCAATCTTATGAAGAAAAACTTGAGTTGGAAGTTTCTATCCCTAGAAAACTTTATGATGAGTGGGAACCTACTATTAAAATTAAAATTAAAGATCATGAATGCTATGCTTTGTGTGATTTGGGTGCTAGTGTTTCCAAGATTCCAAAGACTTTATGTGATTTGCTAGGTTTCCGTAATTTTGATGATTTCTCTATAAACTTGCACCTTGCGGATTCCACTATTAAGAAACCTATGGGAAGAATTAATGATGTTCTTATTGTTGCAAATAGGAATTATGTGCCCGTATATTTTATCGTTCTTGATATAGATTGCAATCCTTCATGTCCTATTATTCTTCGTAGACCTTTCCTTAGAACGATTGGTGCAACTATTGATATGAAGGAAGGGAATATTAGATTCCAATTTCCGTTAAGGAAAGTGTCGGTGTCAAAACTGGCGGATCTTGGGTAGGGGGTCCCGAACTGTGCGTCTAGGCCGGATGGTAACAGGAGGCAGGGGACACGATGTTTTACCCAGGTTCGGGCCCTCTTGATGGAGGTAAAACCCTACGCCCTGCTTGATTAATATTGATGATATGGGTAGTACAAGAGTAGATCTACCACGAGATCAGAGAGGCTAAACCCTAGAAGCTAGCCTATGGTATGATTGTATGTTGTGATTGTTGTCCTACGGACTAAAACCCTTCGGTTTATACAGACACCGGAGAGGGTTAGGGTTACACAAGGTCGGTTACAAAGGAGGAGATATCCATATCCGTATTGCCTAGCTTGCCTTCCACGCCAAGTAGAGCCCCATCTGGACACGAGACGAAGTCTTCAATCTTGTATCTTCATAGTCTAACAGTCTGCCCAATGGAGATAGTCCGGCTGTCCGGAGACCCCCTAATCTAGGACTCCCTCAGAAAGGCATGGAACACTTCCCTAGAAAGAAAATTAAATTACCTTATGAATCTATTATGAGAGCCACTTATGGATTGCCTACCAAATATGGCAATACCTAGATCTATCCTTGCTTTTTATTCCTAGCTAGGGCGTTAAACGATAGCGTTTGTTGGGAGGCAACCCAATTTTATTTTTATTCCTTGCTTTTTACTCCTGTTTAGTAATAAATAATTTATCTAGCCTCTGTTTTTGTTGTGTTTTTTGTGTTTAATTAGTGTTTGCGCCAAGTAGAACCGTTGGGAAGACTTGGGGAAGGTCTTGTTATTCTTGCTGTAAAAAAACAGAAACTTTAGCGCTCACGAGAACTGCTGCCATTTTTATTTGGAAAGTGATAATTAGTTAATTATTTTTGCAGATGATTAATAGCTAAATTCCTCACGTCCAGAAATTTATTTTAGAATTTTTGGGGTTCCATATCTTGCGCTAGCTACAGATTACTACAGACTGTTCTGTTTTTCACAGATTCTGTTTTCCGTGCGTTGTTTGCTTATTTTGATGAATCTATGGCTAGTAAAATAGTGTATAAACCATAGAGAAGTTGGAATACAGTAGGTTTAAAACCAATATAAATAAAGAATGAGTTCATTACAGTATCTTGAAGTGGTCTTTTGTTTTCTTTCGCTAATGGAGCTCACGAGATTTTCTACTTTAAGTTTTGTGTTGTGAAGTTTTCAAGTTTTGGGTAAGGATTTGATGGATTATGGAACAAGGAGTGGAAAGAGACTAAGCTTGGGGATGACCATGGCACCCCCAACATAATCTAAGGACACCAAAAAGCCAAATCTTGGGGATGCCCCGGAAGGCATCCCCTCTTTCGTCTACTTCTATCGGTAACTTTACTTGGAGCTATATTTTTATTCACCACATGATATGTGTTTTGCTTGGAGCCTCTTGTATGATTTGAGTCTTTGCTTTCTAGTTTACCACAATCATCTTTTCTGTACACACCTTTTGAGACAGACACACATGATTCGGAAATTATTAGAATAATCTATGTGCTTCACTTATATCTTTTGAGTTATATAGTTTTGCTCTAGTACTTCACTTATATCTTTTAGAGCACGGTGGTGATTTGTTTTATAGAAACTATTGATATCTCATGCTTCACTTAGATTATTTTGAGAGTCCTAAATATCATGGTAATTTGCTTAAATAATCCTAATATGCTAGGTTTACAAGATTAATAATAAAATTCTCTTATGAGTGTGTTGAATACTATGAGAAGTTTGATACATGATAATTGTTTTGAGATATGGAGATGGTGATATTAGAGTCATGCTAGTTGAGTAGTTGTGAATTTGAGAAATACTTGTGTTAAAGTTTGTGATTCCCGTAGCATGCACGTATGGTGAACTGTTATGTGATGAAGTCGGAGCATAATTTATTTATTGATTGTCTTCCTTATGAGTGGCGGTCGGGGACGAGCGATGGTCTTTTCCTACCAATCTATCCCCCTAGGAGCATGCACGTAATACTTTGCTTTGATAACTTGTAGATTTTTGCAATAAGTATATGAGTTCTTTATGACTAATAATGAGTCCATGGATCATACGCACTCTCACCCTTCCACCATTGCTAGCCTCTCTAATACCGCGCACCTTTCGCCGGTATCATACACGCACCATATACCTTCCTCAAAACAGCCACCATACCTACCTATCATGGCATTTCCATAGCCATTACGAGATATATTGCCATGCAACTTTCCACCATTCCATTTACTATGACACACTCCATCATTGTCATATTGCTCTGCATGATCATGTAGTTGACATTGTATTTGTGGCAAAGCCACCGTTCATAATTTTTTCATACATGTCACTCTTGATTCATTACATATCCCAGTACACCGCCGGAGGCATTCACATAGAGTCATATTTTGTTCTAAGTATCGAGTTGTAATTGTTAAGTTGTAAGTAAATAAAAGTGTGATGATCATCATTATTAGATCATTGTCCCAAGTGAGGAAAGGATAATGGACACTATGATTCCCCCACAAGTCGGGATGAGACTCCGGACGAAAAAAGAGGCCAAAGAAGCCCAAATAAAAAAATGAGAGAAAAAGAGAGAAGGTACAATGCTACTATCCTTTTACCACACTTGTTCTTCAAAGTAGCACCATGATCTTCATGATAGAGAGTCTCCTATGTTACTCACTTTCATATACTAGTGGGAATTTTTCATTATAGAATTTGGCTTGTATATTCCAGTGATGGGCTTCCTCAAAATGCCCTAGGTCTTCATGAGCAAGCAAGTTGGATGCACACCCACTAGTTCCTTTTGTTGAGCTTTCACACACTTATAGCTCTAGTGCACCCGTTGCATGGCAATCCCTACTCACTCACATTGATATCTATTAATGGGCATCTCCATAGCCCGTTGATACGCCTAGTTGATGTGAGACTATCTTCTCCCTTTTTGTCTTCTCCACAACCACCATTCTATTCCACATATAGTGCTATGTCCATGGCTCACGCTCATGTATTGCGTGAAGGTTTATAAATTTTGAGATTACTAAAGTATGAAACAATTGCTTGGCTTGTCATCAGGGTTGTGCATGATTTAAATACTTTGTGTGGTGAAGATAGAGCATAGCCAGACTATATGATTTTGTAGGGATAACTTTCTTTGGCCATGTTATTTTGAGAAGACATAATTTCTTAGTTAGTATGCTTGAAGTATTATTATTTATATGTCAATATTAAACTTTTGTCTTGAATCTTTTGGATCTGAATATTCATACCACAATTAAGAAGAATTACATTTAAATTATGCCTAGTAGCATCCCACATCAAAAATTCTGTTTTTATCATTTACCTACTCGAGGACGAGCAGGAATTATGCTTGGGGATGCTTGATACGTCTCCAATGTATCTATAATTTTTGATTGCTCCATGCTATATTATCTACTGTTTTGGACATTATTGGGCTTTATTATACACTTTTATATTATTTTGGGGACTAACCTATTAACCAGAGGCCCAGCCCAGAATTGTTGTTTTTTTGCCTATTTTAGGGTTTTGAAGAAAAGGAATATCAAACGGAGTCCAAACGGAATGAAACCTTCGTGAACGTGATTTTTGGAACGAAGAAGATCCAGGAGACTTGGACCCTACGTCAAGCAACCAACAGGGAGGCCACGAGGTAGGGGGCGCACCTACCCCCCCCACCAGGCGAGCCCTCCACCCTCGTGGGCCCCTGTTGCTCCACCAACGTACTCCTTCCTCCTATATATACCTACGTACCCCCAAACGATCAGATACAGAGCCAAAACCCTAATTCCACCGCTGTAACTTTCTGTATCCACGAGATCCCATCTTGGGGCCTGTTTCGGAGCTCCGCCGGAGGGGGCATCAATCACGGAGGGCTTCTACATCAACACCATAGCCCTTCCGATGAAGTGTGAGTAGTTTACCTCAGACCTTCGGGTCCATAGTTATTAGCTAGATGGCTTCTTCTCTATTTTTGGATCTCAATACAAAGTTCTCCCCCTCTCTTGTGGAGATCTATTCGATGTAATCTTGTTTTGCGGTGTGTTTGTTGAGACCGATGAATTGTGGGTTTATGATCAAGTTTATCTATGAACAATATTTGAATCTTCTCTGAATTCTTTTATGTATGATTGGTTATCTTTGCAAGTCTCTTCGAATTATCGGTTTGGTTTGGCCTACTAGATTGATCTTTCTTGCAATGGGAGAAGTGCTTAGCTTTGGGTTCAATCTTGCGGTGTCCTTCCCAAGTGACAGTAGGGGCAGCAAGGCACGTATTGTATTGTTGCCATCGAGGATAACAAGATGGGGTTTTCATCATATTGCATGAGTTTATCCCTCTACATCATGTCATCTTGCTTAAAGTGTTGCTCTGTTCTCTTGAACTTAATACTCTAGATGCATGCTGGATAGCGGTCGATGTGTGGAGTAATAGTAGTAGATGCAGGCAGGAGTCGGTCTACTTGTCTTGGACATGATGCCTATATAGATGATCATACCTAGATATTCTCATAACTATGCTCAATTTTGTCAATTGCTCAATAGTAATTTGTTCACCCACCGTAAAATACTTATGCTCTTGAGAGAAGCCACTAGTGAAACCTATGGCCCCCGGGTCTATCTTGTATCATATTAATCTTCCAACACTTAGTTATTTTCATTGCCCTTTTATTTTACTTTGCATCTTTATCATAAAAATACCAAAAATATTATCTTATCATATCTATCAGATCTCACTCTCGTAAGTGACCGTGTAGGGATTGACAACCCCTTATCGCGTTGGTTGCGAGGATTTATTTGTTTTGTGTAGGTGCGAGGGACTCGCGTGTAGCCTCCTACTGGATTGATACCTTGGTTCTCAAAAACTGAGGGAAATACTTACGCTACTCTGCTTCATCACCCTTTCCTCTTCAAGGGAAAACCAATGCAAGTGCTCAAGAGGTAGCATATTCCGAATATAGTCATACGTGCTTATGGAAAAGAACTTGCATGACATCTTTTGTCCTACCCTCCTGTGGCAGCGGGGTCCTATTGGAAACTAAGGGATATTAAGGCCTCCTTTTAATAGACTACCGGACCAAAGCATTAACACATAGTGAATACATGAACTCCTCAAACTACGGTCATGACCGGTAAGTATCCCAATTATTATCACTTCAGGGTTAACGGATCATAACACATAATAGGTGACTATAGACTTGCAAGATAGGATCAAGAACTCTCATATATTGATGAAAACATAATAGGTTTAGATCTGAAATCATGGCACTCGGGCCCTAGTGACAAGCATTAAGCATAGCAAAGTCATAGCAACATCAATCTCAGAACATAGTGGATACTAGGGATCAAACCCTAACAAAACTAACTCGATTACATGATAAATCTCATCCAACCCATCACCGTCCAGCAAGCCTACGATGGAATTATTCATGCACAGTGGTGAGCATCATGAAATTGGTGATGAAGGAAGATTGATGATGACGATGGCGACGGATTCCCCTCTCCGGAGCCCCGAACGGACTCCAGATCAGCCCTCCCGAGAGAGTTTAGGGCTTGGCGGCGGCTCCGTATCGTAAAACACAATGAATCCTTCTCTCTGATTTTTTTCTCCCTGAAAGTGAATATATGGAGTCAAGGTTGAGGTCGGTGGAGCGTCAGGGGGCCCATGAGGTAGGGGGCGCGCCCAGGGGGGTAGGGCGCGCCCCCACCCTCGTGGACAGGGTGTGGGCCCCCTGACGTGGATCTTTCTTCCAGTATTTTGTATATATTCCAAAAATAATCTCCGTTGATTTTCAGGTCATTCCGTGAACTTTTATTTCTGCACAAAAATAACACCAAGGCAATTCTAGTGAAAACAGTGTCAGTCTGGGTTAGTTCCATTCAAATCATGCAAGTTAGAGTCCAAAATAAGGGCAAAAGTGTTTGGAAAAATAGATACGTCGGAGAGGTATCAAAGCTCTACAATGCAGTTAATCACACGTATTTTGGTTGCTCAAATTGAAGAGCTCTATGAAAGTCCTATGAATTCCAGGAGGATATGCAATTAACCTATGATATTCGTCCTGAAGATGATGTTGAAGATAATATCGACATTTGGGTGAATGTGGATATGCCTCCAGTACTACCTGTATGTGAGTTTGTCAAATAAATTTGTTACGTAATTTATATTGTTTATTTAAAAATAGTTGACAGCTTATTTCCATTCTTCAGAAATGTACGAAGGGTAGTAGACAAAACCTACTACACTGATGGCTCTGAACTAACTTGCGAGGAGAAAAATCATCTTATCTCATTTATTACCGATGTTAAGACTTTCAATAACAATTATGAAACTCCTCCACATTATGGTCAATACGTGCCACTAGTCCACATGTTGAACTATGGTAACATCCATGGAAATAGCATTGTAAGATTTTTTACTATTATGACACAACTGCATCTTTTGCATACATTCTTCTAAAGCTAAACTACATTGCTTACTACGTTATTATTATGTTCTTCAACAAAAACTCCCGAAGGATTGTGTGCCTCATCTGATGCATATGAAAGGTGACATGGATATTATTAGCTTACAGCCAAGTCTGCCTATGGCTCACCGTAGTACATACACAATTTCTCGAAGATATGAAGACCTCACAATCAAAGGATGAAGAAAAGTTATGAATGATCGTAGGGAGCTACTTGGAGGCAACATGGTGCGAAACCCACAAACTGGAGACAGGTAGATCTCCATTCTCCATAATGGAGAGTCAGAGGCTATCTTGTTTTATGCTATTTTACCTTAGACAGAGTACCAGGTCCTAGCTAGTACCCATCATGTTCTAAGAACAATTAACTAGCTAGTGTTGGTTATGACTATTAGGAGGAGGAGTTGTTATTATGATGATGATGAGTTATGTGCTTGAATGTGTTAGAACTTAGAATGATGAGTTGTTATATGACTCATAGATGATGATGAGTATCGAGGATTTGTTATTATGATGATGAGTTCTTATATGACTATGATGATGATGACGACGATGAGTTGTTATTATGATGATGATGAATTATTATGATGACGATGAGCTATTGTATCAAAATTTGTATAACGGGTGTATAAATACATTAAAACAAAAAACATAAAATATTAGCACAGTTTCAAGGTTTACCAGCAGCGCGCCTTTAACAGTAGCGCTTGTTGCACGGGCGCTACTGCTATGTTAAGTTACCAGTAGTGCTGGACAGAAAGCACGCTACTACTAAAAAATAGTTGTAGCGTTGTAGCAGTAGCGTGTGTACCAGCGATACTGGTAGCTGATACGTCTCCAACGTATCTATAATTTATGAAGTATTCATGCCATGTTTACAACAATTTTATATGATTTTGGTATCATTTGATTAGAACTAACCCAGACTGGCGTTGTTTTCAGCAGAACTACGTACCGTGATGTTGTTTTTTGTGCATAAAAAAAGTTCTCGGAATGGGCTGAAAATTTACGATGCTTTTTTATGGACCAAAGGAGACCCCCGAAGCACAAGAGTTGGTCTAGAAGAGTCCCGAGGCAATGACAAGGATAGAGGACGCGCCCCCCTGTCTTGCCGCTGCCTCGTGGACCCCATTGACATGAGACCGACGCCAAAAATTCCTATAAATACCAAAATCCCCAGAAAGAAACCTAGATCGGGAGTTCCGCGGCCCCAAGCCTCTGCAGCCACGAAAAACCAATCAGGAGCCCGTTCTGGCACCCTGCCGGAGGGGAAAACCATCACCGTGACCATCTTCATCGTCCCGGCGCTCTCCATGATGAGGAGGGAGTAGTTCACCGTCGGGGCTGAGGGTATGTACAAGTAGATATGTGCTTGATCTCTCTCTCTCTCTTTCTCTCGTGTTCTTGATTTGGCACGATCTTGATGTACCGTGAGCTTTGTTACTATAGTTGAATCATATGGTGTTTCTCCCCCTCTACCTTCTTGTGATGAATTGAGTTTTACCTTTGAGGTTTCACTATTATCGGATTGAATACCACTATAGATTTGAGAACACTTGATGTATGTCTTGTGTGGGATACCCGTGGTGACAATGGGGTGTTCTATTGATCCACTTGATGTATGTTTTGGCACTCAACTCGCGGATTCCCGAGGTGACATTGGGGTAATCTATGCATAGGGGTTGATGCATGTTTTTTGTCCTTGTTTCTCCGGTAGGAATCTTGGGGCCCTCTTTGAGATTCTTTGTGTTTGATTGAATATTATGAATCTTAAATTGTTTGATGCATATCATATAATTGACCCACGGATACTTGTGGTGACATTGGAGTATCTAGGTGACATTAGGGTTGATTGATGTTTATCATATGGTGTTATTTTACTACGAACTCTAGGGTTGTTCGTGGCACTTATAGGAATAGCTCAATGGATTGATCGGAAAGAATAAGTTTGAGGTGGTTTTGTACCCTACAAGTAATTTCATCTTATGTTCTCCGCGATAGGAACTTTGGAATGACTTTTGTCGCATGTTGAGGGATTGCCATATGATTTAGTTATGTTATCATTGTTGAGAGAACTTGCACTAGTGAAAGTATGAACCCTAGTCCTTGTTTCCAAGCGTTGCAATACTATTTTCGCTACTTGCTATCTTGCTGTTTTTATACTTTCAGATTATAAAAACCTATATCTACCATCCATATTGCACTTGTATCACCGTCTCTTCGCCGAACTAGTGCACCTATACAATTTACCATTGTATTGGGTGTGTTGGGGACACAAGAGACTCTTTGTTATTTGGTTGCAGGGTTGTTTGAGAGACCATCTTCATCCTACGCCTCCCACAGATTGATAAACCTTAGGTCATCCACTTGAGGGAAATTTGCTACTGTCCTATAAAACTATGCGCTTGAAAGCCCGACACAAGTCTACAAGAAGAAGCTTGCTTAGTAGACATCAGTAGCTCAAAATCCAGCGCTACTGGTAAGGTTTTCCCTGGTAATGCACCAGGGAGCAGAGCCGCCGCGCGCTGAGCTACCAGCCCGTCCCAGCCCAGATGGAGCCTGGAAGGGCCCAGATCTGGGCCGCGCGGCGCCGCTGGCCACCAGCAGTACCACCACGCTACCCTCGACCAACTATCACGTCGCCACATCAAGGGCACCCGAGGCCTACAGGAACCCCGCCGCCGGCCGAGCAGCACCGCCGCATTCAGGAGGCCCTCGCCTCCCCCCTCCCCCACGCGTGCATAGGGAAAGAACAGCCCGCCGCCGCCAGGGCCCGACGGACCATGCCGGCGACAGCGGGAGGGGAGAGCGACGGGGAAGGGGCCGGAGGAGAGGGGGTTCGCCCGTCGCCCCCCCCCCCCCCCCCCCCCCCCCCCCCCGCCCCCGAGGGGGGGGAGGGGGAGCGAGCGAACAAATCCCCTATGTTCCAACCCCTCTTTAAATGGTTGTGGAAATCTTGTTGTGAATTGAAACAAAAGATTGTTCCTCTGGATGTTGCCACACAACAGGCTGAATACACGAGCTCTTCTGCAGAGAAAACACTTCTTTATTGCAGATTATGCATGTGTAATGTGTGGCCAACTGGCCATCAAGTCGTTGAAACTAGAGATCACTTGTTCATGCATTGCCCCTTTGCTCAAATTTGCTGGACATATCTCTGTCCCACTTGGTCACACAATTATTCAAGATTACGGAAGATAATAAGCTTAAGCATCTTCTGCATGTACCTTATTACACGAAGCTCATCATCCTAGTATCTTCGGTCATCAGGACCACAAGAAACGACTTCATTTTCAAAGGTATTACACACACGAACAAATTTAAGGAAGAATTAAAATGGCTCTCATTCAGAGCCAAAAAGAAAGAGTACAGTTAGTTTGAGGGATGGACCAACCCTTTTAGATAATTGTGTCTGAAAAGAAAGATTGGGCTTAGAGCATCTCCAGTCGCGCCCCTAACAAAGCCCCCAGGCGACTTTTCGGCCGTCGGCGTCAAAAAATCGGTCCAGTTGCGCTTTCAAGGGTCCAATTTTCGCCGGCTCGGGGCGAAATTGGTGCCGGTAGACCCAACCCGAACCCGGCACGCTGGGGGCACCGGGCGAATCGTTTTTGGCGCAAAAGAGCTGCGGGCCCTCCTTGCCAGCGACTCGTCTCGCTTCTCGCCGCTTCGTCGTCCTCATCGCCTCGTTTCCCGCGGCGAATCAATGCCAAAAAGCTGCCGCATGCTGCCGTGCCGGTCAGCCTCCGCCATTGATGCCTCACGGACGGCGCAGTGAAGGCATGACGACGCGCGTCCCCGCGCATGCCATGCGTAGACGAGGCGGCCACGCGTGCTCGCGCCGCCTCCGCCTATATAAGCCGACCCCAGCGCGCCGGTGGCACGCACAGAGTCTCCACCGCCGACGCGCCCTCTCTCCCCGTCCTCCCTCTCCCCTCGCCGTCCCAGTTCAAAGAAATGGCCGAATGATTCCCAGGCGACGGCGCGGCGGCGAACGGCTTCGGCCGCCGCCACCTTCACGAGGACGAAACTCGGCTCCTCTTCGAGGCCGAGTACCCGGTCCCGCCGGACATGCGGGTGCCCGGGGCATGGAGAATCAGCGCCGGCGGGGTCCCGGTGCCACCACCGCCCACCGGGGCGGGCCGTCGTGCGGAGATCGCGCGTATCCGCGCCTCTCTGCCACGGGCGGCGAGGGAGGGGCCACGCTACGTCCCCGACAGCCCGCTCTGGGAGCTGTACTTCCGCCGCCGTCACGCTGAGCAGCTCGAGGCCACCAACGGCGTCATGCCCTACGGCAGGCTCAACTCCGAGGGGCGGCGCCGATGGTGGGGCATGCCCGGCCGCACGCTGGAGGCCGTCCTCGAGTACATTGAGGGCGGCAACACGCCGAGGCTGGAGTATCCCTCCCCCCTCCCCCCGTCCTTCTCTCGCCGCCGTGGGAGCTCGTGGACGCCGAGGCGCATGGACCCCGGGGCATCCTCCTCCTCGTCCGGTCGGTCGAACGGCTCTCCCTGCCTCCGCCCCATCAAGCCGGAGCCCCAGGACACGCCCGTCAAGCCGGAGCCCCAGGACACGCCTGTCAGCCGGCGCACCCGCAGCTCCGGTATCCGCATCGCCGACTCCACCCCCGCTTCAGGGCGCCTCATCCTCGTCACGCCCAAATCGGAGCCCAGCCTCCCCCCGGAGTACGAGGAGATAGCCCGGCGCGGCTTCTCCGACGCGGACGCCCTGCGGTGGGCGCGCGACGACTACCTCCGGACTGAGATGGCCCGGCAGACCCGTGCCCTAGAGGAGTTCGCCACCCGCAAGCGTGGGCGCGAGGACGAGTACGGCGTCATGATCCTCGATAGCGACGACGACGAGGATGCCGTCGGACCGTCCAACCCGCCGCGCCAACCGGGGGAGGGTTGCAGCAGGGACGGCGGCCACGGCGAAGGCGACAACGACAACGACGGCGGCGACTACACGCGGTTCTACAGCCTCCTCGGCATGTAGAACTGTAAGGGCGGCGGCCGGCGAGGAGCGGCGAGGCGAGCGAGACGGCGGGCGGGCCTAGTAGTGTGTTTTTTCTTTTTGTAAAATACTTTAAATATGTATGAGCGGGCGTGTTTGTGCCGTGTTTGGTTGAATTTGGTTTGAACTCGCCGTGTTTGTGCCGTTCGAAAAAATCCCGTGGGCGCCGCGACTGGTTGACAACACGTCCCCAACGCGCGTTTTGCGCCGGTGCGTCCCCAGAGGTGATTTTTAACGCCTCCTGGGGGGCAACGGCTGGAGATGCTCTTAGTTCAACCAGGATCTCCCCAGACGCTGCCACGGTGTTTCTCTTACTGTTGTTGTCTCATTCTTAGTTTCTTTTTGCTAACTTTTATGTGTAGTCTTTATTTTCTTTTTGCTCTTTTGTAAAACCATTGCATGTACCACTTATTTAAAATTTGATAAAACATACGCAACAGAGCCCTGTTGTTTCCCACAGAAAACAAAATACACTTTCATTTTTGTAATCTGCTCCATCTTAAACAGCTTTTTAGGAAAATTATGTAATTAATTCAGTGATTTTCTAGTTTAGTGTTCAAGTCGGATCAAACAGTAGGTAAGATAAGGTATATTTGTTTATAATGGAACTTGTTTGATCCGAAAATTCGTGTTAATAGTATACATGATAACAGTAGCACTATACAATTCTCAACGAGAAGAAGAAAAAACATATTTTTGGCCACCCTCTCAATAATAAATGAAATAATGTATGTGCCTTGCTCACTGTTTCTTCGACTAATTCACAGTTAGGCCACCTACTCCATGGAGTAGCAGCATTCTTTGAACGCTTGAAGGTTATCTTGGAATAGGGGTACGAAGGCATCGACGCTGCCGTCGCCGAAGTTCGACGGCGCGAGGAAAAGCATCCCCTCCGTGGGGAAGTAGGCCGGCATGAAGTAGCTCGGGCTCCCCGTGCCGAAGTCCAGCTCGTAGAACGGGAACGTCAGCCAGCTGTCCACCTCCACGTCCGGACAGTGCGCGTCCTTGCAGACGGCGCTCCGCGCCAGCCCCTCCTCGGCGGCGCCGGAGGTGGCGAAGTCGACGAAAGATTGGAAGTAGGCGCCGTCCACCCTCGCCACCTCGTCGTGGATCACCTGTGCGGCGTGCTTCAGCGGCCGGTTCAGGAGGTCGCCCACCGTGGACCGCGGGAACGCCCAGAGCACCATGTTGCCGAAGTGCTCCGCCGGCTGGCCGAGCCGGTGCCGCCCGTCCACGGACAGCCGGATCTTGGAGGTCTCTTCGGGGCTCAGGTCGCGCGCGCGCGTCATGGTGCGCCAAAGGTGGGCGAGGATGGTTTCGAACCGGCTGAACGGCCGGCCGCGCCCTTCGGACGCCTTGGCGCGGAGACCGGCGATGAAGTCCTTGGAGAACTGCGCCTTGTGGATGACGATGTTGTCGGCGGCATCGCCGTGGTGACCGACCACGTCGGTGGGCGACGGCATGTAGTACTCCCTGTTGCGGTGGTCGTGCTCCACGCGAGGCGACGAGCGTGGCTTGAATAGCTCCGCGTGGTGGTGCACTGGCGGGAGACCCATGGGGAGCCCCCTGGTGGCGCGCCCCCAGGCCACGAGAAAGTTGCTGGTGGCGTGGCCGTCGGCGACGACGTGGTTGGACGTGAACCCTACAGCGAGCGAGCCGCACCGGAACCTTGTCAGCTGCAGCAGCACCACCTCCTGGTGCTCCGCCTCCAGGTCAGGATGCAGCTTCAGAAGCTCCGGCGTGGGCTTCGAGGGCGCAATGTCGACGAGGTCGGCGTCCACGGTCGCCTCAACCAGGCGCGCCCCACGGTCGTTGAGGATGACGGACGGCGTGCCGTCGGGGGACTCGCCGAGCTGCCCGGCGAAGGCGCGGTACTGGGCGAGGACCATGGCAAGGCCCTTCTCGATGGAGGCGGTGGTGGGCGCGGGCGGCGCGAAGGCGTAGATGATGGCCATCTGCATCTCGAACGTCACCTTGTCGAAGATGGACAGTGGAATGTACTCGGTGGCCGGCGTCGGCGCTTCGCCGGCAGTGTAGGCAGGCTTGACGAGCTTGGAGCTCAACACCTTGACCTCCATTGCTGTGTATCGGGGCAGCAGTTTCTCTGTCGCTAATCAAGTTTGATCGGCCGGCGAGAATGATCAAAAGTTTGCAACAGAGAGCTTGTAGGAGTACGTGGAGGCTTTGCTTATTGCTTGCCGTCTTGTACTCTTGTGTTGTGTTGTATGATTTGGTGGTCGTCCTGATGCTGGTTGTAAGATTATAGGAAGTCTGGAACACGCTCGCGGGAAACGGTAGCCGGTAGGTGAAATCAAACCCCCGTAAGTGTAGTTGAGACTTGACCTGGCCCGCCTGTACTGTAATCCATGCTTGTGTTTTGACTATTGAACGGGCTGTTACCCAGAACGTGCAAATGTCACATGTTCCTACTGTTTCCCTCATGGCGTGTTGTGGTGGAACTTAAGTGTGTTAGGATGTACCGTGGCGTTGTACTTACGCTTACTTGTATTATTTCTCGACAACGTACTCACGTGTGTTTGTCCGGTTATCCTGAATCAGCTTTGCATGAAGGCCTCCTCACTACCTTGTATTATTAAAGGTATACTTTATTTATAAAGCAGTGTGAAAGGCTGTTCCAAGAGTTTGCCTTCAATAAAAACATGTTGAAGAGTGGACAATGAGTTCCACAATTATGTCACTCAATTAACGCACAAAAATGAATAAAATCAAACTTCCTTGCCACATATGTCTTGGTTTCAGTTTTTCTTCCTTTTGAAATTAAAAGTTAAATAGAATAGTTATTTCCTAGTCAAGTATTAATAGCCGTCCGACTCAATATTTCACTTGCAGTTATCGCTAGAAATAGTCTTTTGGCAATAGTCTGAGAAATAACAAAACTGTTATAAAATAGAAAACATATGGCTCAATGTACAATTTTTTTTATCACTCTTACATATTTGATGAACCAGCAGTGAGCTATGTTTTTCTCCGACGGGCATGGCTCTGTCGGAAACAATGTGTTCACCAAGAAAGGACGAAAGATGCAAAAAAGCGGGGAAAACTATGGATGTTTGAGTTAGTAATTTTGCTAATTAAGAATGAATTGGTGAGGAGTGCTTTTGTAATTACTGACGTTGGTGTTGATCACTAGAGTTTTGGCATTAGATAAGCATGGTTTTGCTAGAGGCGGCGAACCCCGGTTTGCCGAAACAGATGGAAGATTTTATATTATGAAACGAAGCGAGTAGTAAAGAGATGTCTGCATACACATTAGATATTCGTGACTTTGCTAGAGGCGGCGAACGATTATCCGCCAAAAGTATTGGAAAATAGTATATATTCGATGGTGGTCGTAAAGGCATGCCCGCATACACATGACGGTGTACGTATTAATCTGTGGGTTTTGACATCATCTCCCCATCAGTCAGTGCGTCTAAATCATCAAAACGCAGCCGAGACGAACCTGCCCGTGACCGTGAGGATATATATATATCAGTTGGTGGAGAGTTTGGGAGCAAGTTGACATTGTGCTAACCGTGAGCAACTTGTGTTGGTCTAATTTGTCTGCCCCCTTTTGCGTTCTCTTTTGCATTGATCCATGTTTGTATTTAACTTGATAATGACGTATTGGTTCATGCATGCGTGCTGTCTGTTTAAGCACAAGTATACTAGCAAGGTGCAAGGAGAGTGTAGCCATGCGTGAATACTTGTGAATGAAAATCTAAATAACATGTCAAGAAATTACAACAGAGAAACTGTGAATAAAGTACGTACAAAACTTCTTCCGCATCCAAATATAATTACTGCACCCTTCAGTAGACAGACAACGGCAGAATTCGCAACAATCAACAAAACCATCTCGCTCAATCCGTGTTCAGTTTATAATGGACACATAACAATGGATACTCATCTAAACCATCTCGCACCATTGCATCTCAGAAAGGGTAAAAACACAACTGAAACAATCAAGTACTCGCAAGTAGCGACATACTACGTATTTCAGTAAAGGTAGAACAAGCAGGCCGTTAGATTACATTAACACCACTCCGCACTAGTGCATATAATAAACCAAAGGTACCTACCATACAGTTCAGCGACGACATAGTCTAACAAATGCGAACGATGCGTAAAAGAGAACAAAAGCCAGACAAAACTTAAAATCCAGACAGTTCTATCTCCTCTTTGACCCCCAGTCCAGGAAATAACAGTTCCTGCATCACAAGGAGAAAATGAAGACTTGAGCTTCAACATACAATAAACATGTGTATGTAGCTCGAGCAATCTTCACAAGCCATCTACAGTGCTTGCATCACCGATCTCCACTTTATGATGATAGCGGGTTTTTGTAGTTACTGACAAAATTACTAAATCCAATTCGATAGTGCAGTACGATACGTCAGCTACTCTCAGCTCCCTACAGCACAACCCTATCCACATACAAAAACAGTACTTCTATTCATGAACATAGCAATCATGTGAAACACAATTATCACACCTGATCCAATGATCGCAAGCAGCAACATCCACATTGACTGGCTTAGCGCCTGCTGGTCTTTCCAATGCCTCGTTTTCCAGAGAAGAGATGCTTCGGTTTCAAGGTGGGGATGACGCGGTCCGCCTCTCCATGGCGACCTCCTTGTTCCTGTTCTTGACAGAGTCCCTCGACTTCTTGATGGCCTTCTTCTTTTGAGCAGTGTCCCTGAGCCCATCACCTGGTACGACCTCTTCAATTGGTCGTGATTTGGACCTAGACCTCGACATTGTACGCAGTTTCTTGTCGGAATGCTGGCCATCAACGTCCATGGCGTCATCACCATCAGCTCTGCTCAGTGACCTCTCACGCTTACGGCCTCTTGACTGGTTGCGAAGTCGGTTCACAGCCGCAGTATGATCAACACCCATGGATGTGAGTTGCCTGCCCAATCTCTTGGTTGTGAATTTCCTGTCTTTGTCATGCTTCCTTGGAACAATAGGACGGCTCTCTGCAGTACTCTTCTTCATCCTATGCTCTTGGATGAGCATTGCCTTCTTCTTCCTTATCTTACCCAATATCTCACGTTGCTCTTCAGTTAATTCGTCATGTCCATCAATCATGAAAGCATCCTGAGCAGCTTCTTCTTCAAGACGAAGGCCCTCCTCCCTTTCCAGTTCTTCACACCTTTCCAAGATATCCGGATCCAGGAAATCAGCAACATTATGCCCATCCAATATTCCAGGGGGAATATCTTCCTTCCATTCATCATTGGCCAATAAGTAATGCTTCTTGAGACTGGCGGAATAGACACCAGCACCTCCATTCTCATTCTCAAGGTCCCTCTCAAGTTTCTTCAAGAACAGCCTCAGGAATGCAAGTAGGCCTATCTCTGTTGTCACGAGGCTTGGGCATAGCAACATGAAACCTATTAAACCTATTTAAGCAGTCATTGATCTTCTTTGACTTCATCTTGATCTCCACTCTCTGCTCAAGAAGCCTCTCACATGCAGCATTTTTAACAGCCATCACACCCTCATCCGTTAAAGCACTCATACTCAGGAAGGATTTGATTGGAGAAACAGGGATGGAAATTATAGGGGGGGGGGGGTCTGGGACTAATAGTAGTGGTTCTGGAGGAGAAGGGACTTCGATGGGTAGTGGGAGAGATCTGAATGGCAAGGGAGGATCATTTGGCTCAGGCAGAGGGGAGGACAGCAAGAAAGAACCCAAACTGGAAATAGGGATGTGGGACCTAGCAGTAACTTTGCGGTTACCAATCCAAATATACAGCAAATGGGTGTGCAAGGGGGACAGATGCAGATGGCAGGTGGATTTCCCATGGTGAACAACACCAATTTCCCCCAGCTGGTGCCTGTTGGGATGGGGCTGGGGCAGTTTGGTTTCTTGCCACAGGAGCAAATGGCACAACAGTACCAATATTTGCTGTCTAACATGCCTAAGCAGGAAATATTGAAGATGCAAGGGCAAACAAAGGATGAGTGAGGAAAAGACGCTCCAAAGAAGAAGGAAATAGGAAACAACAGCAAAGATCTTTTTTGTGTCAAATGCAAAGAACAGGGGCACCTCAAGAGTGACTGCAAAAACAAGGTGTTTTGTGTGGTGTGTCAGAGAGCATCACATAGTACTGAAGAATGCACAATTCTGAAGCAAGCTAAACCTGTAGCCAAGTATGTGGGGTATGGAGCCAGAGGTTTGGGATGTCTTTTGGTTCAGCATACAAAATACATTGTTGTTACTGAGCATATAAACCCAATGGCACTTGTCACTGTACAGTCTGGGTAGTTGAATGAAACTACAATTGCATATGGATTTGCTAAGATGTTTGAATGGGGATGGACATGGAGATCTAAATTTCAGAGTCCAAAAACCTTTCTGATGAGATTCCCTAGCAAAACCAAATTGGTGGAGCTCAAGAACTTTGGAAAATTTACTCTGTTGGGAACAGGAGCAATGGTGGAGGTTGATTTCTAGAGCCCAGATGATAAAGCCAAGGGGAAGCTCCACTCAGTATGGATAAAGATGTGGGGAGTGCCTGATACTTTGAGACACTATCTAGGAGTGTGTGAGATTGGATCTGCTTTAGGGCCAGTGGTGGAGGTTGATGTGGAGCACATACACTCCCAAGAAGAAATCAGGGTGAAGGTGGGTGTGAGAGACATGCACAAAATTCCAGCAGGGACTGAGATAACTACTAAGGACTTGTTGTTGTATGACATAAACTTTGAGTTTGATTCAGTTGCTGAACAGGGGTGGTATAAGTTTGACGAGGGAAATAACAGAAAGATATTTGAATATCTGGATCTTGAGAGTTTTGAGTCACAAAGAGAGAATGACATGCAAAAAAGAAGCAAACAAATGGACACTGGAAAATAGAGCATGAACTTGGGAGATCTGGGTCTGAAACAATATGAGCAGGTGGTCCTGAAACCTAGTGAAATCTGTTAGACTAATGAAGTTTATAAAAAAAGTAAGGAGACAGTTGCAGTTGCAGAATTACAAGAGGGAAGATAGTCTGATGATCAGGTTGCAGAAAGCAGAGGAGCTGGCTACCAGGCAGACTGCACAACTAATACTAGAAGAGGAAAAAAAAGGAAAAAATGGAGTTTATTAGGAAAACTCTTGAGAATGAGGTTAAAAGACAGCATGAGCTACTCCAGATCAATTTGAAGGGAGGTGATGAGGTGAAGGGGTCACAATCTGGAGATAAAAGTAGCAATGAAGATGAAGAGGTAGAAGCCGTTTATGAGGATATGGGAGTGGAGGACAAACAGGAAGAAGGGGGAGAAATGATAGAGCAAGAATTGATTGACCAGGCCATTGGGCTAGGGTATGTTGAGCCATTGGATTACACAGCCAGTCAAGACACAGACTCTTTCGAGACTAAGATCAAAAAATCTGGGAAAGGAGAGGCTGTACTGAAAGATGCAGAAGAGGAACTGAGAAGATGTGCTAGACTAAAGAGAAACGAAGATCGTAACATCACAGAACTGGCCAAGGAAAGGGCAGCAAAGAAAGATAACTATGGTGAGTTACCTTGTGTTGGAAGCTTTCCTAAATCTAATACTCTCCCGCAAAAGGTTGATGAGGGGGTAAGGGTCACACCAGGAAAAAATGCTGAGGTGATTACACATAATCCGGAATTGATAAAAAATGTAGAGCAGGCTAGAATTGACTTGTGGCTGTCTGACTTAAATAAAAAACAGAAACAAGATGTGTTGCTTGAGGAGAATGAGATCATTGATACTGGGGAGCATACCCTAGAAGATCTTATTGATCAGGGAGATGAGGAGGGGAATAGAAAAGATGATGAGGACTGGGAAATAGTTAGAGAACTTTTCTCAGCAAAGGAGAGAAAAAAGAGAAAACCACCAGAGGTTCTGGGGTGAAAACTGCCTTTGTTGTTAAATTGTTAGAACTTTCTGCTAAGAAAAAGAAACAAAAAATGAGAGGCATCTTTTGGAATATGAGAGGTTTTGGGGGAGACATTAAAAGGAGGTTCCTTAGGGAAATGGTAATGGACATGAAAGTAGACTTTCTGGACCTGCAAGAGACCATGAGACAAGAATTTTCTAGAAATGATCTACAGAAAATCTGTGCTGATAGAGACTTCCACTGGCATTTCACTCCTGCTAGGGGGAAATCTGGTGGACTCTTGTTAGGAGTGAATTACACCACTCTTGATGTGATTTCACAAAGTGAAGAAGACTACCATATTAAAATGACAGTGCAAGATCTAAAAACTAGGTTCATTTGGGACTTGGTGCTGATTTATGGTGATGCTCAACCAGAAAGGAAATCTAAATTCCTGGCTAAGCTGTCTAGAATCTTCCAAACCAGTATAAACCCTATCCTGATATGGGGTGATTTTAACATCATTAGAAAAGCCAGTGAAAAAAATAAACCAGGTTCCCCTGGGCACTGGAGTTTTCTGTTTAATGCTATTTTGGAACAAGATGGAGTTAGAGAGCTCAAGATGAATGTTAGACAATTTACATGGGGTAACAATTTGCCTATACCCACCTTTGAAAAATTGGATAGAATTCTACGTAGTACAGAATGGAAAGAGGTATACCCCTTGACCCAAATTACTGCCCTAACTAGAGAGAAATCTGATCATACACCACTTTTTTGGATTCCGGGGACATTCAAAAAGCTGATCCAATATTCAGATTTGAAAATGCCTGGTTTTTACGAGAGGGTATTGACAAGATTATACATGATGTGTGGAATGACACTAGTATAATTGGAGACAGTGTGGACAGGTTGTTGGGGAAATTTAGAATTCTGAGGCCTAAACTTAAAGGCTGGAACAAAAACAGAAATGCTTGGTATATTGAGCTGAAAAAAGACATTTTACTTAAGCTAGATAATATTGATAAACATTGTGAACAAAATGGACTTACTGTTGATGTTAGAAAAGAGCAAATAGAGCAGAGAGCTCAGTTGGACATATTGTTGCAATAGGAAGAAGCCAAGTGGAAGCAAAGGGCTAAGGTAGATGAATTATTGGAAGGTGACAGCGACACAAAATTCTTCCATGCCAAGGCAAATGGAAGACTTAGGAGAAATAAAATTAATAGGCTTGAGCAGGAGGAAGGGGTGATAGAAGGAGACAAAAATCTGGTGGAATATATAACAAGCTTCTATAAAAACTTGTTTGGTCATCCTGACAATTCTACGATCTCTTTGAATATTGAAAATCCAAGAATGATTCAGGAACGGTATAGAGACATGCTGATCAATGAGTTCTCTTTGGAGGAAATTAACAATGTAGTGTTTAATATGGCACATAATAAGTCGCCTGGCCCTGATGGATTTACAGCTGAATTCTATCAACATTACTGGGAGTTAGTCAAAAATGATCTTAAGGCCTTACTAGATGATTTTGGAAACAAAAAAATGATATTAGTAGGTTGAATTATGGGATTATTACTTTGGTCCCAAAAAGCAAAGACGCTGCCAAAATACAAAACTTCAAGCCTATTTGCTTGCTGAATGTTTGTTTCAAAATTATTACTAAAGTTCTGATGAACAGATTGAATATGGTGGCAACAGATGTCATTTCCCCCGTGCAAACTGCTTTTGTTAAAGGTGGATATATCATGGAGGGGGTCTTGATTCTGCATGAAGCTTTGAATAGCATAAAAAAAGAAACAAGGGGCGTTGCTCTTGAAAATTGATTTTGAAAAAGCTTACGATAAAATTAAATGGTCCTTTCTTTTCCAAATGCTTAAAATGAAAGGATTTCCAGACAAATGGATAGATTGGGTGATGGAAACAATTAGAGGGGGGGAAAGTTTGTGTGAAAGTGAATGAAAATCTAGGGAAGTATTTTCCTACTCATAAAGGGCCAAGGCAGGGAGATTCCCTGTCACCTCTTAATTTTGACTTGGCGGCTGATGCTTTAGCTATCATGCTTGATAATGCCAAAAAATGGCCTAGTTAAAGGGGTGTTGGAAGAATATGCCACAAATGGGATTAACATGTTGCAATATGCAGATGATACCATATTCCTTCTACAAGATGATATAGATAGTGCACATAACCTCAAATATATATTATGCCTTTTTGAGCAGATGTCTGGTCTGAAAATTAATTTTCATAAGAGTGAACTTTTCCTTTTTGGGGAGGCCAAGAACAAAAAGGATGAATATTCTAGGATATTCACTTGCCCCATTGGGACTCTGCCAATGAAATATTTAGGTCTGCCTGTAGATTGTAATAGAATTAGCAACAAGCACTGGAAACCTCCAGAGAGTAAGATGGAGAAAAAATGTGAAAACTGACAAGGGAGGCTACTTGCTAGTGCTGGAAGGGTTACTTTGATACAATCTTCCTTGACAGGCATCCCATACTTTATGATGTCCTTTTATGGATTACCCATTGGGGTGAATAAGCGAATGGACTTCTTTAGAGCTAGGTTATTGTGGCAAGAAGATGATAAAAAGAAGAAGTATCATCTGGTTAAATGGTCCGATGTCTGCAGACCTAAGGACATGGGTGGTTTGGGGATTCAAAACCTAGCTCTGATGAATAAAGCTCTCTTGAGCAGATGGTGGTGGAAAATCTACAACACGGAGGGGCTATGGCAAGAGATTATCTCAAAAAAATATCAAGGATCCAAATCTATTGGAAACTTATCTGTTAAACAAGGTGACTCCCAATTTTGGAAGGAGTTATTAAAACATAAAGAATATTTTACCTCTTTATGCAAATTCATGATAGGAGATGGAGGAAATACCAGGTTCTGGGAAGACTGGTGGATTGGATCTGCTCCACTCTGTAAAAATTTCCCCAGGTTATATACTATTTGTTTTGATAAAAAACGGTTAAAGAAATTTTTTAAAAAGGACTTGATAATACAAGTTTTAGAAGGGCTTTGATTGGGGACTCAAAAGAGCTCTGGGATCATATAAAAGAGGTGTGCAGTTCGGTGATATTGAGAGATGTAAAAGATAAAGTAAGATGGACTTTGACAAAAAGATGGAATTTATACAGTAAAATCCTTATACACACATCTTATAGATAATGGAGTCAAATACCCACACCTATACATGTGGAAAATTAAAATGCCACCTAGAGTCAAAGTCTTTATGTGGCTGGCTCTTAAAAATAGCATTCTCACTAAGGATAACCTGCGGTGTAGGGGTGGAATGGTGATGAAAACTATCCATTCTGTGGAAATAGAGAGAGTGTTAATAATCTGTTTCTAACTTGCTCAGTAGCTAGGCTTTTGTGGAATATTTTGAAATGTGCTTTTAACTTAAATGATATACCAGGAGATTTAGAACTGGTGGTTAAGAATTAGACAATTTTTTTTGGGAAAGATGAGATGAGTTTAGTTTTGATAGGAGTCTCGGCTATATGTTGGACAATTTGGAAATTGAGAAATAGTGTTGTTTTTGATAATAACAGGGTAAATGATCCTTGTATACCTGTTAACTTATTACTCAAGAACTTATATGATTGGAATATTTTGCAGAAAAAACCCATAAGAAATAAGATGATGGAGGCAGGTGTGAAGCAGATTGGCAAAGTTGCTGAAGAAGTGTTCAAGGCAGTTCATGGATGGCGTCTTGGGACCCGAAGAATTGTGGGTTAAGCTACAAACCCTCTGGCATTCGTTGCTGTGGTGGACGCTTAATGAGGCTGTTGCTGCTCTGCTTTCACACCGCTCTTTGTTGAGCGCTTGTATGGGGGATGTTTCCAGATTTGTATGAGATTAAAACTGCTTCTATTCTGCTTTAGTGAACCTTATGTTGCTGGTACTGGGATCGGTTTGAGCCCAAGCCTTAGATCTTCCCCTGGGGATACATTGCTCGGGGGTTTGTGGGGAGGGGAGGGATGGCTCCACTTCCTCCTCGATAAGCAATGCCTGACCTTGGGGGGGGGGGGTAGTTATGTCAGTTTATCTTTTTTAGCTGTAAGAAAAAAACTTGGTGATTTCTCTTAATAGAAATCGGAGAGGGAGCTCTCTTTTATATAAAAAAAGCTTCATGTCCTCTTCGGAAAGCCCATCAAGCGGCTGCAAATCAGTCTTGTTGCACACAATGATCAGAGGCTTATTCATGAACAAGGATTTAATACTGTGGAAGAGTGCAGCTTGCTGACCAATAGTTTACCCACAAGACCCAGAGAAGTCCAAGAAGAACAGCACAGCAGCCCTCAAGTGGGCAAGAGCGGTGATACTGCACATTTCTATGATCTTCCAGTCCTCAAAAGGCCGATCAAGGATCCCTGGAGTGTCAATCACTTGGTACCGAAGATATTTGTAATCCGCATGCCCAACAAAAAGGGATTTTGTTGTGAAAGCATAAGGCTGTACATCCACATCCGCCCTTGTAACCATGTTCATGAAAGAGCTCTTTCCAACATTTGGATAGCCACAAATCAAGATAGTACGGGTGTTTGGGTCAACTGATGGAAGCCTGGCCATGTGCTGCCTGATCTGCTCCAGGTATGCCAAACTAGGACTGATACCCTTTAGAACAGTACAGATGCGACCTAATGCAGCTACCTTCAGGCACTTGCACCGGTACAGGGTGTCTCCATACTTGAGCAGCCTCAGATAATCCTTGGAGATCTTTGCAATGATATTGCGAGCCGTATTGATCTGACCCAAGGAAAGTTTGTAGTGATCCTTGTTGTAGAGCACATGAAGGAGATCACCATAGAAAGGGTGGATGTCATCCAGTCGGGGGAACTCGTCAATGATGGTGGACAGCTTTTCATAGAAGTTCTGCTGAGTATAGTGAACCGTGCGCATATAGAACTGGCAAATGCGGTTGATAGCTTAGCCCTTGTGGACAACAGTCGGTGTTTGCCTCTGAGTGCGGGACAAGATTATGTCGATGAAGTCCTTCTCGGGAGGGACAACAATGATTTTCTTGAAATTATACTGCACCATCTTGCCTGATGTAAGGATTGGCTACTTATTTCTGTAATACAAACGAATGTCATGTCAATCCAATGCAGATAAGCAGGTGAAAAAAACTAATGCAGAAAAACAGGTAGAAGCAAATGCAAGAAAGCACAATTTCCAAAAAAAACATAGACAGGGAGAAATCTAGCAATCACTGCATAAAATATATCAATCTGTAATCATGCGAAGACTATAGATTCATGCCCAGCATTATCCGTGCATCCTTGTTCCACACAAGGAAAACTTTGATTTATAAAAAAATAGACAAAATGCTAACATCAGTTTCTTTGTTAGCCGTTAAATTTAAGCACAAGTAGTTGGCATCACAACCTGGAGAGCAACTCTGGACCTTAGACATATATATACCTTCATACCAGCAAGCCATACGCCTATATCCCAGTTTCTTTGTTGGCAGTTAAAAATAGTTTAAGCACAAGTATAATCAGTTGCGTCACACCAGGAGACTAACCCAGGCGCTGAACCACTCACACGATTCTTACATGGAAGGAAAAACTTGTGTATCTAAGTACTAGCAACGCAGCAACATCCTCTCATAGGAGGAAGTGCAACACCACCACTGGATGCTTTCTTTCTCATAGTGTCAAATTCTTGATGGGTTGTACAAAACTATCACAATTAAATGTAAGGAGACAGTAGAAGTAGTTCCAATGTCTGATAATAAGACCGTGCCAGGTTTCTAAATCGGCAGCAGGTAAACTAGTCGGCAACCTTTAATCAATCGGAGAAACATCAAGACGTCGGCAGCAGCTAACTACAACTGCAGCCATCCGCGAGGATCATCACAGGTAGACAACTATGCGAGATGGTCGACACGCGAGAACAAACTAAGAGAGCGGATGGGAAAGTCCAGATACTTACATCGTGAGGCAGCGGCGGCGGCTCAGGTAGTCAGGCGGCGGCGGCGGGACTCGACTCAGGGGTGAGAGGGACGGAGAATGCCAGGCCGCTGCATCTCTCTATGCGTGGGGCGTGCGTGAATAAGGTCGATCGGCGTCTCTAACTGGACTGAGAGTGGGCTGTAAACTCTGGGCCAGAATGTATTGGCTACTTCGGCTAACTGTTTAAATTGCGCCCAATTCAGAGGGCTTTTATGTTTCTCCAAAATAAAAGCAGAGGGCTTTATTCAGACAAAAGTGTTCCTCGGATAATCAGCCAAAAGACTGGCCACCATGAAGCTGGGTGTTTCATCAAGCCAGCTTTTGGTCACGCACCTGTTTAAATACAGCACCGATCGAATTTTGTTCAGTTAGTAACACAAGAAACAGAACTCTTCTTTATCTTTACTCGTTAAAAAACCTAATATTTGATTTATTCAGTGTCAGTTTCGTTCTAGTTTTTGTTTGGTCAGATTTTATGCCCACCCTAAGTGGAGGTTGTGCCCATCTCTGCATTGCGACAGACAGTGAGGAGGAGAAAAGAAGATGGTTTAGAGCACGAGTTTCTTCAGGGCTCTTATGTCCTGACAAATAAGCTTTCTTCTCGGCCCATACAACGGTTACTATCCAACCCATGTATCCCCTGCCCATGGCACTAGAGGCGGCGCTCTAGACTCCAGCATGATTCACCTTGCCAGTGCTATATCTCGTCTACTGCAATATGTAGCACTGGCTCAACTACAACATAATGAATGGACTTGTGGACAATAGTTGAATGCGGTTACTTTAAATAGGACTAGCCACCACCTTACCAAAGGAGGGAGGATCATTCAGACCATCAGATACCACACAAACTCGCCAAGCACAAGAACACCTCTCCTCAGGAGGCCGTTCTTCCCCTTGTAACTGTCCATCCTCAGCCCACGAGGCAATCCATCACACCACACTGGAGTAGGGTATTACACCGCAACGGTGACCCGAACCAGTATAAATCTTGTGTCCCTTTGTTCTGCGAGTTCGACGCGCTAAGACTTGAGATTGTGGTGAGGGCGAGAGCTAGAGGAGGAGAGATCTTCGTGCGCACCCCGGTGTTCGAACCTCAAGGGTTTTGCCGGAACCTGAAATCCGACATTTGGCGCGCCAGGTAGGGGTGAGCTGAAGTTTTCCTTCCGCTGATCCGCGTCCCTTCGCTCCACCACACTGGAGTAGGGTATTACACCGCAACGGTGGCCCGAACCAGTATAAATCTTGTGTCCCTTAGTTCTGCAGGTTCGACGCGCTAAGAGTTGAGATTGTGGTGAGGGTGAGAGCTAGATGAGGAGAGATCTTCGTGCGCACCCCAGTGTTCGAACCTCAAGGGTTTTGCCGGAACCCGAAATCCGTCACTTGGCGCGCCAGGTAGGGCCTCCACCACACCCGTGTCGGATGAGCGCCGAGCCCACGCCAAGCGTCGGGCTGCCCTCGTCGCCCGTGTCGCTCAGACGGCCCCTGTCGGTGGGCCTCCCCGTCATTCTCCATCCCCTGTTGCCAACACCGCCACCGGCCCGGCGGTAAACGAGCAGCAGGCCTCCTCATTGCACCCCTCCATGCGGCGGGACGGCCGCACCGCCACCCCGTTGCTGACTCCGGCAGGCTCATCGTCTCACGCTCGCCGCCCACCCACAGACGCACAGGCCGCGCTGCTCATAGCACGCGAGCTCCTGCGTTACCGCCCGGTCGACGACCTCTACGAGGACTGGTTGGACCGCATCGCCAAGCTCGTTAGTGCCGCTGGAGGCTCTTCTGCACCATCCCTCTCGCTGCCTTGCCCACCTCCAGCTGCGGGCGATGTAGCTCACGGAGCGCCTCCGCCTCCTCTGCACCAAGACGGCGCCTCGCGCTGAGACGCGCGGCTCATGAAGCGCCTTCACCTCCTCCGTGTCAAGACGGCATCCTCGCCCCAAGACATGCAGTCCCGCGGCGTGACCCACCGTGCCGCGTGCCCGCGCGAAGAAGGAAGCTGGCGAGAGGTTCCCCGGCCGCAAGAAAACGCTCCAGCGCTCCTAGAACCACGACAAGACCGCGTGCCACCTGTGGCGGCGGTGCGCGGGCATCAAGGGAAGGCTCCGTCCCTGCAAAGGGCCCTGGTGGCCACAGCAGGCTGCCAGGCTCTCGTTCCCGAGCTGCGTAGCGTAGTCTGGCCAGGCAAGTTTAAGCTGGACCTTCCTCCACGCTACGACGGCACCCCCGACCCCACATAGTTCCTGCAGTTTTATGAGCTGAGCATCGAGCCGGCCAACGGCGACGAAAAGGTCATGGCGAACTGGTTTCCCATGGCTCTTAAGGAGGGTGCGCGCTTGTGGCTCCTGAACCTGCTTCTAGGCTCGATCTCCTCTTGGGGTGAGATGTGCGACCGCTTCGTCGCCAACTTCCAAGGCACACGTGACCAACCTCCGGCCGCGGGTGACCTGCGCCGCATCAAGCAACAACCGAGAGAGACCCCTACAGAAGTACATCCAGCGCTTCAACAGCGTGCGTCTCAAGATCCCCAAGGTGACGGACGAGGCCATCATCTCAGCGTTTTCCGATGGCGTCCGTGACATCAAGATGAAGGAGTAGCTCGCCATCCATTAGGAGCTGTGCACGACTTTGAAGTTGTTCAACATACCAACCAAGTGTGCAAGAGTTGAGAAGGGGCATCTCTCCCTCCTCGAGCTCCCTGCTGCAGATCCAGAGAAGAAGAAGGCCAAGGTCAAGGACGTGAAGCGCAAAGGAGTGGCCGTACTCGTGGCAGAGCCAGAGACAAAGCGCGGTAGGGACCTCCCCGAGTCGTCCAAGGGCGGTCATACATTCTGCGCCTTGCACAACGTGCGCAGCCACAACACCAATGATTATCAAGAGCTCAAGGCCATTCGAGATGGATGCTTCGGTCGACGCCCCGAGCGCAGCGACCGGGGCTACGACCAAGGAAGTGGACGAGGTGGAGGACGTTGGGATGACCGCGGGCCCCGCCAAGAGTGGCGCGACCAGCCTCGTGAGGACCGCTGACAGGACCAGCCTCGTAAGGGTGCCTGAAGGGCACAGCCTGGCGAGGATCGTCCTCAGGGCAATCCTGGCCTCCCTCCGCTGCTGCCACCGCCAAGGAGGAACGACGACCACCAATAGGACGAAGGGGCTGGGGGCTTCCAGGAGCTGCGAGCCATCGCTTGCATCTTGGGTGGTGCTCAGGCCCCGGCTTCCCAGCGCACCTTCAAGTAGTTCTCTTGCGAGGTGAATGCATCCCTTCCTAAGCTTGAGGCCACGCACCCGCTCAGATGGTCCAAGTATGCCATCACCTTTAGCTCGTCGGACCAACTCAAATGCGCAGCAACCGCCAGCGTCCTCCCAATGCTCTTTTCACCTGTCATCAGCAATGTCCAAGTCACCAAGACCCTAATCAATGGCGGCGCAGGGCTCAGTGTCCTGTCCGTTGAGACGTTCGACAGCCTTCAAGTACCATACGATCAGCTTCAGCCCACCAAGCCCTTCTCAGGAGTGACTGACGGCTCCACCACCCCGATAGGGCAAATTCGTCTCCCTGTCACCTTCGGTCAGCGCGGCAACTACCACACCGAGCTCGTCGACTTCGACGTCGCCCACATCCGCCTGCCGTACAATGCCATCCTCGGGTACCCAGCGCTAGCCAAATTCATGGCAGTCACCCACCATGGCTACAACGTCCTCAGGATGTCGGGAAGCGGCGGAATCATCACAGTCCCCTGCGAAGAAAGAGACGTGGTGTGCTCTCTCGAGCGGGCCTTCCAAGCCGCAGCAGTCGAAGACCCTGACAGCGCGTGTGTGTAGTACCCTCCTGAGGCCAACCCCAAGAAGAAGAAGCAGCTACTCCGCACTGGGCCTTAGGGGAGCGGCGCCTCTGGCGACGCCACCTCAGGATCCGCGCCCGTGCTTGGGACGCCTCCCTCCCTCGCATAGGAAGGCGTGCCCGGCGCCCTCCTCGGGCAGGGCTCGGGGGCTCTCTTCTGGAGGGCCTCAGACCTGGCTAAGATCACGAGGGAGGCGCTCGGGCACCTCGTGAAGGTGTGCTTAGCGGCACATTTCCCTTAGGAGGGCACCGAGTGAGGAGCGTCCGGCACTCGGGAGTTCATCGTCAAGACCACTCAGGAGGTTTAGGAAGTAAGGGCAATGCGCGGCGACCACCGCCCACCTAGTGTAGCTCCCCACCCGGGCAAGGGTGGTGAGCTGCGCGTCTACGTCGAGATCCCAGGGCTCAACAGGGCCGCGTCTCAGGAGTGCTTCTATCCTTCGCGTGCTGGTTGGTGTGAGGGTCCACCTCACAGCTATGTGCGCATACCGTTCGGCCTGCCGAGCGCCGCAGCCGCCTTCCAGCGCAATCTACGGAGCATCTTGGCAACCCAGGAAGCCAGACATCACGTAGTCCTGGCGGAGATGGAGACGGTCCTTAGGAGGCCACCCGAGCCCCCAGAGCCTCCCAAGGCCCAGGGTCTCGACGGCTCGTGAGGAGCGACTTCTTCAGCGCGCGCCTTCAGCTACCCCAACACTCCTTCGACAACCAAACCAGGTGACATTTTCCAAGTTCATTTAGCTGGGAGCGCCCCTCGGGCTGCATTATTCCCAGGTCGCATGGGCATGTCTCTGTGGCATATATCCACTTGCATTTTTAGTTTACCCTGCTCGGGGCGCCCCTCGGGCTGCACCTTCCCCAGGCCGCTCGGGTCTGACCCAGTGGCATGTATTGTTCTTGCATTTACCTCAGCTAGTTTTCTTTCCATGCATAAGCTACCTATCGTCACTACTTGCTTGATTACCGCCCACCACGGGAGCCGCGCGCCGATCATCTTTCTTCAGGATCCTTCGCATAAGAAGGCTAGGCACGGCGTTTGTGCTCGGGTACGTCCCTACAGCATCGATAAATCCAACGGTTGAACTCTGTCTGGCAGGCCGGCCCCGCTCACGTCACCTCCTAGGGTCGTTGGTGCTTGGACTTCTCGTGCGATAACCTCAGGAGATTCGATCGACGCAGGTTGTCTAACCATCTAGCAGGACCACCGCAGTCAACAAGAACCAAGACCAGGCGCAACACATCTTGAGGTAGGGCCTCATGAGTCTCGCGCTGGCTCACGAGTGCCCAGACACACCTCGTCTAGCCCTACCATGCAAGCCACGTGTCAGGGCAGGGTTGTACATGCCCTGGGGGCTCTCCGCGGTAGGGAATCCCCTCCCACGTGTCAGTGGAAGCACCATGCTCCGCACTGGCAGTCGACACTGCCGAGGAGCAGTTATGCCCGTGCAAGTACGGAAGCACTATGCTCCACGCTGGTGATAAAAACTAAGGGCGGCCTCACGGTCGTATCAACCTCAGGGAGCCTCCGAGCTCAGTGTCTGGCCTCATCGCAACACCTCCCCTCGGGAGAGTCGTGCGAGGGGGCTGGGCACGGGGGCTGCGCTCGGGTCACGCCCAAGCGTACGCCACCCTGCCAGGTCCCTCGGATCTGGTCGTCGCGCGCCCTCCCAATCGGAGCCAAGGTACGAAGGTCGTTTGAACGTCAAGGGGGACTCCTGAGCATCACGACTCGGGAGCCTAACTGACCACGTAGCCCCTCACTCCTTGGTCCGTCCCAGTGATCCGGATAGCCCAATGGCGGCTGAGGTATGCGTGGGGTCGGGCCCTGCCGACGTAGAACACTAGGCCTACTCCCAGATTTCCTTTCTATAGGTTGTTTGCGCGTCAAGGGGGACTCCTGAGCATCGTGACTCAGGAGCCTAACTGACCACGTAGCCCCTCACTCCTTGGTCCATCCTGGTGATCCGGATGGCCCAATGGTGGCTGAGGTATGCGCGGGGTCGGGCCCTGCCGACGCAGAACGTAAAGCAAATGGAAAGGAAATCGCAAAATTTCAAAGAAAATATTACAAGACATATTGTTCTCCTGAAACCAAACACAAGCTTAACGCCTCCACGAGGCATGGTGTGTATTGTAGAAATTAAACAGGAAAGGAGCCGTCAGTAAGTCATCTCGTCATTCCCGGACACCGCCGTCGTCCACAAGGGATGCTTCTCCTGTATCGGCGTTGCCCTCGCCTGCACCACCCGCCGGAGTTGCAGGATCGGCAGCATTGCCAGTTGAAGGCACGGGATCGAAGGCGCGGAACCTCTTCCACAGGGCCTCCACCTGGCCCTTCACGGTTTCGGCAGCAGCAGCATGGTGCTCGGCGTCCACAGGTTCCAGCAGCTCGTCAAGGTGGGTTTCTTCAGCTGTGAAGATGGAGGCGGCTGAAGACGCGCGTCAACGCGGCTGAAGAAAGAATGCGGGTTTCTTCCTCCGCCAAGGGGCCGACACCGCTCACGACTTCCTCAAGCGCCTTGACCAGATAAGGAAGCAGCTAGGTGGGGCCCTCGTCGATGGTGGTCAGCGGCTCCTCCAAGCCCTTCTCGTAGAGCGACCGCAGCGCCTTGCGGGACCTCTCCTCGAGGAGCTTGAAGGCCGCGCGGTTTTCGGCCAGGACCTTCGCCTTGGCATCAAGCTCGGCTTTCTCCGCTTCCATCGCCTGCTTCAGCTTCTCCAGCCGGGTGCGCTCCGCGGCCTGCGCCTTCCCCAACTTCTCCAGCTCGGTGTCACGACCCCTGACGGTGTCCTCTCGGGCCTTCATCCTCTCCTCCTCCGCCTTGCGGCCACAAGCTTCTTCTGCATGCTCGTTGTGCAGAGTCTTCAATTCGGCCTCCAGCAACTGGCAGCGATCCTGGGCGGCCCCAACATCTTTCAGCGCCACCTCGCGATCGGCCGCGGCCTGAGCGGCGGCCTACTTATCCTTCTCGAAGGTTGCCGCCGCTTGGCTCAGCGCCGCCCGAATGGACATGTCTGAGTGAAGCCAGCCAGAGACCAGCTCCAGGCGCCCAGCTACCAGACGGGGGTCGGCACCCCGAAGATCTTCTCGCAGCAGGTTCATCGCAGAAAGAGCGCGCTCCAGGATGTCAGGGGAGGCGAAAGGACCCAAAGATTGCGGTGCGGCAAGAGGGGGAGGAGGCGACGTCGTCACCATGGCCTGGGAGGCCAGAAGCACCTGAGCTTCGGGGACCCCAGCGCCCGGGCCGGACGTTGGCACCTCCGAAGCCAGCGAGGCCATGGGGGCTGACTCCTCCCGAGGATGCTCTCCCAAGCCTCGCGAGGATGATCAGGCCGGAGAAGCGCAAGTGCCATTGCAGCCCTTGTCCACGGAGAAGGGTGCGACCGCCGTGGGCGATCTGGTCCCGAGCAGCACCACCTCTTCCTCCTTCCTCTTCTTCGCCGCGGGCGACGGCCTAATCAAGCAGCAGAGAAGCGTCAAGGATAAGCAGCAGAAGCAAGAACAAGATAGGACAAGAACACTTATTGGTCCACCGTGGCGTAGTTCCTCCGCTTCTTAAGCTTGAGCCTGAGAGCCTCACAGCCTGAGGCACAGGCGCGCAGGCTCCAGGAGCGGAAGTGGGGGCAGCTGATGGACCGTTAGCAGCTCCAAGCGGTGTCGGGGCAGGAGCATCGTCTCGGGAGATCAGCGCCGGCCTGCCCCTTGTCGGAATGTCGACCGGTGACCTCCTCCGGGGGCTGGCCTTGGGCCTCGAGGAGCCCCCAGCCACGGGCGGCTCCTCCCTCTCCGGGGGGACATCGCCCTCATCATCATCATCAGGCAAGGTGTGGAGGATGTCAGCCTTGCGTAAGGGGGATGTCTCCCCCGCCCCTTTGCGGGTCGCCTACGAGTCGCGCTCCTCCTCTCCCTATTCTTCCTCCTCACCTCCTCACAAGACTCGACCGAAGACACGACCACCAGAGTTGTCGCCACCAGGATGTCAGTGGGAGCAGGCGGCACGAGCCCACGCTCGTCGAAGGCAGGCAGAGCGACGACGATCTCCGCCCCATCCGGACGGCGGTACAGGGGAACAAGGCCATCAGGCGGGTATCCTTGGTCGTCCCCGACTAAGGAACAAAGAGCCGAGTGCAATTCCTCCTCAGAAAGGAGCTCCGGGCGCAGGCAGAGGTCGTCCCCTCCTTCTCCAAGTTTCCACAGTGGGCGCGGGCGCGACTGGAGGGGAGCCACACGTTGCGCCATGAATTCTTGGACAATCATGGCCCCCGTCAGCTTCGCCGTCCTCTAATCGCCGGGCTTCAGGTCAGCGGTCATCCTCTCCAGCATCCGCGTCTCCCGCGGGTCGGTGAGCTTCGTGCGAAGCCACCCCTCATGGGACACAGGCATCTCCAATGGCAGCACCAGCCGGGGGTGGACGCGCTTGGCGTCCATCAGGACCCATTTGCTCCTGAAGCCCTCGGCCTTCTTCCCGGCCTTCGAGATGGCATTGGTCTTGTTGGCCGCGATGTAGCCAACACACCCCGAGCAGGGGCCCTCCTTAAGCCGGAGATAGAAGAAGTGGCGCAGCAGCGCC
Organism: Triticum urartu; assembly: GCF_056163025.1. NCBI lineage: Eukaryota > Viridiplantae > Streptophyta > Magnoliopsida > Poales > Poaceae > Triticum > Triticum urartu. The sequence continues at coordinate 528,656,448 of NC_141877.1, read as the reverse complement.
ACGGACGGCATCACCCCGATGTACGCCTCGCAGTAGAAGGCGAAAATCGACAAAAGAAGGACGGAGTTGGGATGAAGATGAAGGGCGTGGATCTTGTAGTGATTGAGGACGGAGTAGAAGAAGTCGGAGAAGGGGGGAACCAACCCGGCGACGATGCTACTCGTGAAGAAGGGGTAGAAGGTGCTACTAGAGTCCTCAGGCTCGGCGGAGCCGGCCCAGAGCACAGTCTTATTCTTCTCGTCACCCTCCGCCATCATCAAGCGCACGGTGGCCAGGCTCTTCTCCGGCACGCTAGGTGCCTCAAGCGCGGGCTCGTACCAGGATGACAAAGGGGTAGCCCGGGCCTTCTTGGGCGCCATTGACGGCAAGCTCGAAGGTCTGGGTGGATCTGGAGTCTCTGGAAGCGAAGGGAAAGAAAGGGGATTTGGAGCAAGACAAAGGAAAGCAATGAAGGCAAATGTAGCTGATACGTCTCCAATGTATCTATAATTTTTGATTGCTCCATGCTATATTATCTACTGTTTTGGACATTATTGGGCTTTATTATCCACTTTTATATTATTTTTGGGACTAACCTATTAACCGGAGGCCTAGCCCAGAATTGCTGTTTTTTGCCTGTTTTAGGGTTTCGAAGAAAAGGAATATCAAACGAAGTCCAAATGGAATGAGACCTTCGGGAACGTGATTTTCTCACTGAATAAAACTCAGGAGACTTGGACCCTACGTCAAGCCAATTAACAGGAGGCCACGAGGTAGGGGGCGCACCTGCCCCCCAGGGGCGCCCTCGACCCTCGTGGGCCCCCTATTGCTCCACCGACGTACTTCTTCCTCCTATTTATACCCACGTACCCCCAAACAATCAGATAAGGAGCCAAAAACCTAATTACACCGCTGCAACTTTCTATATCCATGAGATCCCATCTTGGGGCCTGTTCCGAAGCTCCGCCGGAAGGGGAATCGATCACGGAGGGCTTCTACATCATCATCCAAGCCCCTCCGATGAAGTGTGAGTAGTTTACTTCAGACCTACGGGTCCATAATTAGTAGCTAGATGGCTTCTTCTATCTTTTTGGATCACAATACAATGTTCTCCCCCTCTCTCGAGGAGATCTATTTGATGTAATCTTCTTTTTGCGGTGTGTTTGTTGAGACCGATGAATTGTGGGTTTATGATCCAGTCTATCTATGAATAATATTTGAATCTTCTCTGGATTCTTTTATGTATGATTGGTTATCTTTGCAAGTCTCTTCGAATTATCAGTTTGGTTTGGCCTACTAGATTGGTTTTTCTTGCCATGGGAGAAGTGCTTAGCTTTGGGTTCGATCTTGCGGTGTCCTTTCCCAGTGACAGAAGGGGAAGCAAGGCACGTATTGTATTGTTGCCATCGAGGATAACAAGATGGGTTTTTTATCATATTGCATGAAACTATCCCTCTACATCATGTCATCTTGCTTAAGGCGTTACTCTGTTTTTAACTTAATACTCTAGATGCATGCTGGATAGCGGTCGATGAGTGGAGTAATAGTAGTAGATGCAGGCAGGAGTCGGTCTACTTGTCTCGGACGTGATGCCTATATACATGATCATACCTAGATATTCTCATAACTATGCTCAATTCTGTCAATTGCTCAACAGTAATTTGTTCACCCACCATAGAATACTTATGCTCTTGAGAGAAGCCACTAGTGAAACCTATGGCCCCCGGGTCTCTTTCTCATCATAATTAATCTCCATCACTTTATTATTGCTTTGCTTTTACTTTGCCTTTTACTTTTTACTTTGCATCTCTATACCAAAAATACCAAAAATATTATCTATCATCTCTATCAGATCTCACTTTCGTAGGTGACCGTGAAGGGATTGACAACCCCTAAGCGCGTTGGTTGCGTTGAGCTATTGTTTTTGTGTAGGTACAAGGGACTCGCGCGTAGCCTCCTACTGGATTGATACCTTGGTTCTCAAAAACTGAGGAAATACTTACGCTACTTTGCTGCATCATCCTCTCCTCTTCGGGGAAATCCAACGCAGTGCTCAAGAGGTAGCAAGAAGAATTTCTGGCGCCGTTGCCGGGGAGTTTGCGCAAAAGTCAACATACCAAGTACCCATCACAATCCCTATCTCCCGCATTACATTATTTGCCATTTGCCTCTCGTTTTCCTCTCCCCCACTTCACCCTTGCCGTTTTATTCGCCCTCTCTCTCTATCCTCCCTCTCTTTCTCTATTTGCCTCTTTTGCCCGTTTGCCTTTTGTTTGCTCGTGTGTCAGTTTGCTGGCTTGTCGTTATGTCAAGTCCTTTACCTTCTGCCTCTATGTATGAAATTGGGGAAGTTATTGTCGATCTGGACAATAATATCATGAAAAATTCTGATGCTCCTGCTAAAGAACCTACCATCTTTCATACAAAAAAATTCTGTGTTGGTAGTGGTAATATTATTAGAAAAGGAGTTATTCAAGATTTCTTTACTTGTGCCGGTGCTTTACCTTCTATGGGAAGAATTAATGATGTTCTTATTGTTGCAAATAGGAATTATGTGCTCGTAGATTTTATCGTTCTTGATATAGATTGCAATCCTTCTTGCCCTATTATTCTCGGTAGACCTTTCCTTAGAACGGTTGGTGCAATTATTGATATGAAGGAAGGGAATGTTAGATTTCAATTTCCATTAAAAAATGGCATGGAACACTTCCCTAGAAAGAAAATAAAATTACCATATGAATTTATCATGAGAGCCACTTATGGATTGCCTACCAAAGATGGCAATACCTAGATCTATTTTTGCTTGTTATGCCTAGCTAGGGGCGTTAAACGATAGCGCTTGTTGGGAGGCAACCCAATTTTATTTTTATTCCTGGCTTTTTGCTCCTATTTAGTAATAAATAAATTATTTAGCCTCTGTTTTGGTTGTGTTTTTTTTGTGTTTAATTAGTGTTTGTGCCAAGTAGAACCGTTGGGAAGACTTGGGGAAAGTCTTGTTGAACTTGCTGTAAAAAACAGAAACTTTAGCGCTCACGAGAACTCCTGTCATTTTCATTTGGAAAGTGATATTTATTTAATTATTTTTGCATATGTTTAATAGATAAATTCCTCAAGTCCAGCAATTTATTTTATAATTTTTGGGGTTCCAGATCTTGCGCTAGCTACAGATTACTACAGACTGTTCTGTTTTTCGTGTGTTGTTTGCTTATTTTGATGAATCTATGGCTAGTAAAATAGTTTATAAACCATAGAGAAGTTGGAATACAGTAGGTATAACACTAATATAAATAAATAATGAGTTCATTACAGTACCTTGAAGTGGTCTTTTGTTTTCTTTCGCTAACGGAGCTCACGAGATTTTCTACTTTAAGTTTTGTGTTGTGAAGTTTTCAAGTTTTGGGTAAAGATTTGATGGATTATGGAACAAGGAGTGGCAAGAGCCTAATCTTGGGGATGCCCATGTCACCCCCAAGATAATCTAAGAACACCTAAAAGTCAAAGCTTGGGGATGCCCCGGAAGGCATCCCCTCTTTCGTCTTCTTCTATCGGTAACTTTACTTGGAGCTATATTTTTATTCACCACATGATATGTGTTTTGCTTGGAGCGTCTTTTATGATTTGAGTCTTTGCTTGTTAGTCTACCACAATTATCCTTGCTGTACACACCTTTTGAGATAGCCATACATAATTTGGAATTTGATAGAATACTCTATGTGCTTCACTTATATCTTTTGAGCTTTATAGTTTTGCTCTAGTGCTTCACTTATATCTTTTAGAGCACGGTGGTGGATTTGTTTTATAGAAACTATTGATATCTCATGCTTCACTTAGATTATTTTGTGAGTCTTGATAGCATGTTAATTTGCTTAAAATCCTAATATGCTTGGTATGCAAGATTAATAATTAAACTTTCTTATGAGTGTGTTGAATACTAAGAAAATGGCCACCAGTAATCATCGATGAGTGGAGTAATAGTAGTAGATGCAGGCAGGAGTTGGTCTACTTGTCTCGGACGTGATGCCTATATACATGATCATACCTAGATATTCTCATAACTATGCTCAATTCTATCAATTTCTCAACAGTAATTTGTTCACCCACCATAGAATACTTATGCTCTTGAGAGAAGCCACTAGTGAAACCTATGGCCCCCGGGTCTCTTTCTCATCATATTAATCTCCATCACTTTATTATTGCTTTGATTTTACTTTGCCTTTTACTTTTTACTTTTCATCTCTATACCAAAAATACCAAAAATATTATCTATCATCTCTATCAGATCTCACTTTCGTAAGTGACGTGAAGGGATTGACAACCCCTAAGCGTGTTGGTTGCGTTGAGCTATTGTTTTTGTGTAGGTACACGGGACTCACGCGTAGCCTCCTATTGTATTGATACCTTGATTCTCAAAAACTGAGGGAAATACTTACGCTACTTTGCTGCATCATCCTCTCCTCTTCGGGGAAATCCAACGCAGTGCTCAAGAGGTAGCAGTAGCCCGCGCCAGCCTTTTGTCAGGCGGGCAGTTGCCGAGGCAGCATGGGGAAACGGGGATGCCCACGTCCAATCAACCACCACGCGCCAACCAAGGCCGCGGGCTGTTGGGGCCCGCGGCGCCCCGCACTTGCCCCTTAGCTTCGCCTCGAAGCCAAGTCCGAGCACGCCTTGGGCCCGGGGGCTACTGTCGGTGTTCTAGGAACAGGGATCCCCAGACTTGCCTGCCTGCGGCCCACGGCGTGGCTCCACGAGCGGCGCTGTGCGGCCCATCTTCATCAGCAAGCACTCAAGACCCTCGCGAGGGGCCAAGCCTCGCGAGGCGGACGATGCAAGACCTCCTCGGGGGCAGCCTCACCAGGCTGGCTCGCGAGGGAAGGATATATCAAGGCAAGGGATACCTCACGAGGTCCTCGTGACGTAAGCCATGACGACCAAGGCCAGGCGGGCTCCAGTGTGCGCAGTGTCCTCGTTTCCTCTTTAGTGCTACAGAGGCAAGCTCAGGCACGAAGTCCCGAGGCATCAAGCAAAGGTTTCCATATCGGTGCAACAAGACCAAGACTAGCAGGACGGCAGGATGGAGGTCACCGTGGAGCCCAAGACGGCGTCACCACCAGAGCCTTTGGCAGGTGGAGACTACTTTTGTCAGGATAACTTGTACTAGCTATCCCCCTTCAAACTTGGCCGTTGTGGGATCCCTTCCCGCTCAATATTTGGAAAGAGGACCAGGGCCTCTATAAATAGGACTAGCCACCACCTTAGCAAAGGAGGGAGGATCATTCTGACCACCAGACACCACACAAGCTCGCCAAGCACAAGAACACCTCTCCTCAGGAGGTCGTTCTTCCCCTTGTAACTGTTCATCCTCAGGCCACGAGGCAATCCACCACACTACACTAGAGTAGCGTATTACACCGCAACGGTGGCCCGAACCAGTATAAATCTTGTGTCCCTTTGTTCTGCAAGTTCGAGGCACTAAGAATTGAGATTGTGGTGAGGGCGAGAGCTAGAGGGGGAGAGATCTTTGTGCGCACCCCAGTGTTTGAACCTCAAGGGTTTTGCCGGAACCCGAAATCTGACAGAAAATATCTCGAGATGAAAGGTCGGTGCAGTTACTTTCAGACTCTCATTTCATCCTGATTATGCTTTTTACACTATGATGTTTTATGAATTATCAACTCTGCTGATTCTATCATGGTGAAGGAAAAAGAACAAGGAATTAGTGTTGGTGAAACACTAAAATGATTTGCACCATTAGGGTTGTTATTCTATCATCACATACATTCTCTTCTGCCATTCTTTATTTTTGGAATATATTCCTTTTCATGATTGATGCCTTCTTTGAATGTATGTGTGTGTTTTGTTTATTTATAATACAATTAGTAGGTTTAAGTCTACGGTCATCATGAGATATACCAAGCTGATGATGAAACATGTATATATAGCATCATAAGACTTTATTTTCTATTTGAATAAGAACTGCAAGAGAACAAATAGAATAAATGTGCACTTTTTCAGTAAACCTTTAGTTTTAGCTTTTTTTCTTCTGGAGAACATATACTAATAAATGTCATTGACAATGCTTATGTTCCAAGTCAGACCGACGAAATATTTCCAGGTTAGATTCCTAAATTTTCCCAAAAGCACATTGTCTAATGCGATATTCCAAGGTTGGATATATAAGTTGAACTTTCATGTCAGCTATATGGTTCCTTTCCTAATCATTTTCATTCAACAATGCTTATATTATATATAGATTATATCCACAGATAACTAAATGAGTTGTATAGTACATACAAGCAATACTTTTGCCTCCAGAATATATGTATTGTCACATTGCGTGCTTTTTGATAAAGCATTTCTTCATTGCTTAATCATACTTATTCCGATTGCTTCCCGCCAATGTTTATAAATGGAGTGTTTAGGTGCTTAAGTATATCAGAGAAAAAATCATACACCACTCTATGACATGTCTGGAAAAAGAGTGGACCAACAGCGTTAATGTTGGTGATGGTATGCCATATTTGCAGAAGGCATCCTTTTCTTATTTACCACATTTTAATCTCAAACAGACCAATGCGGAGCGGCACGGCGCCATGCATTACCCGTTAGTGGTATCCTGAAGTGTATGAAATTGTATAGTGTGGAGTTACTCCTACTCCGTACTTGATGGTTACAACTAATTTGTTCGTGGATCTAATTGTTTTAACCAAGTGAATGACCACATACGTCAACTAAACACTGTTGGACACCAGACATAATACCAATACTTAATTACCTTTTGTGGAAAAAAGTTGTGCAAACCTGCATGTATAGATTGAGAAATAACTAGTAAGTACTCCTTTCGTTTCGAAATAGATGACTCAACTTTGTACAAAGTTTGTAAAAAATTGAGTCATCTATTTCCGAATGGAGGGAGTAGTAAAGAAAGATGAAAAAAATGACTTGCACGAAAAAAATCAGGCAAATTATATAAATAGAGAGTTCCTGGTATTCTGCATTCTCATGGAACAGCTAAGCAACACACCATACTATACTATCCGTGTATTCTCCCTACCAGCAATAAAAGATGTGCAAATTTTGCATATTCACAAAAAAATACTATCTGCGTGTGAACAAGGAATATGTAAAAGCGTGAGGATATTCGGAGCTCACTTTTTTTGCGAATACATTCGGAGCTCACTTTCATGATGCAAATCTGCAGAAGTGTTTCATGTCATCCATCATAAGTCACCTGTCATGCTGTCAACATGCTGGTACGTACATACCTTACCCAGATTACTCATAAGCATCGGTAAGTTCTTGGCCCCAATTACCAATTGAGGATATCACAAGCATAATACTAATCGGCTCAGGCGGGGCGCAGAGGAGGTCGTTGCAAGCGCAAGGGCAACCCCTGTTGTCACGCTGTTGACGTGGATGCGCCGCGATTACTAACCCTGTTGACATTTAATGGTAATGGAATTTGTCTTAATGAATACACCAAATGAATCCCTAAATCCAACTCCAAATCATCTTGTTTCTCTGCCATTTTGGATTAAAATGATTAAAATCACAGAAAGGAGGGAATGTCAGTACAGCAACAACACTTAGTGTGAATCATTTTCACTCGGGTGGCCACGCCAACACGTCGGCGGATGACCCCGTGGCGGTCGCGGCGACATCCCGTGGCGGGAGTTCGCTGATACGTCTCCAACATATCTAGTTTTCCAAACACTTTTGCCCTTGTTTTGGACTCTAACTTGCATGATTTGAATGGAACTAACCCGGACTGACGCTGTTTTCAGCAGAATTACCATGGTGTTATTTATGTGCAGGAGCAAATGTTCTCGGAATGGCCTGAAACTTCACGGAGACACTTTTCATAAAATAAGAAAAATACCTACCAAAGATGAAGGCCAGGGGCCCACCATCTCTCCACGAGGGTGGGGGCGCGCCTGGCCCCCTAGGGCGCGCGCCCCTACCTCGTGGGCCCCTTGTTGCCTCTCCGACTCCAACTCCACCTCCATATACTGAGTTTCGATGAGAAAAAACAGAGAGAAGAAATCATCGCGTTTTATGATACGGAGCCACCGCCAAGCCCTAAAACCTCTCGGGAGGGCTGATCTCGAGTCCGTTCGGGGCTCCGGAGAGGGGAATCCGTCGCCATCGTCATCATCAACCATCATCCATCACCAATTCCATGATGCTCACCGCCGTGCATGAGTAATTCCATCGTAGGATTGCTAGACGGTGATGGGTTGGATGGGATCTATCATGTAATTGAGTTAGTTTTGTTAGGGTTTGATCCCTAGTGTCCACTATATTCTGAGATTGATGTTGCTATGACTTTGCTATGCTTAATGCTTGTCACTAGGGTCCGAGTGCCATGATTTCAGATCTGAACCTATTATGTTTTCATCAATATATGAGTGTTCTTGATCCTATCTTGCAAGTCTATAGTCACCTATTATGTGTTATGATCCGTTAACCCCGAAGTGACAATAATCGGGATACTTACCGGTGATGACCGTAGTTTGAGGAGTTCATGTATTCACTATGTGTTAATGCTTTTTTTCGGTTCTCTATTAAAAGGAGGCCTTAATATCCCTTAGTTTCCCTAAGGACCCCGCTGCCACGGGAGGGTAGGACAAAAGATGTCATGCATGTTCTTTTCCATAAGCACGTATGACTATGTTCAAAATACATGCCTACATTATGTCAATGAACTAGAGCTAGTTCTGTGTCACCCTAGGTTATGATTGTTACATGATGAACCGCATCCGACATAATTCTCCATCACCGATCCATTGCCTACGAGCTTTTCATATATTGTTCTTCGCTTATTAACTTTTCCGTTGCTATTTCTATCATCACTACAAAATACCAAAAATATTACTTCTACTACTGTTACCTTTTGCTACCGTTATCACTACTATCATATTACTTAGCTACTAAACACTTTGCTGCAGATATTAAGTTTCCAGGTGTGGTTGAATTGACAACTCAGCTGCTAATACTTGAGAATACTCTTTGGCTCCCCTTGTGTCGAATCAATAAATTTGGGTTGAATACTCTACCCTCGAGAACTGTTGCGATCCCCTATACTTGTGGGTTATCAAGACTATTTTCTGGTGTCGTTGCCGGGGAGCATAGCTCTATTCTTTGAGTCACTTGGGATATATATCTGCTTATCATTATGAAGAACTTGAGAGATCCAAAAACCAAGATCTATCCCTCAACTACGAGGGGAGGTAAGGAACTGCCATCTAGCTCTACACTTGATTCACCTTCTGTTTCGAGTAAGCTTGCGACACCTACACCTGCTTCTGCTATTCGTTCTGATATGTCGCACGTTATTGATGATGCCACTTCTGCTATGCATGATACTTATGATGAAACTACCTATATGCCTGATACTACTGTGCCACTTAGTGATTTTCTTGATGAACAACTTGCTAGGGCTAGAGAAATTGAAAATATTGAATCTGATGATACTGATGAAAGTGATGATGAAGAACCACTTGCCATTCCTAAGGGTTATGTTTTTGATCAAGATGCTTCTTTAGCTATTTTAGCTTGCAGAAATAGAACTGAACTAAAAAATTATTAGCTAAATGGAGTAAGCAATCTCTAAATGCTAGAATGAAACCTGATCCTGCTTTTGCTACTTCACCTATCTTTGTTACTGATAAGGATTATGAATTCTCTGTTGATCCTGATATAATTACGTTGGTTGAATCTGATCCTTTTCATGGTTATGAATCTGAAACTGTTGTGGCACATCTTACTAAATTAAATGATATAGCAACTCTATTCACTAAAGATGAGAGAACTCGTTACTTTTATATCCTTAAAATATTTCCGTTCTCATTAAAGGGTGATGCTAAGATATGGTTTAATTCTCTTGATCCTGGTTGTGTGCGTAGTGCCCAGGATATGATTTATTACTTCTCTGCTAAATATTTCCCTGCTCATAAGAAACAAGCAACTTTAAGGGATATATATATAATTTTGTGCAAATTGAAGAAGAGAGTCTCCCACAAGCTTGGGGGAGGCTTCTCCAATTACTTAATGCTTTGCCTGATCATCCTCTTAAGAAAAATGAAATACTTGATATCTTTTATAATGGACTAACCGATGCCTCTAGAGATTACCTGGATAGTTGTGTCGGTTCTGTTTTCAGGGAAAGAACGCCGGATGAAGCTGAAATTCTATTGAATAATACATTGACAAATGAAAATAATTGGACACCTCCTGAGCCTATTCCTAAACCAACTCCGAAGAAGAGGGGTATTCTATTTCTCAGTCCTGAAGGTATGCAAGACGCAAAGAAATCTATGAAAGAAAAAGGTATTAAAGCTGAAGATGTTAAGAATTTACCTCCTATTGAAGAAATACATGGTCTTAATTTACCGAATATTGAAGAAACATATAATCTTAATCCTTTACCTATTGAAGAAACACATGGTCTTGATAACCCGACACAGGTAGTAAAGGTAAATTCTCTCTATAGATATGATAAAGCTGTAATCCCATTTACTAAAATTGCTAGCCCATGCTTAGATGAGTTTGATAAATTTATGGCTAAGCAAGAAGACTTTAATGCTTATTTTGGTAGACAATTAAAATACAATTCAAATATGCTTGAACACTTGGGTGATTATATGGCTAACGTTAAAAGTGAACTTAAACTTATTAGTAAACATGCTTCTATGGTTACCACTCAAGTAGAACAAGTACTTAAAGCTCAAAATGATTTGCTCACTGAATTGAATAGTAAAGATAATGATAACGATGTTAGAGTTATGACTAGAGGTGGTAAAATGACTCAGGAACCTTTGTATCCTGAAGGCCACCCTAAGAGAATTGAGCAAGATTCTCAGAGAAATAATATAGATGCACCTAGCCCTTCTAAAAGGAAGAAAAAGAAAAATGATAGGACTTTGCATGCTCCTAGTGATCCTATTGTTGAAACACCTGAGAATCCAAATGATATTTCTATTTTTGATGCTGAAACACAACCTGATAATGAACCTGAAACTACTGATAATGTTAATGATAATGTTCATGATGATGCTCAACCTAGTAATGATAATGATATAGAAATTAAACCTGTTGTTGATCTTGATAACCCACAATCAAAGAATCAATGTTATGATAAGAAAGATTTTGTTGCTAGGAAACATGGTAAAGAAAGAGAGCCTTGGGTTCAGAAACCCATGCCTTTCCCTCCCAAACCATCCAAGAAAAAGGATGATGAGGATTTTGAGCGCTTTGCTGAAATGATTCGACCTATCTTTTTGCGTATGCGATTAACTGATATGCTCAAAACAAATCCTTATGCTAAGTACATGAAAGATATTATTACGAATAAAAGAAAGATACCGGAAGCTGAAATTTCCACCATGCTTGCTAATTATACTTTTAAGGGTGGAATACCAAAGAAACTTGGAGATCCAGGAGTACCCACTATACCATGCTCCATTAAAAGAAACTATGTTAAAACTGCTTTATGTGATTTTGGAGCCGGTGTTAGTGTTATGCCTCTCTCTTTATATCGTAGACTTGATTTGAATAAGTTGACACCTACTGAAATATCTTTGCAAATGGCTGATAAATCAACTGCTATACCTGTCAGTATTTGTGAGGATGTGCCTGTGGTAGTTGCAAATGTTACTATTTTAACGGACTTTGTTATTCTTGATATTCCCGAGGATGATAGTATGTCTATTATTCTTGGAAGACCCTTTTTGAATACTGCAGGGGCTGTTATTGATTGCACTAAAGGCAATGTCACTTTCCATGTTAATGGTAATGAGCATACGATACACTTCCCGAAGAAACAACCTCAAGTTCATAGTATCAACTCTATTGGAAAAATTCCATCGATTATATTTGGAGGTTTTGAATTTCCTCTTCCTACTGTTAAGAAGAAATATGATATTCTTATTATTGGGGATGTGCATATCCCCGTTGAGGTAACATAGTGTTATTCGAAATTTCTCCGGTTCCATGTTATTCGGAATGAGTTCGTTAACAAGACTTGATCAACCTTGTTAGTAGATTCCTTTTGATGATCATGAGATGGATGAAACTAGAAGGCACAACTTTCTGTATCCCACTTCTACTTTCTGTTATTTATATTAAATAAAATAAAAATAAATATTTGTCTGTCTTTTATCTGATTATTCGTGCAATATAAAAATACCTCGAAAATCAAAGTTCTCCAAATGCCCTAAAAATTAAATATGATTTTTTATAGAATATTTGAGGATTTATGGAACTGAGAACACACCGGGGGGCCAACCCCCTGCCTCGTGGGCCCATTGTGGCCCTCCTCCACTTATCCTTTCACCCATACACTTCTTCTTCCTCCCCCAAACACGAATAACCAGCTCAAACCCGAGTCCAAGTTCGTTTTGCTGCCATTTTCGATCTCCTTGCTGAAAGAACCTCTCACAAAACTGCTTGGGGAGATTGTTCCTTGGTATGTGACTCCTCCATTGATCCAATTAGTTTTTGCTCTAGTGCTTTATTCATTGCAAATTTTTGCTGCTTAGGTGACCCTGTTCTTGAGCTTGCATGTCAAATTTATATGGTCAAAAGTACTTTTGATGCATGATATAGGCCCTAGGCACTTGTAGGAGTAGTTACTATCAATTTTATTGAGTTTGGTTTACTTTTATTTTGAAGTGGCTAAAAAATTTCAGAATTTTTCAGAGGAAGAAAAATGCTTGGGAAAATGTTCCAAGGTGGTTCTTCAAGGAAGCAAGGACCCAGGCTTGCAATGCGTGATGCTGACGAAGAGCCACCAAGAGACACTCCAGTGCATCCTTGCGTGTGGCCTTCTGAAAATTTTATGGTTCGAGCGGGAATAAAAGAAGAATTCAACGCATATTTGCGTAACGCCGATCTCGTGAGCTTCGAGGAAGAGAAGTGCAGTCAGTATCATAATCTCACTAGTTCCTTTGTGAGGAGGTTTGAATTTTCAACTTCACGTAATTCTCCAATTGTCACGTTTGATCTTTATGATAAATCTTATACCATGGACTTAGAGGATTTTACCACTGCATGCAAACTTCCACAATGGGGTAGTATAAGGGATCCTCGCAAATCTGAATTTAGAGATTTTCTTGCTAATATAACTGTAGGAGAATCTAGAGATATTACACAAGCTACCATAGGGAGCATTCACTTTCCTGCTATACATTATTTTGCTCTCCTCATAGGTAGATGCATAAATGGTAAAGATGAGGCATGTCACGTGTGTGTCCCTGACCTCAGTATTCTTAGGAGTGTTGTGTTGGGAGACAAATCATATAATTTGGGAGCCATTGTTGCATGCAGGTTGCATCTTAATAGACGTAATGGAGATTTCTTTGGTGGAATTTACGCAAACCGCATAGCTAATTTCCTTGGTATAGATGTACGCGAAGATGATATTGAATTACCACCTGCTTACCTAGACTTTAATGTTATGGTTCATCACCAGTTTGTTGAGAGGAATGAATCACCTCTCCAATACCGACTAATCTTTGACAGACGACGTGATGTCCGTATTACTCTCCCTGCCCCTGCCTTCTTTGATTATCAGGCAAGAGGAGGATATACTATTACCAGAGACACTACAAGAAATATGTCAACTTGTGACCTTGACTATTGGTCACTGAGAGTTCATTGTTTTTCATTTGCGACCTTTTTGTGACCAAAAACAGAAGGTCAAAAGCTGGCGGTCGTAAACTGAAATTAACGACCTTCTCTATGAGAAGGTCATAGACGTTTACGACCAAAACAGAAGGTCATTGAACCCATGACCTTTTGTTTTGGTCACTGGCTGTCTGCCCAGGCCACGTCGGATCCGACGTGGCTAAATTGCGACCAATCGAAAAGGTCACTGACAAGATTCAGCCCGGTCCGATTGGGTGTTTTACATGGGCCAGGCCCAACAATTCAGCCTTTTATATATTTTTTCCTATTAATTCTGGACAGCCACATGGGCCAAAGCCTACAATTCGGCCTTTTTATTTTCTGGGTTGTGGCCTTTTGCATTCTACATAATTTCTATTTTTTGCTTTTATTTTTCATTAGATTCAATTTTCCATATAGTTCCTTATTTGGCTTTTATTTTATTTGGTTATAGGTTCAAATTTCAGATTATTGTAGTCAAGCAAGTCCAAAATTATCAAATTCTTCTAGGTGATGTGTCCCAATCATCAAATTTTAAATTTTTCACAGCTTGTTACTAAACCATGTACCAATCAGAAAGGAGAAACACATAAAAATCTTTAAATAACAGCCATAATATTCCAGTCAAAAAGGAGAAACACAACTTATTACAATATTCCAGTCAAAGGAGAAACACAGTTTATTACAATATTCCAGCCACAACATAACCATACACTATTCCACTACAGATAAAACGCTTAGCAAGTACAAGGACATCTCCAACACCTTAACACCTTCAACCTGCAAAACAGCACATACATCCACATATTAAGGACTGAGTTCACATCAATTGATCCCTTGACATAAGGCAATAAGAAAATGTGCTCAGGTATGAAAAAAAATAAAATAAACAAACTTTTAGACCATGGCGTGTACCACAAAAATCTGAATAAATGCATATATATCCACAAGGAGCACATGCTACATGCATCAAGCATCTGGTCATCAAGCATCAGGCCCATATATGTTCGAGAAGATGAGTAGATACCTGACTTCGTGTCGATGCTTTGAATAGCGCTATAGTTGATGAAGATCTGGTTCACGTCACCTTTGACATCAATGTAATCAAAATACTTGAGAACCTGGGATACCAAATTGATCTTAGAAATGAAAATTGCAAATTATACATATATGGATGTACATAAACCAGTAGTAGAACCACTACAACCTATTACATTGCCTTACCAAAAGTACCAGCAGAAAAAACTCTAATAACCAGGTCTACAACTCAATGCATCATAGCAACAGAACTGAAAAGATGAATGGCACCCAAGTAATTTTAGATGGAAACAAGTACAACTAGCAAGACACGAAGGAATTTTAGATTTACGTAAGGTTTACAAGAACAGGACACTGATACAGGATTTAAACAAGCATAGGACTTTGGTTATGCAGTTCTTCGGTGGTGTTAAACAATCATTAAACCATGTGTGTTAAAACCCATGATGCAAGAACCCATGAATCTGCATTCTCACTTGCTGACAAGTTACAAAAATATCCATTACATGGCCCAGAATTTGTTTTCTGAATAAAAACACTAACCAACAAAAACCAAGCACACATCAATACATTCTGCAAAGATAGGATCATCTAGGCTCTAGTGATCATTTTAAGCACCAGTAGAACAGATATACCAAACCAGACCATGATCACCATGCATCAGGATTTATGGTTCTAGCAAAACATCAAATAGATGTGGATACACGCAGCAGGCATACCAGCTACTACAGTAAGAGGTTCATATGTTCCATGAACTGGAGGGAATATACAGGATGGCAGTCGTGTAGAGCTAGGGACGAGGAGGATGAGCTTGGTCCCATTGTGCCTGGATGGTAAACAATAAAACAAGTTATGGCAGCAGAAGCATCATGATTTATTCTTTATTAGAGGGATGGTGGTAGAAGGTCCAGCTACTACAATTAGAGGTTGCCAATTGAAATTAAGCTCGATTTAACAACACAAGATTTTGATACATTTATACAGTTCATAAGGTCAGCTAACTATTAAGGGCTTTCCTTTAGATTACAAACAATTATGTGTACAAGGCAATTCAGCATTTAAGTTGAAGGTTTTCGGTAGCAAAACAGAACATGATATATACTAAACAACTTGAACTGGTAATACACAACTAAATTGGCTATTAAGCAAGTTCAGGTTTCTTATCCAAACAAGGATGAGAAATATGCTCCTAAAATAACAATGCTATGTGCACACTTGGAGAATGACATGAAAGGCTATTTACTACGACATAAGTACACAAGCAGTATTTGCATCAGTACAGCTACACTAGCACATATTAGCAAACTATAGGCAAGTTTGTGGTTTTCAAAAAAAGGCTGCAACAGATACATTTTTGGGAAATACAAGTTCACAGGGACCATAGCACCTACGCAGCAATGATTTCTTTTCCGATTTTGCTGTTGTGCTTCATCTTTTTCAAATTCTGGGCACCCTGAGCCAAAGAAACAGCTAGTATAAGAATATGCATTAAGAGACAGCTAAATTATCTGTTGTACCCTAAGCCAAATTTTGTTCAAGTTAGTCTTGTCAATATATGTCCTTGTGCAATGAACAATGAACATGAAAATTAGCATCAGAGCTAAGTCAGAGACAGCTAAAACATGACATTCTTTCGCAGAGTACAACACGAACGAATACCGCATACGCACTTCCGCAGAAGCTAGAGATAACCAAAATTTGCACAGGGAGTTGACCCTGAATCTGAACTACTGCGACATGATGCAAAAGAGCGTGCCAAGAACAGGTTAGCTTCCTCTCAGCGATCTTGCAGGATCGCTACCCCATGTAGAGCGGCTGGAACGTCCAAATCCTCCGCCTAGCCACGTGCCCTTGGAACAAGCTGGCGCCACCAATAGAGCCATATTCCCTGATGGCACCCAAAAACATAGTCAGAAAAACCAAACTCGAGGGGACTGGATCGGACGAGGGAGGCAGAGCTTGGGTCAGCGGCTTACTATGGAGAAGGGAGGAACTTCTGAGAGCGGAGGCGGAGGAGGACAGCGAAGAGGCCGTGTGGAAGAGCACACCCAGAGCCCGCACGGCGGACGCCATGGACGGCGGCGGCCGCATGAGCAGCGGAGTGGAGCACGCGTGGCTGGTGCTCGACGGTTTGCCGCCCCTGGCAGCGGCTGGGTGGGAGTACTTGTGCTGGGAGCGAGACTAGATCTGGGGGATTGGAAAGGACTTGTGCTAATATGACGAGGGGGTCGTCGACGATAACTGCTCGATCGCACACAACAGCGAGACGCAGTCAAAACTGAGGCTCCACTGCGGGGAGGAAGGGGACAGGATCGAGAGGAGCACGATGAGATCGGGAGGAAGGGGACATACTTGTGATCTAGATCGCGAGCCCATTGCCGCCGTCGCGGGTCTGGAAGCACTGCATTGCTTGCTCGATCTGGGTCATAGACGGTGGGGGTGACAGCGGATCGGGGTGGGAGGGAGATGGTTTGGGTTGGGGCGGCGGCGGTGGCTGTGGGTGTGAGCGAGACGGAGGAAGGGGGAGCGGCGAATCCCGCCAGGGGAGGGGATGGATCGGGGTGGGTGGGAGAGAGAGGTAGCGGTGGGATGGGGAAGGAGGTGTCGGCGACGGGGGGCCATCGTCGACGATCTGGATCGGGGAGAGGGATTGGGGTGGGTGGCGGATCTGGAGCGAAAGAATGGAGGCGGGGGAGGGAGGAATGAGAGAAAGAATGGAGGCGGGGGGTGGGTGGAAAATGTCCATGAGGACAGACCTAGGGTTTCGGCTCGGGTGGGTTTGGACCGTTGGATCTAGAAGCATCCGACGGTGGTTGATGCGTGATCCGCGTGATATGCCCATGGTCCAATCAGAACTCAGCAAACCATTTGATGACCTTATGACCATATAAATTGGTGATGATCGATTCAAGATAAAAAAATTGTTGACCATGGTCCAATCAGAACTCAACAAACCATTTGATGACCTTATGACCATATAAATTAGTCATGATCGATTCAAGATTAAAGAAATTGTTGACCATGGTCCAATCAGAACTCAGCAAACCATTTGATGACCTTATGACCATATAAATTGGTCAGTGCTCAAAATGAGTTTTTTTGTGAAAGTATTATCAAATATTTGTTCAAATGATCTCATATTGTGCACAATGATGCATCTTGGAATTCCAAACAATGTTGCCTAAGGCAGTTTTCATTTTCTTTGCACGGAATATTCATTTTCCATTTTTCGAGTGCCCGAAAAGAGGTTTTTTTTGTGAAGGACCTACCATATATTTGTTGCAAAATTGTACCAAATCAATTTTCTAAAATACTAGGACATATTTAATGTACAATTGACCAAATGGTTGGGTGTAAAAAAAGTTGGTCCACCTCTCATGAAAAAGACAAATTTCCGCCGATTCAGCTGGAAGCGGGTCAAATTTGAACTGCAGCTGCCTCATAGTTTGCTATTTATTTTTTCCAAAAATCATTTCTAGGTACATAAGTATCTATTTAATCAGAGAAACATCAAAAGTTTTCCAAGATTAAACCACTAGCTAGGAACGGTCAAGCCTGCTGTTTTGACCGCATTTTGAAACGGGCATAAAAAATTCAAAAAAATCAAAAAATTGGAAAACCTTCATATTGTGTCATCATATGTGACCAAGTTTCCAGGAAAAATAATAAACTTGTAATACGACAATTCTTTTTAAAAAGTGTTCTCAGGAATGAGCTATCATGCGTGAAGATTCATGGCTTTCAAGCCAAATGATCAATCTTAGGGCCACATTCATGGCATAGTTTGTTCAAATGATCTCATATTGTGCACAAGGGTGCATCTTGGAATTCCAAACAATGTTGCCTAAGGGAGTTTTCACCTTCATTGCACAAAAGAACCATTTTCCATTTTTCGAGTGACCAAAATGTGGTTTTTTGTGAAGGACCTACCATATATTTGTTCCAAAATTGTACCAAATCAATTTTCTAAAATACTAGGCCATATTTAATTCACAATTGACCAAATGGTTGGGTGTAAAAAGTTTTGATCCACCTCTGGTGAAAAAGACAAATTCCTGCCGATTCAGCTAGAAGCGGGTCAAATTTGAACTGCAGCTGCCTCATAGTTTGCTATTTATTTTTTCCAAAAATCATTTATAGGTACATAAGTATCTATTTAATTAGAGAAACATCAAAAGTTTTCCAAGATTCAACAACTAGCTAGGAACGGTCAAGCCCGCCGTTTTGACCGCATTTTGAAACGGGCATAAAAAATTCAAAAAAATCAAAAAATTGGAAACCTTCGCATTGTGTCATTATATGTGACCAAGTTTCCAGGAAAAATAATAAACTTGTAATACGGAAATTATTTTTAAAAAGTGTTCTCAGAAATGAGCTGTCATGCGTGAAGATTCATGACTTTCAAGCCAAATGATCAATCTTATGGCCACATTCATGGCATAGTTTGTTCAAATGATCTCATATTGTGCACAAGGGTGCATCTTGGAATTCCAAACAATGTTTCCTAAGGGAGTTTTCACTTTCATTGCACAAAAGAGCCATTTTCCATTTTTTGAGTGCTCTAAATGAGTTTTTTTTGTGAAGGACCAACCAAATAATTCTTGCAAAATTGGACCAAATCATTTTTCTAAAATACTAGGCCATATTTAATGCACAATTGACCAAATGGTTGGGTGTCAAAAGTTTTGATCCACCTCTGGTGAAAAAGACAAATTCCCGCTGATTCAGGTGGAAGCGGGTCAAATTTGAACTGCATCTGCCTCATAGTTTGCTATTTATTTTTTCCAAAAATCATTTCTAGGTACATAAGTATCTATTTAATCATAAATACATGGTTTGGTGGCGATACGTCGAGGTTTGGACGGTGGGCGAGGGCCCCAACTCTAGAGCGCGTAAACTCGCATGCCCGCCGCATGGTCACCGCGTGACCGTGGCGTTGCCATGTGTTCTGGGCGGCCTAGGCATGTCTAGTGGGTTGGGCACTCCCCAGGTAGGTTCTAGGAATAAAATCACAACATAAGATTCTCATGAGGAGACCGATCGATGCTCAAACATGAATAAGCAGCCAAGTGTTTGATTTGCGGTACGGGAAATGCACATGGCGAATGGGCGTGAGTTTTGGCTGAAGATGATCAGTTATTAAGAAGACCGTCTTCACAAATTTTCAGCTCAAAAGGAGGAGCCTAGGTGGTACTTGCTTTGCAAAGTACCACACTTGACATAAATACGAATGTTGAAGTTGGGCTCAAAATAATGAATGGATTGAGCTGGCATTTGGTGGAGGATGGTTATTTGGGTAGAGGAACGCACTATAGAAAATGGATACCATTTGGACATGCCAAAGTGGTACTTCCTTCACAAAGTGTTTTTCTGAATAGAATAGGAAAATGAATATTTTTGAACTAGGCAAGGAAGGTTTTTTTTACATATTTGACAAAGATATGACCCAAAGAATTTATGAGATTTTTTGGGAATTTTGGGAATGACAGAAATATAGGTTGCTTCACAACCTAGGGCAAAAACTGCCACATGGACATGACACATAGGCAAAACTGATGAGGTGGCGCCTAGTCATAGAAACCCACCACAATTTACAAGGTTATGACCATCTATATTGGTCATGATCAGCTAGAAATAAGGCAGCGAAGCAGTGCTATCTGCTTTATGACCATTTCATGTAAGGAAATTACGACCTTTCTAACCAAAATGGTCGTTATAGTTTAGGGTTTGGAGCCCCCCGAATAGCTTTTGACCAATTGGTCTGAAATGGTCATAGATCTATGACCAATTCTTCCAGGGTCACTGACAGAAGGTCACTAGTTGACATATTTCTTGTAGTGAGAGGAGGCAGATGAGTACGAGAGGAGAGAGGAGGCCGCTCGTCGCCACGCTACAGCTCAGCACGCGATGGCTGCTGCATCACAGTACGACCCCAGCTACTATTATGGATATCAGTCAGGGCAGCCGTGGCCATAGACCAACTTAGGCCAAAAGCCTAAGCTTGGGGGAGTACGTATTTCTCACCGACATTACATTTATGCTCACACACTCATTGCTAGATGTCGGTGCTCATACTTTTCATTGTATCATCCATGCTAGTTTATTTTCCTTTTTATGCTTTCTTCTTGTGTGTTTAATAAACCTTAAGAAAAACCAAAAAAATTAGTTGTAGCTTTTAATTAGTTTACTTTCCATGCTTGTAGTAGTAATTAAAAAGAAAACCCAAAAAGATTTCATGTTCTTCTTTTGCTTATTGGGAGCTTTCCCGTGTAAATAGTTTTATTTCGTTTCTTTTCTTTGGGGGTCGATAGGAGAAGACCATGATTAAATTGTTGAAGTGGCTCTTATATGCATTGTTGTTGATCTGACAAAAGAGCCCATATTTCCTTGTCTCCTCCTGTTTATTGAATGCCTGCAGATTCCAGCTTAGTCCAATGCACGTGCACTATTATTATTATTCACATCGTTCCGTCATGCAAGTGAAGGGCTATTATGATGTTATATGATGGACTGGCTGAGATGAGAAAAGCTGGTATGAACTCGGCCTCTTTTGTTTTTGTAAATATGATTAGTTCATCGTTCCTGATTCAGCCTATTATGAATAAACATGTTTGCAATGACAATTAGAGATCATAGTTTCTTATGCCATGCTTGATTAGCTGTGAGTTATAATGGTTTACCTTGCGTACCAACATGCTATTAAAATGGTTATTATGTGGTATGATAGGGTGGTATCCTCCTCTGAATGATTTAAGTGACTTGACTTGGCACATGTTCACGCATGTAGTTGAAACAAAATAAACATAGCCTTCATGATATTTATGTTCATGGTGGATTATATCCTACTCATGCTTGCATTCAGTGTTGATTAATTTTAATGCATGTTCATGATCGTTGTCGCTCTCTAGCTGGTCGCTTCCCAGTCTTTTGCTAGCCTTCACCTGTACTAAGCGGGAATACTGCTTGTGCATCCAAACTCCTTAAACCCCAAAGTTATTCCACATAAGTCCACTATACCTACCTATATACGGTATCTACCTGCCATTCCAAGTAAATTTGTATGTGCCAAACTCTAAACCTTCAAATAAATATCCTGTTTTGTATGCTCGAATAGCTCATGTATCAACTAGGGTTGTCTATATCTTCCATGTTAGGCGGGTTATTCTCAAGAGGAGTGGACTCTGCTCCTCACTCACGAGATAAATGGCTGGTCACCGGGATGCCCAGTCACATGCTTTATGCAAACTAAATCAAAATAATTGCAAACAAAACTCCCCCTGGGACTCTTGTTAGTTGGAGGCACTCGTTGTTTCGAGCAAGCCATGGATTGATGCTTGTGGTGGAAGGGGGAGTATAAACTTTACCATTTTGTTTGGGAACCGCCTATAATGTGTGTAGCATGGAAGATATCGCCAGCTCTTGGTTGTTATGTTGACAATGAAAGTATACCACTCAAAATATTATTTACCTTTGTTTCAAAACCGAGCTCTGGCACCTCTACAAATCCCTGCTTCCCTCTGCGAAGGGCCTATCTATTTACTTTTATGCTGAGTCATCATCCTCTTATTATAAAGCACCAGTTGGAGAGCACCGCTATCATTTGCATTCATTACTGTTAGTTTACATTGAGTGTGACTTGACTGGATCTCTTTTACCATGAATTACAATGTCTAGTCAGTCCTTGGTCTCTAAAGGTGCTCTACATTTATGTTTTGCGGTCTTAGAAAGGGCTAGCGGGGTACCATCCTGTTATATCATATTATGATTGTTTTCAGAAAGTGTTGTCATCCGAGTTTTATTATTATGGCTCGCTAGTTGATTATGCTATTGATGTGAGTAACTTGAGACCTATGCGTTATTGCGAATGTGGTTAGTTATAATCTTTGCTGAAAACTTGAGTGTTGGCTTTACATATTTACAACAATAAGAGCAAACAGAGTTTGTAAAAGTTTTTTTATCATTTTTAGTTTGTCAACTGAATTGCTTGAGGACAAGCAAAGGTTTAAGCTTGGGGGAGTTGATATGTCTCCAATGTATCTACTTTTCCAAACACTTTTGCCCTTGTTTTGGACTCTAACTTGCATGATTTGAATGGAACTAACCCGGACTGACGCTGTTTTCAGCGGAATTACCATGGTGTTATTTATGTGCAAGAGCAAACGTTCTCGGAATGACCTGAAACTTCACGGAGACACTTTTCAGAAAATAAGAAAAATACCTGCCAAAGATGAAGGCCAGGGGGCCCATCGTCTCTCCACGAGGGTGGGGGCATGCCTGCCCCCCTAGGGCGCGCCCCCCTACCTCGTGGGCCCCTTGTTGCCTCTCCGACTCCAACTCCACCTCCATATATTGAGTTTCGATGAGAAAAAATCAGAGAGAAGAAATCATCGCGTTTTACGATACGGAGCCGCCGCCAAGCCCTAAAACCTCTCGGGAGGGCTAATGTGGAGTCCGTTCGGGGCTCCAGAGAGGGGAATCTGTCGCCATCGTCATGATCAACCATCCTCCATCACCAATTTCATGATGCTCACCGCCGTGCGTGAGTAATTCCATCGTAGGCTTGCTGGACGGTGATGGGTTGGATGGGGTCTATCATGTAATCGAGTTAGTTTTGTTAGGGTTTGATCCCTAGTGTCCACTATGTTCTGAGATTGATGTTGCTATGACTTTTCTATGCTTAATGCTTGTCACTAGGGCCCGGGTGCCATGATTTCAGATCTGAACCTATTATGTTTTCATCAATATATGAGTGTTCTTGATCCTATCTTGCAAGTCTATAGTCACCTATTATGTGTTATGATCCGTTAACCCCGAAGTGACAATAATCGGGATACTTACCGGTGATGACCGTAGTTTGAGGAGTTCATGTATTCACTATGTGTTAATGCTTTGTTTCGGTTCTCTATTAAAAGGAGGCCTTAATATCCCTTAGTTTCCGTAAGGACCTCGCTGCCACGGGAGGGTAGGACAAAAGATGTCATGCAAGTTCTTTTCCATAAGCAGGTATGACTATGTTCGGAATACATGCCTACATTATATCAATGAACTGGAGCTAGTTCTGTGTCACCCTAGGTTATGACTGTTACATGATGAAACGCATCCGGCATAATTCTCCATCATCGATCCATTGCCTACGAGCTTTCCATATATTGTTCTTCGCTTATTTACTTTTTCGTTGCTATTGCTATCATCACTACAAAATACCAAAAATATTACTTTTACTACTGTTACCTTTTGCTACCGTTATCACTACTATCATATTACTTTGCTACTAAACACTTTGCTGCAGATATTAAGTTTCTAGGTGTGGTTGAATTGACAACTCAGCTGCTAATACTTGAGAATATTCTTTGGCTCCCCTTGTGTCGAATCAATAAATTTGAGTTGAATACTCTACCCTCGAAAACTGTTGCGATCCCCTATACTTGTGGGTTATCATTCGCAGCGGCAGAGTGGGCACGTCCCGTCCGGTAGGTGTGCAACCACATGTTGATGCAGTCCACATGGAACAGGTGCCTGCATGGTGGCAGCTGCCGCACCATCTCGCCGCTCTGCACCTCCTCCAGGCACACAACGCATAGCAGCTGGCAGCTCCCGGGCGGCTCGTCACCGCCGCCCTTGTTGTTGTACACGAACGTCGGCAGGGCGTTGATCGCTGCGGTAGCCAACCCGCCAATGTACCGGTGTACCAGCCGCACAGTTGGGGCAGGCTGCCGCGCACCGAGGCCGCTCCCATTTCTATGCACCCGGACGATGAGCGCGAGCAAGGCGACGAGGCCGAATAGGAAGTCGATCAGGCTGGTGATGGTGCAGACCCTGGCGGGGCTGAAGATGGCGAGGAGCACACAGAAGAGTAGTAGTGACACCATTCCAACCATGATGGTGTAGCAAATGTGCGGTTCATCGTCATCCACCGCCAGCATCGCCCGTCACTAGCCTTCGATGAAGGTTCAACATGAGTATGTGCTTGCCTGTGGGCAATTCTTCGTGCGATGGCTCGGCACAACAAAACCGTCGACACAGTGATATGTCTCTAACGTATTTATAATTTTTTTATTGTTCCATGCTGTTATATTATCATTCTTGAATGTTTTACAATCATTTTATAGCAACTTCACTTTTGGGGATTAACCTATTGACATAGTGCCCAATGCCAGTTGTTATTTTTTGCTTGTTTTTTACATCACAGAAAATATATACCAAACGGAGTCCAAATGCAGCAGAACATTTTAGAGAATTTTTCTGGACCAGAAGACACCAGATGGACCAAAGAAGTACCAGAGGGGGGCTTCGAGGGGAGCACAACCCACCAGGGCACGCCTGGGGCGCGCCCAGGTTGGTTGTGCCCACCGCGGTGGCCTCCCGCACCGCCTCTTTGCCCTATAAATACCCAAATATTTCAGAAACCCTAAGGGAGTCGACGAAACACAATTCCAGCCACCGCAAGTTTCAGAACCACGAGATCTAATCTAGACACCATCATGGAGGGGTTCATCATCCTCATTGGTGCCTCTTCGATGATGCGTGAGTAGTTCATCATAGACCTACGGGTCCGTAGTCAATAGCTAGATGGTTTCCATCTCTCTCTCTCTCTTTTCATTCTCATTACAATGGTCTCTTGGAGATCTATTTGAGGTAACTCTTTTTGCGGTGTGTTTGTTGGGATCCGATGAACTTTGAGTTTATGATCAGATCTATATCCATGAAATTATTTGAGTCTTCTTTGATCTCTTATATGCATGATTATTTATAGCCTCGTATTTGTTCTTCAAAATTTTGGTTTAGTTAGGCCAACTAGATTGATTTGTCTTGCCATGGGAAGAGGTGTTTTGTGATGGGTTCGATCGTGCGGTGTTCTTTTCTAGTGACAGAAGGGGCAGCAAGACACACATGTATCGTTGCTATTAAGGATAACAAGATGGGGGGTATTCCTACATGAATAGATCTCGTCTACAACATGTCATCATTCTTATTGCATTACTCCGTTTCTCCATGAACTTAATACACTAGATGCATGTTGGATAGCGATCGATGTGTGGAGTAATAGTAGTAGATGCAGGCAGGAGTCAGTCTACTAATCTTGGACGTGATGCCTATATATTGATCATTGCCTTGGATATCATCATAACTGTTCGATTTTCTATCAATTGCCCAACAGTAATTTGTTTACCCACCGTGTGCTATTTCTTTAGAGAAGCCAGTAGTGAAATCTACGGCCCCCGGGTCTATTCTTTATCATATTTGCTTTGAGATCTATTTTTATTTGCTTTTGTTTTCAGATCTATCATTCCAAAAACTCATAAATACTTTGCTGCACTTTTTTATTACTCCCTCCATTCCTAAATATAGGGTGTATAGTTTTTGGCACGAAAATTAAAGAATGCATGTGGAGGGAAACTTTCACCAGTTTTGGGTGAGATTACACCTGACTAATTGACATGAGAAAATAGAGGAACTTGCATGATATAAGGAAATGTAATCAAATCTCTAAAAAATTATCCAAATGAGTGGTGCAACATAATACACCTTATATTTTGGAATTTTTTTCCCAAAAATCTATACACCTTATATCAAGGAATGAAGGGAGTATTTATTTTGTTTCGCGTTTTACCGAGATCTATTTATCCAATCTATCACAAATTTATTCCATCAACTTCACAATTTCTTATGCCATTACCCGTAAGAGGGATTGACAACCCCTCATAAGCGTCGGGTTGCAAGTATTTGTTCTTTGTGTGCAGGTACTGTTTACATAGTGTTGCTTGGTTCTCCTACTGGATTGATACCGTGTTTCATAACTGAGGGAAATACCTATATAGTTGTGTTGCATCATCCCTTCCTCTTTGGGGAAATACCGACGTAGTTCAAGCGACATCAAAAGGCAAGTTTGTTCGGGTACCATACGCGTAGTACAGGAGGTCATGTCACGCTTGCGTCGAGGAAGAGGTAAAATAGGCCTTTCTATTCTCCACCGTGCGCGGGCGGAAAATGGAAAGTGATTGATTTCTCTGCGTCTCGCAAGCGACCAGCGGTTTGAGCGGCCTACAACTTCGAGCTCTGTTGGCTCATTTGGGAAGAATCGTGTCGATTCAGGGGCTATTTTGAGCGTGTTGCACCGACCAGGGAGGATTTGGCGGCGCAGTAGAGTGACGTGTTAGGTGTGAGTAGATGCGGTCTATGGTTGTGGCTGCGTAGAGTGGGGAGGAAGACAAGGTAGGGTCGCCAGAAATGTGTGCCAGGTCAGCGTGTGTCGTGCCGCGAGCTGCTCCTGCCGAGTGAAGCACAAGAGGATGGGGAAGTGTGCACCATGCGCATATCACACGGTATGACATGCTGATACGTCCATTTTGCATCATGCTTTTATATTGATATTTATTGCATTATGGGCTGTTATTACACATTATGTCACAATACTTCTGCCTATTCTCTCTTATTTTGCAAGGTTTACATAAAGAGGGAGAATGTCGGCAGGTGGGATTCTGGGCCGGAAAAGGAGCAAATATTAGAGACCTATTCTGCACAGCTCCAAAAGTCCTAAAACTTCACGGAAGACGTTTTCAGAATATATATAAAATACTCAGCGGAAGAAATTCACCAGGGAGGCCCACCCTGCCCACGAGGGTGGGGGCGCTCCCTACCCCCTGTGTGCGCCCCCCTACCTCGTGGGCCCCTTGGTGGCCCTCTGGTGGCCATCTTCTGCTATATGAAGTCTTTTGATGGGAAAAAAATAAGAAGCCATCTTCTCGGACGAAACTCCGCCGCCACGAGGCGGAACCTTAGCGGAACCAATCTAGGGCTCCGGCAGAGCTGTTCTGCCGGGGAAACTTCCCTCCCGGAGGCCATCATCATCACCAACGCTCCTCTTATCGGGAGAGGGCAATCTCCATCAACATCTTCATCAACACCATCTCCTCTCAAAACCCTAGTTCATCTCTTGTATCCAATTCTTGTCTCCAAGTCCGGGATTGGTGCTAGTAGGTTGCTAGTAGTGTTAATTACTCCTTGTAGTTGATGCTAGTTGGTTTATTTGGTGGAAGATCATATGTTCAGATCCTATATGCATATTAATACCCCTCTGATTATGAACATGTTTATGCTTTGCGAGTAGTTACGTTTGTTCCTGAGGACATGGGAGAAGTCTTGATATTAGTAGTCATGTGAATTTGGTATTCGTTCGATATTTTGATGAGATGTATGTTGTTTCTCCTCTAGTGGTGTTATGTGAACGTCGACTACATGACACTTCACCATTATTTGGGCCTAGAGGAAGGCATTGGGAAGTAGTAAGTAGATGATGGGTTGCTAGAGTGACAGAAGCTTAAACCCTAGTTTATGCGTTGCTTCGTAAGGGGCTGATTTGGATCCATATGTTTCATGCTATGGTTAGGTTTACCTTAATACTTTTGTTGTAGTTGCGGATGCTTGCAATAGAGGTTAATCATAAGTGGGATGCTTGTCCAAGTAAGGACAGTACCCAAGCACCGGTCCACCCACATACCAAATTACCAAAGTACCAAACGCGAATCATATGAGCGTGATGAGAACTAGCTTGATGATATTCCCATGTGTCCTCGGGAACGCTTTTATCTATATAAGAGTTTGTCCAGGCTTGTCCTTTGCTACAAAAAGGATTGGGCCACCTTGCTGCACTTTATTTACTTTTGTTACTTGTTGCTCGTTACAAATTATCCTATCACAAAACTATCTGTTACCACTTATTTCAGTACTTGCAGAGAATACCTTGCTGGAAACCGCTTATCATTTCCTTCTGCTCCTCATTGGGTTCGACACTCTTACTTATCAAAAGGACTACGATAGATCCCCTATACTTGTGGGTCATCAAGACTCTTTTCTGGCGCCGTTGCCGGGGAGTTAAGCACCTTTGGTAGGTGGAATTTGGTAAGGAAAAATTTATATAGTGTTCTGAAATTTACTGTCACTTGTTACTATGGAAAGTAATCCTCTAAGGGGCTTGTTCGGGGTAACTTCACCCCGACCAGTAGAGCAAAGAGTTGCTCCTCAACCTACTGAACCTACTGAAAATGAAAATGCCTGCATTGAAATTCCTTCGGGTATGAAAGAAAAACTGCTAGCTAATCCCTTTTTAGGAGATGGAACAAAACATCCTGATGAGCATCTAATATATGTGGATGAAGTTTGTGGATTATTTAAGCTTGCAGGTGTACCCGGAGATGTTGTTAAGAAGAAGGTCTTCCCTTTATCTTTGAAGGGAGATGCATCGACATGGTATAGGCTATGTGATGATATGGGGTCTTGGAATTACAAACGATTGAAATTGGAATTTCATCAGAAGTTTTATCCTGCATCTTGTTCATCGTGATCGCAATTATATATATAATTTTTGGCCTCGCGAAGGAGAAAGCATCGCTCAAGCTTGGGGGAGGCTTAAATCAATGTTATATTCATGCCCCAATCATGAGCTCTCAAGAGAAATGATTATTCAGAAATTTTATGCTCGGCTTTCTGATAGCTATCGCACCATGCTTGATACTTCTTGTGCTGGCTCTTTTATGATGAAGCCTATTGAATTCAAATGTAGCGACCCGGCCCGAATGGATCAAGTCTCTGTGCTTATGTGTCATCCCTGGATCGGTATGCTGACACACATAGTACTCGATGATTTATAATAGAGGTAAATCACATGTATAAGTAACGTAAAATACTATTACCTCAATCCAAAATAGTGGAAGTAACAAGGTTGTGGATTCCCATCAACACCAACGGCAATGTTGAGTGTAGAAATCGTAACCCTAACGTATCACTTACTCGTCGTAAGAAATCCTGCAACATGAGACGTTGCAGCCACAAAGGGTCAGTACATTGAATGTACTGGCAAATTCACACCATAGAGAATGATGAATAAAGGCTATCACTACATGCATATTTGGCTGGTGGGAAAGCTCTATGGTTATAAGGTTTTTGCGAAAAGCCAATTTTCCCCTACTACAAAGGAATAAATTTTATTTAACTATCATGGTGGTTGTTGAACATTGAGAATGGTTGACAGCATTCTCAATCCCAATTAAGCGTCATCACTAAAACCCAACAATATTCATTTAAAGTAACTTGATGAGATTCACATGATAATCCAGGTACTGGATACTCAAGACGTCCATAACCAGGGACACGGCTAATCATGATTAGTTTATACACTCTGCAGAGGTTTGCGCACTTTTCCCCACAAGACTCGATCGCCTCCGTTTGGTTTCTCGCACTACATGGTGTTTGAGAAGACGGATGACCAAGACATAGTCTTTCAGAAGCGCTAGCACCTTACGATGGATAGACCGTTACACCTACTTTCCCCTACATCTGCTAGTCTACCCTGTAAGAGTTCGCACGACTTAATCAACTATGCTAGAGCCCATAATAGCTTGTGGCTACACACGGAAGTTTCTAGTATGAAAAATCTCATGATCCCTTTGAGCCTGGGTGGCGGTCCATAAAAAAACAGGCAATCCTGGTCTACCCAGGTGCCTAGACAGGCAATCCTGGAATACCCAGGTACCTCAATCCACCCAGATGTGTGTTTAAGTTGCCACCTTAAGTAAACCATTAATTAACAATCTCACATCTGTCATGAATACTCTCAAAACCCAATCCACGTCTACGAGCATAGCATGGCACTATAAGCATAACGTAATAGTAACTCCCAAGGTTTGAATGCAGGGCAATAGCTTCCTACCTCATCAACTATTTCCCAATACCCACAATTTAATTAGATCCTAATCATGCAATGTTTGAGGTTTGATCTAATGCAATAAAAACTGGGTATGAAAGAGGTATGATCAAAGTGTGAACTTGCCTGCAATGTTGATGAAGATGATTCGCACTCAAAACTCTTGATAGATCTACTCGTCACACTCCGGTCAATCTATCGTAAGCAAGCAATAGTAACCACACATAAGCAATCACTCAAAAGATCAGAAAGAACGAAGAAGACGATTCGGAAAACATTAAAACCAAGAAAATAACTCTTGCAACATAAAACAATTTCTAATAGTACCAAAATTATATGAATTTCGCCTTATCAGAAAGTTTAGGTCAAGAGCTTCGATTTGCAAAAATAATCAACTCAAACGGAGCTACGAAACTCAAGTTATGATCAAACGAAGTTTGAATTCAAATCTGATCTAATTCAAATTTTAAACTTTTCAAAAACATGTTTGAGTTGGATTACTGGATAGAGGAGATCATAACAAAGACGTGGGCGTTGGTTTCGTTGGATTTGGACAAACGAGTAAAAAGATGTGAGGGTTTGAAGATTAGGGACTAAACTATAAATAAAACATCTACAAAGAAGTCCCTGTCTAAAACTAACAGAAAAAGAAAAGGCTAAATAACGAATGTTCGTTACCGGACACTAACGAACGAATTCGTTCACTGCGAAGGGATAAATAGTAAACGTTTACTACATAACTAAACTTAAAAAAATCAGATCTAGGTTTTCTATAGAAAACTGATCTAAGGTTTTGTTTTATAAAACCGAAAGAAAAGCAGCGGCTTTTACCGGCTCGGGCGAAATAAACTGACGGCGGTGGCGGTTTTCCGGTGACTCTCCGGCGAGGTGGCGACGGCGGCAGCTTCGGCGCGACGGCAGGGAGCGGCAGCGGAACTAGCTGCGGTGCGGGGCGGCGTCGGCGGAAGGCGGCGCGGCGACGGCAGCTACGACGGCGAGCGGGGTGCGGCGGCGGCGTGGCTGCGACTTCGGCGGAGGACCTCACAGGCGGCAGTTGGCGATCCGCAGCATGGGGCAGCGGCGTGATGCGGGAGGCGCGGCGCGGCAGCGAGAGAGAGGCGGGGCCCGGGGCCGCTATTTAAGGAGGGGAGGAGGCATGAGGCGTGGGCGAGGGGGTAGAGGAGGCGGCGGCGTGGCGGACTCCGGGGAAGGAGTCCCTGTCGGAGATGGCAGGGACGGCGGCGGGGAGCTGGGCCGCGGCCTGGCGAGATGCTGGGCCGGCCCAGTCGGCGAAGGGAAACTCTTTTTCTTAATAAATATTTTTTTCAGACAAAGAAAAAATGGTAAAACAATTTAAATAGGAATATTATATAGGCATATAATATACCAAACTTTTCAGAAAAAGATTCTCTACGACATGAACATTTTTATAATGTCAAATAAAATCCACACAAATTCAGATAAATCAAAGAGTGCTACTGGTCTAATAAAATCCAATAAAAATCATTTTAAAAAATACCAAAATGATTTCAAATTAATTTTTCTCCAATTTTCTACTGTAGGGAATCATGTTACCCTATTTTCCATGTATTTTGTTTTTGGAGAAAAATAATTTGAATAAAACTCAAATAACGCCAAATCGAAAATAAATTCAAAAGAACTTTGAATTTAATTCTTTGATACTCCCAACTCGTATTTCATATAATTTGAAGAAGTCATTTTATCTTCTCTCATGAAAATCATTGAGCTGCATGAAGTTTATGAATTGAAATATTTCCAAATGGAATTCAAATATTTTCAACAACCCTTCTTATTTAATTTAAATGGAAGAAGTCATGTCATCTTCTCTCTAGGATTTTGGGTTGAAAATAATTTGAATTCATGGAGATCACGAATGAAAAAATGAAAGTTTGGGAAAGTCCTTTTATTCCCTCTCATTTAACTTTCAAAACGTTTCGAATTCACTCACTTTCAGACAATCAATCAAACAATCAATCAAATCTATCTATTTATTATAACATTCCAAAATTTAGAATTTTGGGATGTTACAAACCTACCACCCTTTAAATGAATCTCGTCCTCGAGATTCGGAGAGGCTAGAAAGAAAAGGTTAGGGCTTGGGGGTCTCCTCAAACTCCATCGATCATCACAGGGGGTCTGGGGTGCTACCACCCTTAGAAACATTGTTACGGTTCCATCAAAACTCATATACTCCATCCTTATTCTTGACGGGGCCGGTCTTCTCAGATCTTCAGTATAATTCTTTTCTCTGGGTTCTTCCGATAACGGCATAACCTTTTCCTCAATTCTTTTGTCCTTTCATCTTGGTAAGGTTATTCCGAGATTGGGTATTCATAGCTGATAGGTCCGGTGCCAAACTAAACAACTATCGATATCTCATGGTGGTCAACAATTTATGGTTTGTCCTGCAGGAAATGGGTCTGGGTTGATCCTCACCGTATAACCTACGGTTGGCAAAAGCTGCCTTGTATAAGGGAAAAAAATACCTATACCATTCTAAGGCTTAAACAAGGTTTAATATCGTCGTCTCTCTACTATAGGTAAGTCACTCAGATTTACCATCCCATATAGCAAGGCGAACAATAAGAGTAAGTCGGTATGGTGATCAATCCATCCCGCACCCAAATCATTACCTTGTATACGGTTTAGCGAATCTCACATTCTAACACTCGGTCATCCTCACAAGCATTGCAGAATTTCTCTTGTCGACGAACCAAGTTCGGATAAATCCATAGATTCTGCAAGCCAAACAACCTTCTATCGTTCCTTCACAACTCTCAGGTTTGCGTAAGCTCCTATAAGATCGTCTATTGATAAAGGCATATCCTCTTCCAGGGTTTTTCCTTCAGCAAGAATGTGCTTGCTTCTTGGCAGGTCCTGGGGCCTGTGGGTTATGGCCCATCTCATCACTTGTAGTCCTTAAACTTATCATCGGGCAACTGATCATTATTCCAACTTCCAACTTCCTAGTATTCTTAAATCCATCCAATTGTATTGTCTTCCTTCCTTTTATTGGCACCAAACTAGGACATGATTACTCAGACTCATCATGGAGTTTCCATTGATCCATATTTCCGACATCATACCTCCTTTATATCCAATAGTAATTCATTTCTTCATTCTCGTGGGATATCCCACATACCGAGATAAAAACTTATACTTATGGAGTCCATATTCCACTTCATGGAACATCATTATCCTTTCCAGGGTCAAGCGTCCTTACAGGGGAATATTGGCCATCTCTGCATGGCACTTCTTCAACTGGGAAACATGAAACACATCATGAACTCCTGACAGTCGTTCGGGTGACTCCAACTTGTTGGCCACTTCTCCCATATGCTCCAAAACTCGGTATGGTCCTACAAATCTCGGGGCTAACTGTCCCTTAACTCCAAATCGTTTAACTCCTCGCAGAGGGGACACACGGAGACATGCTCTGTCTCCAATTTCCTAGACTACATCCTTGCGTTTTTTTAGTCTGCATAACTCTTCTGCCTGGACTGAGCTACCTCCAGTCTATCTCGCATCAACTTAACATTCTCTTCTGACTCCTTGATCACATTTGGTCCAAACAACTGACGATCTCCAACTTTATCCTACATACTCTTGGGGTATCACACATATCGAGACAAAACTTGTATTCATTTTGTCCGAAATCCACTCGGTGGAGTATCCTTATCTTTTCCAGGGGTCAACGGTTCTTACAGGGTACTCCCACCCTTAAAATGCACAAATCTTCCATAGACCATATTTCTCATATCCTCAAAAATGGTCAAAATTCTTCTTCATAGGGTAACAACTCATAAAATCCATATCAGTACCAACGATGCTAATTTTATTTAGTCTCAATTGATTACAATCTCTCGCCTTTCCATTACATGTCTCAACTCAACACCTCAATATAAAAGAAAATGTTCTCACTTCTACAACTATACTTCTCACAGACTCAACTATTTATCACAAGTCTCCTTCTCCTTGGGGCATTCTCTGGAAAAGTGCTCTACTCCATTACAACTAAAACATATTACTTCTGACAAGTATCGAGGTTTCCTTTTTGGGTAACTGTTGAGGTAGTGCCCTGACTCCTTGCACCTATAACATGTGATATGGCTCAGATCCTTCCTGGAATCCACTCTGCTTCTCTTTCTGGACTTCTCCATTCCAATTAGGGCTTCTATTTCCTGTGGGTCATACTCTACTTCCTCTGTTGGGAATTCTACTAGATCCCCATTCAAACAATTTTGGGAGATGTGTCCTTCTTCTCCACATGAGTAGCAAGACTTAGTGAAGGGTTTACTTGGTTCTTCTTTGGTCGTGTCCTCCATATCTTCCTTCATCACCGGTTCTTCTAAAATTTCCATAAGGGCTCCTTTCATTACTTCTTTCTTCTGCTAGATGGTTCGTTGTACCATGGGGTAAATGTGACACTGAGCAGGATAGTGGGTAGTCCCTTCACACAAGAAACAAGTAATCTGCCTAATTGGGCATTCTTCAAATGGGTGACTTCCTTGACAATTAGGGCATTCATCCTTGTGTTCTTTATGGGTGTGTCCTATTTCTCCACAAATCTTGCATGCACAAGGTTTCTTCATATCCTTTCCATAAGGCTTCAACTTCTGGGACACAAACCAAGACTTTGGCAAAGTCAACTTAAATTCTTTCCAAGTGGTTACTCCTTGCCATCCATTGATGGTTTGGTACATTCTCCACCAAGTAGCAGCACCTCTTTCAAAGCACTGAAGACCATGCTGGGTCATATCCTTTCCGACTATAGGGTTATTCTCCATGTGATCCTCCATATTCTGAATCCATCGGTCTGTCTCCAACTGACTCATCGGTCCAGAAAATACAAGCTCATCTTCATTCATCCTCTATTGGGTCCACGGGTTTGGGGTGAGATAAGAGAGATAGAGAGGGATGCACACAATACAAACAAAAAGTTTTGAAAAGGCAGATTTTATTTGTGGCTGTCGGAAAAAAAAACATCAAACAAATGACAGCTCACAAACGTCGCATCTAATGTAAGTGTATAACAGGGGTTTGGTCTTCTAAAGGTCAATAAATCTTCAAAGTCATCAAACCCATCAAGTCTTGTTCATGCCTCCAATGGCTTCTTCCAATCATGCTTGTCTTTCTCAAGTTCTTTTACCAGATCAACTCTGTTGACGCGAAGTCTCTCGTGACCTCCTTTAATTATTTTTGGAGTTGCGTTCCAAAGTTCCGGGTTTCAACATCCTTGGCATGAACCATGGTCCTACTGTCCTTCAGTTCCTGACGAATCTCCGGTATCTCGAGGTTGTAGCTCCTCCAGCTTGGCTACTTTCAGCTTTTGGTTCTTGAGTTCTTCACGAAATGCTTCCTTGTCTAATACGGCTTCATGGAGCTCCACCTTAAACTTCTTGATGTACTACCCCAGATCCTGGTGATACACCGGCTAAAGTTAAAACTTCATCTTACTAATAGGTGCTCCATCAGCCTTCTTCCATCAAATCCATTCTGAAGAAATGCATCCTTAACTCAGCACGGTGACAATAGCTTCAGTGGGCGATGACATCACGGATAACCGTGTTTCTGCTCTTGTCATTCCCATGAGCTATCATTCCATAATTGATATCTCCTGCCTTAGGGTTTTCTTTGACAAAACTTCGAGTTCTCATGCTCCTTGTTTCAGTCTTTCTCCGATACACCTTGATCTTGGGTATTGACAACTTCCATAGTCTGCCAAGTTCCATAAGGGTAGCCTTCCTAGGTCATACAAATCTGGGAATTCTTCAGAGCCTTCAAATTCTACTTGTCTTCGGTCTTCAACCGTTGTAGTTTCCATTATTCAGATGCACGGAAAATACTCTTCATTCCGAAGTGGTCTTAGTTGTCCGATATCTTGTACTTGTTGGAGTGGTCTCATCAGTCGAATCTTCGTGTGGTCAAAAGGGGAAAGGGGTATGGTCTCACTAAAGGGAATTTTTGAATAAGCTCAGAAGAGAAGAGAGGTAAAAGATCTTTTGAAAGGGAAAGTTGTAGAGAAAATCTTTGCTATGGGCTTGCCAGTTTCTAGGGTCACGTCCTACAGTCAACATGTGCTCTGATACCATCTTGTAGCGACCCGACCCGAATGGATCAAGTCTCTATGCTTAAGTGTCATCCCTGGATCGGTATGCTGACACACACAGTACTCGAGGATTTATAACAGAGGTAAATCACATGTATAAGTAACGTAAAATACTATTACCTCAATCCAAAATAGCGGAAGTAACAAGGTTGTGGATTCCCATCAACACCAACGGCAAAGTTGAGTGTAGAAATCGTAACCCTAATGTATCACTTACTCGTCGTAAGAAATCCTGCAAGATGAGACGTTGCAGCCACAAAGGGTCAGTACATTGAATGTACTGGCAAATTCACACCATAGAGAATGATGAATAAAGGCTATCACTACATGCATATTTGGCTGGTGGAAAAGCTCTATGGTTATAAGGTTTTTGCGAAAAGCCAATTTTTCCCTACTGCAAAGGAATAAATTTTATTTAACTATCATGGTGGTTGTTGAACATTGAGAATGGTTGACAGCATTCTCAATCACAATTAAGCATCATCATTAAAACCCAACAATATTCATTTAAAGTAACGTGATGAGATTCACATGATAATCCAGGTACTAGATACTCAAGACGTCCATAACCGGGGACACGGCTAATCATGATTAGTTTATACACTCTGCAGAGGTTTGCGCACTTTTCCCCACAAGACTCGATCGCCTCCGTTTGGTTTCTCGCACTACATGGTGTTTGAGAAGACGGATGACCGAGACATAGTCTTTCAGAAGCGCTAGCACCTTACGATGGATAGACCGTTACACCTACTTTCCCCTACATCTGCTAATCTACCCTGTAAGAGTTCACACGACTTAATCAACTATGCTAGAGCCCATAATAGCTTGTGGCTGCACACGGAAGTTTCTAGTATGAAAAATCTCATGATCCCTTTGAGCCTGGGTGGCGGTCCATAAAAAAACAGGCAATCCTGGTCTACCCAGGTGCCTAGACAGGAAATCCTGGAATACCCAGGTACCTCAATCCACCCAGATGTGTGTTTAAGTTGCCACCTTAAGTAAACCATTAATTAACAATCTCACATCTGTCATGAATACTCTCAAAACCCAATCCACGTCTACGAGCATAGCATGGCACTATAAGCATAACGTAATAGTAACTCCCAAGGTTTGAATGCAGGGCAATAGGTTCCTACCTCATCAACTATTTCCCAATACCCACAATTTAATTAGATCCTAATCATGCAATGTTTGAGGTTTGATCTAATGCAATAAAAACTGGGTATGAAAGAGGTATAATCAAAGTGTGAACTTGCCTGCAATGTTGATGAAGATGATTCGCACTCAAAACTCTTGATAGATCTACTCGTCACACTCCGATCAATCTATTGTAAGCAAGCAATAGTAACCACACATAAGCAATCACTCAAAAGATCAGAAAGAATGAAGAAGACGATTCGGAAAACATCAAAACCAAGCAAATAACTCTTATGAAAATCATTGAGCTGCATGAAGTTTATGAATTGAAATATCTCCAAATGAAATTCAAATATTTTCAACAACCCTTCTTATTTAATTTAAATGGAAGAAGTCATGTCATCTTCTCTCTAGGGTTTTGTGTTGAAAAGAATTTGAATTCATGGAGATCACGAATGAAAAAATGAAAGTTTGGGAAAGTCCTTTTATTCCCTCTCATTTAACTTTCAAAACGTTTCGAATTCACTCACTTTCATACAATCAATCAAACAATCAATCAAATCTATCTATTTATTATAAAATTCCAAAATTTAGAATTTTGGGATGTTACATCAAATGGGATTTATTGGAAAGAATTAAACGCAACTCTGAAGATTGGGACCTCGACAAAGGTAAGGAGTCAGGTATGACACCTAGTTTTTATCGTGTTAAATGTTTTATGGATACCGATGTTTTTCGTAAATTTAGCACTAAATATGGACTTGACTCTGAGATAGTAGCTTCTTTCTGTGAATCTTTTGTTACTTATGTTGATCTCCCCAAGGAGAAGTGGTTTAAATATCATCCTCCCATAGAAGTAAAAATAGCTGCACCTATTAGAGTTGAAGAAAAGATTGTCACTTATAATGATCCTATTGTTCCTATTTCTTATGTTGAGAACCCACCTTTTCCTGTTAGGATAAAGGATCATGCTAAAGCTTCAACTGTGGTTCGTAAAAGCAATATTAAAACTTATACACCTCATGAGCAAATTAAAGTTGAACCTAATATTGCTATTGTTAAAGATCTCTTGTCTGATAATATTGATGGGCATGTTATTTTTTTCTGTGATGAAACTGCTAGAATTGTTAAACCTTGTGCTAAAGATAAACCTAGACCTGTGGTAGGCATGCTTGTTATTTCTGTTAAAATAGGAGATCATTGTTATCATGGTTTATGTGATATGAGTGCTAGTGCTAGTGCTAGTGCAATACCTATTAGCCCATATAGAGAAATTATGCATGATATTGCACCTGTTGAGTTAGAAGATATTGATGTCACAATTAAACTTGCCAATAGAGATACTATTTCACCAATGAGAATTGTTAGAGATGTTGAAGTCTTGTGTGGGAAAACTAAATATCCTGCTGATTTTCTTATTCTTGGTTCCCCACAAGATAGCCTTTGTCCCATTATATTTGGTAGACCCTTCTTAAACACTGTTAATGCTACCATAGATTGCAAAAGGGATGTTGTTACTATCAGTTTAGATGATATGACTCATGAATTTAATTTCTCTAAATTTAGTAGACAACACCGTGAAGAAGAATTACCTAGTAAGGATGAAATTATTGGTCTTGCTTCAATTGTCGTACCTCCTAGTGATCCTTTAGAACAATATTTGCTAGACCATGAAAATGATATGTTTATGAATGAAAGAATGGAAATAGACGAAGTATTCTTTAAACAGGAACCTATTCTGAAAAACAATTTGCCTGTTGAAATCCTAGGGGATCCTCCTCCACCCAAGGGTGATCCCGTGTTTGAGCTTAAACTGTTACCTGATACTCTTAAATATGATTATCTTGATGAGAAAAAGATATATCCTGTTATTATTAGTGCTAACCTTTCAGAGCATGAGGAGGAGAGATTATTGAAAACTCTGAATAAGCACCGTGCTGCTATTGGGTATACTCTTGATGATCTTAAGGGCATTAGTCCCACTCTATGTCAACATAAAATTAATTTGGAAGAAGATGCTAAACCAGTTCGTGATCATCAACGACGGCTGAATCCTAAAATGAAAGAATTGGTATGAAAGGAAATACTAATGCTCCTTGAGGCAGGTATAATCTATCCCGTTGCTAATAGTCAGTGGGTAAGTCCTGTCCATTGTGTCCCTAAGAAGGGAGGTATCACTGTCGTTCCTAATGATAAAGATGAATTGATTCCTCAAAGAATTATTACAGGTTATAGGTGTTGGGGAACGTAGTAATTTCAAAAAAATTCCTACGCACACGCAAGATCATGGTGATGCAAAGCAACGAGAGGGGGGAGTGTTTTCCACGTACCCTCGTAGACCGAAAGCGGATGCATTAGCACAACGCGGTTGATGTAGTCGTACGTCTTCACGATCCGACCGATCAAGTACCGAACGTATGGCACCTCCGAGTTCAGCACACGTTCAGCCTGATGACGTCCCTCGAACTCCGATCCAGCCGAGTGTTGAGGGAGAGTTTCGTCAGCACGACAGCGTGGTGACGGTGTTGATGTTCTACCGACCCAGGGCTTCGCCTAAGCACCGCTACAGTAATATCGAGGTGGACTATGGTGGAGGGGGGCACCCCACACGGCTAAAAGATCAAACGATCAATTGTTGTGTCTATGGGGTGCCCCCCTGCCCCCGTATATAAAGGAGCAAGCGGGGGTGCGGCCGGCTAGAGGGGAGGCGCGCCAGGAGAAGTCCTACTCCCACCGGGAGTAGGACTCCCCCCTTTCCTAGTTGGATTAGGACTTGGGAGGGGGAAAGAGTGGAGGAGAAGAAGGAAGGGGGGCACCGCTCCCTCTCCTTGTCCTATTCGGACTGGGGGAGGAGGGGCGCGCGGCCCAGCCCTGGCCGCCTCTCCTCTCTTCCACCTAGGCCCACTAAGGCCCATTAAGTCCCTGTGGGGTTCCGGTAACCTCCCGGTACTCCGGTAAAATCCCGATTTCACCCGGAACACTTCCGATATCCAAACATAGGCTTCCAATATATCAATATTCATGTCTCGGCCATTTCGAGACTCCTCGTCATGTCCGAGATCACATCCGGGACTCCGAACAACCTTCGGTACATCAAAACATATAAACTCATAATATAACTGTCATCGAAACTATAAGCGTGCGGACCCTACGGGTTCGAGAACTATGTAGACATGACCGAGACATGTCTCCGGTCAATAACCAATAGCGGAACCTCAATGTTCATATTGGCTCCCACATATTCTACGAAGATCTTTATCGCTCAGACCGCATAACAACTTACGTTGTTCCCTTTGTCATCGGTATGTTACTTGCCCAAGATTCGATCGTCGGTATCTCAATACCTAGTTCAATCTCATTACCAGCAAGTCTCTTTACTCGTTTTGTAATACATCATCCCGCAACTAACTCATTAGTTGCAATGCTTGCAAGGCTTATAGTGATGTGCATTATCGAGTGAGCCCAGAGATACCTCTCCGACAATCGGAGTGACAAATCCTAATCTCGAAATACGCCAACCCAACAAGTACCTTTGGAGACACCTGTAGAGCACCTTTATAATCACCTAGTTACGTTGTGACGTTTGGTGGCACACAAAGTGTTCCTTCGGTAATCGAGAGTTGCATAATCTCATAGTCATAGGAACATGTATAAGTCATGAAGAAAGCAATAGCAACAAACTAAACGATAAAGTGCTAAGCTAACGAAATGGGTCAAGTCAATCACATCATTCTCCTAATGATGTGATCCCATTAATCAAATGACAACTCATGTCTATGGTTAGGAAACATAACCATCTTTGATCAAGGAGCTAGTCAAGTAGAGGCATACTAGTGACACTCTGTTTGTCTATGTATTCACACATGTATTATGTTTCCGGTTAATACAATTCTAGCATGAATAATAAACATTTATCATGATATAAGGAAATAAATAATAACTTTATTATTGCCTCTAGGGCATATTTCCTTCAGTCTCCCACTTGCACTAGAGTCAATAATCTAGTTCACATCGCCATGTGATTTAATATCAATAGTTCACATCACCATGTGATTAACACCCATAGTTCACATCGACATGTGACCAACACCCAAAGGGTTTACTACAGTCAATAATCTAGTTCACATCGCTATGTGATTAACACCCAAAGAGTACTAAGGTGTGATCATGTTTTGCTTGTGAGAGAAGTTTAGTCTACGGGTCTGCGACATTCAGATCCTTATGTATTTTGCAAATATCTATGTCAACAATGCTCTGCACGGAGCTACTCTAGCTAATTGCTCCCACTTTCAAAATGTATCCAGATTGAGACTTAGAGTCATCTGGATCAGTGTCAAAATGTGCATCGACATAACCCTTTACGGTGAACCTTTTGTCACCTCCATAATTGAGAAACATATCCTTATTCCACTAACGATAGTTTTGACCGCTCTCCAGTGATCTACTCCTAGATCACCATTGTACACCCTTGCCAAAAAACAGTGTAGGGTATACAATAGATCTAGTACACAGCATCGCATACTTTATAGAACCTATGGCTGAGGCATAGGGAATGACTTTCATTCTATTTCTATCTTCTGTCGTGGTCGGGCTTTGAGTCTTACTCAATTTCACACCTTGTAACACAGGCAAGAACTCTTTCTTTGACTGTTCCATTTTGAACTACTTCAAAAACTTGTCAAGGTATGTACTCATTGAAAAACTTATCAAGTGTCTTGATCTATCTCTATAGATCTTGATGCTCAATATGTAAGCAGCTTCACCGAGGTCTTTCTTTGAAAAACTCCTTTCAAACACTCCTTTATGCTTTGTAGAATAATTCTACATTATTTCGGATCAACAATATGTCATTCACATA
The DNA here is from genome assembly GCF_056163025.1 of Triticum urartu. Taxonomy (NCBI): domain Eukaryota; kingdom Viridiplantae; phylum Streptophyta; class Magnoliopsida; order Poales; family Poaceae; genus Triticum; species Triticum urartu. The sequence continues at coordinate 528,613,944 of NC_141877.1, read as the reverse complement.
TACTTATCAGAAATGTTGTAGTACTCCCACTCACTTTCTTGTAAATACAGGCTTCACCGCAAGTCTGTATAAAACCATATGCTTTGATCAACTTATCAAAGTGTATATTCCAACTACGAGATGCTTGCACCAGTCCATAGATGGATCGCTGGAGCTTGCATATTTTGTTAGCACCATTAGGATTGACAAAACCTTATGGTTGCATCATATACAACTCTTCTTTAATAAATCCATTAAGGAATGCAGTTTTGTTTATCCATTTGCCAGATTTCATAAAATGCGGCAATTGCTAACATGATCCAGACAGACTTAAGCATAGATACGAGTGAGAAACTCTCATCGTAGTCAACACCTTGAACTTGTCGAAAACCTTTTGCGACAATTCTAGCTTTGTAGATAGTAACACTACTATCAGCATCCGTCTTCCTCTTGAAGATCCATTTATTTTCTATGGCTTGCTGATCATCGGGCAAGTCAACCAAAGTCCACACTTTGTTCTCATACATGGATCCCATCTCAGATGTCATGGCCTCAAGCCATTTCACAGAATCTGGGCTCATCACCGCTTCCTCATAGTTCGTAGGTTCGTCATGGTCATGACCTCCAGAACAGGATTACCATACCACTCTGGTGCGGATCTCACACTGGTTGACCTATGAGATTCGGTAGTAACTTGATCTAAAGTTACATGATCATCATCAATAGCTTCCTCACTAATTGGTGTAGGAGTCACAGAAACAGATTTATGCGATGAACTACTTTCCAATAAGGGAGCAGGTACAGTTACCTCATCAAGTTCTACTTTCCTCCCACTCACTTCTTTCGAGAGAAACTCCTTCTCTAGAAAGGATCCATTCTCAGCAACAAATACCTTGCCTTCGGATCTGTGATAGAAGGTGTACCCAACAATTACTTTTGGGTATCCTATGAAGATGCACTTCTCCGACTTGGGTTTGAGCTTATCAAGATGAAACTTTTTCACATAAGCATTGCAGCCCCAAACTTTCAAAAACGACAACTTTGGTTTCTTGCCAAACCAAAGTTCATAAGGCGTCGTCTCAACCGATTTCGATGGTGCCCTATTTAATGTGAATGCGGTCGTCTCTAATGCATAACCCCAAAACGATAGTGGTAAATCTGATCGCACCATATCTAGTAAAGTATGATTACGACGTTCGGATACACCATTACACTATGGTGTTCCAGGTGGCATGAGTTTGTGAAACTATTTCACATTGTTTTAATTGAAGACCAAACTCGTAACTCAAATATTCGCCTCTGCGATCAGATCGTAGAAACTTTATTTTCTTGTTACGATGATTTTCCACTTCACTCCAAAATTCTTTGAACTTTTCAAATGTTTCAGACTTATGTTTCATCAAGTAGATATACCCATATCTGCTCAAATCATCTGTGAAGGTCGGAAAATAACGATACCCTCCGCGAGCCTCAACACTCATTGGACTGCATACATTGGTATGTATTATTTCCAACCAGTTTGTTGCTTGCTCCATTGTTCCGGAGAACGGAGTCTTAGTCATCTTGCCCATGAGGCATGGTTCGCAAGCATCAACTGATTCATAATCAAGTGATTCCAAAAGCCCATCAGGATGGAGTTTTTTCATGCTCTTCATACCAACATGACCCAAACGGCAATGCCACAAATAAGTTGCACTATCATTATTAACTTTGCATCTTTTGGCTTCAATATTATGAATATGTGTATCACTACGATCGAGATCCAACAAACCAATTTCATTGGGTGTATAACCATAAAAGGTTTTATTCATGTAAACAGAACAACAATTATTCTCTAACTTACATGAATAACCGTATTGCAATAAACATGATCCAATCATATTCATGCTCAACGCAAACACTAAATAACATTTATTTTAGATTTAACACTAATCCCGAAAGTATAGGGAGTGTGCGATGATGATCATATCAATCTTGGAACCATTTCCAATACACATCGTCACTTCACCCCTAACTAGTCTCTGTTCATTCTGCAACTCCCGTTTCGAGTTACTATTCTTAGCAACTGAACTAGTATCAAATGCTGAGGGGTTGCTATAAACACTAGTAAAGTACACATCAATAACATGTATATCAAATATACCTATGTTCACTTTGCCATCCTTCTTATCCGCCAATTACTTGGGGTAGTTCCGCTTCCAGTGATCAGTCCCTTTGCAGTAGAAGCACTCAGTTTCAGGCTTAGGTCCAGACTTGGGTTTTTTCACTTGAGCAGCAACTTGCTTGCCGTTCTTCTTGAAGTTCCCCTTTCTTCCCTTTGTCCCTTTACTTGAAACTAGTGGTTTTGTTTACCATCAACACTTGATGCTTTTCTTGATTTCTACCTTCGTCGATTTCAGCATCACGAAGAGCTTGGGAATCGTTTCCGTTATCCCTTGCATATGATAGTTCATCACGAAGTTTTACTAACTTGGTGATGGTGACTAGAGAATTCTGTCAATCACTATTTTATCTGGAAGATTAACTCCCACTTGATTCAAGCGATTGTAGTACCCAGACTATCTGAGCACATGCTCACTGCTTGAGCTATTCTCCTCCATCTTTTATCTATAGAACTTGTTGGAGACTTCATATCTCTCAACTTGGGTATTTGCTTGAAATATTTAACTTCAACTCCTAGAACATCTCATATGGTCCATGACGTTCAAAACGTCTTTGAAGTCCCTATTCTAAGCCGCTTAAGCATGGTGCACTAAACTATCAAGTAGTCATCATATTGAGCTAGCCAAATGTTCATAACATGTGCATCTGCTCCTGCAATAGGTTTGTCACCTATCGGTGCATCAAGGACATAATTCTTCTGTGCAGCAATGAGGATAAACCTCATAGCACGGATCCTATCCGCATCATTGCTACTAACATCTTTCAACTTAGTTTTCTCTAGGAACATATCAAAAATAAAATAGGGGAGCTAAACGCGAGCTATTGATCTACAACATAGATATGCTAATACTAACAGGACTAAGTTCATGATAAATTAAAGTTCAATTAATCATATTACTTAAGAACTCCCACTTAGATAGACATCCCTCTAATCATCTAAGTGATCACGTGATCCATATCAACTAAACTATAACCGATCATCATGTAAAATGGAGTAGTTTCCAATGGTGAACATCATTATGTTGATCATATCTACTACATGATTCACGCTCGACCTTTCGGTCTCCAGTGTTCCGAGGCCATATCTGCATATGCTAGGCTCGTCAAGTTTAACCTGAGTATTCTGCATGTGCAAAACTGACTTGCACCCGTTGTAGATGGACGTAGAGCTTATCACACCCGATCATCACGTGGTGTCTGGGCACGACGAACTTTGGCAACAGTGCATACTCAGGGAGAACACTTTTTATCTTGAAATTTAGTGAGAGATCATCTTATAATGCTACCATCAATCAAAGCAAGATAAGATGCATAAAAGATAAACACCACATGCAATCAATATAAGTGATATGATATGGCCATCATCATCTTGTGCTTGTGATCTCCATCTCTGAAGCACCGTCATGATCACCATCGTCACTGGCACAACACCTTGATCTCCATCGTAGCATCGTTGTCGTCTCGCCAATCTTATGCTTCTATGACTATCGCTACCACTTAGTGATAAAGTAAAGCATTACAGGGCGATTGCATTGCATACAATAAAGCGACAACCATATGGCTCCTGCCAGTTGCCGATAACTCGGTTACAAAACATGATCATCTCATACAATAAAATTTAGCATCATGTCTTAACCATATCACATCACAACATGCCCTGCAAAAACAAGTTAGACGTCCTCTACTTTGTTGTTGCTAGTTTTACGTGGCTGCTACGGGCTTAGCAAGAACCGTTCTTACCTATGCATCAAAACCACAATGATAGTTTGTCAAGTTGGTGTTGTTTTAACCTTTGCAAGGACCAGGCGTAGCCACACTCGGTTCAATTAAAGTTGGAGAAACTGACACCCGCCAGCCACCTGTGTGTAAAGGACGTCGGTAGAACCAGTCTCGCGTAAGCGTACGCGTAATGTCGGTCTGGGCCGCTTCATCCAACAATACCGCCGAACCAAAGTATGACATGCTGGTAAGCGGTATGACTTATATCACCCACAACTCACTTGTGTTCTACTCGTGCATATGACATCTACGCATAAAACCTGGCTCGGATGCCACTGTTGGGGAACGTAGTAATTTCAAAAAAATTCCTACGCACACGCAAGATCATGGTGATGCAAAGCAACGAGAGGGGAGAGTGTTGTCCACGTACCCTCGTAGACCGAAAGCGGAAGCGTTAGCACAACGCGGTAGATGTAGTCGTACGTCTTCACGATCCGACCGATCAAGTACCGAACATACGGCACCTCCGAGTTCAGCACATGTTCAGCCCGATGACGTCCCTCGAACTCCGATCCAGCCGAGTGTTGAGGGAGAGTTACGTCAGCACGACGGCGTGGTGATGATGTTGATGTTCTACCAACGCAGGGCTTCGCCTAAGCACCGCTACAGTAATATCGAGGTGGACTATGGTTGAGGGGGCACCGCACACGGCTAAAAGATCAAACGATCAATTGTTGTGTCTATGGGGTGCCCCCTGCCCCCGTATATAAAGGAGCAACGGGGGTGCGGCCGGCCAGGGAGGAGGCGCGCTAGGAGGAGTCCTACTCCCACCGGGAGTAGGACTCCCCCCCCCCTTCCTAGTTGGATTAGGACTTGGGAGGGGAAAGAGTGGACGAGAAGAAGGAAGGGGGCACGGCCCCCTCTCCTTGTCCTATTCGGACTAGGGGAGGAGGGGCGCGCGGCCCAGCCCTAGCCGCCTCTCCTCTCTTCCACCTAGGCCCACTAAGGCCCATTAAGTCCCTGGGGGGTTCCGGTAACCTCCCGGTACTACGGTAAAATCCCGATTTCACGTGGAACACTTCCGATATCCAAACGTAGGCTTCCAATATATCAATCTTCATGTCTTGACCATTTCGAGACTCCTCGTCATGTCCGGGATCACATCCGAGACTCCGAACAACCTTCGGTACATCAAAACATATAAACTCATAATATAACCGTCATCGAAACTTTAAGCATGCGGATCCTACGGGTTCGAGAACTATGTAGACATGACCGAGACATGTCTCCGGTCAATAACCAATAGCGGAACCTGGATGTTCATATTGGCTCCCACATATTCTACGAAGATCTTTATCGGTCAGACCACATAACAACATACGTTGTTCCCTTTGTCATCGGTATGTTACTTGCCCAAGATTCGATCGTCGGTATCTCAATACCTAGTTCAATCTCATTACCGGCAAGTCTCTTTACTCCTTCCGTAATACATCATCCCGCAACTAACTCATTAGTTGCAATGCTTGCAAGGCTTATAGTGATGTGCATTACCGAGTGGGCCCAGAGATACCTCTCCGACAATCGGAGTGACAAATCCTAATCTCGAAATACGCCAACCCAACAAGTACCTTCAGAGACACTTGTAGAGCACCTTTATAATCACCCAGTTACGTTGTGACGTTTGGTGGCACACAAAGTGTTCCTCCGGTAAACAGGAGTTGCATAATCTCATAGTCATAGGAACATGTATAAGTCATGAAGAAAGCAATAGCAACAAACTAAACGATCAAGTGCTAAGCTAACGGAATGGGTCAAGTCAATCACATCATTCTCCTAATGATGTGATCCCTTTAATCAAATGACAACTCATGTCTATGGTTAGGAAACATAACCATCTTTGATCAAGGAGCTAGTCAAGTAGAGGCATACTAGTGACACTCTGTTTTTCTATGTATTCACACATGTATTATGTTTCCGGTTAATACAATTCTAGCATGAATAATAAACATTTATCATGATATAAGGAAATAAATAATAACTTTATTATTGCCTCTAGGGCATATTTCCTTCAATAGGATGGTAATTGATTTCCGCAAATTAAATAAGGCAACTAAAAAGGATCATTACCCCTTACCTTTTATCGATCAAATGCTAGAAAGACTATCCAAACATACACATTTTTTCTTTCTGGATGGTTATTCTGGTTTCTCTCAAATACCCGTGTCAGCCAAAGATCAATCAAAGACTACTTTTACTTGCCCTTTTGGTACTTTTGCTTATAGACGCATGCCTCTTGGTCTATGTAATGCACCTGCTACCTTTCAAAGATGCAGGATGGCTATATTCTCTGACTTTTGTGAAAATATTTGTGAGGTTTTCATGGACAATTTCTCCGTCTATGGATCTTCTTTTGATGATTGCTTGAGCAACCTTAATCAAGTTTTGCAGAGATGTGAAGAAACTAATCTAGTCTTGAATTGGGAAAAGTGCCACTTTATGGTTAATGAAGGTATTGTCTTGGGGCACAAAGTTTCTGAAAGAGGTACTAAGGTTGATAAAGCCAAGATTGATGCTATTGAGAAGATGCCATGTCCCAAGGACATCAAAGGTATAAGAAGTTTCCTTGGTCATGCCGGATTTTATAGGAGGTTCATTAAGGACTTCTCAAAAAATTCTCGGCCTCTGACTAATTTATTACAAAAAGATATACCATTTATTTTTGATGATGATTGTGTAGAAGCATTTGAAATACTTAAGAAATCATTGATCTCTGCACCTATTATTCAGCCACCTGGTAGGAATTTACCCTTTGAAATTATGTGTGATGCTAGTGATTATGATGTAGGTGCCGTTCTAGGGCAAAGAGTTGATAAGAAATTAAATGTTATTCAATATGCTAGTAAAACCCTAGACAATGCTCAAAGAAATTATGCTACTACTGAAAAAGAATTTTTAGCAGTTGTATTTGCTTGTGATAAGTTCAGACCTTATATTGTTGATTCTAAAGTAACTATTCACATTGATCATGCTACTATTAAATATCTTATGGAAAATAAAGATGCTAAACCTAGACTTATTAGATGGGTTCTCTTGCTACAAGAATTTGACTTGCATATTGTTGATAGAAAGGGAGCTGAGAACCCCGTTGCAGACAACTTGTCTAGGTCAGAAAATGTGCTTGATGACCCACTTCCTATTGATGATAGCTTTCCTGATGAGCAATTAAATGTCATAAATGCTTCTAATACTGCTCCATGGTATGCTGATTATGCTAATTACATTGTTGCTAAGTTTATACCACCTAGTTTCACATACCAGCAAAAGAAAAAGTTCTTCTATGATTTGAGGCATTACTTTTGGGATGACCCACATCTTTATAAAGAAGGAGTAGATGGTGTTATTAGACGTTGTGTACCTGAGAATGAACAGGAACAGATCCTACACAAGTGTCACTCCGAAGCTTATGGAGGACACAATGCTGGAGATAGAACTGCACATAAGGTATTGCAATCTGGTTTTTATTGGCCTACTCTCTTCAAGGATGCCCGTAACTTTGTCTTATCTTGTGATGAATGTCAAAGAATTGGTAATATTAGTAGACGTCAAGAAATGCCTATGAATTATTCACTTGTTATTGAACCATTTGATGTTTGGGGCTTTGACTATATGGGACCTTTTCCTTCCTCTAATGGATATACACATATTTTAGTTGTTGTTGATTACGTTACTAAGTGGGTAGAAGCTATTCCAACTAGTAGTGCTGATCATAACACTTCTATTAAAATGCTTAAAGAAGTTATTTTTCCAAGATTTGGAGTCCCTAGATATTTAATGACTGATGGTGGTTCATATTTTATTCATGGTGCTTTCTGTAAAATGCTTGCTAAATATGATGTTAATCATAGAATTGCGTCTCCTTTTCACCCACAGTCTAGTGGTCAAGTAGAATTGAGTAATAGAGAGCTCAAATTAATTTTGCAAAAGACTGTTAATAGATCTAGAAAGAATTGGTCCAGGAAACTTGATGATGCATTATGGGCCTATAGAACTGCATATAAAAATCCTATGGGTATGTCTCCGTATAAAATGGTTTATGGAAAAGCATGTCACTTACCTCTCGAATTAGAACACAAGGCATATTGGGCTATTAAAGAACTCAATTATGATTTTTAAACTTGCCGGTGAGAAGAGGTTATTTGATATTAGCTCACTCGATGAATGGAGAACCCAAGCCTATGAAAATGCCAAGTTGTTTAAAGAAAAGTTTAAAAGATGGCATGAAAAAAGGATACAAAAGCGTGAGTTTAATGTAGGTGATTATGTATTGCTATACAACTCTCGTTTAAGATTTTTTGCAGGAAAACTTCTCTCTAAATGGGAAGGTCCTTACGTTATCGAGGAGGTCTATCGTTCCGGTGCCATAAAAATCAACAACTTCGAAGGCACAAATCCAAAGGTGGTGAACGATCAAAGAATCAAACATTATGTCTCAGGTAATCCCATAAATGTTGAAACCAATGTTATTGAAATCGTAACCCTGGAGGAATACATAAGGGACACTTTCTGGAACGCTCTAGACTCTGAAAAGGAATAGGTATGTGGTACGGTAAGTAAACCGACTCCAAAACAGTTTTTAAGAAAATATTTCTCCGTTTTGGAATATTTAGAAAAATAGAAAAATAAGAAGCAGTCCGGGAAGGACACGAGGGATCCACGAGGGTGGAGGGCGCGCCCCCCTACCTCGTGGGCACCTCGTGCGCTTTCCGGACTCCGTTTTCTTACACAACACGTATTTTGGTCGGTAAAAATTCATTATATAATCTCCCGAAGGTTTTGACTCCCGTATCACGCAATTACCCTCTGTTTGTGTTTTGAACTGTTGCTGCTGCAGATTAGAGCAAGATCGCTTCGCAAGAGTCAGTCGGGGAGAGTCGGGTGTCTCATCCGGCACCGAGATCAATGACAAACAATAATGTTGACCTGCTTGGGCCAGCAACGGAGGAAGAGATGGAGGCTGACTTGAAGAGGATAGATGCCATGGAAGAGGACCAAGAAGTCACTTCCTGCTTCTGAGCTGGATTCACAATGGGAGAACTATAGAACTCGGCTATTCCAAACTCGGTTATCCCTTCCAATGTTAGATTTCTTTCTTATGAGAATATGAAAAAGAGCGTCACTGGTTCTCTCGCAGCTATGCAGCACCCACGGGTACAGGGAGCTTTGGCTGTTACAGGAAAACTCCAAAAGGAAATAATGGACCTCAAGCAGCAAGTCAATAAGCTCGAGGAGGAGAATCGCATCCTGAGGGGCATCATCGCCAAGAATATCACATCACCATCCCCGAAAAGAGAGACATAATCACATGGGTATGGGCACTCCCCTTGGCAACTGCCAAGCTTGGGGGAGTGCCACGGTATCGTATCACCATCACTTTTATCTTTACCGTTTTTCTTAGTTCGATCCTTTTGGTAATATCTTGATCTAGTAGAATAAAAATTCTTAGTATGATCTAGTTGTGAGTTTTGCTTTATGATTCCTCTATGTAATCGAGTCCGTGAGCTATATAATAAAGATTAGTGTTGAGTCAAGGGCTTGATTATTTTGCCATGATCCTAAGTGAATAAAAGAAAAGAGAAAGAAATAAAAAGAAACAAAGAGATCATGTGAGTCTTATGGAGAGTAATGAGCTCACATAGATAAAGTATGATGAATAAAAGTTGTTGAGAGTTGACAAACATAGTTTTGGTCATCATTGCAATTAATAGGAAGTAATAAAGAAAGAGAGGTCTTCACATATAGATATACTATCTTGGACATTTTTATGATTGTGAGCACTCATTAAAATATGACATGCTAAAGAGTTGATGTTGGACAAGGAAAACAACGTAATGGGTTATGTTTTCTTACATCTGAGATAAATTATATTGTCATGGATCATCCAACATGGTTGAGCTTGCCTTTCTCCCTCATGCTAGCCAAATTCATCGCACCAAGTAGAGATACTACCTGTGCTTCCAAATACTCTTAAAACCAGTCTTTCCATGAGAGTCCACTATACCTACCTATGGATTGAGTAAGATCCTCTAAGTAAGTTGTCATCGGTGCAAGCAATAAAAGTTGCTCTCTAAATATGTATGACTTATTAGTGTGGGAGAAAATAAACTTTATACAATCGTGTGATATGGTAAAAATAAAAGCGGCGGACTGCATAATAAAGGTCCATATCCCAAGTGGCAATATAAAGTGATGTTATTTCGCAATAAGATTTTGTGCATCAAACCATAAAAGAGCATGACAACCTCTGCTTCCCTCTGCGAAGGGCCTATCTTTTACTTTTATCTCCTACCTTGCATAAGAGTCATGGTGATCTTTACCCTCCCTTTTTACATTTTATCCTTTGGCAAGAACAGTATGTTGGAAAGATCCTGGTATATATGGCTAATTGGATGTGAGTTTTCATGAACTATTATTGTTGACATTACCCTAGAGGTAAAACGTTGGGAGGCAAAACTATAAGCCCCTATCTTTATCTATGTCCGATTAAAACTCCATACCCGTAAGTATTGCGTGAGTGTCAGCAATTGTGAAAGACTATATGATAGTTGAGTATGTGGACTTGCTGAAAAGCTCTTATATGTTGACTATTTCCTATGTTATGATAAATTGCAATTGCTCCAATGACTGAGATTATAGTTTGTTAGTTTTCAATGAAGTTTACGATTCATACTTGAAATTGTGATTGAATTATTACTCTAGCCTAAGAAATCATATGACAAGAATTATATAAGTTGTTGTTCTAAGAATGATCATGATGCCCTCATGTCCGTATTTTATTTTTTATCGACACCTCTATCTCTAAACATGTGGACATATTTTTCGATTTCGGCTTTCTCTTGAGGACGACCGAGGTCTAAGCTTGGGGGAGTTGATACGTCCATTTTGCATCATGCTTTTATATCGATATTTATTGCATTATGGGTTGTTATTACACATTATGTTACAATACTTATGACTATTCTCTCTTATTTTACAAGGTTTACATAAAGAGGGAGAATGCCGACAGCTGGGATTCTGGGCCGGAAAAGGAGCAAATATTAGAGACCTATTCTGCACAGCTACAAAAGTCCTAAAACTTCACGGAAGACGTTTTCAGAATATATAAAAAATACTCAGTGGAAGAAATTCACCAGGGGGGCCACACCCTGCCCACGAGGGTGGGGGCGCGCCCCCCTACCTCGTGGGCCCCCTGGTGGCCCTCCGGTGGCCATCTTCTCCTATATGAAGTCTTTCGATGGGAAAAAAATAAGAAGCCATCTTCTCGGACGAAACTCCGCCGCCACGAGGCGGAACCTTGGCGGAATCAACCTAGGGCTCCGGCAGAGCTGTTCTGCCGAGGAAACTTCCCTCCCGGAGGGGGAAATCATCACCATCGTCATCACCAACGCTCCTCTCATCGGGAGAGGGCAATCTCCATCAACATCTACATCAGCACCATCTCCTCTCAAAACCCTAGTTCATCTCTTGTATCCAATTCTTGTCTCCAAGTCCGGGATTGGTGCTAGTAGGTTGCTAGTAGTGTTAATTACTCCTTGTAGTTGATGCTAGTTGGTTTATTTGGTGGAAGATCATATGTTCAGATCCTATATGCATATTAATACCCCTCTGATTATGAACATGTTTATGCTTTGCGAGTAGTTACGTTTGTTCCTGAGGACATGGGAGAAGTCTTGATATTAGTAGTCATGTGAATTTGGTATTCGTTCGATATTTTGATGAGATGTATGTTGTTTCTCCTCTAGTGGTGTTATGTGAACGTCGACTACATGACACTTCACCATTATTTGGGCCTAGAGGAAGGCATTGGGAAGTAATAAGTAGATGATGGGTTGCTAGAGTGACAGAAGCTTAAACCCTAGTTTATGTGTTGCTTCGTAAGGGGCTGATTTGGATCCATATGTTTCATGCTATGGTTAGGTTTACCTTAATACATTTGTTGTAGTTGCGGATGCTTGCAATAGAGGTTAATCATAAGTGGGATGCTTGTCCAAGTAAGGACAGTACCCAAGCACCGGTCCACCCACATACCAAATTATCAAAGTACCGAACGCGAATCATATGAGCGTGATGAGAACTAGCTTGATGATATTCCCATGTGTCCTCGGAAACGCTTTTATCTATATAAGAGTTTGTCCAGGCTTGTCCTTTGCTACAAAAAGGATTGGGCCACCTTGATGCACTTTATTTACTTTTGTTACTTGTTGCTCGTTACAAATTATCCTATCACAAAACTATCTGTTACCACTTATTTCAGTACTTGCAGAGAATACCTTGCTGGAAACCGCTTATCATTTCCTTCTGCTCCTCGTTGGGTTCGACACTCTTACTTATCAAAAGGACTACGATAGATCCCCTATACTTGTGGGTCATCACATGCCTAGGCACTTTACATGATAACGTGATCATTCTAACAAAAGTTGTCTTCTGACAATGCCGAGATCATTCTAAACTTCTCAGACTCCGAATTCAACGATGCGCTGGCAGCCATGAAAGCTGACACGACATCGGGTCCAGATGGTTTCTCAGTGGCTTTCTTCAAGAGGTGTCCTCTCTTAGGCCTCTTGTGATGGATATCATCAACGGTGTAGAGCGACGTGTTAAGTGTGAGTGCATGCGGTGTGCGATTATGGTTGCACGGACTGGGGAGAATGACAAGGTGGGGGTTGCCATAAATGCGCGCAAAGTCAAGGTGTGTCGTGCCACCCGTGATGCTCCTGTGGAGAAAAGCACAAGAGGATGGGGGAAGTGTGCACCTTGCGCATATCGCATGATCGACGTGCCTAGGAACTTTAGGTGATAACGTGATTGTTCTAACAAAAGATCATTGTAAGCTTCTCAGACTCCAAATCATTGTAAGCTTCTCAGACTCCAAATCGACAATGCCCTGGCAGCCATTAAAACGAATATGGCACCTGGTCAAGATGGTTTCCTGGTGGCTTTCTTCAAATGGTGCTGGTCTTTGCCCTCTTGTGGTGGATATCATCAACAGGTTTGCGTGGGGTCAAATTGATATTAAACATATTAACTTTGTAGTCCTAGCCTTAGTCCCTAAGCTTCATGGTGCTGACAATATCACGCAATTTTGCCCTATCGTGCTAACTAACTTGTTGTTTAAACCCGTTATCAATGATATGCTCTCTGTCTAGGCCCTATTGCTACTAAAATAGTTAACAGATCCCAAACTAAAGGTGGTTTATTCTCAAAGGAGTTTTATGTCTCAACAAGAGAGTTCATGAACTTAAAAGAAAGAAACTTCAGGTGATCATTCGCAACTTGGATTTCAAGAAGGCCTGTGACAGATTTAGAAGGTCCTTCCTTTCGGAGGTCCTTCGCCGCAAGGGTTTTGAACCAGGGTTCATCCATTGGCTGATGCAGCTAGTGGAGGGCGTCCAAACTGCCATCTATGTGAATGGAAAGGTGGGAAAGTTCTCTCACAACAAATGCAGCCTCTGTCAAGGCGGCCATATCTCCCCTCTTCTCTTCGACATTTTTGCTGACTCGTTGTCTGCAGTTTTAGACAAAGCAAAAGCATTTGGTCACCATAAAGGGGTGGTGCCCCACGTCATCCCGGGAGGTGTTGCTCACCTGCAATATGCTCACGACATAGTGCTCCTCTTCCAACAGGATTTATGCAGCATTGCCACCATTAAATCATGCTAATTTGTCTTGAGGATATGTCAGGTATGAAATCAATTTGGTGAAAAGTGAGGTGATCACTATATGGTATCAGATCACGAGAGCACTAAAGTGGCTAATCTTTTGAACTATAAAAAGGGAACCTTCCCCATCTCCTATCTAGGGCTCCCCTATTCAGAAAAATGTTGACGGAATTGGATTGGTAATCCATAGTAGAGAAAGTTCTTAACCGGTGTGCTCTGTTGCAAGGAAAACTTATGTCTTCTATTGCGAGACTTCCTCTCACTAATGCTATCCTTTCTGCTATCCCTACATTTGATATGGGCCTTTTTATTTTCGGTGAAGGTGCCCATGCCAAATTTGAAGGAAGAAAATTCGTGCTCATTTTTTCTGGAAAGCGTACGCCTAAGAAACGAAAATATCACATGGTCAGATGGAGTGACCTATTTAGGCTCAAAACCAGGGAGGCTTAAGGATTTCCAACTCCAGAAAAATGAACCTCACACTAGTTACTAAATGGATTTGGAAGATCTCTCAAAATGATGTTGGGTTGTGGGCTCTTATCTTAAAAGCTAAATATTTCCCGCTGGCTCCTTCTTGTATAACATCAGGGGATTGCAAATATGAAACAGGATCCAGAAAATACAAGGATATCTTTTTACCTAGGAGCCAAATTTTCGGTCGACAAGGGAGAAGACACTAAATTATGACTGCCGACATGGATTGCTGACAAGCAGCTATACACCTTGTTCCCATCACTGTCTACTGTTGCTGCCCAGTGGAAAGCCATGGTTAGCCAGGTCTTCTCTTCTAGTCATGCTACACTAGGTTTATTTCACTCACTTTCATCAACAGAAACCCTTGCTCTTGCTAACCTAAATATGTTGATTCAATCTGTCCAACTTGACCCTAACCCTAACAGAGACATGAACAGTTGGGAGCTGGAAGCCTCGGACAAGTACTCAGTCAAACCTGATTATGCTAAGCTCGTGTGCGGTCCCAAAGTCTGGGTTACTAAACCTCTTTGTGCCACTCGTGTACCTCTAAAGGTTCATATTTTGCTTTGGCAAGCTGATTGGTCCCTTTAGTGATCCGGTAAAGGAGAAGAAAGGATTCTTGCTTTTTCCACAAAGGTGACCCTGAGTTATCGAACCCACGAGAGGACGGTACCCTTTAAGTCAAGGTGTCGGAGTAATGGGCCACGGGTAGGCTAACCCAGGCCCAGAACCTTTCAAGACATTGAGGCAGACTACGCCCCTCGAGATCCCAGGACGAAGAGCCGCCTTCTGAGGAGTCGGCGGCGAGGCGGCCGACTGCCCACTCGTGGCCGAGTCCCAGGAACGGCTTCAGGGTAAAGCCGACTCCTGACTGGTGACTTCCATAGAAGCCGGCCTTGGGGAGTCGGCCCGCGACGCCAACAACCCCCATGCACTCATAAAGAGGGACGGGACGGGGAGTGGCCATAGTATGGTCCACTCCCACCCCTTTTCCAAGGGCAGGCGTGGTTACAGTACGCCGTACCCGCGGAGATCTCCGCGCGGCGCGAGACTATTGCCATGCCGGCCCTGACGTCAGCCCCAGGGGGCGGAGCCCTGTGCCCACGACGGCCTGCTAGTAAGACCCAGGGATGATGGGACCCACCAGTCAGTGGGCGTACGAAAGACGGCGAAAGCACCACCAGTCGGCCCGAATGGGAGTCGGCCACCAGAAGTCGGTCGGCCCCTCCCACAGGCCCCACGCGCCATTAATCAGACACGACAAGTAGTGGCCACAGTGATCGCCCGCCAGACGGCGGAGCTGTCGCCACGACCTCATGACCGAGCCTGCGTCATTAGAGGCACGGCTACAGTAATCTGCAGCCGGCAAGACCCGCCCGCGGCGGACGTCGCCTGTCGGCTCTGTACTGAGCCAATCGGCGGGGCCCACCAGTCGGCGGGCCCCAGGAGTCGGCGGATAAGACGGCGGCCAGAGAGACTGACGGCTGGGCCCACACCCAGCCGGATTACCATTGTACCCCTGGGGGTAGGCCTATATAAACCCCATAGGGCATCCATGCAAAGGGTTGGAATCAATTAGCACTAGACCAGATCGTATAGGAACGAGAGAGCTAGCCTTGCCTTCTCCTACCTCCAGGAAACAGCTCAAGGAGCAACCGTGTAAACACTTTGCCATAGTGATCATGCGGAGACCCCGTAGAGCAGCAGTAGGGGTATTATCTCCCTGGAGAGCCCCGAAGCTGGGTAAGATTTGCCGGCGTGCATGCCTTCGCCTTATCCTGTTTCCAGCCACCGGCGACGTTCTACTCGCCCCCACCATGATAAGCCATCCTTTGGCATATGTCGCACCCAACCCCCGACATTTGGCACCCACCGTGGGGCCTGGTGCACCGTCGTCCAGAGACCTGCTCTGGACGGGAACCCTTTTTCTCCCTGGCGAGCGCAGCCAGCCCGGCACGCCATACGGAGTTTGCACTGACGCGCTGCACGGCGCTGAGATCGCCTGCGCAGCCAGCTGCCTCGCCGATCTTGTCGGCGAGGTTTGCCTCTCCGACGAACCTGCATCCAACGCAGGCACGGGCGGCCCCGAGAGCCTCCTCGGGGCCTCCTCGACCAACTCCACGTCGCCGGTGAGCCTTCCGTGGACTTGGAGTCTGTAGGCTCCACCGACCCAATGCTGGTCGACTCCGACACCGCGTCGCTCGACGCGTTCCCCACCAACGTGGTGGTCTACGATGAGCCTCTCCCTCGTGCGGAGAGCGACGGAAGCACCGTCACCGAGGTGCTCGTCATCGGTCATGACGAGCCTCCCGGTGGAGGAGCGCATGACCCACTTGGCGCGGCGCTGCAAGACCTGACTGCGCCCATTCCGGAAGACGCTGACGCGGAGACGTTGGAGGCGTGCCGCCTTCAGCTCGTCGAAGGCGCGAAGAAGCTGGCTAGCATGAGACGCTTGTCAGAAGCCTACCAACATGAGATGGATCGCGCTGTGGGTGGCTCGCCAGCCCCAGCTGGGCCCAGCCGCCTTGGCGCGGTCCAGTAGCGCGGCGTGGCCATCGCCAACCTGTTCGGGGCAAATCGCCCTGTGTACGCCACGCCTGCGGAGAACATTCGAGCCGCCCAGGCGGCGGCGGACGAGCTGGACAACTTCGAGGGCGAAGAGCACCGCCTGATGACGGAGCGAGTCCAACGGCTCCTCGACGCGGCTGCCGCGCAGAACGAGGCCGGCTGCCGCACGGAGGCGCCGCAGCGACAAAACGACGACCCGCCTCCACGCCGAGATCAAGGCGCGACGTCTCGGACACCGACTGGCGGCGGCCGAGGAAGGAAAGACAAGGATCCGGCTGTCAGCCATAGTCGGACTCACATTACCATAGAGCGCGACCAAGATGACTGCCCGAGAGCAGTGGAACGATGGGACGACTGTCCGCCTGCTCCTCCTCGCAAGGAAAGGCGAGTCTCCCCGCCGCCTGTTGACCATCCGACTCTCGGCGACCGCCTTGGCCGCCGAGAGGGAGTCGGAGAAAACGACGCCCGCCACCGGATCGACCGACTTTACCGATCCCTGGTGCTGGAAGAAGAAGACGAGTTGGGTCCGCCTTGTTTCGGGCCCCGCATTCGAGACGAGCCCTTTCCCAAAGGGTTCACGCTCCCGAGAGACACGCCCAAGTACACCGGCTCCGTGAAGCCAGAGGACCGGCTGGTTGACTACACCACGGCCGTCAACATAGCGAACGGCAACAAGCGTGTCGCCGTAAAATACGTTCCGCTCATGCTCCAGGGCACGGCCCGAACATGGCTGAACAGCCTGAAGCCCCGCAGCATCAACAGCTGGGTCGACTTCACCGATGCATTCGTCCGCAACTTCACCAGCACGTACAAGCGTCCTCCCAAGCCTCGTCAGCTTTCCTTGTGCATGCAAGGCCCCAACGAGTCAACTTGCGACTACCTCACACGTTGGGCCGAGCTTCGGAACTCCTGCGAGGGCGTGCACGAGGTGTAGGCTATCGAGTACTTCACCGCTGGGTGCAGAGAAGGCACCCTCCTCAAGCACAAGCTCCTCCGCAACGAGCCAGAAACCCTCGACGAGCTGTTGATCATAGCAGACAAGTATGCCACGGCCGACTCCTCCATGAAGGCGGAGATTCAAGTTAGCGCGACTGGCAAAGTGGCCCCTCAGGCTCCTAGAACTCCAGCAGGAGACGCTAGTTGACGGCAACAGCAGAACGACCACAAGCGCAAGGCCCCGCAGCCGGCTTCCGGCAGCCGGCAGGTGGCGACAGTTGAAGACCAGCAGCCGGACGGGCAGCCTCCACCCAAGCGGCAGAAAGGTGGCAAGCCCAACTGGTTGTCGGCTTTCTTATACGAGCAGACTCTGGATGGTCCTTGCAAGTTCCATAGCAGCGCGAAGCCGTCGAATCACACCACCCGGAAGTGCCACTGGCTCACCAGGATCGCCAAAGGAGACGGCCTCCTACCTCCCCCGCCTACTGGGCAGCAGCCTCCGCCTCCGCCCCAGCAGTCGGCTGTCAGGCCAGTCGGCGCAGTACAAGACGAGTACCCCGAAGAGCACAGAGCCTGCGTGATATTTACCAGCGTGGCTGATGATCGACGCAGCAGGCGGCTGCAGCGACAAGAGGTGAATGCAGTAGCATCAGAGACACCAGAGTTCATGCACTGGTCCGAGAAGCCTATCAGCTGGAGCAGAGCTGATCACCCAGAGGTGATGCCGAGTCCGGGCTCTTATGCTTTGGTCTTGGATGCCACCTTTGCCACGGATAGACGAGCTGCTCGTTTCTCACGAGTTCTGATAGACGAAGGCAGCAGCATCAACATCCTGTACAAGGACACCATGGAGAAGTTAGGAATCAAGCAAAGACAGCTTCAGAACAGCCGAACTGTGTTCCACGGCATTGTTCCTGGTCTTTCCTGCTCACCAATCGGCAAGATCCTGATGGGCGTCCTCTTTGGAGACAAAGATCACTTCCGCCGAGAGTCAGTTTGGTTTGAGGTGGTGGACCTTGAGAGCCCCTACCATGCATTACTTGGCCGACCCGCCCTGGCCAAGTTCATGGCAGTCCCCCACTACGCCTACCTCAAAATGAAGATGCCCAGTTCCAGGGGGATTCTGACCGTAGCCGGCGACTACCGGAAGTCGTCTTCCTGTGCGGCTGAGAGTAGTCGGCTGGCCGAGTCCCTGGTGATCGCGGCCGAGAAGCGGCTCCTTGACCGGGTTGTGGCGATGGCCGGCAAGCAGCTAGAGGTGTCGCCTAACCCAAAGGAGTCAGAGACTGAGGGTTCGTTCAAGCCGGCCAAAGAGACAAAGAAGATACCCTTGGATCCGGAGCACCCAGAGAGGTACGCTGTCGTAGGCGCAAACCTCGATAGCAAATAGGAAGGCGAGCTCGTCGATTTCCTCCGTGAGAATCGGGACATCTTCGCATGGTCCCCCAAAGACATGCCAGGTGTATCGACGGAATTCGCCGAGCACAAGTTACATGTCCGATCTGATGCAAAGCCGGTCAGGCAGCCCTTGCGCCACCTATCAGAAGAAAAGAGAAGAGTTGTCGGAGAAGAGATAGCCCGATCCTAGCAGCCGGCTTCATTATGGAAGTATTCTTTCCAGAGTGGCTAGCCAACCCGGTCCTGGTACTGAAGAAGAACAAGCAGTGGCAAATGTGTATTGACTACACAAGCCTCAACAAGGCTTGCCCCAAGAACCCGTTTGCTTTACCAAGAATTGATCAGGTGATAGACTCCACAGCCGGATGCGAGCTGTTGAGCTTTTTGGATGCATATTCAGGATATCACTAGATCAAGCTGAACCCGGCTGACAGACTGAAGACCGCCTTCATCACGCCATTTGGAGCCTTCTGCTACCTCACCATGACGTTCGGCTTGAGGAATGCCGGCGCCACCTTTCAACGTTGCATGCAGAAGTGCCTCCTCAAGCAACTCGGCAGAAACGCCCACGTCTACGTGGACGATGTGGTGATGAAGACGGAGAAGCGTGGAACACTGCTGGAAGACCTCAAGGAGACCTTTGAGAACCTGCACCGATTCCAGATCAAGCTCAACCCTGAGAAGTGCGTCTTCGGAGTACCAGCCGGCCAACTCCTTGGCTTCCTGGTTTCTGAACGCGGCATAGAGTGCAACCCTGTAAAGATCAAGGCCATTGAGAGGATGGAGGTACCCAGCCGACTGCTGGACATGCAAAAGTTCACCAGCTGCTTGGCGTCCATCAGCCGATTCATCAGTCGGCTGGGCGAGAAAGCTCTCCCCTTATACCAGCTCATGAAGAAGACTACTTTTTTCGAGTGGAACCACAAGGCGGATGAAGCTTTTCTCCAGTTGAAGAAGATGCTGACTACTCCAGCCGTTCTGGCGGCTCCGACTCCTAAGGAGCCTATGCTCCTGTACATCGCCGCCACCAGCCGGGTAGTCAGCACAGTCATTATAGTGGAATGCAAGGAGGAAGGCAAGGCACTACCTATCCAGAGACCGATATATTACCTGAGCGAAGTGCTGTCGGCCTCCAAGCAGAACTACCCCCACTACCAGAAGATGTGCTATGGCGTGCACTTTGCCGCCAAGAAATTGAAGCCTTACTTTCAAGAGCATCCAATCACTGTGGTCTGCACGGCCCCACTTGCCGAGATCATCGGAAGCCGAGATGCTTCTGGCCGAGTGGCCAAATGGGCCATAGAGCTGGCTCCCTACACCATCCACTACCAGCCCCGCACTGCCATCAAGTCACAAGCACTGGCCGACTTCCTCGTCGACTGGGCCGAGACCCAGTACCTACCTCCAGCGCCCGACTCCACCCATTGGCGGATGCATTTTGACGGCTCCAAGATGCGCACCGGCTTGGGAGTCGGCGTCGTCCTCACTTCCACTAAAGGCGACAAGCTCAAATACGCACTGCAAATCCACTTTGCCGCCTCCAACAACGTCGCCGAGTACGAAGCGCTCATTCACGGGCTCCGACTTGCCAAAGAACTTGGCATTCGCCGGATCCTGTGTTATGGCGACTCGGACTTCGTGGTCCAGCAGTCGTCTGGCGACTGGGACGCCAAAGATGCAAACATGGCGAGTTACCGTTTCCTCGTGCAGCAACTCAGCGGATATTTCGAGGGGTGCGAGTTCCTCCATATGCCAAGAAACGACAACGACCAAGCAGACGCCTTGGCACGAATCGGCTCTACCCGCCAAGCAATACCATCCGGCGTCGCCCTTCAACGCCTCCTCAAGCCGTCTGTCAAGCCTTCACCAGAATCAGACTCCATCTTTGTGCCGGCTCCTCCCGAAGAAGTCGGATCCGACTCCAGAGCCCCGGCAGACGGTACGGGGATTTTGGTAGATGGCTCCAAAGCCGCCACAGTCGAGGCCAGCCCAGGGACTGCAGAACACGGCCCGGGGACTGCGGCGGCCGGCCCGAAGACTCCAGAACTCGGCCCAAGGGTTGCACCAGTCGGCCCAGGGACTTCATTAATCCGGCAAGCGGTTGTTGACTCCAGCCCTTCGCCTCCCAGCCCAGCCGCCCTCGTCCAAGTCGTAGTTCTGGCAGTCGAAGAAATAGCAGCACCCTCATGGGCCCAGCCCATCCTGAAATTCCCGATGAACAAAGAGCTGCCGACTGATGAGACCTTAGCTCGGCAAGTACAACGCCGAGCGGCAGCCTACACCATAGTCAACAGAGAGCTGGTCAGGCGCAGCGTCACTGGTGTCTACCAGCGCTGCGTAGAGCCAGAGCAAGGCCAAGCAATTCTCAAAGACATCCATCAAGGCGAGTGCGGCCACCATGCGGCCACAAGAGCACTCGTCGCCAAGGCTTTCCGACACGGTTTCTTTTGGCCAACGGCCTTAGAAGAGGCCAAGGAATTGGTCCAAAAATGCAAAGGGTGCCAGAAGTTCTTCTCCAAGCCGCATCAGCCGGCTTCTGCACTCAAGACCATCCCCATTGTCTGGCCTTTCGCAGTTTGGGGTCTAGACATGGTGGGACCATTCAAGACGGCACGAGGTGGCTTAACTCACTTACTTGTCGCAGTGGACAAGTTCACCAAGTGGATAGAAGCGACGCCAATCAAGAAACTGAACGGTCCGACTGCCGTGACTTTCATCTCCGACATCACAATTCGGTACGGCATACCACACAGCATCATCACCGACAACGGCGCGAATTTTGCCAAAGGCGCCTTGGCCCGTTTCTGTGCGACACAGGGCATCCAACTGGACCTAGCATCCGTCGTCCATCCACAGTCAAACGGCCAGGTGGAGCGAGCAAACGGCCTCATCCTGTCCGGCATCAAGCCTCGACTAATCGAGCCTTTGGAGCGCTCGGCTGGCTGCTGGCTCGACGAGTTGCCAGCCGTCCTCTGGAGTCTGCGCACAACTCCAAACAAGTCAACCGGCTTCACGCCTTTCTTCCTCGTCTACGGTGCTGAAGCCGTCATCCCAACGGACATAGAATTCGATTCCCCGCGAGTCACCATGTACACCGAGGAAGAAGCAGAAGAAGCATGACAAGACGGCGTCGACCTGCTGGAAGAGGGCCGGCTGTTGGCACTCAGCCAGTCCAGCATCTACCAGCAGAGCCTGCGCAGATACTACAACAGGAAGGTCAGGCTGAGATCTTTCCAGGAGGGCGACCTCGTGCTCCGATTAATCCAGTGAACAGCCGGCCAGCACAAGCTGTCGGCACCTTGGGAAGGCCCCTTCATCATCAGCAAAGTGCTGGGCAACGACTCCTACTACCTGATCGACGCTCAGAAGCCCCGAGCACGCAAGAGGGACGACTCCGGCAAAGAGACAGAGCGGCCATGGAATGCAAATCTCCTCCGAAAATTTTACAGTTAAACGCAGTATGTATCACGCTACCTTTTGTATTAAAAGTACCAAGACTTCAGGCCCCCCGAGAAGAGCTCGGGGACTGCCCTCTTTTATCTATATGATAAGAAATATGCCTTCGAGTATATTACTCTTTGTTATGCCGCTTGGCACCGGGTTCGACTAGTCGGCCCGAGGACTTGCCGTCCTGCGCTATGAAATGCTTCCTGCAGCCGGACAAGTAGTGTGTGGCGCCTAAACCGTCTCCTTCCAGAAGCCGCAGCTCACAGAGCGACTGTCTGGTGGGCAGGAGTAAGGAAGAATGGGCGTCCACATGAAAAATGGCTAAGGAATCAAAGCACAAACATAGCTTAAGGCCGGCTTCCAGCCTTTTTTCACAAACCGACTCTTGAATAGTCGGCTTGCTGCCTTCTACCCGACTTGTTAAACAACTCTAAAAACGGCTAAGTACTTGCCTTCCCAAAGTGACCAAGAATTTGATCCAGCAGCAGTCCGTAGAGCGGCTGTCTGACTGACAAAGACAGCAACTGAGGGAAGACGGCAAAGGAAAAAGCCAAAAGAACAATGAGCAAGAAAGATAGAAGTCGAATGAATATTTACATAACAAAGGCCCTTGGCCGAATCTTCGAGCAGAATTTCAAAATATACCCCGTGGGTGGAATTATGCAAATTAACAAGTTCTTCAAAAACTATTAGAACAGATAAAACAAAGACAAGGTGGCAGCCTAGGGGCGGCAGACGGGTTTGGAGGATCGGAGGAGACAGCGGTGGTGGATGTTGGGGCGGCCGGCTGGGCGGTCTCGGCTTGATCACCTCCGGCAGCAGTCGGCTTGGGCGGGCACGGCTCGTTGCTGGAGGCGCGGTCGAGCTGAGGCTGGCCGTCCGCTCCGTCTTCCGGTGCCTCCGTCTCGCTCCCGTCCTCCGCCTCGTCTTCCTCCTCGGCGCTGGAGCCGATCACCTCTGCCGAGTCCTCGCCGTAGTCGGGGTTCAGCCCAAACCACTCCGACGGCACCTCCTCACCCTCTTTAGCCCGCTCGGGGACAAAGATGCTGGTGTCGGTGTACTCGGGGATCGCCGCCGCACGCTTGACAAGGGTGTCTTCCGCGGCTGCCAGCTCCAGCTGGGCCTCTGACCGGAGTGTGTCCAGCCGGTCTAGGTCCAGCCCCGAATACCATGCCTTGACGAATTCCAAGGCTCAGCGCGCTCCGGCCTGGGCCGAGGAACCCTTCCAGGCCTCAAGACGGCCAGCCGCGACCTCCAGCCAGTCGGCAGTCTGACTGGGGGTGCGCGGAGCCTACACGTCTAGCCACAGGGCGGCGATCTCTTGGACGTCGACACGTTGAAGCCGGCGCAACATCTGGTGGGCCGGTTGCAGGCGAGCCCTAATGCTCAGAATATGCTCGTCAAGGGTCCGAGGGGAATCAGCGGCGATCTCCGCGCCACCCGCCCTCCGCTCCTTGCGGTCGGCCTCGATAGCTTGAATGGCGGCCTGCGAGTGGCCGGGGAAGAAGTCTGCCAAGATGGAAAGAATGAAGAACAAGTCAAAAAAACCAGGAGTCAGCTCGACATATAGTCGGCGGCTCGAAGAAGGAAAGCAAAGAAGCTCACCGTCGACGAGGTCCTCGATCTCGTGGAAGCCGGAGACCAGCATTGCCTCCTTGTCGGTCCAGGAGGAGCGCTCGCTCGCGAACTCGGCCAGGAGGGTGGCCTCCGCCTCTTGCGCCTCCTTCTGCGTCTTTGTAAGCAGCTCCTTCTACTCTGCCAATTGTGCGACCAGCAGATCGCGCTCTGCGGCGAGCTTGCTGCACTCCCCCCCCCTTGGCGCGCAACGCGGAGTTGGCCTCGTTCAGCTGCTGTTGAAGAGTGGCATTGGCCTCTGAAGAGAAAGAAGAAAGAAGGCGTTAAGTCATCAACGAAGAAGGTCGCCGGGGAGATCCGGCCTGACTGCTCAGCAGTCGGCCCGAATCTCGGGGACTACAGCCCGTGGGTGCGCCAACGCGCCCCCGTAAAGAAGAAAAAGGACTCACTCTGGCTCTCCGACAAGTCAGCAGTCCGCTTGCCCAGCTCTTCAACATTGCGGTTGAAGGCGGTGACACGGAGGTTGTGATAGTCTTGCAACAAGTATTTCAGAATAAAGGTTAGTACCTGGAACTTACCAATTGGAGTTCCGGGCCGCCTGCTCAGCAGCCGGCCCAAAACTCGGGGACTACACCCAGTGGGTGCGCTGGCGCGCCCCCACAGAGAGGAACAAGAAAACAGGGACAAAGGAGAAAGCATACCTAGATGGCTGCCCGCGACGCCAGGTGCGCCTTGGTGCAGTTTTGGATGGCGTCGCTCTCAGCTCGCAGCTTCGTTTGGACATCTAGAAGCGCCTGGTTCAGCAGGCCCGTGCTGCCTCCTCGCACCCACCCAATGGGCGCGGCACTCGTCGCTTCGGTGTCTGGAATTGACGAGCTGGCGGTGCCGATCTCCAAGGGGTGTGGCGCCGAAGTCGCCTTCTCAAGACGGCGGCGCGTTGGCGAGCCGACTTGAAGGAGTAGCCTTGCCACGGCCTCATCTTCAGTCGACGGCAAGGGTGGATCCGCCGGCTGTTTGCCTTGCGCGCTTCTAGACGGCGGCGGGGGCGGTTGTGGCGGCGCGACCGCGTCCGGCATGGGGGCGTCGCCGCCGCCTCTCTCCACGATCGGGAGCTCACCGGCGGCTTCCCCTGACTGCCCCGTGAACTCCGGGGGCGGCGGCGCGGAGTTCAGAGGGGTGACGAACACCGCCGACCGCCGGGGCGCGACTTCCTTGGCCGGCCGATTTGCCGCAGCGGCGGCCTCGGCCGCCTCCAGCTTCTTCAGGGCGGAGGCCTCCGCCTTCTCGGCCTCCGCTTTCTCCCGGCGGGCGGCCTCGTCCTCCTCGCGCTTCTCCTGCGCGTTCTGCTCCATCGCCTCCCGAAGATCGGTGGCGGGGTCAATCCGCCGAGTGGTGGCAGACGTCTCCACCGACCCGATAACGGAGGCGGCGGCAACCCTCTCAAGAGTGAGGGGAGCCCTGAGGCGAGGAAAGCATATGAAAAACTCAGATAAGATCAACAAAGAAAAAATAAGGATAAGGGACGGAGGCGCTTACGTAGAGACCAGCGGCGGCTTCTTCACTTCCTTGCGGAAGCGGTTGGCTTTCGCGGTCGCCTCTTCCCGCTTGGTCGCGGCGGCCGCTCCCTTGAACTTCTTCGACCGGCCACCAAGCGTACTCGGCCCGGCCCGGTGCTTCTTCGCACCGCCTTGAGCGTCCAAGCCGGCAGAGGAACTCGGGCTTGGCTGGCCGGCTTTTGGTTGGCGACGCGGGGCGACTTCTCCCTCGGCCTCGTCGTCAGGCCAGTCGGCAAAAGTGGCCGAGGGCCTGGAGCCACCTTATTCTCCTCCTCCTCCCTCGGCGTCGGCTTCCATGGCCGCCGCCCCCAAGTCAGGATCATCGACATCTCTCTCCGCCCGATCGAGGACAAACTGACGAGCCGGCCCCGCGGTGCCGGCCGAAGGAGGGACGAGAGGGTTCTGATTCAAAACAAAAAACAGTCAGACTTGACAAGTCGGACTCGGCAACAAAAGAAACAGAAGAAGAAGGAAGATGACTTACAATAGGCGGGGGGTTGGCGCGCGAATACGGCTCCTTGCCGAACCGCCAGTCCGCCGAGAGACCGCAGTTCGCGATGTAGTTCACCGTGTTCGCCACCTCCGCGTGAGGCATGTCCTTGGAGCACATCCGACTCGGGTCCTGATGACCGCTCATCTGGCAGATCAGGTGAGGTCGGCCTTGGAGTGGGAGGACTCGGCGTGCCACGAAGGCGGCCAGCAAGTCGGCCCCGATTAGGCCCTCTGACTACGTCAGCACTCGGAGTCACGCGACGGCGGCGGCACCAGTGGGAGACGGCGTCTTGGCTCGGTGTGACCAGCTGGGGAGCCTTCCAGCCGGCGCGCCGGCTTCGTAAGCCGGCAGGTTGACCCAGTCGCCTTCTGGGGCGACGTTCTTCACATAAAAATAGGACTGCTGCCACATCTTCACCGACTTAATCAGTGTGATGGTGGGAAACGGATTGTCGGCCACTGATCTCCACATCGCGATGAATGCACCGCACTGGGCCGGCATGCCGGCGACGTGTGTGCCGAGCTTGGACTGGAAGAACTCACCCCAGAGCTCGATGGTGGGGAGAACGCCGAGGAAGCCTTCGCACAGGGCGGCGAAGTCAGCCAGCAGCACCCCAGGCCGCGCATAAGGTGCGAGCGAAATATGACCCGCTCGCCCTCCACCGGCACCGGCGATATTTCCCCTCCGGCGCGAGGCGGACCCGCACTAAGTCCCTGTCGGGCAGCCGCCGTGTCTGGCGGAGGATCTCGATGTCTTCGTCGTCAACCTCGGAGCCATCACACACTCCAGAGCGAACAGCAGGAGGCGCGGCGACGGAGGAGGAGCTCATCGTTGTGGGCGCGGCGTGGTTCGGAGCGGCAGCAGCAAGAGGAAGAAGAAGCAAGAAGGAGTGAAAGGAAGTGGGGAGAATGGGCACGCGTGCTTCGCCGCCCCCCTCCCCCCGCCTACTTGTAGGCTCGTGGGCTGAGAAGTCAAGGGGGCGGTCGTGGGATTAACTGCGCCCGGGACCCCACGACCCCCACGATTTACCACACGAAGTTACCACATGCAATAACCGTGCGGGAACCCCAACCGTCTGCGCGGCCACAACGGATCCGTTCGCATGCCGAGGCGCGGTAGTGGCGGGCCCCGCCTGTAGGCCTGTCCCGTCGCGCGCGTGGGTGAGCAGACTAGCTCCGCCATGTGGCGCCTCGCGACGGGTCAACCGCGGGCGGCAACCCGGAAGCTTATCAGGCACGCCGCCTGAACTCCGCCGCGACGTTCAAACTTTTTTAGGGGCAAGTCGGCCTTGAGCAAGTCCGACTCCAACTAGTCGGCTTGACAGAAGACGGCTAGCGAAGCCCAGATCCAACCGTCGGAGAAAAGAAACTGTCGAGGCTCCACGACGTGTCGCCCTCGGAGCCTCACCAGCTTCGGGGACTACTGTCGGAGTAATGGGCCACGGGTAGGCTAACCCAGGCCTAGAACCTTTCAAGACATTGAGGCAGACTGCGCCCCTCGAGATCCCAGGACGAAGAGCCGCCTTCTGAGGAGTCGGCGGCGAGGCGGCCGACTGCCCACTCGCGGCCGAGTCCCAGGAACGGCTTCAGGGTAAAGCCGACTCCTGACTGGCGACTTCCATAGAAGCCGGCCTTGGGGAGTCGGCCCGCGACGCCAACAACCCCCATGCCCTCATAAAGAGGGACGGGACGGGGAGTGGCCATAGTATGGTCCACTCCCACCCCTTTTCCATGAGCAGGCGTGGCTACAGTACGCCGTACCCGCAGAGATCTCCGCGCGGCGCGACACTATTGCCATGTCGGCCCTGACGTCAGCCCCGGGGGGCGGAGCCCTGTGCCCACGACGGCCTGCTGGTACGACCCAGGGATGATGGCCCACCAGTCGGCGAGCGTACGAAAGACGGTGAAAGCACCACCAGTCGGCCCGGATGTGAGTCGGCCACCAGAAGTCGGCCGGCCCCTCCCATGGGCCCCACGCGCCATTAATCAGACACGACAAGTAGTGGCCACAGTGATCGCCCGCCAGACGGCGGAGCTGTCGCCACGACCTCATGACCAAGCTTGCGTCATTAGAGGCACGGCTACAGTAATTTGCAGCCGGCAAGACCCGCCCGCGGCGGACGCGGCCTGTCGGCTCCGTACCGAGCCAGTCGGCGGGCCCCAGGAGTCGGCGGATAAGACGGCGGCCAGAGAGACTGACGGCTGGGCCCGCGCCCAGCCAGATTACCATTGTATCCTTGGGGGGTAGGCCTATATAAACCCCTCAGGGCATCCATGCAAAGGGTTGGAATCCATTAGCACTAGACCAGATCGTATAGGAAGGAGAGAGCTAGCCTTGCCCTCTCCTACCTCCAGGAAACAGCTCGAGGAGCAACCGTGTAAACACTTTGCCATAGTGATCATGCGGAGACCCCGTGGAGCAGCAGTAGGGGTATTATCTCCCCGGAGAGCCCCGAAGCTGGGTAAGATTCGCCGGCGTGCATGCCTTCGCCTTATCCCGTTTCCAGGCACCGGCGACGTTCTACTCGCCCCCACCATGATAAGCCATCCTTTGGCATATGTCGCACCAAATCCCCGACACAAGGGATTCTAACAAGATTTTGCAAGAGAATTAAATTCTAGCTTTTGACTAGATTAGAATCAAGTTGACACTAGAAACACTTATAACAAAAATAGGCATGGGTATGAGGACTTATGCTTACAACCATATATTTGTGTCGAGACCATTATGATTTTAATTTGTGCCTTCAAAGTCGTCCATCGAGATGTTCCTGCTATGTATCAAAGTGGGGATGTGCTCAAATTACGTCTTGACTGACATGTGTCATGCATCAAGAGTCAGTTATCCAACTGAATGCCCTATCCATTGTGCGGGTTGTCTCGGTAATTAACATGGAAACAAACAAAAGCAATGGGCGTTTAATAACTACGCCTCTTGTATCCCCGGAGATAGGATCCATGTTATCGTACTAAACCTTTCTGTCTTGGTGTTCAGAATAACACATCACAGTCTTCCTGCCCTTAGCCTCTCTGTGGATCGTTCTCCATGATCCTTGGTACATGTAGGGATGAAGAACACGAACGAGACAAGAGACAACTACAAAGCAATTTTATGTTATACATACGAGGCGTTAATTGAAATACTTCCATCGATCCCTCCAACAAATACATTGGTTTGTAGGGCTATACCTCAACCCATGTCCTTACCAAACTACTCACACATGAAGATCAGATCACATGAAGAAATCATTGAAGAACACATCATGAAATTCGATTGATTGATAATATGTCTTACAATAGATGTCAGAAGGGATACACGATTACAAAGTATGGCTAGGTGGCTGAGAACTATGTTCGTGATGAAGATAGTGGTCATGGAGATGTAGATGGAAAATGGCGGCAACTAGGGTTTATGGAGATGACTACTGTGAAGATGGCAATGTGTGGCGTCGTGTGTTGCTCTTCTCGCGTTGGGCCTTTTATAAAGGGTGTTCAGGGATACGTTTGGTTTCCCACAAAATCACAACCAGGTCCGTTGTATGTAGCATCTTTTTGGTGTTAGGCTGTTATGTTATATGCAAGTATTGTTGGGCCTGCATGACACATTTCTTAAAGGACCTGCCTCACTGGGAACGGCCAAATCGACAATTTCCAACGAGCCATGCTTGGGCGATGCAAGGAAGCGCAAATGGGTGGCTCGCTGGAAACGTGTTAGCAGTTAATCACCTTATCCCCCCATCCCCTTCCTTCTTCTGTTGTCACCTGCGCGACAGCCGCCACTGCCCCGACCTCTAGGAGGGTGAGTTCGTCACGGACGACGACGACGGCCGCTATCTGCTCCAGCACTGCCACGGCCTCGGCCGCCCAGAGATCAAGGTGTGTCGCCTGGAAGACATCGTCGATGGGGACGCCCTGCTGTCGTCCATGCCCTCGCGCGAGCTCGGGCCCAGACCCGCCACCTCCTCCGGCGCCGCATCCAAGTGCCTCTCCTCCTACCACATCTTCACCGAGCACCTGTTCAACCCCGCCGCCGCGGCGCTCGCGTCTGCGTGCAACCGCCCAGACGTCCACCACCTCCTCTCCGTCTACTACGATGAGACGGCCAAGCACCTGCTCAACCCCGCCGCTGTAGCGCTCGCGTACGCGCGCAACCACCCGAACGTCCATGGCCTCCTCTCCGCCTACTACAACGAGACAGCCGACGCGTCCTTCCTTTACAGCAACCTCCTTAAGGACATCGAGCAGATCCGCCTCCACTACCGCCCGCTCCAGGCCACGCGCCGCGGCAGGCTCGTCCCCGGATGGAGCCTCACCTATGTCTCCTCCGTGCTCGGGAGGCCCTTTACTATGTTGGCGGCCATGCAGGGCAGGCTCGGGGACGCGCGAATCAGCTCCACGGACCTCCTCAAGGGCCTCGACTCCGATAGGAAGGCCGCACGCCATAGGATCAGGACGCTCGCCCGGCTCAGGCAGGCGCTCGTCGTGGCCGTCCTCGGCGCGTGCGTCGGCGTGCACGTGCGGGCGACGTTTGCGATGTTCCCGATGATATCGCCAGCGTGGCTGGGGCTCTTCACTTCAGCGGCCGAGGGGCGCGTCGAGCGCTGGTGCAGCTGGAGGCCGCGGCAAAGGGCACCTACATCCTCAACCGGGACATGGACACCATCAGCCGACTGGTGGAGTGGGTGCGGGACGAGGGGAAATACATGATGGTGCTGTTGCAGCTCTGCGTAGCGGAGGAGGCCAACACCAGAGCCGGCGTCGGGAAGGGCGGAGCGCGGGCACGGGAGCCCAGGGCACGGACTTGCTGCAGTGTGCGCGTGCTTGGGTGGCGGCGACACACATCATTGTTAAGTGGTGTTGTTAACTTCTAGTCATATGCATGTATGCAATCAAACAACGGATGAAAAATGCTTCATGATGACAAGACTCATATGCAGGCAACCAAACTACTTGACAACTTTGCTTTTTGCCTTGTTTTTTTCGTAACCAGGCCCAGCATAGACTGACTCGTTTTTTGCCTCTCAGTCGGGCCATGCGCAAAAAGTAACCAAAAACGTCACAGATGGATCATATGAAACTGTTGGCAGTCCATACGACAATCCATACGAGCGGTGATCGTCGTATAAAACACCGTCTTTTGCTTTGACTCCTCCGTTGCGCCTCCCACTTATCTCCTCTATCTCCACTTTACTCATTTTCATGTATTGGCTTGATTTCGTCCATTAATAGCTCATTTTCCATGGAAACAAAATAAATGTCAGATATTTGAAAACTCTTTGCATTCATTAGTCATTAGCGGCAATATTGCAACGAATAACTTGGTTCTTATGAAATATCTCAGTTTAAACTTACGTTGAATGAGTGTAAAAATAACACTCATCAACCCCTTCAAACTTAAACTTGATCATCCTCAAGTAACATAGAGAGAAATCTGAACCGTAAGGAACTCAGGTGTTTAAACTGAATTAATGAGAAAGTAAGTCCATATTTTTCCGACCAAGACATAACAGGTATGTGTAAAAAACTTATATGAACGCTGAATACATGATCTAAAGGCTTGCACACACATACCCCGTCATTTATGTTGACGTTGCTAATTTAAAACAAAGATGACTAAGCTTAAAGATTAACGGAATCGTCATAAACGACTGGTTAATGACGTGATAATTCATTGAGCCATGTCCGCAATTATCTCAGCTGGTCCATTTAGATGACAACAGTTGTGGTAACTTGGATGATGCTCTACTTCAGTGTACTGATATGCAATTTAAATAAAATCAACTACATATGTAAGCGTAGTTCCATGATTGGGAAAATTGGCGCGTGTGAAGATCATGTCGCTTGTGTCCGCAAACATAAAATTCAACTAAAAAAGAAGTTTAATGACAAAACCCCATTTAAAACGTTGAATTAGACATGTGCATGGGTACTTGGGTGACCCAAAGGTCCGATGTACCCAACACGGAAGCGTGAAATAT
Source organism: Triticum urartu (assembly GCF_056163025.1). Lineage (NCBI taxonomy): Eukaryota > Viridiplantae > Streptophyta > Magnoliopsida > Poales > Poaceae > Triticum > Triticum urartu. The sequence goes on along the minus strand of NC_141877.1, from coordinate 528,581,943 downwards.
AAAAAATATTAATTAAACATTATAATATGAAAATCAAACAATGACTAAATCATTATTCTTAACACCAAATTTATGCAAACAAATCTATGTCTTGATTGTTAGAAGGACAGTGGTATCCCCAGCCCATCATGGTTCAGAAAAACACCAAATTTGTACATTTAGGTTTTTTTGCGAGAAAACTTCATATCTATTCATCGGCTTTCAAGGTAGTATAAAGAACACTAGAAATAAAAAGAACATTCAGATCCATAGATCACCTAGCGATGACTACAATCACTGGAGCGAGCCGAAGGCACGCCGCCGTCATTGCCCCTCCCTCGTCGGAGTCAGGCAACATTGTTGTAATAGACAGTCAGGAAATCATCATGCTAAGACCCCATAGGACCAGCGCACCAGAACAGCAACCACCGCCGATGAAGAGAAGCGTAGATCGAAGGATCCAACCTTTATACAGACGTTGATGTTGGCTAGGACTACGTCAGTATTTCCCAGAGAGGAAGGGATGATGCAGCACAGCGACCATAGGTATTTTCCTTAGTGATGAAACCAAGGTTATCGAACCAGTAGGAGAACCAACCAACACAACGTAAACACCCCCTGCACACAAAGAACAACCACTCGCAACCCGACGTGTTAAAGGGGTTGTCAATCCCTTTCGGGTAACGGTGCCAGAAATTGGCAAACGAACGTGAGAAAGTGTAATAGATTGAATAAATATATCGCAAATAAAATAAAGTGCAGCAAAGTATTTTTGTATTTTTGGTTTAATAGATCTGAAAGTAAAAGGCAAAGGAAAAGTAGATCGCAAAGGCAAATAATATGAGAAAGAGACCCGGGGGCCATAGGTTTCACTACTGGCTTCTCTCGAGAAAAATAGCAAACGGTGGGTGAACAAATTACTGTTGGACAATTGATAGAATTTCAAATAATCATGACAATATCCAGGCAATGATCTTTATATAGGCATCACATCCAAGATTAGTAGACCGACTCCTGCATGCATCTACTACTATTATTCCACACATCGACCGCTATCCAGCATGCATCTAGTGTATTAAGTTTATGAAGAAACGGAATAATGCAATAAGAACGATGACATGATGTAGACAAGATCTATCTATGTAGAGATAGACCCCATCGTTTTAACCTTAGTAGCAATGATACATACGTGTCGGTTCCCCTTCTGTCACTGGGATCAAGCACCGTAAGATCGAACCCACTACAAAGCACATCTTCCCATTGCAAGATAAATAGATCAAGTTGACCAAACAAAACCCAAATATCGGAGAAGAAATACGAGACTATAAGCAATCATGCATAAAAGAGATCAAAGAAACTCAAATATTTTCATGGATATAAAAAGAGATAGATCTGATCATAAACTCAAAGTTCATCGGATCCCAACAAACACACCGCAAAAGAGTTACATCATATGGATCTCCAAGAGACCATTCTATTGAGAATTCAACGAGAGAGAGAGAGGAAGCCATCTAGCTACTAACTACGGACCCGAAGGTCTACAAAGAACTACTCACGCATTATCGAAGAGGCACCAACGGAGGTGGTGAACCCCATCCGAGATGGTGTCTAGATTGGATCTGGTGGTTTTGGACTCTGCGGCGGCTGGATCAATATTTGATCGACTCCCTAGGGTTTGGGGAATATTGGGGTATTTATATAGCAAAGAGGCGGTCCGGGTGGCACCCAGGTAAGCACAACCCACCAGGGCGCACCTGGGCCTCCTGGCGCGCCCTGGTGGGTTGTGCTCTCCTCGGAGCACCCTCCAAGCGCAGCCAGGGCCCATTAGGTGTCTTCTGGTCTATAAAAAATCTCTGTAAAGTTTCATGGCATTTGGACTTCGTTTGGTATTGATTTTCTGCGATGTAAAAACATGCAAAAAACTAGCAACTGAAACTTGACACTATGTCAATAGGTTATTACCAAAAATGATATAAAATGACTATACAATGATTATAAAACATCCAAGATTGTTAATATAACAGCATGGAACAATCAAAAATGATAGATACGTTGGAGACGTATCAGACGTATGTAGACAAACGAAGACTGGATCCACCGAAGACAAACGCCAAACGGATCCCACGAGATCCGCCGGAGACACAACTCCACATGCCCTCCGACGATGCTAGAAGCTCCGCCGGGACAAGGGCTACATGGGGAGGGCCTTATTCCATATTCAGGAAGCCGCCACCGCACCGTCTTCTTGAGCATGGCACAAACCTAACAAAACTTAAAAAACACCTACAAACTGAGCCCTCCCGCCTATAAGGGTCGGGATCCACCATGCCTCCATGGTCCAAGAACCATAGGAGGCGAGGCGGACCGGCGGCGGAGCCAGCAAGAGGCAAGGAAACCCGAGCGCCTTGGTCACATGAGGCTAGGGCGAAGGGGTACGTGGGTATATTCACAGTGTACTTTTAGGTTCTTATTAGCACGGTTTTTTAAATCCCGTCACAGGTCTACAATGAACTATGATGTCAAATTTCAACCTCAACTACATAATTATTCATATTAAATCTTGAACAAATAATTAACATTAACCATGTACATATTATAGGTAGAGGTTAAGCAATTATGTTACAAAAAACATAAAAAGAAGTGTAGATGTAGGAAAATATGTAAATGATAAGAGATAAATAGATTCAGGTAGCGGCAAGTCATGGGGAAAGGCGGGAAGGGGTTGTTCTGCTCACGAGCACACGTGAGCACGGTATCCTGGCGGCTCGTTACTTCATCGGGATGGGACGCGTTACTTTACTGAGCCAGGCAGTCGACCATTTTTAAATCATGTGAAAAGGAAATACGGTCGACAGGCGACGACAGCTCCGGAGCGCGTGGATGCCGCCGTGACAGGAGAATGCCCGAGCCGTGGCTTGGGACCGTGATCTTCTCCTGATCCGTGGCTCAGGAATTCAGGTTTCCGGTAGGCGGCGGTAGGCCGAAGAGTAAATGACGGATGAGGACAAGTGCCGGGCTGTCTCCTACCTCTGGCTACGCTTTGCTGGATCTCCATCGACGGTTATGGCTCTCTGAGCAGCGGATATTGGCGGCGGGGCGGGCGCGGAGATTGCAGAGCAGTGGTTTGTTGGAATAATGGAGTTCCGTGTACAGCCTATTAGGAGGTAATCCCCTCCCCCCACGCATCCTTACTGCCTGCTATTCCTTCATGCCAGATTTGAAAAAAAAAGGATATGTATGATGGTCCTAGATATGGCCGATGCGAGCGACAACGAGTTTCCGATGGAGCCGCTCTGCTTCCCCGCGGTGGCGATAGGTGCAGATGAGCTGCCCCCCATGGCAGGGGGTAGCACGGACGGCCAGATCTGTGCAGCGGAGGGGGGAGTTGCGGGCAAAAGGGATGTTGAACCACATGCATCCGACCAATCGATTCATCCAAAGACTCCAGGCTGGACTAGAAGGTAATCTCTTGGATTAGGGTGATTGGATTTGGGGACTATTTGTTCTATCAAGTTGTAGTTAGAAAATGCATGAATTGACCTGCAGAATTGTTGAATATTTTTTGCAAACAGAGATTTTAGGTGCATATTTTTGGGATAGAAACAATATTAAGAGTTTAATATATTGTTTGGACCTCGTTGCTTTCACTCTAGCCAGTAGTGAACATACTAGCACCGAACAGACGACTAAACAAGGAAAATCATGGCATTTGGTTTTGCCGGGTGATCTCGAAAATTGCATAAACTGACTTGCTCACATGATTATTCTGTCTTCCAGGCAGCAGATTTCATTCATGTCTTCTTGTAGTGCAAACAAATTCCGTGGAACCTAAAATTGGTACATAGATTAGCATGCACCTGATGATTAAAAGAAGTCTGAGCAATATTGATTAGTTCACTGCATATTGGATCCTGACATGAGCAAGCATATAGCGCACCTGAGTTGATAAACTGTAATATCGGACTTTGAGTTGGACACAAACATAAAGGATCATCCCTCATAAATGGAAAATGATTTGAGAAGTGTGGAGACCAATTGATGATATAGCTGTATTTAGCATAAACACATGTTGGGAAAAGTGATTTTTTTATTTAAGAAACAGTGTGAGAATTGGAGCAGCTGCTCCAGGAAGGACGCCTAACCCTGGACGTCCCAGCGCCCTGTGGAAGGATAATCGTGGATTCGCTGAGAAACCAGGGGAGATTGTGATCGTGCCTGCAATTGGCACAAGCTTTGATACACCCGGCGAGGCCTATGACTTTCACAATATCTACTCCTGGGAGAAGGCGTTCGGGATAAGGCACGGGAAGAGCAGACTGAATGTGGAGAGGACAAAATGCATGGAAGTTTGTGTTTGTGCGGTATTCCACCATAACCATAGTTGCATAAAATTGTATTAATCTGATTGCTCTTGCAGTTCATCAAACATGACCCATGGTATTTTCTTGGAAATGGTTTTGCAGGGAAAACCCGGGGTGGAGGACACTTGATCGTGCCGATGCGAATGCCCTACACTGATAAGATTGCTCCGTTCAAAGGCCAATGGTTGGTACATAGCTGAGCATCGTGAGCAGCACAACCACTCGTTGTGTCCAACATATGGGCAGACAATACACTGGCATTTGCACAAGCACATTGATGTCTACAGCAGAGATCTGGTTGAGCAGTTGCGCCAGAACAATGTGAACCTAGCAAAAGTACACAGCATTATTGGAAGTTTTTTTGGGGCTCAATGGAGAAGCCCCCCTTTACAAAAAGAGCTCTGAAAAATTTGTGTGGCAAAATCACCAGGGTGCGGGCTGAAGATGACATGAGGAAACTATGGAGGTTTTCGCAGAACTCAGTTCAAGAGATCGCCACTTCACTTATCGTGTGCGAGCAGACAACGATGGTCCGATAACAAATTTGATGTGGGCGAATGTGAGCAGCAGGTTGCAGTACACATTCTTTGGAGACATCGTTACTTTCGATACGACTTACAGAACAAACATGTACAACATGCCATTTGGTCTATTCGTCGGTGTGAACAATCATTTTCAGAGTATCATCCTAGCTGGGGTTTTGGTTCGTGATGAATAAGAGAGAACATTTGAGTAGGTTTTCACGGAGTTCGTTAGGATGATGGGAGTGAGTGCGCCCAAAACAATTCTGACATGTTTGAACCTTTATAATACAAAAAATGTGTGGTTCATCCATTTCAGGATTGATGTTTTTGAAACATGGATTGTAATATGATTTAACTTGTTGTGCAGATCAATGCTGCGCAATGGAGTTTGCCATAAAAAATGTAATGCCTCAGACTGGTGCATCGATGGTTCAAGTGGCACGTGCTAAAAAAAGGCAAAAGAATCACTCAATTCATTGTACACCAAGAAGAGTGAGTTCAGGGCAGAGTTCCACAAGGTAGTGAATCACATGCTTACAATCGACAAATTCGAGGAAGCTTGGAAGATCTTGGTGGAGAAATACAATCTAAAGACTCACTCATACATGATGCAACTGTATGAAATACGGCACAAGTGGGAGAAGCCATATTTCAAAGGTGTTTTCTATGCAAAGATGACCAGCACACAGCGCAGTGAACGTACAAACAACATGCTGAAGAATAATGTTCCACCGGGTTGTCCAGTGAATATGTTTATCAAGAAGTACATGAGACTTCAGTTTGACAGGGAAGCAGAGGAGAACTACGAGGAGAAACAGACACAAATAGTAAGATTTATTTGATGATTGACAGTATATATGAACTGCTAGCCCAGTAACTAATTTGGTTTATCTGTGTTTCAGAGTAGGCCTCTACAATGCAAACTTAGCTATCGATCGTCATCCTGGTAAGATATACACATGAGCTATGTTCGAGCAGTTTGGGCATATACTCTATGAGTGTGGGGCATACCAAGTTGAAGAGCTTGAGAAGGGGAAACTTTATCGTGCGATTCACATGGAGGCTGCAAGGAGAGAAAAGTGTTGCAGAGTGTCGTAGGAGGTAAATGTACTGGAAGGGGGTGATGAACTTGAATGTGAGTGTGAGCCATTTGCACACATGGGTCTGCTATGCAGCTATGTTTTAAGGTATGGTCACTTTGCGGTTGGACACATTTGTGCACAGCCTATGGTGAACTAACGGAGAAAGTTAAAATGTGCAGGTGCTGGATTTCATTCATATAATAGAGATACCACAGAAACACATCGTCAAGCGGTGGACCAGAGATGCACGCGACATACTACCGCCTCACCTTACTTAATATCTGAGAGATAATGCCCACAATAACCCATTCAGCTTCAGGCATTTCAACATGTACATGCATGCCATGGAGCTGGCGCGGATGGGTGACACAAGTGTTGAGGCCTGTGAGAAATTCATGTCTCTCAGTAAGAGTTGCTTGATATAGATATGCAACACTTTGCAGAGGTGAAGGATGGGCTAGGAGGATAGCTTAAAATGGAGATGTCGTTAATCAGGCACCAGTGCAGGCGACAATTCTTGATGGAAGTGGAGGTGCATCTATCGAAGCTTTGAATGCTGAAGCTACTTCAGTGAACAAGTGGGAACATGCTGGCTGGATTGTTGGCTCCAAAGAAGCGAAAAGAGATGGGTCGCCCAACAACTACCCAGGAGAAGGCGCCATACGAGGGTCTAAGCAAATGGACGAGGTTCTGCACGATATGTCGTCAGCAGGGGCATAAGAGGACAACCTGCCCAGACCTGGCGATATCCTGAAGCCTGTTCGCAAACCGGCAAGGTGCAAAAATTGTGGCGTTGAAGGTCACAGGCGAAACAACTACAAAAGAGTAGGTGATCTATGGATGAGCGCCATCTTTTTTTTAGAAAAGGAGGATGACCCTCGGCCTCTGCATCTGGACGATGCATACGGCCACTTTATTAATTATTCTCACAAGACCTTACAAAGTCATACAACAGTAAGACTAAAGCCGCCGTCGGATGAGCGCCATCTGATCAGTCGCTTCAAGTTTTTCTATGTGCTGTTTTCGTGAAGAGTGTAATTCTGTAGAACAAAATGTATCCGGTGGTTACTCCCTTTGTAGCACTCCCAAATGGTTGCTGAGTGTGCTGGTCTGCTGTTAGTCATAACAATGCCTTGATGGCTTGTTTTACAATAAACACGAAACTCTGTCACACGATGCTGTGTTATTTTATTTGAATTTGTTGGCTATATGGTCGTGCTTTCTGAAATTTTCAAACAGTGGTGCTGACAAGTCTGAAATTTGCAGGGTCGTGGAAGCACATTCTGAATTTACAAACTGATTTTGAAGATAGTATGCATGCTGCTGGTGTATTGTTTTGTGAAATGTTTGGTATTATGGTCATGCATTCTGAATGTTTCGGCAGTATGATCACCAGGTACTAGTATATGGTATATGGTAGTTCATCCTTATTTGTTGACAGACTGAACATGCCTGTGCATTGGTTTGCTAACCTGGCTCATATAGTCTGACGACTGCGCTTACCTTTGCAACAAACATGATTCTTGTTCACCGAATTTTAAAAATAGAGGTTGGCTATGTTTGCCTAATGAGATGGGACATGCAAATTAAACAGTGGACAGGTAGCAATGTGCCTTGTTGACAAGTGCATGCGACTGCGAGGCTCCGCGCCCTGTGCTATGCCGATCCCATTCGAAGGTCAAAATGCAAGAGCGGGAAAAAAAGGGCAGGAAAAATACATAAGCAGCGGGGTAGCTACTCCTCTGCGTATGCCTGCACCAGTTAAGCCATTCCACCATTCTTCTGAAGAGGGGTCTGAACGCTACAGGGGAGTTCTTGCCATGGCTCCTACTCTGCTATCTCTCTCAGTGTCAGGCATTACAAAATTGGATCTAATGCAGAATCTGGATGCAGTTTCGGCAAAAAAAATATTCAGCGAGAAGAAAAGTGGAGGAACGAATCATGGGGAGGAAGATTGGTCTGCGGGTGCGGTGGTGTGGAAGAATAAATGAGACAACGGTCGGCATGGGCTCGCCCACGTCTGAGCCGGAGCCCAGGTGATAAACGGCGTACCAAGCCCGTTATGCCAGATATGGGCCCGTGCGACTGTTCATACACGCATATACGAGAATAATACCTGTGCCTATACACGTGGGATTGTGGATCACGAGAACGACGTGCGGGAAGGATACCGAGCGCACCTGTGCGCGAGCTCAGAATAGCACTTCCGGGAAAGGCGTTGCTACATTGACATGGTGGTTACCTCTTGCCGTGGTTCCTTGAAACTATGTGGTTAAGCGTAAAGTCTGAGAAATATTTAAAGTTGAGGTCTGATTCTTGTGAAGGATTGCCGTGGAATTTCTCGAGTCTCAAATCTTCCGTACAACAGAGAGCGCCACCAAGGACCAGGTGTTGTTGTCGAGGCTCCAGGAAGCACTGACATCCCAGATTAGCAGTACCGATGGGGGCACCGGGAGTCCAAGGTGAGTCCAAGGCAATTCTTTTTTAAAGGTCAGGCGGGGGGCAAAGCCCGAACTGAATCATTTTCGTTTTTTAGAGTCACTACTTAATAAAATCAACGACTCAATCTATTATATATTATTATCTCACATTTTCAAAGAGGAGGTAAGAGCAACCATGTTAAAATTTGCCTTCAGTGGCCAATTAATTGCATGTTCACAATCCGTAGTACCATATGTTCACGATTTTTCCATTGTTTGACAAAATAACCGAGTTCAGGATTGATGGGTGATTTCATATTCGGATGTACTCCAGAATGTGAAACAGCTTTCGTGCGGAGAGATTCCTACAAAGTAATAGGCTGAAATAAGCCATGATCAATACTTCTGTAAGGCACATAATACAATTCCATTTTTAAAAGCCAATTATTTTAAATGGTTTTAGAATATTGCGCAATTAACTCGGCGGTTTTATAGTTTAATGCTCAGGTCTGATAAACACAGTAGCTAGGATAAAGTATATCGGTGTATAATCTATATCTACTAATAAAGTGATTAGTGCTTCTCCTTGTACGTCACGAAAATTGCCTCCAAAATTGTAAAATATTACCCACCAATGCCATTTATAAGTGACAAAAAAAATCACACAGGAGAATCCCCAGCATGGGCGGGCCCACACTAGGGACCTCCTATACTGTGCTCCCGTTTGGGCCGGCCCATGTCCGGGTGGCCTGGATTTTTAATTTTGTTTTTTAATTTTATTTTTTCTTTTTCGTTTTTCTTTTTTCTACTTCAAATAATTTGTGACCAAAAAAAGTTCAAAAAATCTAATAACGAGAATTTTCAAATAAAGTATTCTATAAATCATAAAAATTTTGTGGATTAATTTTTTTTGCAGTTTCTTATTTTTCACACATTCAAAAAATATTCACAATTTTAAAAGCATATATTCAGGAAATAAAAAATGTTCATGATTTTGTAAAAGTTTGTGAATTAAAATATGCTAATGAAAGTGAACAAAACGTTCATGAAATTCAAAAGATGTTCATGAATTGGAAAATATGCTAAAAATTCAGAAACTGTTTGGGAATGACAAAATAATTTATTAATTCATAACAAGACTGTTGATTCAATAAATGGTCATGCATTTCAAAAAAATTGTATTAAATAAAAAAATGTTTGAGAATTTAAAATTTTGTTCCAGAAACTTCCAAAAAAATGTTCATCTATTCTAATTTTTTTCATTTAATAAATATGCTATTTTTGTGACATTGTTATAAAAGTGTTTACAAATCGTATAAATTGTTCATGAATTCAGTAAATGTTCATGATTTTAGAAAATGTTTGAATTGTTTTAAAATTGTTTACGAAATTGAAAAATTATCACGATTTCAAATACGTTCACGACTTAAAAAATGTTCATGATTTTGAAAACTTGTTCACAATTTCACGATATTGTCCACCTGGGCCGGCCCACATAATAACGGCTGGAAAAATACATTTGAGAATTGCCCCTCCTGGGCTGGCACATGGAGTAGCAGCCATGCACGGCCGTGAAAAAAAATCCTATAATATTTGTGAGCTACAAAGGAATAGAACTAGAGACAAATTTCTCATGGAGGCATATAGTTAAATAGTAGAGCTTGTGAGTCTTTCTGACTATATAGCCGCGCAAATTTTCAAGAAATAACTGTCGGGGTATATCAGAATATTATTTCTTTTTTTTAAACATGTCTTGAAATTCAGAATAATTCTGTTAGTTATCATTTTTTTTACACACATTAATTTTTTTCAAAAATGCGAACAATGCTTCGATTTGTGAATAATTTAAAAGAGGGAATATTTTCTTGTATTTGTGAACAATTTTTGAAAAATAGGAACATATTATTATTTCCTGAAGTTTTTTTGTAAATGAGGTCATTTTTTGAATTTGTGTACACAATTTGAAAGAGGATACATTCTTTGAAATTGTAAACAATTTTTGAAACATCCATATCTTTTTTTACACTCTCGAAAAAATTGATTTTGTGATTTTTTTAAAAGAATGTTTTTTTGAAAATTCTTATTAAAAAAGAATTTTATTGAAAATTCCAAACACTTCTATAAACAAGAATATTTTTGAAATTTTGAACAAAACTTGAAATTTCTAAAAAAAATGAAAACATGAACTTTTTAGAATTTCTGAACATTTGGTAATATTTAAGCTTTATAGGGCTTGATGTGAAAACAAGGCCAGATGAAATTTTGTAATCACGAATGGGCATTTGGTAACTTATACGGATTAAACATCAATTTCTTATTCAACTATTTTCTTAGTTTCTATGCATAAATGAACGATCCTCAAGATTTTAGGCACTCAATAATATATACTGTAACTAATGAAGGTATTGCCTCTTTACATGTGGTTAATTAACTCAAAAGGTCATTTAGATATTTAAATTAGTCAACTATTTACGATGGGAATGAATATGTCACCTTTTCTTTTGTTAGTCTATGTCTAACACCAACACAAATCCAATGCATGGAGAAGCCGTTCCATGCTTTTATGTTTGAAGTGTAACACTTCAGACATGCACATTGTCCGTAAATACATTACATGTATCTCTTATGAGGCCGCGGCGGCCGGTGGGAGATTTGGTGGCCCAGTATTTGGTTGGTGGCTTGTGGCCGCAGATATGGTGATTTTTCTTCGATTTCATCATATCGAGGGGTGTTGGAGCTGGAGCCAAGGAGATGCACGGTGTTGATCCCCTGTCGACATGCTAGAACACCTATTCATTTGCGACGGGGTTCATATTCGACTCAGAAAACCGATTCGGACGATGGTGTGCTCTCGGTTCAAGATTTGGTGGCTTTCAACATTTTGGTTGTTGTTAGTCTCAACCGCGGTGATGGTTAGCAACTGGTATTGGCTTGGTTTGCGTTAAGCCCTTTGGAACCAGATTGTATCTTCTTTTTCTTTGGGGGTATTTTTGCATTTTTGTTGGGACACCTGTAGGCTCTCGCGGTTTCTCGATGATGATACGTCCAGGCTATGTTTGTAACCGACTCTGGCCAAGGTATATACAATTATCTTCTTCTTCTTCTTCTTCTTCTTCTTTCTTCTTTGTGAAATGTATGTAGTTATTTTTAAAAAAATGAATGTCTCAATCAATAAGAAAAAGAGTGATAGTATATCTCGGTGATGCAGCAAAACGTGGTCATAGCTATTGTAGATTATTTTTATTTTCTTATATTACAAGGCACGGACCCTTTTGCTAGTGAAAAAAATTTATCTGAAAACTCGTGTTACGTACTTGTACAAGATAACATCTGTGTACACACAGTAGCACTATTCAATTCTCAAAGAGAAAAAAGAAAAGACATTATTTTTTCCTGCCACCCTCTCAATGAATGAACTAATGTATGCCTCACTGTCTCTTCGGCAAATAAACAGTTAGGCCACCTACTCCATGGAATAGCAGCATTCTTTGAACGCCTGGAGGTTCTCTTGGAATAGGGGTACGAAGGCATCGACGCTGCCGTCGCCGAAGTTTGACGGCACGAGGAAAAGCATTCCCTCCGTGGGGAAGTAGGCCGGCATGAAGTAGCTCGGGCTCCCCGTGCCGAAGTCCAGCTCGTAGAACGGGAACGTCAGCCAGCTATCCACCTCCACGTCCGGGCACTGCGCGTCCTTGCACACGGCGCTCCGAGCCAGCCCCTCCTTCTCGGCGGCGCCGGAGCTTGCGAAGTCTACGAACGACTGGAAGTATGCGCCGTCCACCTTCGCCACCTCGTCATGGATCACCTGAGCCGCGTGCTTCAGCGGCCGGTTGAGGAGGTCACCCACCGTGGAGCGCGGGAACGCCCAAAGCACCATGTTGCCGAAGTACTCCGCCGGCTGGCCGAGCCGGTGTCGCCCGTCCACGGACAGCCGGATCTTGGTGGTCTCCTCGGGGCTCAGGTCGCGCGCGCGTGTCATGGTGCGCCAGAGGTGGGCGAGGATGGTCTCAAACCGGCTGAACGGCCGGCCGCGCCCTTCTGACGCCTTGGCTCGGAGACCGGCGATGAAGTCCTTGGAGAAGTGCGCCTTATGGATGACGATGTTGTCGGCGGCATCGCCGTGGTGACCGACGACGTCGGTGGGCGACGGCAGGTAGTACTCCCTGTTGCGGTGGTCGTGCTCCACGCGAGGCGACGACCGTGGCTTGAAGAGGTCCTTGTGGTGGTGCACGGGAGGGAGGCCGATGGGGAGGCCTCTCGTGGCGCGCCCCCAGGCGATGAGGAAGTTGCTGGTGGCGTGGCCGTCGGCGACGACGTGGTTGGACGTGAACCCCACGGCGAGGGAGCCGCACCGGAACCGCGTGAGCTGCAGCAGCACAACCTCCTCGTGCTCCGCCTCCAGGTCAGGATGCAGCTTGAGCAGCTCCGGCGTGGGTTTCGCTGGCGCCATGTCGATGAGGTCGGCGTCCACGGTCGCCTCAACCAGGCGCGCGCCACGATCGTTGAGGATGAAGGACGGCGTGCCGTCGGGCGCCTCGCCGAGCTGGCCGGCGAAGGCGCGGTACTGGGCAAGGACCGTGGCGAGGCCGTTCTCGATGGCGGCCGTGGAGGGCGCGGGCGCGGCGAAGGCGTAGATGATGGCCATCTGCATGTTGAACGTCACCTTGTCGAAGATGGACAGAGGGATGTACTCGGTGGAAGGTGCCGGCGCCGCGCCGGCATTGTAGGCGGGCTTGACGAGCTTGGAGCCCAACACCGTAACCTCCATTGCTAACTGTCGAGCTAGCTAGCTGGCTTGCACCTTGCAGCTGGGTGTAGTTGCTCGGTCGACGTTGATCACGTTTGATCACCGAGAGAGAGAGAAAGAGAGAGATTGTAGCACGTTGCCAAGGTTAGCTCGAGCTTCGATGTCGAACGAGTCCTTGTTGCGTGCGTTGCTTGCGGTTTTTGTGCTGTACGATTTGTTCGGACAGTGGCGGCAACTATTTATAGGCAGCATGCAGGGCCGTTGGAACTTGGAAAGAGCGGGGGAAAGGGTTGGTGAGACTAGAAATCATGGAACTGCTTTTGTTAGTATGGTCAAATAATCTAACTTTGGTAATTACGAGCACATATTGGCGAGTTGTGAGACTTTGACACGGTCGGCCTCTCAGCCCATGCGTTAATTTGACTGCTGAACGGCTGCTACCTACAGGAATTTAATTCCCGGTGTATAGGAACCTGAACTGCAACCCCTCAAATAAAAGGAGCCTGAACTGCACTGGAGCTGATGTCACATGGTTCGAATTGTACTCCAGTGCATTCAGCTAGAGTTAGTGAGTTAGTACCATAGTTAGTAGTAGAAAAACCTAAGTACGTAAGTAATAATATACATTATTCCCTCGGTCCGTAATATAATACGTTTTTTTTTTTTTGCAACCTACACAAGTACTCCATGTCTGTGTGTCCGTCTGGTACGCGTGAATTTCAAAATGATGAGTCAATTCAGGCACGGAAACGCAACAAAATCCTAGCTAGCTAGCTAGGTCGTCGATCGGTTAATTACGTACACGTAGACAGAAAGCCTCACGCATGCACCTCTGCATGCGAAGCGAGCGACCGAGAACGACTTTGCATTTGCATTTGATTAGTCGACGACCTACTTAATCTACTTAACTAGACTAGACGTGTCCGTCATGCCTTGCGTTACCGTCACAACGCGACGTGAAAACAGCCTTCCGAAGATGAGAATACGAGATGCCAACAACCCGAACGTTGAGACATCATATCAGGACGTGTTCAATATCGAACGGGATTAGAGGACCATGGATCTTATCTGCAGCGGAGTTTCATGGAAGTTTCCAGAATTCCAGTCACTACTTTGCAACAACATATTTCTTTTTCGGGTAAAATGTTCCAGCCCATGAGTTCTTTTTAAGAGTCAGGATCTGGCGCCCGCGGGGTACGGTGCCCCACTATTATTGACCGGTGGATGGAAATCGTGCGGTGAGGGGCTCTCGTGGGCAAGTGCGTGGGATTATGATAAGCACCTGCTATGGATCAGGTACGTAAAGAGAGGGGTGTTGGGCGTTAGCCTTCTCCTAGCTCTGCATATTGTATGAGTTCAAAAAAAAAAAAGCTCTGCATATTGTATGTATATGACAAGGTTGCATGCATGCAAAACCATGCGGAAGACAATTTTTGGCCATTGGATTGCTTCACAATTTCGAAATTGGTTTGGTCTTTGCATGGCTTTACCCCTTAATTACTTTGGATGGAGTCCATGCGTGTAGCTTTTGGTAGCTTCACCCATTCCACATTCCATGTTTTTTTTCTTTAATTTTCAAATTTGAATCTGTTATATCTTTTGCACCGAAAGTCCAATTTATGTTTTTATTTGCATATTCGTGTTTCTTGTGACGAGGTCTTTATAAGATCCATTTTAAATATGTTTTGAGGAGTTTGTAGAACAGTGTTAAGTCTTAGCCATGGAAACTTTGTATGAGCGAATGATTGAATCGCAAGTTTCAGAAACAGAAACTTAAAACTTGGACTCCTAACGTGTGGAATCAAACGACTTTGCAGATCACGAGGCAAATCCGGCAGGTTTCAACTACAAAAACTTGATAGGAACGATGGTAAATAAATTTAGCAAGTTTCAAAATCTTAAAATTAAACCGTAACCCCTAAACCATAAACCCTAAGCCCAGAACCCTAAAGACCTAAAATATGAAACATGGTAAAACTAAATATGAAACATGGTAAATAAATTTAGCAAGTTTCAAAATCTTAAAATTAAACCATAACCCCTAAACCATAAACCCTAAGCCCAGAACCCTAAAGACCTAAAATATGAAACATGGTAAAACTAAATGTTACGACTATCAAGTTTCAAAATTTGAAACTTGATTTTTTTTAAAATGTATTCAATATTGTTCTTGTTTGAAAATGCTCATCGCGATGAACACAAATATGCAAACGAAATTAATTTAAACTTTTAGTTTGGAAGATATAGTAGATTGAAATTAAAATATGAAATGGAAAAAGAATGGGCGGTGGGGTGAGTGGCGATTGCAGCTCTAGCAAAAGCCACCAAAAGCATGCATGGATGGACCCCAGCATAAAGTAAGCAAATGCTTTAAACCAAACATGTTCTTGAATCTTAAAGCAATCTGAAGGTTGCATGCATGTGTGTGCATGTCCCTGGGTGCCCCTGAGAGTTTACCCAAACCATGCAGCTGGTCTGGATGTAGCACAACACCCTTCTAGAAATTGATAGAAGAAGGTGAAGAAGGAGGAGGGCATTGTATCTAATTACCCTTGTAAATTTAAATCCCCCACGAAATTATAATCCCACTTGAGAAATGTACAAACAAAAACTCCTCTTCGTGACCGCCATTGCTTATATCTAAAACTTTAGCATACAAATAATGCCCTATGAATTAAAATGGAAATCAATGATGTAGAAAAAGAAGAAGAAAAGGAACGGAGACAAGAACAAGAGGAAGGATTCACAACCAAAAACAAGAAGAAGGACAAGCTAGGCTGCCGTTGAACTCCCGCGTTTCCAGTGCGGATAAATATGTCTGCATACATGCACAACTTTCATATAGTTATTGCTCCTGCTGAGCATCAATTGCGTCCCTGCACTGCTAGGAGTGTGTTGTATGCTTGCTCATACTTGCAGCCGACTGTAAATATTTGGAGTCCTAATGGGGTGATACCACTCAACTAATGCTAACGGTTTTATGAAATAGATGGATGAATGGTGGCTTGGGGGCAGTGTGATATCACCCGTGTCAATGGATGATTATACCTTTTTAAGGCAAGAAGTCATATGCTCCCTCCGTTTCAAAAATGAGACCTTTGCTGGAAACACAACTTCCAAATGGAGAAATAGAAACATGATTCAGTCTTATTTCATTTATTTTTTTAGAAAACTTCTTAGATTTCATTATAGTTGAAGATGTTCTTTCGTTTTGGTCAATTGGAAAATCAAATCAAACAAAATTGTAACAAAACCAGATGTTTCTATTAATAGAAATTGGAGGGGAGGCATGTGTTTCACTAAAAAAATTCACCTGATATTTCTAAACTTTCGGTGTGCCAGGATTATTTCTAAATCCAGAGATTGAAATCACGAGTTAGAGCTAGGTATATGTCTTTTAGTAGAACTATTCTTAAAACTACTTTGGTAGAATTTGTGTGACCAAGCAGGCCAGCCTGTTTGGATTCACATCTTTTTGTCAAAATTAGTAATTAGGGAATATTTTATATCACAGTGGATGCTTTTCTTAACATAAAACAAAATTTCCTTTATTCCAAAACTCTAAAATGATTATCATTATTTTTAAAATCGGACAGATTTGGTCTTTCATGTGAGTGAAAGCAACTTGACAAATGATGTGGCACTGACAACAGGTGGAAGCCCAATCAATAGAAAATGAAATAATTCAATAAATAAATTTTTTTCAATTAAAATGCATACCTTTGAAAAAAGGAAAAAATTGTTATGTAAAAACAATAAGATTGGAATGTGGAAATGACACAAAAAGTGTAAGGAACATTCATGAGCAATAACTAAATATGGTATATCTCTATGATGATCATAACTTATTTGCGAGTCTATTCTACTGCCCAGATTATTATTTCCAAATACTCCGGGTTGTTTCCTTTTTGCATTGATTTTTTTATTATACCCCCTCTGTTTCACAATGTAGTGGCTATAGATATTTTGGAAATTCTAACTTCATGAACTTTAAACAAATGTGTAGCGAAACATATCAACATATAAGATATGGAATCAATATCATTACATAGATTAATATACATATTTTCATGTTATATTTATTTAGAAGTATATTGTTGTTGATATTTTTATCAATAGTTTTGGTCAAACTTTACAATGTTTATTTTTTTTAGAAAATCTATATGTATTACATTGTGGAATGGAGGGAGTATAATTTTCCATATTTTTTGTGTAACTAATACATTTTGTGTTTCCTTAATTTTCTATATTCTTCTATTTTGTTCTCAAAAAATATCAATTTTGAAATATATATATATATATATATATATATATATATATATATATATATACTCTCTCAAGATTATATTGGAAGCAGGTTTTTTACTTATATTTTTTTAAAAAAAAATTGGTTTTTTACTTGGCCGCCATGTCCCACATGTGCCAAAAAAAATGAATGTCGTTGCTTTTCTGTTTAAGATTGGTTTTGAGGATTAAGGGTCAAGCTTGTCTAGTTGGTCGTGAATTAAGGGTCAAACGTGTCTAGTTAAGTTCCAAAATTGTGCCTTTTTAATTTCTCCCAAGAAATATCAAAGAAAATGTTAACCTTCATTCCTATATATTTTTGTTCTTGTGTCATTCATTCATTATGGGCTGCCGCTACGTCAACGTCAAATGCAAGGCTAGCTCCACCATTATTGACGCTGGAGCTAACGGTCTGGCTGCTCAGGAACAATATAGTAGCTATATAGTGGGTACTTTACATTACCAAATAAAAATTTAATGGCCCTTTCTTTTGCAGCAGCGACTAATGATGAGATAGTTCGGTATACAATTTTGGCATCGCATAAGCATGGTTTATCAGAGGCGGCGAACCTCGATCCGCCAAAAAGTGCTGGAAAAACAAAGATTGATGCTAAAGAATATGTCATCCGGATATGCTGGTGCATGCATGACGAGTTAGACAAGGAAATTAAAGGTGATCATGCATGCATGCATATGCATCTGTCCACCATTACGTAAAGAACGTCCACACTGCCAACGAAGCCACCTCTGGTGACGCTATGTATAATACTGGTACATGTCAGTTGTTGAAAATTTTGGATCTATGTCTCGTGCGAAGGAAAAAAAAGATGTCAAGTGCATGCAAAATTTGGCTGGATATATATGTCGATCTAGTCACCAGCAACTTGTGTTAACATATCTAGCTTAGCTTTTCCCTCCCCTTTTGCGTCGATCTATGCTATTTAACTTCCAACGAAGCCACCTCTGAGGATGCATGCTATGTATAGTATATGTCAGTTGGCGAAAATTTTGGACCCATGTCTCGTGCAAATGGGTAAAGAACGGGCAAGTGGAAATTAGCTAGATGTGTCGAGCTAGTGAGCAGCAACTTGTTGTTAGTTCTAACATATCTAGCATAGCTTTTGTCTTCCCTTTTGCATCGATCCATGCTATTTAACTAGCTAATTAAGCTAGCTAGCTAGCTAGCTATTAGGGTCATGTTGTGGTTATAGTGACCGGGTCAGTGAACCAAGCAGGAATGCACATGCACTTTCCCTCGTTCCCGGAAAGTTCATATCAAACGGTCAAGCCCTCCTTTCGTGGAATGGTCCTGAACGTCATAGCTAAACTGTACATAGACCGTTTCTTGCTTGACAGTGCCTTAATGTTATGCAGGTTCGATGTATATGATATGTTTATTAAAAAAATTACACTGTTAATTATATTGTTGTCACATGCACCGCAACCACCACCGATTGCAATAGTTTGGACTGCAAGCTACGTACGCGGGGTGTAACCTATGGCTAAGTTAGCTGCCGATGAATTATTATTCTATCTAAATTGTGTAAGTGTTGGGCAATATGATGGATTATGATGATCTCGCGGGCTCGGTTGGTTATTTTTTATTTGCGTGCCTACTTTCTCAATGACTATACTTATCCAAACTTCAATCAATACAATTATGATGACGGACAAATGAGCTAGCTGTAGTACTCTAATGATCCCAAAATGTGGCAAACCTACATGTAGCATCACTATTAGCAACAACCATATTTAAACTATACGTAATATAATTCATATATAATACGAATTGCTAATTGGTTGTCTCTAGTTAATCACGATCTGAGAGGCCGGCGCTAAAGAAAGAAGACAAACGTTAACATGTACTCCTCCGTAAAGAAATATAAGAGTGTTTAAATCACTACTTTAGAGATCTAAACGATTTCTACCAACATGCAGCGTTGTCGACCTCCTTAATTAATCATACTGTATTATTCACTCCTAGTGTTGATTACGTTGGCCACTCCGCCTGCTATACACACTACATACGTACGTACCGAAAGCCAAGCTAGCAGACTTTACTCAACGATGGAGTCGAGTCGAGCTCGGGTGAAAAGGTGATCGGTTATTGTTTTCTTTGGTGGCTGCTGTGGTGGTAATGGAGGCAGGTGGCTGGCGTTGATGTCAAGCTCAGAGACTTTCTGATGTCTTTTTCAGTTTTATGATATGAATGAGACAAGTTTTATCATGTAAAAAATAATTAACCAGTTGATTCTCCAATGGCATCAAACCCGGTCCACTAGCTAGCTAGAGTGGTGCTCAACTGTAGTAAACTTTTTGCGCTAGACCATGGGCAGTCAGACATGTAACTAATTAACTAGTTAACATGCATGCGCATTGCGAACCAATCTGTGTTTGGATGGTTAGAGGGACAGTGATATTCGCAGCCCACCAGGGTTCAAGTCTTGGTGCTCGCATTATTCATGAATTTATTTCAGGATTTTCGGCGATGCGCTTTCAGTGAGAGGGGACGCTTGGCTCTCTCGGTGGGAGCAAGCCCACCCAGGTTCAAGTCCGGAGGTGACCCGGGTGCTTAGAGAATTTCTTTTATAAAAATATACCTCCAAGGGCTAATCCTAAATGGTCTCATTTATTTTTTGATAGAGTGTGCGTGTGTACATTCATACAGATAAGTGTATATACGTATGTATGATCGTCTGTATTTGTACTGTGTTAAAAAAATATATGCGCTTTCACTAAAAAAATTGCATGTGCCCCGGCGGCTTCGTGTCGTCTTTTTGCTACGAGTTGGCCGCTTCTCCCCTCGATCGGGTTGACGCACGCACGTGGTTGGTCTGTCTGTCACTGTCGCCAACTGTTGTCCGTATTGACGTTCAGGAATCGACACTGTCACGTACATGGCTCCAAGGACAAGGCACAGCGGATCTCGAATGGAATCTCAGGCCTCTTTTGGTTCATAGAATAAAAATTTTATAAGAATAGGAAAATCATAAGAACTGAGATGATATGCATCTCAATTTCTATAGAGAAAAAGATGTTATTTGATGTATAGAATAGGATTTTTTTTCATTGAGTCTAGGCTAATGTTTTTTGCCATCTAAAACGTGAAGGATTGATTCCTATTCTATATAGGAATAGGAATCCATTCCTACAAACCAAAGGACTTCAAAAAAAAAATTTCTTTGCAAATTCTATTCTATAGAATTCCTACAAAAATCAGGCCTCAACTGGCTGCGCGCGCATGTGCGTATATGTTGGCGATCGGTCGAGGTGAACGCATCACCCATGCATGTCATGCATGAGCCACTTTTTCTGGCTGCTTTGCTCATCCTCATCCGCGGCCTTTCGCCTAATCACAGAGGCTGTGGAATATGTAATGCTAGAGCCACGGGGATTATTTTACGGGGTTTACGGGCTAATTAGTCAGGGACCAATAGGGTTGGAGATTGGGGAAGGTTGGGCCCCACCC
Organism: Triticum urartu; assembly: GCF_056163025.1. Lineage (NCBI taxonomy): Eukaryota > Viridiplantae > Streptophyta > Magnoliopsida > Poales > Poaceae > Triticum > Triticum urartu. The sequence continues at coordinate 528,561,077 of NC_141877.1, read as the reverse complement.
TGGCTGAAAATCAGGGGTGGAGAGAAAGATTAGTTGGAAGGAGTCCGTAAAACCCCGTCACGAATCCGTGTGTGTAGGATTGTCCGTGGAATATTCTATGAAGGTTAGTGAAAATTAGCTACTTCCTCCGTTCCAAATTACTCGTAGCAGCGAATGGATGTATCTAGAACTAAAATACATCTAGATACATTCATACCTGCGACAAGTAATTCGGAACGGAGGGAGTAGATATTTGTCGAGCTGCCACCTGGACCACGGCCGTGTCGGTCGTTGTTGCTTGAGTGGTGTCTCACATGAACCTGTGTCATGTGTGAACCCATGTTGCCCTGATTAACTTACCAAGAATGCATGCTATAACGGGCACTGACGCGCAACCCTTTAGATAGTCTTCTTCCCCATTCCTACCGCTAGCTATTTACCATGGAGACCCAAAGACCCGATCAAGCTGAGCGTGTGCGTGGAATGCGTCAACGAGTGCAGGGAGAAGAGCAGCAGCGTGTTTACGTGCTGCTGCTCACTCGGCCGAATATGAACGCGCGTGTTACCTTTATTTACCTGCCGCCACGTCCGGTTCGTCTCCAAGCATCTGCTCCGCCGTCGCTAGCTGCTGATCATGCACCAGTACGACGTACCTGACTGCTACGCTACAGTTTAGTTTAATTAGACAAGCGACGACGGTCTTCCCTTCTATTTTTGCTGTTCCAGTTTGCTGTTCGAGCCTGGGACAAGAGACGCAGCGTCGAATAACTCGGGCGAATCCGTCTATGTTTTAGTAGTTCGGTATATAAGTAGGTGTCCGTGTTTACGTCCTGCCGCGTACGAACGCGTCCCGTTCGGCCGAGCAATTCACCCCAGTCCAGTTGTTCCTAGTCAATTAAGGATTACATTTTGTCACAGTCAGGTAGTAATTAACATTCACACAAATACGTACAAGCGGACCACGACTACTCATCTGCCGTCGATGTTCATTGGCTTCCACTGGCATCCGGCCGGCCGGCCAAGCCGAGGTCGTCCTGCACGTGTGTTGTGACTGACTGCTGTATTTGCTCCGCCATCGCTGTTGATGCATGTAACGGTTAGACAATTTCTTTTTTCCGAGAAAAAACAGTTAGACATTTTTTCCGTTTAAAAAAAGTAGACATTTTCTTGTCGCGTTTCCGGAAGTCGGGACCGGGAAATTCAGCCCGGATAATTCACCTACCACCCAAAAATGCTACGAATAACTACGTAAAAAGGAAGCCCCCTTCCCTAATTCCACTAATCCACCCCCCCCCCCCTCCTATTTTTAGGGTGGGGCCTGGTGCAATCCAATCAAACCAGCCCGTCTCACCCTTTACATAGCTTTAGTACCAAAATTTTCGTACTTCTAGCGAAACTACACCTACGTAAATGTCTTACGAAACTTTACGTTAATCCTTTGCACGCTCATTAAACTGCCCCCCCCCCCCCTCCCCACAGCGATTTTCAGGGTGGGCCCGCGCCCCAAGTAATACCCAGTATAAAATTGCCACGTCCATTTTTACGTAAGGTACGTAAATATTTTTATGTATGTGTAGCTTTACTCTATTTCTCCTGATAATAACCAATACTTTCAGTGGTGGAGCGTGAATCAAATGTTAGGAGGGGTCAAAAGGAGTGTTTGACATAGAAAAAGCTAAGGTGATCAGACATGCCGGAGAATTAGTAGAGCGATTAGTTGAAACATAAGCCTATCGTGTAATTTTTTCTCTAACAAGATGTGGCCAAGGCCCGGTATTGTCCCCGCTACGTTCCGCCACTGAATACTCGACCTGGGATCTTCAACGGGTAGATGGCTGAACCAAGCACGGTGACCTCTCATACATGGTAGAATAGTTTTTCCTGTGTCTTTTAGGAGTATGTACTTAAAAGTTTTTTTTTCTTTTCTTGAGAGGAAGCAGTATTAGAGCAACTCCAACGGGCCGATTCAAACGGTCGGTGTTTTTTTTCCGCTTTTTGTTCATTTGGGTCGGCCGCTCTCCCGCCGTCCGCCCTCTTTTAAATTTGGGTCGGCAGTGCGCCCAACGGCCTGACCCATTTCATGACCGCGCGTGTTTTAGATCTGCCAGCGGCCATGCCGTCGCCCTGGTTTTGGCGCTCCAGCGTGCGAGAAAGGTTCACGCGCGGGGGAAAAGCGGCCTAGCGCGCGCTGGTTTTGGCGCTCCAGCGCGCGGGAATGGTTCGCACGCACGCCGCGGCCGGCGCTCGTTATAAGAAGGCGCTCCCTTCACACTCTATCCGCCGCCCACTCGTCTCGCCCCCTCTCACTAGCCTCATCGCCTCTGCGCCACCATGTCGATGTGTCGCCTGGGCGCTTCAGATTTTCGCGGAGTCCGCGAGCGCCGTTCAGGCGCCTTTTCCTCCGAGATCTGGTTTGGCGAGAAACGCCTCATCCTCGGCACATTCGACACCGCAGAGGAGGCGGCCCGCGCGCATGACCCGGCGGCGTGGTGCCTCTTGAGGCCTCGTCGGGATATGAATTTTCCCGACGTGTCAAGCCAGCGGGCGCAGGATCTCGCGTCTCTCCCGCGGCTTTTCACCGACGAGGATTGTCGTATCCACCGGAGGCAGCAGCGTCGCCTTGCCATCGCCGAGATGGACGTGGAAACTATGATGGTGGTGTGGCGCGAACGCTTCCCGTAGGACATCATCGACGAGCGTAAGTTCTACAAGCAAAGGAGGACGGAGAGGGACGCGAGGAGGACGGAGCGAGCCGCCTATTGGGAGGACAAGCGTTCGTGGAAGTAGGCCGCTCAATTGAAACTAAAGGTACGAGAAATGTCGGGTTCAGACGTCGGAGGAGGACATTACCGAGTTAGAGTTAGAAAACGACGAGTAGTTGGTCTTTTTTATCTGTATACGCTAGAACTATCTATGTATCCATTTTTTCGAAAAAAATGACCGCCGGCGTCGGCGACGAAGCAGGCGGACGAGGATGTGCTGTTTGATGTGGAGAGGCCAATGTGCCACCGACCAGCGGGCCCGATGAGGAAACAGGGCGAGCGCGCGCGTCCGTCTTGTGTTCGCGCCGACGCAAATCCGTCTAAAAAAAGGATTGGGAATGGGTCGGCAAGCGAACAAAAGCGGACATGCGTTCGTTTGGGTCGACGCGTTGGGCCGACTTTTTATCCGCGCCGACCCAAACGGACTGCGGCGGACGAAATGGATCGCTCCATTAGAGTTGCTCTTATGTGCCTAATTACCACCTTGGAGACCACGGTCGGTCGTTGTTGCTTAAGTCTCACTAGATCCCGTCATCCATGCAAGTGTGTGTGTCTGTGAATCCATGCTGCCTTGTAATTCAGAGCTCAATAACGGGTAGTGCCAACTGCAAAAGTGCCATGTGCGCTACACTACAGTTTAGACAGGTGTCAGTTTTCTTAATCTCTTTTATTTTCTCTCGTTCCAACCACTAGCTATTCGATCGAGGCGCAACAAAGACTCGATCAAGCAGCAGCGTCGGGTAACTTTTGGTGACGCGAAAGCGTCCGTCAATGTGCGCAGGGTCGGTAAGGGCATCTCCAGCCGTTGGCTTCCTAGAACGCATAAAAATCGCTTTCTGAAAATGAGTCGGCGATACACTCGGCTTTGGGATGGTTTTACGTTCAGTCGTCGTCCCCAGCTTGTCCTCAGGCGTAGAAATTGATCCACTTTGCAGCCCAATTTCGACGAATAAAAGGCCTATATGGGCGAGAATAGGCCCATATTCGGCATGGTTTCGCCGTGTCTCGGCGTTCAATTATCAACACAATTATTTCTTATCACATATTTCATCACAGAAAAATCAAATACTTCAACAAAATAATACAACAACAAATAGTTCAATACAAATTATATAGTTCAACAAATAAAAACTCGTATTTCATCACACGGCGTCCCCCTTGAGCCTCCATAGGTACTCAATCAGATCTTTCTGCAGTTGATGATGCACCTGTGGGTCTCGGATCTCCTGACGCATACTGTGATAGGCAGTCCAAGTTGCCGGTAGCTGGTGATCAACTTCGGCTAGAGGACCCTGCCTGTAGTATGGTTCAGTGTCAAACACTGGGTCTTCTTGCTCGCTCTCGATGATCATATTGTGCAAGATGACACAGCAAGTCATAATCTCTCACATTTGATCTTTGGACCAGGTCTGAGCGGGGTACCGAACAACAGCAAATCGAGATTGGAGCACACCAAATGCCCGCTCGACATCCTTCCTGCAAGCCTGCTGAAGCTTCGCAAACCAGGCGTTCTTGCCTCCTGCCACAGGGTTTGAGATCGTCTTCACAAATATCGACCATCTCGGATAGATGCCGTCAGCTAGATAGTACCCCTTATTGTATTGGTGCCCATTGATCTCGAAGTTCACCGGAGGAGAATGGCCCTCAACGAGCTTGGCAAAAACAGGAGAGCACTGCAGCACGTTGACGTCATTGTGAATTCCTGGCATACCAAAGAAGGAGTGCCAAATCCAGAGGTCCTGTGTGGCTACCGCCTCAAGCACCACACTGCAACCGCCTTTGGCGCCTTTGTACATCCCCTGCCAACCAAATGGGCAGTTCTTCCATTTCCAATGCATGCAGTCGATGCTTCCAAGCATCCCAGAAAATCCTCTTGCTGCATTCTGGGCTAGGATCCGAGCAGTGTCTTCCGCATTGGGTGTTCTCAAGTATTGTGGCCCAAACACTGCCACCACTGCCCGACAGAACTTGTAGAAACACTCTATGCTGGTGGACTCGGCCATGCGCCCATAGTCGTCGAGTGAATCACTGGGAGCTCCATATGCAAGTATCCTCATCGCTGTCGTGCACTTCTGGATGGAGGTGAATCCAAGAGCGCCAGTGCAATCCATCTTGCACTTGAAGTAGTTGTCGAACTCCTGGATGGAATTCACAATCCTGAGGAAGAGCTTTCGGCTCATTCGATAACGGCGCCGAAATGTTCTCTCACCATGAAGTGGAGCATCAGCGAAGTAGTCGGAGTAGAGCATGCAGTAGCCTTGGAGACGATGTCGGTTCTTTGCTTTCACCCGCCCCGGCGCTGAGCCACCTCGCCGCGGCTTTTCATTGCTCGCCAGCAGCTGGGCGAGGGCGGCGAGCACCATGAGATGCTCTTCTTCCTGGACGTCGGCCGCGGCTTCCTCCTCTAGCAGCGCGGCGAGCCCTTCCTCCTCATCCGAGTCCATCGCCGAGACAGGCAAAACGCCGAACACCTTGCGCTCAGTGGGCGTGTACCCGCCGTTAAACCGCGCCTCCGCGGCCGGAAACGGCGGCCGGAAACGCCCAGCTGCTGTGGGAGGGGCTGCCGCGGCGAAGCGCTGCTATTTTCCGGCGGGAATGGCTATCTACTGGAGTAGGGTGGCGGCCGTTGCCGGGATATAGCTAGTGGTGGCCGAGGGCGCGGGGGGTGCGAGGCGAGTCAGGGAAAGAAAACCTTGACTTTTCCCCTACCGGTGTGGGCCAGGCGTGCTTTTCCCTAACGCCGGAGCCCCCAACTGCTCCCCAGCGTGCCGGGTTCGGCCTGTGACCGCCGGGCGAAAAAAAAAGGTCCGTACCGGCGATTTTCGGCGTCCTGGGGACGCGACTGGGCCGTTTTTTCGGCGCCGGCGCCGAAAAAGTGGCCTGGGGAGGCCTGTTGGGGGTGCGGCTGGAGTTGCCCTAAGTGGTAGTCGTAGTGCACGTGTTTTTCCCTTTTGCGGCAAGTCGTACGCACGACGTGTTTACGCCGTGCTGCATACGAACGCGCTTCACTCGATTTATTAGGCCAACTCCACCGCACGGTCCCAAAACGGACGTCCGCTTTGTTCGGATTTTATCCGTTTGGGGTGTGGATGGGTGACAAAACGGACATCGATGTCCGCCTGTGGTTGGACGCGCCCAACGCGGCCGACTACCCCAAACCGTCCGTCTGCTGCTCGTCCTCGCCTCACGCTCTCCACCTACGTGCGCACCCGCTCTCCCGCCCGCCATCGCGCACTCCCGCCTGTCGTCGCGCCCCCACTGCCGCCCACTGCCACACGCGCCCGCAACAGCGCACGCCCACCGCCGTGCGCGCCCCGCTGCCGCCTGGCCGTGCTCGCCGCCCGACAGCCCCGTGCACGCGCCGCCCGCTGCGCGCGCCCCCCGCCCACCTCTGCCTGCCTTGTCGGCGCCGCGCTCGCGCCGTCCGGCAATGCCGCACGCAGCCCCGCGCCCGCCTCTGCACGCCTCGTCGGCACCGCGCTCGCGTCGCCCGCGCCGCCCGAGAACGCCGCGCTCGTGCCGCCCGCGCCCGGCAACACCGCGCTCGCGCCGCCCGCTGCGCGCGCGCCCGCAGCCGCGCCCCCCGCCCGCCTCTGCATGCCTCGTCAGCGCCGCGCTCGCCCGCCCAGCAACGCCGCGCACGGCCCCGCGCCCGCCTCTACACGCCTCGTTGGCGCCGTGCACGCCTCGTCGCGGCCTCGAGCCCCCGCGCACCGTGCGACCCTGTCGGCGCGGCGCCCGCCTCGCCGCGGCCCCGCCTCCCCGGCTGCGAGCCTGCGCCGCCTCGCCCACGGCACGGCCCGCCTGCTTGCTTGCGCGCGGCCACGCCCGAGCGGCCATCGAACTGCATGTCGAGCAGGAGGTACGGAGAAAAGGAGGAGAGAGAAAGGGATGGGTGGGTGGGCTCCTTTGGTTTCATTGACATGCGGGCCAGGGGTCACATGCAAGCGGACGAGGCCGGACGAGGACGCAGCCCAAAGTGTCCGCTTCGGACCCAAACCCAGCTCTAGTTTGCTCTCCGGAGGAGGCGAGACGGACAAAAAACGGACACTTTTTACAGATGGGGTCGTGCGTTGGATCGTCTTGTATGTACGTTTAACCCTAAACGGACAGACTCGGATGATTTGGGGTCGTGCGGTGGAGTTGGCCTTACCTGCCGCCCGCGACGTCCCACCGGCGCGGCGCGGCGCTCCTCCCCGGTCGTCAATTCTGTCGCTGGATTCATCCGATTGAGCCGCCGTATTCAAATACGTCACCCGACCCGGTCGGCGTATCATCTGTCGGAGCACTACATAATTTTATCTCGCTGCACCTAGTACTAATAATCATGGAACTGACCTCAAAAAAAATCATGGAACTGCAAGCTTCGTCAACGGAATCAATTCACTCGCTTTCTTGAGTTCATTACCCGACAGGGTCCACATACGTACATGCTGACGTACGGCGACCCGATCTGCCGTGGCTGCTCACTGGCCTCAACTGGCACCCGGCAAAAACCCGGGGAGTGCCAACAGTTTTTTCTCCCGGAAAACCTGGAGCCCCCCTCGGAGGCGATTAGAGTTTCCGCGTAGCAACGGCGGCGCACGTCCGATCCACACCGGCGGGGCGCGGACGAGCTGAACACGATGTCTGCATCGGGTTCGGGCAAGGCGACGGAGGATGCCCCTCTGCCTCGAGGGGATCCAGATCGTGGGAAGGCGGCACGGGCTACTCCGGGTGTGCTAGGAGCGGCTAGGGTTCATCTTGAAGAAGCCCTGGGAAAGCTTGGCATCACGGATGAGGAGGCAACTCCTTTAATCCTAGATGATCGCGTGGACGAGACTCCGATGAAGTGGCTGCTTGCGGGGAAGGTGCTGCACCGAAACCTACTTCATATCCAAACGATAGGTAATGCCCTTCGCCCGGCTTGGGGTAATCCCCGAGGTCTGCAGTTCCGATCTATGGGGGATAATATGTTTGTGGTGGAGCTGGAATCGAAGCGGGACAGAGAGAGAATCTGGGCAGGCTCACCATGGCATGTTAGCAATCACGCGGTGATCCTTGCTGACTTTGAGGATTGCATGCGTCCAGATGAAGTAAAATTTGACCGGCTACATCTTTGGGCACGGGTCACGAACCTCCCATACAATCTCAGAGATGATGCATGGGGGGTTGAGATCGCAAAGCAGATAGATAAAGGAGCTACATCAGTGCAGTTTGATCATATGGGGGGCTATCTGCGTGCGCGAGTCTCAGTTGATGTGAGCAAGCCACTAAGGAGATGGATTTTGATTGATTCAGCAAGAAGAAAGCGACAAGATCTATATGATATTCAATATGAGAATGTCCCGCATTTTTGTTTCTCGTGTGGCTGCTTAGGGCACTCTGATCTTTATTGCCCTACTCCGGGAAAGAGGGACATCCATGGAAATCTTCCTTTCGAGTCTAGCTTGCGGGCCTCGGATGAACGGAAGAAAACTTCATCAAATGACAGCTCGAGTAAACAAGGTACGGCTGCCAACCAGAGCAAGAGGGAGTCTAAAAATTCCAGCAATGTTGGTGCTAGCAAAGACACTCCCGAGGTAAATTCTCCGATCAAGAATCGCCCTATCAAGAGGAAAGATGTACCGCGGCGGGAATATAGGAGGGTTAATGGCCCGCTACTACTAATGGACTCGGGTGCTGAAACGGCGGATCTTGATACGTCCTCGCTGCACTCTGAGGAACACTTGGATGAACGACACGATGAGGATGGAAGAAAGAAGAAGAAACCTACCCCAGAAAACTCGGCAGAGGCTGCTGGACAGCCCTGCCCGTCCAAATGAATTGCATAAGCTGGAACTGCCGGGGGCTTGGGAACCCAGTGGCAGTTCGGGAGCTTCGCAGTATTGTGAAGCAAGAAGGTCCTACCCTTGTGTTTATCATGGAAACTAAAATAAGGGCGAAGAAAGTAGAGAATCTGCGAAATACTTTGGGATTTGCAGGATGTTTTGCGGTCGACAGTAATGGTCTTAGTGGCGGTGTGGGACTGTTTTGGTCGAGCGAAGTTTCGGTTGAACTGAAAAATTTTAGTGTGAGCCATATCGATGTGGTTGTCACAAAGACCGGTCTTGATTCTCCTGGTTGGAGATTCACTGGTTTCTATGGAGCTCCAAGAGTGGAAAACCGTCATCAGAGTTGGCGCTTCATGAGAACTTTATTTGGAATCGAACACCAAGCATGGATATGCGCTGGCGATTTCAATGAAACACTTTATGGTACCGAACACTTCAGCCGTGTTGCATGGCCGGAGTGGCAAATGCGAGCCTTTCGCGAGGTCGTCGAGGAGTGTGCCCTCCAGGATCTTGGCTGGGCCGGAGTGGAATATACGTGGGATAACATGCAGCAAGGCGAGGCAAACGTCAAAGCTCGCCTAGACAGGGCTCTAGTCAATTCAGCAATGCTAAATTTGTTTGAGGAGTCCAGGGTTAGACATGTTAGTTCCATAGAGTCAGATCACTGTTTTCTTGTAATTGAATTGCGCGAGCTCAATAATCATAAATATCAGAAAAAAGTGAAACAGTTTCGGTATGAGAATGTGTGGCAATCACATGCCGATTATGATGACCTTGTCTGTGAATCATGGTAGCGGCTACATCAAGGGCAAGGTCTCGCAGGTAACGCATGCACTCTTTCCAAGATGCAGGGCGAGCTGGGAGCATGGGGCGCAAGAGAGTTCGGCAATCTCTCCAAAACAGTAAAGAAACTGCAAAAAAAGCTAGAAAGCTTGCGCCGGCATGCAGTTGGCGGAGGGCCCTCGGCGGAGGAGCTAGCAACAGCTCAGAAACTTAGAGAAGCCCTCAGACAAGAAGTTTGGTTGCGGCAGCGATCAAGAGTTCGCTGGCTACGCGCAGGTGATTGCAATACAGCCCACTTTCAAGCACAGGCAAAGCAAAGGAAACGTATGAATCGTATAGCTGGTCTGAAGCGGCTAGATGGATCTGTATGTGCGGACTCTGAGGAGGATAAGGTGGAATTCCAAGGGTTCTATCAACAACTTTATACTTTGCAGGGTTTCCAGAACATGGACGGTTTGCTCCAGTTTGTGCCAGAACGGGTTACTCCGATTATGAATGATGATCTTCAGCGACCCTTTGAGGCTGCGGAAGTACGCACGACACTGTTTCAAATGGCCCCGTCCAAAGCACCTGGCATTGATGGTTTCACTGCGGGATTTTTTCAGCGACACTGTTCAGTTGTTGAGAAAGATTTAGTGCCGGTTGTGTTAGATTTTTTGAATGGTGGGGAGCTTCCTCTGGGCCTTAATGACATTTCTATCACGCTGATCCCTAAGGTACGACACCCCCAATCCATCACCCAATATCGTCCCATATCGCTTTGTCCGGTTCCCTACAAGATTGCTGCTAAAGCGATCACTAATCGCATGAAACCGTGGATGGACTCAATAGTGGGGGAGGAACAAAGTGCGTTTGTACCAGGCAGGTTGATAACTGACAACGTACTGGTAGCATTCGAGAGTATCCACTCAATGAAGAGGAGGAAAAAGGGAAATTTTTCTCATGTGCTATTAAGTTAGACATGATGAAAGCGTATGATCGCGTGGAGTGGCATTACTTGGAGGCTGTGCTTCTCAGACTGGGTTTTGGCCACGGTTTTGTTCGACTGAGTATGAAGTGTGTGATGTCAGTCAGATTCACTGTCAGAATGAACGGTGAGCTACTTCCTTTCTTCACACTCTCTCGGGGTTTGAGACAGGGATGTCCGGCATCCCCCTTTCTGTTTCTGCTATGTGCGGAAGGACTCACCTCTCTGCTGAACTATTATGGTGGCAACTTTATAGACAGAGGGATTCGGGTCTCGTACAGATCGCCATGGGTAAATCATCTCCTGTTCGCTGACGATAGCTTGATCTTTATCAGTGCAACGGAGGAAAGTGCAGATAGATTGAACCAAATTCTGCAAATTTATGCTGCTTGTTCGGGCCAAAGTGTTAATAAAGACAAGAGCTCGGTTTTCTTCACAACAAATTCCCCCACCGAAGAAATAGAATCAAACAGAGACTTGGTATTATGGGGGAGGCTTTCAGTGAGAGATATCTTGGCCTACCCACAGCTGTGGGGAGGATTACCAGCGACACTTTCGATCACATTGGTGAAAGAGCTTGTGGTAGTATGCAGGGGTGGTCAGAGCGAAATTTTGCATGCGCGGGGAGGGAGATCTTGCTCAGATCCATCGTCCAAACCATCCCTACATTCAGCATGTCATGCTTTCGACTTACTAAGAAGGTATGTAAAAAGTACACTTCCAATATGGCCAAATATTGGTGGAGTAGCTCCCTGGACAAGAGATCTTTGCATTGGATTTCTTGGAAAGCGCTGGCATCGCCAAAAGTCCAGGGGGGATGGGCTTTCGTGACATGGGGCTGTTCAACCTCGCACTCCTCGGGAAGCATGGGTGGAGGTTCATGGTTAGCCCGGATTCATTATGCGCCCGAGTGTTGAAGGGCCGATACTTTCCAGATTCAGATTTTATGCACACCACAGTGCCGAAGACAGCTTCTCCAGTTTGGCGGGCAATCGTGGCGGGGCGCGAGGCACTTCAGGCGGGTTTGATCATGCGGGTTGGTAATGGAAGATCTATATCTATCTGGGAGGATAAATGGATTCCAGGTACCATTAGCATGTCTCCTATGTCCATTATCACTCCTACTACTTTGCTTACTGTCAATGAGCTCATTGATGAAGAAAACGGACATGGAAGACGGATCTTGTTCGACAAAATTTTCTTGCTCCGGATGCAGATGCTATTCTGAACATACCATTGCGCACTGGAGGTGGGGATGATTTCTTTGCATGGGCTTTTGAAAACTCAGGTGTGTACACTGTCAAGTCGGCGTACCGTGCTCTCATGACTCAGAAAGAGCGTAAAGCTCTAGAGGAAGGGACGGCTACCGGTGCCTCAAAATCTGAACAACAGATGTGGACATCTCTGTGGAAGCTCAAAGTTGTGCCAAAGGTCAGAGTTTTTTGGTGGAGAGTTCTCCGCGGGATCCTCCCCGACGAATCAACCCTTAAGCACAAACATATCAAACCTATAAGCCTATGCAATGTATGCTTGGCTAAAGAGGAGGATCTTATGCATGCACTGGTGACTTGCTCCCATGCACGCAGGTTCTGGGATGAAGCGTAAGCATGGCTCGATGTTCGACTCCCACGTTTACATCCAACAACATGGGCGCGCGACATCTTATGTGATGACCGTTTTTCGGATCATACGAGAGGACAGATTGTGTCGGTGATGTGGGCTATCTGGCATTCACGGAATCGTTGGATTCATGAGAAGGAGCATGTGGATCCAGTGTACTCCACTCGACGCATTCGTGAGGACTTGGCCTTGCTGGATATTCCAATGAAGCAGGCCACAATGTTGCCAGGTCATGGCTGGCGCCCCCCAGAAGCAGGTTTTATTAAGATAAATGTTGATGGTGCAATCAACTATGAAGCAGGTTTAGCCGGAGCGGGTGGTGTAGCTCGCTCGTCCACGGCGCTGCTTGCTTCCTGGTGCAAACCGCATATTGGTGTCACGGATCCTCTCATTGCTGAGGCTCTGTCATTGCGAGAAGGAGCCATTTTCGCTCGTCTACGGGGCTACTTGCATGTGATATTGGAATCCGACTGCCTGGAGATCGTGAATCTCTGGAACACTCGCCACGGCTCTTGTTCGGTCGTGGCTCCTCTACTAGTTGAGATTGGAGAGCATGCTCTGTCTTTTGACACTTTTGTAATTCAGCATGTAAAAAGGTCCGCTAATTTCCCGGCCTATCTGTGTGCAAGGCATGCCAGCACACTGAAGGTGACCGAGAATTGGTTGGATTTCGCACCTTCGTTCCTGATCAGCAGCCTGATGGCGGATGATTCTAGGAGCGTTTTTGTTTGAATAAAGCTCTCATAATCCCTCGCAAAAACAAAAAAAAACTGGCACCCGGCCGGCCCATCCCAGGGTATTCTCCACGTGTGACTGCTAGCTAGTACTACCTGCATCTGTTCCACCGTCGCTGTTGATGCATACTCCGTCCGGAGTACCAGTTTGACCTTCTCGTTGTTGCTACGTACGTTTTCTGGTCGCGTTTCCCGGAGAGCTAGCAGACTGTGGAATTCATCAGCGCTCACAGTTCACCTACCACCTTTGCCTTCGTTCTGCCCAGCTACCTGGTTGATCACCAAGTAATTAGCACATGCGTACCGATCGAGACTTAATCGAACTGGCTATGTTAACGATGACTTAATTTCATTCTGTTTAATCGTCTGAATGACGCCGGAACATTTGACATGGTACTATAGCACGTAATGTATGATTCATTCCAAAATCATTTGAGTTGTACTTACTACTACAGTGTACACCCATGCATGCATGCACATGCAAATCACAAGACCAATGGAACGTTGTAAGCAATGACGTAGTACCATGCCCGTTCTTAAACAACTGCATGCGAGTGCAATGGGACGTATAGTCCATCTTCCGTACGTTTTTCTTGTTCCTTTTTGTCTCCAAAAAAAACAGCATGTTACACATTCACATTATATACTCGTTCACAAGTAAAGTAAGCCGCCCAGCTGCGTGACCCTTTTCAGGTTCGTTTTAGCCTTTCGGGCCACTCCCACAGCCACATGCATGCACGCACGCAGACGCCCGCCTATAGCCTCTTTTCAAGGGGCGGGAATCAGCGATTAAAACATGCCTTAACCAAGTGAATACTCCACCGTTTACCTTTGTCCAAAAGCAAATTCATCATGGGTAAAAAATAAATCAGGAAAGGTTCATGAGGATATTGTTGATTTCTACTTTGAGTGGCCACCAAACATCCCCCATCTAGAACGCGGCAACGTTGTTAGTGGGAAAGGACACGATCGCTCAAACGATCGAGATGCTGGGCGAAGCTAGTGGTACTCGACTGCTCCTTCTCGCCGTCGATCTCAAACGAATCCACGACCGTTGAACCTACGGCCGCGCGCGACCGCCGGCCATCATAGCGGCTGGCTGCGACTTGGCGGGGCGAGCGAGAGCGGGCGGCCGGCGTCACCAACCCCGTTCAGCGATCTGATTCCAGTCCCTACACGTAACGCTGACCCGACTGGATTCCTCTTCCATGGCCGTCGGCAAAAGGTCGTTTTCGTACTACCCAACAAGCACACGAAAAGGACCCGTACGTCCTAGGAGCTGCGATCTCATGGGCTGAACGAAACACACGCACGTTTTCTGCAAGAAAAAAGAGTCAAGGACAGATGGTCTCTGGTTGCCCCCCAACTTGGACTGACCGACATTCACCATTTAAGTTGTCCTACGTTAAAGTTATGTGCAGTTATATTTGCTTATTGGTTATTCTCTATTATTTTCGTTCAATTCGGCCTAGGACCTCTAGATGGCGACCAACAGTATTGCAAGTTCGATTAAAAAAATGTGAGTACTGGTCATTTGAGTTAGAAGCTATTTTTTTGGAATGTAGGCTCAAGAAGAGCCCGGCTTTGAATTAACAAAGCCATCAACCGGCCAGGATTACAACTCCGGAATACAACCACACTCCAACTAAAAGAAAAGAAAACAAACGGCAAAGATACAAGGGCGCCTAGGAGCAGCTCACAGAGGCATACAACAAGCTAGCTAACACACATAGCTAGAGATGCCAGGAACCCCATACACGCTGAGAACCAAGGCAAAAACGCTAAACGGCTCAGGAAAGAGCACCGACGACGGAGCACAAGCATGCCATTGCCAAACGCCTGGGCTTGAAGTAGACACATCCATCCAGATCCATCGTCACAAAAGGCCCCTGCCTCCTCGCCTGGCTCGAGGCGCCGCACCGGTGAGCGATGGACATGCTCACCCTAGAACCTGCATGAATGGCATCGCAGGAGACCACAGGGGCGGAACCAGGCGTTCCCAGCCTGCCGATGACGACTTACCTGCAGCGCCAAACGCAAGAGTCCAGGCATGAAACCGGGGCGAGCTGTCGGCATGCACAAATGGGCAGCAGCAAGGGCCAAAACCAAATCTTCGGCTCGCTCGACGAGCAGAAGGGCAGCCACCGGAGGAGGGGAACCCTATCCCCTCCCGTCCTGGAGAGTCCACGGGCACCGGAGGAGCCCTGCAGCCCAACGAAGAGCACCAAACCAGCTTGACCACACACCAAGGGGGACACCGCCGCCGCTGGAGACACACTGCCGCCGCCGACACACTCCACCTACACCACAACGAAGCCCGCAACCCATCTTTGTTCCCAAAACAACGCCTTCAAGAAGGTTACGGCGCCCTGGGCGTCGCCGCTGCCCAACAATGTTGAGGATTTCATCCGGGAGACAAAGGGGAAGGGGGTAGGGGGAAGGACCTGACCGGCGCCTCCAGGAAGGTGAGCGGCGCCCGCGGGCGTCGCCGCCGTCGCAACCGACACGGCTGGCTAGGGGTTTCCCCCAGTCCTGCAGCCCCGTCGCCCACTCCCACCCGCAGAAGAGCGCAGTCCCATGACGAAACAGGGCGGATCTGAGGGGGGAGGCGCTCGTTGGGGAAGAGGGGAATGGAGGCGGCCAGATCTGACGTGACAGGAGACGAATCCGCCGCCGCCGCGCGCCGGCCCGCATCCACCGGGGCTATTTTCCCGTTTCCCATGCATTGAGTTAGAGAACGTCATGATACTCTACACAATCAACTGGTTGATACAAGATGTAAAAATAGGTTCCTATTTGTCTACCATTATTCTTATGTTTTTAAGTGTTAATTCCTTCAATCTCTTGCTTGTATATAGTAATTACAGATTTGCTGAAATTTCAGTTTGTAAAACCCATAATCGTATCCATGCTCCATCTTTATACTACTACAGACCTTATCGTTCCAAGTAGATAAATGCATGAAAGGACTAAGATTGTTGCTGCAGATGCTTACTTGTGATCGCATCTCATGATGAATTGGGATGTAACTGTTTCGAGAAATATTTTCCCAGTCTAACATGTATACTATATCACTAGTAGAAAAAGGGGGCTTTGGTCCAGACCGGATAACCCCATTAGTCCCGGTTCAGTGCAGAACCGAGACCAATGGGTGCATTAGTCCCGGTTCGTGCGGCTAAGGCATTAGTCTCGGTTCACCTGGGCCCTTTAGTCCCGGTTCATGCCATGAACCGGGACTAAAGGGTGCGATGTCCACTAGTCCCGGTTGATGGCACCAACCGGGACTAAAGGTCTAACCTTTAGTACCGGTTGGTGCCACCAACCGGGACTAATGGCCTTTGAGGCATTAGTACCGGTTCATGGCACGAACCGGTACTAAAGGTCCAATTTTCAAACTCTCCCCTCCCTTGGACCGCCTTTTCAGTTTTAGAAAAAACAAAAGAAAATGATGGAAATGTCAAAAAAATAAAATAAAATAAGTTTCCCATGTGATATGTGGTCTAGTTGTTGGGAAAATTTACAAATATGAATTTCGACTTTATTTACAAAATCTCTCTGGAATTTGTAAAATGGGCATAACTTTTGCATACGAACTCGGATTAAAAAGTTTTTTATATGAAAAATCATCTACTCGAAAAGTTACATCTGATGGAGACGGCCTATGGCCTGTTTGCAGATTTGTAGAATCCTCAAATTCCAAAAGGAAAAAAAGTTATGCTCAAATTTTAGTTTTTTTAAAATTTTCATTAAATCTGGTCAAACTACTTATTCAAGAAGTATTAGTGTTACTAAATAATTATTCAAGAATATTAGTGTTATTAAATAATTATTTCAGTTTTTTTGAATTTTGGTCAAATCTGGTCAAACTATGGTCAAACTGTGGTCAAACTACTTATTCAAGAAATATTAGTGTTACTAAATAATTATTGTTTTTTAGAACAATAGTTTCAAACTCAAACAGTGAAATGTGTGACTTCATGCTCAAGCTAAAATCCTGAGGGTTAATAGGATTAACATCTTACTATTGTCAGGAAAACAACGAGTGCAGACTTGGAAACGAGGGAGAATAGAACCTGGAAGTTAAGCGTGCTCAGGCTGGGGGAGTGGGAGGATGGGTGACCGTCCGGGACGTTAGATGATTTGGAATGATGAGGGGTGATTAGATGATTTGGACTAAAGGTGGACCTCCAGGCAACGGCCACGTGGACTAAAGGCCCTTATGAACCGGGACTGCAGGCCCTTTTTCTACTAGTGTATTCACATATCAGTCTTGTGTTCGAATTGGCTCGTGTGTGTATTTCATACGTGCTGACCCCAGGGAGTTGCAAGTTTTAGTTCTTATTGGAGGAAAATATGATAAAGGTGTAGGTGCTCCCTGAGTGTAGATGCACCCACATGAGCAGTAACTTCATAAAATATGAAAATAAAATAGATAAAATCTGATTTTCCTTTTAGATGAAACTAGATCAAAAGTGTTAGCTTCTGCCAAAATTTCCTTACCAAATAAGACAAAATCCCTCTTCAAAAGTGCACAA
Source organism: Triticum urartu (assembly GCF_056163025.1). NCBI lineage: Eukaryota > Viridiplantae > Streptophyta > Magnoliopsida > Poales > Poaceae > Triticum > Triticum urartu. The sequence continues at coordinate 528,543,884 of NC_141877.1, read as the reverse complement.
AACTAATTTTATCTGGTCCTGCAATGTTATCTGGTCACAAAATTTTGCAAGAAACTAATTTTTTTATCTGGTTTAACGCCCAAAAATTTCAGAATGTTCCGATTTTGTCTTGTATTTTTTTCTGAATTTACTGTTCACAAGGGTTAGGTGCACCCGGGAGTAGAAAATCCAATCTTGAAAAATATTGAGCGCTTTCACTAAGGCCATCTTTGCAAAATGGTCATGTCTCAGACTAAACAAAGATCCAACCTAAGCCAATTATTATGTTCTTTGAGTCGGGCTCATATACCTTTTAAAAGGCTATTTTTGTAAAGGTATATATGTAACACATTTTTTTAGTGTAACTATAATTCTCCACACATTGTATATAATAACACTAAAACTGAAAATACATATGATTATTGAATATATAAGTAGTAGTGCAATTAAAACATTTAAGCCTTTTTGCATGCATGATTGCTTGTTGAGAGGAGTCTTTTCTCTTGCATGGTTGCATGTTGAAAGAGCATTGTTGCATGTTGAGAAGACAAATATGTTAATATGGATTAAGTACTTAGTTATATACTTTATCTTCACCCGCAAAAAAAAACTCTCTCTGTCCCATAATATAAGATACTGTTACATCCAATATGTAAGATATTGGATATAATAACGTCTTATATTATGGAACGGAGGAAGTAGTATCAAAGAAGATGTCGACCCTCTCATTCTTCCGGATGTTTCTTCTCGTGCCATTATGAGCTGCCGCTACATCAGTGACAAATGCTAGACTAGCTCCACTATTAATTGAGGTTGGAGCTAATGGTCTGGCTGCTCTGCTCAGGAACAATATAGTTTAATCGGTACTTTACATTCCCGAATAAAAAATTATGGCCTTTTTTTGCAGGAGCGACTAATGATGAGATAATTCGGTGCACAATTTTGGCATCATATAAGCATGATTTATCGGAGGCGGCGAACCCTGGCCGCCAAAAAGTGCTGGAAAAACAATGATTGATGCCAAAGAATATGTCATCCGCATATGCTGGTGCATGCATGGCTTCCGAGTTGCACAAGTAAGTTAAAGGTGACCATGCATGCATGCGTACGCATCTGTCCACTATTATGTAAAGAACGTCCACTGCCAACGAAGCCACCTCTGTGATGCTAGTATAGTACTAGTATATGTCAGTTGTTGAAAATTTTGGACCTATGTCTCGTGCCAAGGATAAAAGATAATGTCAAGTGCATGTAAATTTGGCTTAGATCCATGTCGATCTAGTCACCAGCAACTTGTGTTAACATACTTATATAGCTTAGCTCTGGCCTTTCCTTTTGCATCGATCTATTCTACTCCCTCCATTCACCAATATAAGACGTTTTAGATATTTCAATATGGACTACATACGGACTCGAATGAGGGAACAAACGCACTAAATATGTTTATACACATCCGATTCACAAAAAAACTTAAAAACATCTTTTATATGTGAACAGAGGGAGTATTTAACTGCCAAGGGTGCATACTATGAAAGATGCATACTATGTATAGTGCTCTCTTTATTTCATAATTACTGTCGTGATTTTAATTCTTTTTTTTTGCGGGGAATCATGGTTTTGATTCAAATTATCATGCAAAGTGGCAAAGAACGGGGAAGTGAAAATTAGCTCGGGCTAGTGAGTAGCAACTTGTGTTGGTTTTACATCTCTAGCCTAGCTTTTGTCTTCTCTTTTGCATCGACCCATGCTATTTAACTAGCAAATTAAGCTAGCTAGCTATTAGTGGCATGTTGTGGTTATATCGAGGTCAGTAAAGCCAGTGGGAATGCACATGCACTTTCCCTCGTTCCCCGAAAGTTCGTATCGAACGGTGGAGCCATCCTATCGTGGAGTGGTCCTGAACATAGCTAAAACTGTACACAGACCGTTTTCTTGTTTGACTCTGCCTTAATTTTGTGTAGGTTCAATGTATGATTTATTTATAACAACTCGCACTGTTAATTACTTCCTTTGTTTCTAAATATTTGTTTTTCTAAAGATGTCAACAAGTGACTACATAAGAAGCAAAATGAATGAATCTACACTTTAAAATATGTCTATATACATCCGTATGTGGCAGTCCATTTGAAATCTCTAAAAACATAAATATTTAGGGACGGAGGGAGTATATTGTTGCTACATGCACCATAACCACAACCACCACCGACTGCAATAGTTTGGACTGCTAGGTACGCCCAGTATAACTTATGGCTAATTAGCTACCGATGAATTATTCATTATAACTAATTGTGCCAAGTGCTGGGCAGTATGATGCATTATGATGATCTCGCGGGCTGGATTGGTTCTTTTTATTTGCCTGGCTACTTTCTCACTGACAACTTATGAAATATACTCCCTCCCTGTCAAAATATTCATATAGTCAAAAAAATATCTTATATTAAGTTAAGAGGTATCACTATTGCACACGCCGGATCTGGAATGGAATCTCAACTGGGTTTGGCTACGGGGCGGGCGCATGTGCATGTATGTTGGCGATCGAGACGGGCGACTTTTCCTGGCTGCTTTGCTCATCCTCCTCCGGGTCCGGGGCCTTTCACCTAATCAGGGAGGCGAATATTCGGCCGAGGTTCAGCCACAGTGCGTAGTGGAGCGTACGTAGTATCTAGACCGCGGTCGGGTCGGTCGTTGTTGCTTGAGTAGTGTCTCACTCTCACATGAACCCGTGTCAAGTGTGAACCCATGCTGCCCTGATTAATTGACTGACGCACACAGCTATCAGCTATATATATTCTGGTGGTGTAACCCAGAGCTATAACGGGTACTGCCAACAGCAAAGCGCCATGCGCGCGCGATAGTTTAGACAGTCTTTCTTCCGCCGCGCTAGCTTTTGGTCATGTACCTGACTGCTACGCTACAGTTTAATTAGACAAGCGACGTCTTCCCATCTTCTTTTTCTCATTCCAATTGCTGTTCGAGCGTGGGACAAGAGAAGCATCGTCGAATAACTCGGGCGATTCCGTCAATGTTTTCGTTCGGTATAAGGATAGGTGTCCGTGTTTTACGTCCTGCTGCGTACGAACGCGTCCCGTTTGGTGGAGCAATTCACCCCAGTCCAGTTGTTCCTAGCCAGACAATTAAGGATTTCATTTGGTCACAGTCAGGTACTACAGTAGTACTTCATCCGTAAAAAAATATAAGAGCATTTAGATCATCAAAGTACTGATCTCACACTTCTTATATTTCCTTACAGAGGAAGTAACTAAGCTTCACACAAATACAAGCGGACCACGACTACTTATCTGCTGTCAGGGGCGCGCCCATGTTGGCCCAGCAGGTAGCCCATGACACCGGGTAAAAACCTATCTTACCTTATACATATAGAGCCCACAAAGGGCTGGACACCCCTAAATTTCCTAATGGGACACCCCGTACAGACAAAAGGGCCATAACTAGCCAGCTAGGCCCAGCTGAGTAGCAGCACGCCCTGGTGAAGGCCCATGCCCAGGCAGTACATCTATACGTATGTCAGTACGTGGCTTCGCGTGTCGCCTTGCCTGTTCTTCTACTCGCCGCTCGGCCGCTGCGCGTTTCGCGGCCTCTCGACTCGTCGTCCTCGACCCCTCGCCTGTTCATCTACTTCGCCAGATGCCCCCAATTCGCTCAATCAGTGAAGGTATGTTGCATTAGACCCCAATTCACAGCGTGTGTCTGCCTCTATTTCAATTCCCAAATTATGCTCTAATTCTTACTTTATTTGTCTAACCCTAGGATATTAGGGCTACTGGATAAGACTATACATTTTGACTGTATTAGCTATTAGACTATTTGGCTATTGTATTGATCAGTGGCGAACAATACTGCAATATTCTAGGAGATTAGGATGGCTCGAAGCTCCTGCAAGGCAGTAACATGTCATGTAAGTTTTATTTTACAGCTGGGCAATTGCAATTCATGTTATGTATGTGTACACATGATTCTTAATTTTTTTCCTTTTGTGAAAAAATCAAGTACCTAAATAATTACAAATTGCAGGAGAAGCTCAGTTTATGAAAAGGTTTCCAAAAAGGAGGAGAACCATAGTGCAAGATGAAGGCCCATCACATGAACATAATCAGAATGATGCCTCGATCCCGCGACCCTTGGTCGAACAAAATGATGTCTCATCACTACATGAACAGGTTGATGTCCCGGCCCCGCCTTGGTGACGATGCCTTGAAGTACATCCTTATTTGTTATGTGGAGAAAAGCAAAATGAGGAAGGATACAAATGATGCTGTAATTATTCGCTTTGAGGCCATGAAAGAATGCAGGAAACCATTTTAAAAAGGTAATGGTTTTAACTTACTTATTACACAACTGTAATTAATATATGCTAAGTGAATTTTTTATTGGCAATCATGATCTAGTGTTGCTTTTTCTCGTCAGCGGTTAAAATTTATTCATAATTTGAAAACTTTGGTTCTCATTTGCTGTTCAGTTTCTAGCAATCAACTAATATTTCAAGCGAACTCTTTATTTTAGACCTTTTGCAATCATATTCATCGTCATATGGTATTCTAGGTATATTGTATTGTTATAAGTGTGTTACTTTTATCTACATTATGACTTAATATCCATATATATGTAATAGACATGGGACTCCGGGTCATTTTTATCCTGGGTCTGCCCCTGTCTGCTGTCGATGTTCACTGGCTTCAACTGGCACCCGCCAAGCTGTGGGCATCCTGCACGTGTGACTGACTGCCTCAGCCATTCACTGTTGATGCATGTACCATTTTCGGAAGAGGAGATCGTGGAATTCAGCCCGGATAATTCACACACCTTCGATCGGCCCAGCTAACAAGACCAATGGGACTTTGGTGGCAATGACGTATCGTATGCCCCTTCTTAAACAACCACGGATGCAATAATACACTAGTACATCTTCCAATTTTCTTCTTTTGTACCTCGAAGCAGCATCATACAAATTATCATTAACATTATATATTCGTTCACAAATTAGCCGCCGGCCGGAGTGGGCCCTTTTCACTATTTTAACCCTTTCAGAAAACTTTCGCACAAAATGAACTCCATGCAAAACTATTTCATAATCTGACCTTTTTCGTAACACCACAGACAATGACGTTTCTTTTTTATTTAGAAACGCCAAGCTAGATAGCGTTGCTCCACTTCATAAATAAATGGCAATATGGACAAGCTAGTTGAAACGCCAAACCTCTTGGCGTTTCATGCTTGAGCAGCAACGCCAAGCATCCTTGGCGTTTCTAGCAACGTTGCATACTTTGGCGTTTCTGCCCTGCCACATAGCGTCTCGACCAGGCCAGCAACGCTAGCTAGCTCGGCGTTTTCAAATAGAGAAGAAACACCATGGTTTATGGTGTTATCAAAAAGATCAGATCATGAAATAGTTTTGTGTGGAGTTTATTTTGTGCGAAAGTTTTTTGAAAAGGTCCAAATAGTGAAAAGAGCCGCCGGAGTGATCCTTTTCAGGTTGATTTTAGCCTTTCGGGCCACTGCCACATGCATGCATGTAGGCAGACGCCCGCCCCTAGCCTCCTTTCAGGGGGCGGGAATAACTGATTCAGCATACCTTAACCATGTGAATACTCCATCGTTTTCCTTTTTCCAAAGGCAATTTGTCATGAGCATTTTTCTTCTGGAAAGTTTATTGGGGATAATTGATCGTTTCCCTTTGGGAGAAGCTACCCCACCAAACATTCCATGTTTTTTGCGAATACCAAACATCCCATCCAGAACGCAGCAACGTTGTTAATGAGAAACAACACCATCACATGAACGATCGAGACGCCGGACGACGCAGTCAGTGGCGGTGCTAGCTTGACTGCTCCTGCTCGCCCGTCGATCTCAAACGAATCCACGACCGTTGAACCTACGGCCGCGCGCGACCGCCCGCCATCAAAAGCTGCTGGCTGCGACTTGGCGGGACGAGCAAGAGCCGGCGGCCGGCGTCACCAACCCCGTTCAGCGATCTGATTCCAATCGCTACACGTAAAGCCCCGACTGGATTCTTCCGTCGCCGTCGGCAGAAGGTCATTTTCGTTCTACCCAACACGTAAAGGATCCGTCCTAGGAGCAGCATCTCATTCTCATGGGCTGAATGAATCACACGCATGTATGGTCAGAGAAGAAAAAAGTCAAGGACAGATGGTCTCTGGTTGCCCCAAACTTGGACCGATCGACGTTCACCGTAGTCGCCGGCGGCGTCGGCTAGGAGCAGGACGGGTGCACCTGTCGTCCGTAATTATTAGCTCGACACGTAGTGAATTTTTTTCGACAGGATAGCAGGCAGATTTGTCTGGAAGTTAACCAAGTTCACCACTAACTTTGTGGTTCCTGCACGTCGTCATCATGTTTTCTTTTGCCGCTGGTACATGCGACAATTCTACAACGAATTGTGATGCTAAGTCTGAATTAAACCAACCCATATTTTAGATTTAATATGCTGCCTAGTGCCTACTCGATCTGTCATGCTGAAAAGCAAAGAAAGAGAAACCGACAGATAATCAATGGGTAAACAAGTTAGTGCCACTTATACCTAGCAGCTCTACATAAGCTTGTTATGTGTTCGATTAGCCTTGTTCCCAGGATCAGCTTCTCTGAATTTTTGTGTGGCTATCTAGCAGCTCGCACTTGTCAGGTGGCAGCGGTATGTTATGCTTGCCAGCATTGGCGGATCTTGGGCTGAATTCTAGGGGAGCCAATGGGCTCACTACAGGAATCGCACCCTATGCCGACGGCCAGGGCCGTCGGCATAGCCCTGAATGGCCGTCGGGACAGGCCTATGCCGACGGCCCCCGTCGGCAAAATATCCGTCGGTGTAGCCAGAAAGGCCGTCGGCACAGAAATGCCGTTGGCATAAGACCTATCCCGACGGTGTTCGTACATCTATGCCGACGGCCAAGGCCGTCGGCAACGTTATCGCCTAACGGCGGCCGCCGTCAAGTCCGCCCAACGACTTGTCTCCACGTGGCACCCCTATGCCGACGGCCTAGCCGTCGGCACAGTTTTCGGCTAGACCGTCGGCATAGATGTGCCACGTGCCGACCGGCCGCTGCTCGTGGGCCAGGGCTATGCCGACGGCCCAGCCGTCGGCATAGTCTGAGATTAAGCCGACGGCCAGGCCGTCGGCATAGTCCTTCAAACAGAGATCCCAGTTGCTGACACGTTGGCACCTATGCCGACGGCCAGGCCGTCGGCTTAATTTCAAACTATGCCGACGGCCTGGCCGTCGGCATAGGTGCCCACGTGTCAGCAACTGGGAGCTCACGCTGGCCCTATGCCGACGGCCTAGCCGTCGGCATAGTTTGCTTTTAATTTTTTTTTCTTTTTTCTGTTTGTTTTCAAATCAGTTCAATTCAGATAACATCACATATATAACAGCACATATCAGCAGCACATATCAACGAACGTAAGCATAAGCATCATGACAACAATAGATCATCATCACACAAGCATAAGCATATCAACAAATGTAAGCATAAGCATCATCACACAAGTCAGCTAAATGATCATCAGCACACACAAGTCATCTCAAGCATCATCATCACATCTCAAGCATCATCGAGCACCGCGGAGGTCGTCACCGCCAAGACGGCCAAAGTCCAGGTCATCAGTGCTAGCGGCAGCGCTACCGCCTCCGCCTCCGTGGATCGGAGTGGTCGGGCTCCGTGTCTCCGGAGTGCCGCGAAGACCACCGCCAACGGTAGATCCACCTGTTCCCTGCATGTTGAAAAGACATATGCACGGGATCTATGACTGTGTTGAAAGGCATGACATGCTTTGGGTGAATAGATTGGGGATGAACTAACCGGCGAGGGGCCAGCGTTCTGTGCCACAAACTCCTCAAAGCTCATCAGCACTGGTTGTGCTGGAGGGCATTGTGCTGTAGGGAACTGAGGACACCTGCCGGCCGCCATATCCTGAAAAGCCTGCTGCATCTGGCTATCCCTCTGCACTTGGTGTTCATAAAGCCTCTGATGCCACGCCATGGTCTCCTGGCGTGTGTACTCCATGTAGGCCTACGGTATGACATGATGGAACTCATAAAACTACTAAATGCGGAAAATGAAGTGAGAAATGAAGATAAGAGGAAAAATACTTACAGATTGTTGCTCCTGAAAGAGGGACTGTGTACTAGTCACTGGCTGGCTCGTGCGCTGGCTCAGGCTCGGGTCGATCCGACGAAGCTGTGTGTAGGAGATACTAGGAGTGATCACAGCATCGAGAACCGCATCCCGACCGTGCTCCTTGGGCCCCATCCTCACCACCGCCATGTCGTCCAGAGGCGCCGCAATGGGGTCAGGTGTGTCAGGATGTAACTCCAGATACGCTTCGGAGTAGGCCTTCTTCCTCCCTGCGGTCTTCTTGCCGTAGTACTTGGGCTCGCCAGGCTTGGGGTCCTTCCGCGTATGGGCGATCTCCCACGCCTGCATGTGTGAGAGCGGCCGCTTCAGTTTCTCCTCCTGCACCACCAAACGGAGGTTAGTCATACATAAGAAAGTGATGGTAAATAGAAGAAGAAGAATGTTTAATGGGGTTAGTCATACATTAACTGCCTTGTGGAGATAGTGGTTTCGGTTTCCCTGAGCATGTACTCCCTCCGTCCCTCGGTTAGCCTTATTTTGGGTTCTCATAGCCGCCCAGGCTCCAGCCTCATCACACCAAAGATCCACCAATGCCGCCCAGGACTCGTCTTTTCCATAACACCAATTTGGACACACCTACATAATAAAAGCATAATGTCATGTAGGTGTGTCCAAATTGGTGTTATGGAAGCATAAAGCATGAAGCATAATGTACCACAAGGTAATGAAAGCATAATGAAAGCATAATGAAAAATCTTTTATACTTACCGCCAAGAACTCGGGCCTCTCCAAGGTAATTCCCATCCTCCGCGCTTCTTCCTTGGTCATCTTCACACCAAGATAGTCGTGGTAGTATGTGGAGATGGCCACATAGCGCACCTCGTACTGCATCTGGCGGGCCTTCTTCTTGCATTGGCGCAGCACGATCTGGTCCGCTCTAGCCCTGTGCTCCGGAAGAACTCGATAGAATTTCTACAATCATGCATGAAACAAGAATGGGAGAAGCCATGAGTTAAATCATTCATGAAACTAGAATGGACTTGTGCTTCTGAAGAGAACTCACCCAGAAAGTAGTGATCACGGCCTTGGCATGGGTCTCATGGTCCGCGTGGCGGGCCGCTTCCCAGTGGTCCCAGCTCGTGGCCAAAACCCGACGGTCCGGCTGCCTGACTGGATCAGGACAGTACAACCCCGGCCAATATAACTTCAGCAAGACGGTGATGAGGCCGTTGGGAATACGGACCCCTTTAGAATATATCCAGTTGCCGCAAAAGAATGAACTATTAGCATGTGACAAGAAAAATAAATAACAACCGGAATAAGCATGTGACAAGCAACATAATGAACCACTTACTCTTTTCCCGTGGGCTCAATGAGCCACTTCTGCTCCTCAGTAGCAGGAACCTGCTTTGGTAGCTTTGCGTTGCCACGCAGCCACCCCTTCGTGTCAACCCCCTTCCCGTCACCACCATCATCCCCGCCACCACCCTCCTTCTCGCCTGCCTCCCCCTCCCCAACCTCCTCCCCAACCTCCTCCCCAACCTCCTCCTCCTCCTCGCCTGCCTCCTCCTCCTCCTCCTCCTCCTCCTCGCCTGCCTCACTAGAGGAGGGTACCTCACTAGAGGAGGGCCTCGAAGACAACACCCCTAAGTCGGTGAGGGTGCGCTCTTTCTGGCCGCGACCCCCTGTAGTGGCTCTCCCCCCAACACCTCGTCCTCTAGAGGCTCTCCCCCCGCCCCCTCCTCCTCTAGGGGCACCTCTCCCTCGACCTCCCTGTGAGGAGTCATCGTCAAGTAGCCGAGGGGGAGGATTACGTGCTCGACCACTCCGACTAGGCAGGCCGACGACCTTGCGTAGGAAACCCACGCCGTCGGCCTTCCCCTTGCCCATGTTCCACGAACCTGCATTGAAAAGAGAAAAAGCAATTAGTAAATTAATGAAATGAAGGAAAGGCATGATAATAAACACATTAATAAAAATGCATAAAAAGGCATATTCCTAAACTATAGAAAAAAATACTTGAAACGTACATCTGCTAGAACCCATATGAATCATCACTGTTGTAACCTCTTTCTCGGTCCGTCTCATCATCACTATCAATCATATCATCTTCGTTGTCCGACGGAGGTGGAGGCTCTTCCTCGTCGTCAGCGTTTTCGTTTAACTTTTCTAGCATAAGTATGTCATTTTCATTGACAATGGTCTCACCATCATTCCGTGCATCGTCGACGTTTGGGTCCACATCATCATCACCCAATGGTCTAACGTCATCATTTCTAACCACATCATCATCATCATCATCAGGTTGCTCTTGATAGAACACTCCCTCGTATGTCATGGGGTTAATGTTGTAGTAATCGTCTTCATTCGGGTCTGGTAGCTTACCATGTGGCGACACCTTGAACACAACTTCCCAACCCTTTAGATACACTTTCTGGCATGGGTAAGGCAGATAATATACTTGTGTAGCTTGGGTAGCCGCAATGAAGAGATCGGCTCCGGCATAGACGGTTGATGGTTTAACTTCGACCAAACCAATGGAAGGCGTATGTTTTACCCCCTCCTGCGGATCGAACCATCGGCATTTGAACACAGGCAGACTTAGGGTCTCACGCCCCTGGCGGAATTTAACCTCGTATATATTTTGTACCCTTCTGTAGTAGTCTACTAAATTTTGACCGGGGGTGTACACTCCAGTATTTATAGTTTTGGGATCGGGGCGGCTGTTTTGGTGCTCCTCTGTATGGAAGCGATACCCATTCACATCATACTTTTTACATGTCACGACGGCAGGGTCAAAACCCATGGAAACCCATCTCAATTCATCATCCATAGATATGTTCGGATCTTTTCCCTACAAGTATAATGGAAATTGTTGCGTGCATTAGTTCGGTTAACTAATAAATGTTGAAGTAGGTATTTAACAGGGGATTGTGGAAAATTACTTTCTCCATGAACCAAGCAACAAAATTTTTACGTCCAGGGTTTCCATGACGGAGAAGAGTAAGTGCCTCCACCTCAGTAGGAGGATTCACTCCCGTCCATTCCTCTTGAACGAAATCACTAAAAAAAGATAAGCGGTGTTAGATCGGGACTAAGTGAACATGAAACATGATGATGTGGAAGACATAAAGGAATGGTGTAGTGGTATTACCTCATCCACACTTCCTCAACTTCCTTGATGTTGTGCAAGATATAGAACATGAGGTCCTCCCACTCTTGTCGTGGCATGTTATAAGATTTCGAGGCCCCAGCCCTCCCACCTTGCGCGTTGAATAGATCGAGCCTGGGTTGATACTTGGGCTCTTCTATATTGTATCGAGGCACCTTGTTATGCAGATGGGGAACATGGTCTGGATAGTATGATGTCCTGAGGTCTGACACCTCCTCTAGGATAACTGCCTCAGCTATGGAAGCTTCAATCTTAGCTTTGTTTCCACATTTCCGTCGGAGATGCTTGTTCTGCCTCTCAGGGCCGTACTGCCAGCGATTTTGCACAGGGCCCCCCAACAATACCTCGTTCGCGAGGTGCAGAATGAGATGTGTCATCGGAGTAAAGAAGCCTGGCGGAAAGATCTTCTCTAGCTTGACTATCAACTCCGGTGCCTTCTTATGCAATTTTTCAATCACCTCTTTACTTACTTCTTTAGCACAGAGCGTGCGGAAGAAATGGCTAAGCTCGGCAAGCACTCGCCAGACATGCTCGGGGACATAGCCTCGAACCATCACCGGCATTATCCGCTCAATCCATACATGGTAGTCATGACTCTTCAGGCCGGTCACTTTGCCCGTTGAAAGATTGACTCCCTTACTTATATTCGATGCATAACCATCGGTGAACTTCAAAATTTGTTTCAGCCAGATAAGTACTTTTTTTTCTGGCGGTTTAAGGACAAAGTCAGCATCTGGCTTGAACCAGTTTTTACGACCGCCTGTGGGAGGCTTCATGTTCAGGCGTGGTCTATCACAAATTCTCTGTTGATCGGCTCTAGCTTTTACGTTATCCTTCGTCTTATCAGGAATGTTGAGGATTGTGTGGAAAAGTGACTCTGCCACATTCTTTTCGGTGTGCATCACATCAATATTGTAAGGAAGTTTGAGGTCCTTGAAATAGGGAAGCTGCGAGAAGGGGGTAATGTGCGTCCAGTTGTGCGTCTCACCATATCCCTCGAAGCCTTTGGCTTTGGCTTTGCCTTTGCCTTCGACTTTAGGCTTGAGAGCTTTTAGCTGAGCAAGAACATCTGCCCCCGAAAATGTTGGAATCTCGGTTACTTCATGAACAACCCGGCCTTTCGTGAAGTTCTTCTTGTCTTCCCTGTCTGGATGGTCTGGAGGGAGGAACTTTCGATGCAGGTAAAGGCTACATACTTGCCACCCTTACTCAGCCAAATCATTCGCAGAGCCTGCACGCACACTGGGCATGGCATCTTACCACTTGTACACCATCCGCAGAATAGAGCATAGCCGGGAAAGTCATGCATGCAATAGTGCAACCAAACTTTCATCAAGAAATTTCTCTGCAAATCCCGGTCGTATGTCAACCTCGGAAAGTACCAAGAATGGTGCAAAGCATCCACAAGCGGCTGCATAAACACACCCAATTGCTTCCCCGAGTAGTCAGGCACCGGAATGATGAGCGACAAGAACATGGTCTTCCATTGCATTAGGGCACCGGGAGGAAGATTGAGCGGAATTACAAACACAGGCCATCAGCTGTATGGATTGGACGACATACCATATGGATTCAACCCATCACCTGATATGGCTATTCTGACATTCCCAGCCTCGGCTGCTTCCTCGGGGTATTCTTCATCGAATGACTTCCATGCTTCCCCTCCTGATGGATGTATGATTTTTTTGGATTGTACCTTATACCTTCCTTATGCCACTTCATCATTTTGGCAGACTCCTTCGTGATGAAAAGGCGCTGCAATCTTTTTATAAAATCAAGATATCGAAGAACCTTAACGGGGATGGTTAGCTGCTTTTTCTCACCATCCTCACCGACCACCTCAATGTACCGAGACGAACCGCACTTCCTACAGTACTTGTCATCCGCATACTCGTGCCTAAACAAAAGGCAATTCTTCGGGCAAACATCTATTTTCTCATAATCCATAGAGAGTGCCTTCATGATTTTCTTTGTATCGTACATGCTTTTCGACAGTTCATGACCCTCAGGGAGGCTGTTAGCCCATACTCCCAGGAATGCTTCGAAGCATTTCTGGCTACAGCCGTACTCAGCCTTCACTGCAATCAGTTGCGAGATGGCATCCAGCTGAGATATTTTCGCACCCGCATAAAGAGGTTTCTTCGACGAGGCCAAGACCTCCAAGAAGGCCTTTGCGGTTGCCTCCGGCTCCTCCGGTTCATTCTCTGAAGGTGTCGCATTTTCCATTTCTGCAACAATGACATCATCTAGCATGTCCCTGACCCCGTCGTCCTCATATCCATCGATGCGTTGTCGCATCACCTCCTCTCTACCACGGTCCTGCTCGGCTATGTTTATCGGCGGCATGTCAAAGTTTGGCATATATCCGTGCGTGCGAAGGTGCTCACTCATGTCCGTCTGATTTCTACGGTGACGTCTGGCACATCTCGCACAGGGGCATGGTGGGATAATTCTCATTGGACGACGGAATATCTCCTTCAAATACACATCGGTTTTCGCGATCCACTCTGATGTTACTCGATTCCGACGGATAAAACCACTGTACATCCACTGATTATCTGCCATCCTCTGCTTTTTTGCAACCCACACAACATAATTAAGGATTCACTTAAATTAATGGCATCAAATTTTCAGTTTCTACCGCGTTTAATCCACCTACATGTCTAATAGGTAAAGATGGGTCCTAATCCCACCCGAGGATGTGTAGATTGAGTACGTTCTCCATTCTACCCCGTTCCGAGACAAACTTTCGGCAGCACCTCCCTGCTGTTCTCCAGATACACGTCTCGGCAAATAGCCGAGAGAATGTGCTCCGGAGAACAATGGGGAGGCGCCGCCGAAATCCTGTCTCGGAACGGGGTAGAACATGGAGAACATACCCAATCTACACATCCTCGGGCTGTCCGTGGAAAACGCTGGACAATCCGAAAGAGCCGTGGTGATAAATATGCAATTGAATGCATATTTATCGATGCAACCCTTTCGGACGAGAGACGCCTAGGTTTACGCCAGTTGACTTGAGAATGAAATCTAGTGACATCAAAAAATGGAGGAGATGGACTTGTAGCTCACCTTCGGCTGTAGGGGAAGGAGTCGAACAACAGAGGGATGCTCAGGGAACAACGCGTCGGACGACGGTCACTTTAATGAAATGCAACACCACAAAGCCTGCAAATTCCATCGCGACAAAAAATTAGAACATCACAACTCATAGAGCATATTTAAAACATTTAAACATGCATTCATTTATTTTTGCATCATGTAGGCAAAAAAACTATAGGGACTCATCATCTATTCGTCACATATTCATCATCATCATCTATCCATCTATATATCATGATGTAGTATCCACTCATCTATCCATCTATATATCAACAACAATTTTTTTCTCAACTAACCTATCAACAAAATTTTTATATCTTACAATCCATCTATCTAACTATTTATATATCTATCCATCATCATCATCATCTATCCATCATATATCCACTCATCTATCCATCTATATAACCTAACAACTATAGGGACTCATCTATCCATCATCATCAACTAACCGACGGATAATGTAGCAGCAGCAAGTAGCAAGCAGCGGCAGCAGCAGGAAGCAGCAACCAGCGGCAGCAGTAGGAAGCGGCAACCAGCGGCAGCAAGCAGCAGCGGTGGCAGCAAGCAGCAAGCGCCAGCGGTAGCAGCAAAGCAGCAGCAGGGGGCTCACCGGCGAAGCAGAGGTGGGGCAGCGACGAGGTCGGGGTGGAGAAGGGCGGCGACGGGAGGGGCAATGGAGTCGGCCGCCGGCGCAGTTGGGGACGGGGCGGCCGTAGCCGGGGATGGGCCGCCGGGGACGGGCGGCCGAGGACGGGGACGGGCCGGCCCGGCGGCGTCGACGGCGGTCTTGGGGCGGTGCGGTGGCGGTGGGGGAGGGGATGGGGGCGGCGCGGGCAGTGGGGCCGATGCGACGGCGGTGGGGGAGGGGATGGGAGCGGCGCAGGCAGTGGGGGCGGCGTGGCGGCGGTGGGGGATGGGATGGGGGCGGGGGCGGGGCAGCGCCGGAGTTGGGGGAGGGGATGGGGTGGCGGCGCGATGAGGGTCGGGATAGGGCGGCGGCGGCAGCGAGGGTGGGGCGGCGGCGAGGGTCAGGATAGGGCGGCGGCGGCACGGGTGGGGATCGGGGTCGGGCGGGGGGGAGACGGTGCGGGGGAGGAAGAATGAGTGGAGGGGGTGGGTGTGCCTGTGGATAAGGTCAGCCTATGCCGACGGCTTAGCCGTCGGCATAGATGGACATGCCACGTGTCAATCTATGCCGACGGCTAAGCCATCGGCATAGGTACTTTGCATACTTTTCTATTATGGCATATTTTTTTATTTTTTTATTACGGCATATTTGTGAGCTCCGGTATTTTTTTACTACGCTTCCACAACCGTAGGAGGGCCCACTGCGACACCTCGCGACATTGCTACCCCCAGGTACACCGTCCCGTCTAACCCTGACACAGACGATCGCCGGGTCTAGCCCTTTGACTTTCACCGCACGGGGTTTGACCGGTGGACCTTTTCACCTGGTTGTCATAGCCCAGCCCATAGCTACACCCCCAACCAGTGGAACTATCCACCCGGTCGTGTTAGGTCAGCCCATACGAACACTTTAGAGCAACATCCGGGCCAAACCCATAGTAAGATCCCCTCCCTATAGACCCGACGCGTCCGTTTCCCCCCTCCAGGTGCCGGCGGCGGCGCCGTCCGTGTGAGGGGGCACACCCCGGAGACGCGTGCCGCCTCTTCGGACATGCCAGCACACCATCCCGCATGTATGAGGGCCCGGTGCGACGCTCGGGTGGCATTGCTACCCCCCCACGGCCCCCGTCCCGCCTAACCCTGTAGCGTTTGACCACGGGATCTAGCCCTTTGACTTTGCACGGACGGGTTTTGACCAGTGGAACTATCGACCCGGTCGTGTTAGGTCAGCCCATACGAACACTTTAGAGCAACATCCGGGCCAAACCCACAGTAAGATCCCCTCCGTGTAGACCCGACGCGTCCGTTTCCCCCCTCCAGGTGCCGGCGTCGGCGCCGTCCGTGTGAGGGGGCACACCCCGGAGACGCGTGCCGCCTCTTCGGACATGCCAGCACACCACCCCGCATGTGTGAGGGCCCGGTGCGACGCTTGGGTGGCATTGCTACCCCCCCCCACGGCCCCCGTCCCGCCTAACCCTGTAGCGTTTGACCACGGGATCTAGCCCTTTGACTTTGCACGGACGGGTTTTGACCAGTGGAACTATCCACCCGGTCGTGTTAGGTCAGCCCATACGAACACTTTAGAGCAACTTCCGGGCCAAACCCACATTAAGATCCCCTCCGTGTAGACCCGACGCATCCGTTTCCCCCTTCAGGTGCCGGCGGCTGCGCCGTCCGTGTGCGGGGGCACACCCCGGAGACGCGTTCCGCCTCTTCGGACATGCCAGCACACCACCCCGCATGTATGAGGGCCCGATGCGATGCTCGGGTGGCATTGCTACCCCCCAGGGCCCCCGTCCCGCCTAACCCTGTAGCGTTTGACCACGGGATCTAGCCCTTTGACTTTGCATGGACTGGTTTTGACCAGTGGAACTATCCACCCGGTCGTGTTAGGTCAGCCCATACGAACACTTTAGAGCAACATCCGGGCCAAACCCACAGTAAGATCCCCTCCGTGTAGACCCGACGCATCCGTTTCCCCCTTCAGGTGCCGGCGGTTGTGCCGTCCGTGTGCGGGGGCACACCCCGGAGACGCGTGCCGCCTCTTCGGACATGCCAGCACACCACCCCGAATGTATGAGGGCCCGGTGCGACGCTCGGGTGGCATTGCTACCCCCCCCACGGCCCCCGTCTCGCCTAACCCTGTAGCGTTTGACCACAGGATCTAGCCCTTTGACTTTGCACGGACGGGTTTTGACCAGTGGAACTATCCACCCGGTCGTGTTAGGTCAGCCCATATGAACACTTTAGAGCAAATCCCGGGCCAAACCCACAGTAAGATCCCCTCCCTGTAGACCCGACGCGTCCGTTTCCCCCCTTTAGGTGCCGGCGGCGGCGCCGTCCGTGTGAGGGGGCACACCCCGGAGACGCGTGCCGCCTCTTCGGACATGCCAGCACACCACCCCGCATGTATGAGGGCCCGATGCGACGCTCGGGTGGCATTGCTACCCCCCAGGGCCCCCGTCCCGCCTAACCCTGTAGCGTTTGACCATGGGATCTAGCCCTTTGACTTTGCACGGACGGGTTTTGACCAGTGGAACTATCCACCCGGTCGTGTTAGGTCAGCCCATACGAACACTTTAGAGCAACATCCGGGCCAAACCCACAGTAAGATCCCCTCCGTGTAGACCCGACGCGTCCGTTTCCCCCTTCAGGTGCCGGCGGCTGCGCCGTCCGTGTGCGGGCGCACACCCCAGAGACGCGTGCCGCCTCTTCGGACATGCCAGCACACCACCCCGCATGTATGAGGGCCCGGTGCGACGCTCGGGTGGCATTGCTACCCCCCCACGGCCCCCGTCCCGCCTAACCCTGTAGCGTTTGACCACGGGATCTAGCCCTTTGACTTTGCACGGACGGGTTTTGACCATTGGAACTATCCACCCGGTCGTGTTAGGTCAGCCCATACGAACACTTTAGAGCAACATCCGGGCCAAACCCAAAGTAAGATCCCCTCCGTGTAGACCCGACGCGTCCGTTTCCCCCTTCAGGTGCCGGCGGCTGCGCCGTCCGTGTGCGGGGGCACACCCCGGAGATGTGTGCCGCCTCTTCGGACATGCCAGCACACCACCCCGCATGTATGAGGGCCCGATGCGACGTTCGGGTGGCATTGCTACCCCCCCCACGGCCCCCGTCCCGCCTAACCCTGTAGCGTTTGACCACGGGATCTAGCCCTTTGACTTTTCACGGACGGGTTTTGACCAGTGGAACTATCCACCCGGTCGTGTTAGGTCAGCCCATACGAACACTTTAGAGCAACATCCGGGCCAAACCCACAGTAAGATCCCCTCCGTGTAGACCCGACGCGTCCGTTTCCCCCCTTCAGGTGCCCGCGGCGGCGCCGTCCGTGAGCGGGGGCACAACCCGGAGACACGTGCCGCCTCTAATTTGGACATGGCACCACACCACCCCGCATGTATGAGGGCCCGGTGCGACGCTCCGGTGGTATTGCTATCCCCCAGGGCCCCCGTCCCGCCTATTCAGACATGGCACCACACCGCCCCGCATGTATGAGGGCCTGGTTAGACGGGAGGGTGTACCTGGGGGTAGCAATGCCGCTAGGTGTTGCTTTGGGCCCTCCTACGGTTGTGAAAGCGTGGTGGCTAGCGCAGGCACCCGGCACGCAACTCCGGGGTGTGCCCCCCATCTCCGGCGTTGCTGTGGGGCACGGCGCGGCGGCAGCAACGTCCGTGAGGGGGGCAATCGATATACCATCTGGGTATGTTTTTTTGTGTTAGACAAGGTACATTTATGTTGTGAAAAAAACAGGGAAAAGTAAATAAAAATAAGTAAAAAAATAAAAATAAATAAAAAATAGAGATATGCCGACGGCAAGGCCGTCGGCATACCTGCGCACATGGCCACGGATCGATGACGTGCCTAAGGGCGCGGATCGGTGATGTGGCAACATCCATGGGCCAGACCTATGCCGACGGCCGTGCCGTCGGCATAGATTTGCCACCCCACGGACAGGCGAGCGACGCGGATCGATGACGTGGCGGGCGTCGCGGATCGATGACGTGGCGTCTATGCCGACGGCCGCCGTTAGCCCGTCGGCGTAGATTGACGCCGTCAAAAGGCCGTCTCCGTCCGGGTGGCCGGGCCCATGAGCTATGCCGACGGCCGCCGTAGGCATATTTCTATCGACGCCGACGGGTGAGCTTTGCCGACGGGGGCCGTCGGCATAGATTGATATACGCTGACGGCTTTTCTGTGCCGACGGCCTGGGCTGGGCCTTCGGGATAGGCCAATCTATGCCGATGGGACCCTCGGCATAGGTTCGGCCGTCGGCATCGCCAGTTATTCTGGTAGTGGCTGGGGGGGTAAACAATTTGTGTTTTGGGCTGATTTTGCTTGCGGTATGGGCTGGGGCAATGGCTCAGATCGGGCGAAATCACTAACTGAGAAATACTCATTGTAAAGATCACTCCCATCCCAGATTGCGACAAGTGGCGCACTGTATGTGCGCCACGTGTCGCAACCTGAGAGTTTTTCCTTTTTTCGTATATCCGTTTATTGAAAACGTTTTATCTCTTAAACCGTGTATTCAAATCTCGAACCGTTTTCGCCGTTGGATTCCTCGCATTGAAATCTTCAAAACTAGATCCCATGTTGATGGGTTTGGCGAACTTCTTTTTCACGAAAATAATAAACGAAAAAACCAAACCGGGAGTACGGTTTTTTTCCTTTCCGAAAGAGGCACTCCTATGCGTCTCGCGAAATCACTATCATGCCTCTCGTGGAAGCAAAACCATGTCTCTCGTGAAAGAAAAAAAAACGTGTTTTTCCCGTTTTCGAGAGGCACGGCCGTGACTCTCGGGAAAGCACAACCGTGCCTCTCGGCGGAAGGAAAAAAAACAGAAAATACGTTTTTTTCGTTTTTGAGAGCGATCATGACTCTCGCGAAAGCACAACCGTGCCTCTCGCGGAAGCAAAATCGTGCCACTTGTGAAAGAAAAAAAATAAAAAAACACATTTTTCTCCGTTTTCGAAAGGCACGGCAGTGCCTCTCACGAAAGCAGAACCGTGCCTCTCGCGGAAGCAAAACCGTGCCTCTCACGGAAGGGAAACAACATGTTTTTTTCCGTTTCTAAGAGGCACGGCCGTGACTCCGGCGAAAGCAAAACCGTGACTCTCGTGAAAGAAAGAAAAAACCTGCGTTTTTCACGCAAAAAAGATAAAAAAAATTGATCCAAAAACTAAGGAAGACCAGTGGAAAACCGAAATGTTGAAAAAAACCGTTTAAAAAGCCAGAAACGCCTGTGAAAAAAAATAAAAAAAACAAAATTCAAAGGAAGCGCTCAGAACGCGACACGTGACGCTGGTCGTTGTGAGGCTCCCGAAGAAGCGCTCGTCAACTAGTTGCTCTCCAGATCGGGCCCTGAGAAGCTCAGCCACTACTTGCCACCCGGGAGCGGACATCGTGTGGCCAGGCATAAATTGCTCTGTTTTTGCAACCAGTAGCACACCAAGGTCGTCAGCTAATTGCATGATGTCTTTCTTTTCATTAGTACCAAGTTCGCATGCTCTCACTACATACAAATCTTCAGCGCAGAGGTATGGATATTGAGTTCAATTGGAAGAAACTATGGGCGCTACCACTGCCACGCAAGGTGTTGCATTTCATATGGTGGATCACCACCTACAGTTTGCCTCTACGTACAAAGCTTCATCGTAGAGGTATGGATATTGACACCAGTTGTACTCTGTGTTTTAGATATGATGAAGATGGCGGTCATTGTTTTTTAAATGCAAAAAGGTAAAAGGCATATGGAGGCATGCTCTGTTAGAACACATTAGGCTTCGGCTACTTGAATGCCCAGATTCCTTTAAATTCATGGAAGAAATTCTTGAGCTTAATGAAAAAGAAAAATTGAAAACATGCATTCTCCTCTGGATGTGGTGGCATCGGAGAAATAAAGCTAATGTGGGAGATAGAGTCAAGTCAAACGATGAAATGTGTTTCTGAATTAACCACTGTCTTGCCAATGTTCTGAACAATGTGCAGCCAAGCAAACACACAAGACAGAACATGACCCAAAGATGGACTCCTCCTCCAGTGGGAATTATGAAGATTAACACTGATGACGCTTTTCATGAGAAGACTCATTCTGGAGGTTGGGGTTCACACTAAGAAATGATATAGGTGCAGTAGCAGCGGCTGAAGCAGGGAACCTGGAACATGTATCAGACACCCTTCATACTGAAGCTTTGGCGATGCTCCATGCTGTTAATGTGGCAATCAGGATAGGATGTGATCGGCTAATTTTAGAAACCGACTCTCTTTTGTTGAAGCAGGCTTTAACATCAAATATTTATGATCTATCACATTTAGGTGCTATTTTCAGAGATATCAAATGTCAACATAGAGTTGGTTTATCTCATGTATCTGTCAAACACTGCAGCAGGGAATGTAACCATGTTGCATACACTTTAGCTGCACATGGCACAACTATGAGTAGAAGTACATGGGAAATTTGGCTTGACCAATTTCCACCATTTGTATCAGACTGTGTAGCTGGAGATTTTTCCAGCACTGCTATATAAGGGAATGCAGAATGTTCCTTTCAAAAAAAAAAAGTTCGCATGCTCCCATTCTAAGGAAAGCTGCATGTCACGAGGTTTGGAAACGAGGAAAATGATCATTCAGGGAAACAAGGATACAATACGAAAGATAGGAAAATCACCTGCATTTCCAGGAACGATTGTTTTGCTCATATCATCCTTAGGCCCCACATCGAATGGGTATATGTATTTTGTTTTACAGGTGTAAATTATGGGTCATAGCTGATTTTTCACCTAGAAAAACAAAATAACCGATCCGGGCGTGTATTCTAAACCAGCCGGTGGGCGGAGATCCTTGTAAGGCGTGTATTTAGGATATATAACCCACCTTAATCAATGAGAACCTAATGTCACTGAATGCGCAATGGGCAAAGATCCTTAAAACATCTACAACCGTATATAACAAATATAACCCCTCAAACGCCCACCGGCCTATAACCTTTTTTCAAGATACATCGCGTCGTTCAAAAAGGCTATAGGCGATGGGCAGAATTCCTAGTGTTGGCTATATCAGACACAACAATCACAATTAGGCTAGCTAGATCGTGGGAAGTGGGATATTTATCCACCCAACACCGTGTCCATCATCAAATTGCTACCACCAATAACACCCAAAATATCATGGAAAATACTAAACTGAATTGTATACCTGAGATTTACTCTCTTGGCGCTAGATCGACTCGGCGCCGAAGAAGGAGCCAACGGAGATGGAATTTCACCAAGTTGAGGTGTAGTACAATCACGCAGAACGTTTTCCTCCTTCCTTCTTCCACGAGCAACTCCCACGTGAGGCTTTTCCCGTCTCCGTCAACGCTGTTGCCGATCTCTCATTTTCTATGACCTTAGGGCCATGGTGGCATGATGGATCTCGACTATTCTTGGCGGGAAGGCTCCTTCTTGTTTTTAGGTGTTTTTCTAAGTTTGTTAGGGTTTTTGTTCTGCTCAGAAAAACGAGACGGCAATGGCTCCCTATAGATGGAATAAAGTTCTCCTTGCTTAGAACCCGTCCGGATGATGCATCTAGCATCATCGAAGGGCATGTGAAGATGTACCTCCAGTAGATATTGCGGGATTTAATTGGTGATTATCTTCGATAGATCTGCTTTGCTATGATCTTTGTTCGTCTGTGTTTATGTGTGTGCAAATTGGATCCTTGCGATTTAAATTTCTCTTCATCGGCAATAGTTGTTATTCTGGTGTATTAGTCCTTCAGTGCATCTTCAACGCCGACCCACAAATATCCTCTTGCATCCGTCCGCGGACACGAATGCGGGAGACGGCTATCCAACGCTGCCCGCATACATCTGGCTTCCCTAATATATTTTTAAAGTTCACATGTTCAAATAGCCGCATATATAGAGTACAAACGTTCAAGTAGCCACATACATAGAGTATAGACGTTCAAATAGCCGCATGCAGCAGTAGTTCAAATTTAAAAAAGTTCAAATATTACATTCCGACGACGTCTTTCTTTAAGATGAAGTAGTCATCATAAGACGCCATGGTACAAATGATCGAATACAGTCTTGTGCATCCGAAAACACCGACGAAAATAGTCAGTGAAGAGCGCACCAGGGGCAAAGTAGTCGTCCATCAATGTCAAATGGCCGCGCGCCCTGTTGCTGTGGAGCACTCACTGACCCTTGATCGTTCCCTTGAAATTAAGAATATGCTCCTCTACACGCTCTGCGTCTTCAATAACCGCCTGCATCATCATCGACTCATCCATGCAGTCATCCTTGTCGGAGGAGCCGTTGGACGACTCAACATAGTACTCGTGTATGTACTCCAAATCGGAACCCATTGCTTGAAAGAAGAATGGACACCTTTTTTAGCTCCAACAATTCAATGAACAGTTGTTGGGCATGGTGAGTATAGCAGTAGCGGATGGTACCTGTCAGAGCGGTTGGAGGAGAGGGGTTAAACAGTGATGGAGGAGATGCGGGATGGAGCCCGACTGGAACACTGAAGGTGAAGGAGACGTAGAGTTTTGGCAGGGGTGGCGTGGCGGCCGGGGTGGTGGAGCGGGGGCGAAGGCAAGAGAGAAAGAAGGAAGGAGAGAAAAATGGGGAGGATGGAGGCGCGGGGTCCAAGAAGGGTTTTGGATGGGCTGAGGCGGTCAGAATCCGACGTGGCTGCTATCTAGACTCCCGCGAAGCCCTTCCTCCCTTCCCCCACGTTTGTCTTGGGTTTCCCGAAAAAAGTATGTCTGGACCTCTTGGCGAACCGATACAGGCTCGCGTTGGATGGCAAACCGTGTTCAGATCGCGCGGTCCGGACAGTTGCGGGTCGTTTAAGGGTCCGCATTGGAGATGCCCTTGGGGCTTTAACATGATGACTTTTCGCCTGTCTACTACAATAAAGTTTGCCCTGCTCTGATGAAGAAGATGATGACTGTGGCGTGTCTTCGACTTGCTGCAGTGCTTGTAGTCATCGGTAGGTGGTATACGTACATAAATGTATTTTTTATTTTCCTTTATGGAAATAGTGTTTGATGAATAGATTGGAAGCTTTCCTCGTTTTTTTTAAATGATGGAAACCAGGCCATGCAAAGTAAGAGGTCCAGGGCCCAACACGTCCCATCCCTACGTACCAGGCCCAAACTTCGGCTTGCCGGCCCAAAATGGACAGAGCCTCGGCAACACGTGCCGCGAACATGTCCTAGAAGCCCTTTTGAAATTGCAGCCGAATAAAGAACAGCATGCGCAGCTTCCCATTTTGTTTGACCGGACCCGACACAGAGTCCCGGATCTAGCAAAGCAACGAAGAAGGGTCCTCGAACCAGCCGCAGCAAGCGACGAAGTGTTCAGAGTCGTTGGCGCTGTGCCGCACACCACACCGCACCGTTTCAGAGACAACGGGGGACGAGGGACGGGATGCCGCGCGCTCCCCCAGCTAGTGCGCCAGCCTACCTACCGTCGGAGCTCTCTGACCGCGCACCACCTAACCTAACCCGGCCACTTCTTCTAGGTTCGTCCTTCGCCACCAAGCCGCCGGCAGAGGCCCCAGAGCGCTATATAAGACGCCGAGCCCGTCGCAACCAAACCAACAAGCCACACACGCCAAGAAGCATTCCCCGAGCCAGCGATCTTCTCGCCGCAGTCCACACAGCTGCTCGTGCACGTGCCACGCCCCGAGAAACCGTAACTTACCTCGCAGAGCTAGGCTCTCATTGTTTAAGTGAGATATTCACAGTCGCATCCGTCGTCGACATGGTTGGGAGCAGCCCGATGCAGGCGGTGCTGGTGGCGCCGGGGGTGAAGGACAAGAAGGTGCTGGCGTTCCGGCGGGACGCGCTCAAGGAGAAGGACGCCGTCGCCGCGCTCATGCGCACCATCGCCGCCGGCGGCGTGCGGAGCGCCTTCTACGTCTTCGACCTCGCCCGGGTCGTCGACCTGTACCGCGGCTGGCGCCGCGCGCTCCCCGGCGTGCGCGCCTGCTACGCCGTCAAGTGCAACCCGGAGCCGGCGCTGCTCGGCGCGCTGGCCGCGCTCGGGGCGGGCTTCGACTGCGCCAGCCGCAGGGAGATCGAGGCCGTGCTCGCGCTCGGCGTGCAGCCCGGCAGCATCGTGTACGCCAACCCGTGCAAGCCCGAGGCGCACCTCGAGTACGCCGCCGAGGTGGGCGTCAGCCTCGCCACCTACGACTCCGAGGAGGAGGTGGTCAAGGTGAAGCGCTGCCACCCCGGCTGTGAGCTCATCCTCCGCATCAAGGGCCCCGACGGCGGCGAGGCCCGGGTGGACCTCGGCACCAAGTACGGCGCGCACGAGGACGAGGTCCTGCCGCTCCTCCGCGCCGCCCAGCGCGAGGGGCTCAACGTGGCCGGCGTGTCGTTCCACGTCGGGAGCGGCGCGTCCAACACGGACGTGTACCGGGGCGCCATCGAGGCCGCGCGCGGGGTCTTCGACGCGGCAGCCGGGCTCGGCATGCCGCCCATGCGCGTGCTCGATATCGGCGGCGGGTTCATGGCCGGCCCGGCGTTCGACGAGGCGGCCGCGGTCATCAACGCGGCGCTCGAGCGCTACTTCGGGGAGCTTCCGTGCGTGGAGGTGATAGGCGAGCCGGGGAGGTACTTCGCCGAGACCGCCTTCACGATGGCGGCGCGGGTCATCGGGAAGCGCACTCGCGGTGAGGTACGCGAGTACTGGATCGACGACGGCCTCTACGGCACCCTCAGCTGCATCCCCATGGACCACTACGTGCCGCACCCGAGGCCGCTCGCCGTGCCGCGCGCCGGCGAGAAGACGTACACGTCGACGGTGTTCGGGCCGACGTGCGACTCCCTCGACACGGTGGTGACCGGGTACCAGCTGCCAGAGATGAGCGTGGGGGACTGGCTCGTGTTCGACGACATGGGCGCCTACACCACCGCCTCCGGCTCCAACTTCAACGGCTTCTCCACCTCGGACATCAAGACCTACTTGGCCTACTCCAGCTGACATGGAACTAGTCATGTGGCCACGTACTACGTAGCACACGCCATTCGATTTGTTTTCGCAGTACACAAAATGAAGAGCTGTAATTAAGCTCGTACACAATGTATGTGCTTTTGTTTGTTCTATTTTTTTAATTTTAATTAGGCATATATATATATATGTATCCAATGTGGATCGTTATTCTTTTGTTTCCTAAAACGAAACTTTCTTATCAACAACTTTTTTTTTCAAGAAATTTCCAATACATCTTCAATCATAGTAGTACAAAGAACAACAGGAGTAATAAAAATTACAACCATGTCCGTGGATAACTGGACTGAGCCGAAGGCTCGCCGCCACCATCGCCCCTCCCTCACCGGAGCCGGGCAAATCTTGTTGTAGTATACAGTTGGGAAGTCGTCATGCTAAGACCCCATAGGACGAACACACCAGAGTAACAACTATCGCCTCGTACTCCCTTACATCTAGATACATCCATTTCCGCGACAAGTAATTCCGAACGGAGGGAGTAGATCAGAAGGATCAAACCTGTAAACATCCGAATGAAGACGAACGAAGACCGAATTCAAACAGATCCATCGAAGACCAACACCGACCAAATCCTGCGGATCCGACGAAGACACGCGCCCTCCGACTCAGTAGTAGATCTAGCCCAATAAGCCAGGGTGGGCCAACAATAGAAGTGTTCATAAACAATATTCTTTTACCTTTTTTCCTATGCTATACAGCTATTCCAAAAATGCCAGGGTGGGCCGTGGCCCACCCTGTCCACCCTCTACCTCCGCCACTACTCCGACTATGTTAGGCGCACCATCAGAATGGGGGTTGAGTGAGTCCTGGATTAGGGGGTATCCGGACAGCCGGACTATATTCTTTGGTCGGACTGTTGGACTATGAAAATACAAGATTGAAGACTTCGTCTCGTGTCCGGATGGGATTCTACTTGGCGTGGAATGCAAGCTAGGCAATACGGATATGTATATCTCCTCCTTTGTAACCGACCTTGTGTAACCCTAGCCCCCTCCGGCGTCTATATAAACCGGAGGGTTTTAGTCCGTAGGACAACATACAATCATACCATAGGCTAGCTTCTAGGGTTTAGCCTCTCCGATCTCGTGGTAGATCAACTCTTGTAATACTCATATCATCAAGAATAAATCAAGCAGGACGTAGGGTTTTACCTCCATCAAGAGGGCCCGAACTTGGGCAAAACATCGTGTCCCCTGTCTCCTGTTACCATCCGCCTTAGACGCACAGTTCGGGACCCCCTACTCGAGATCCGCCGGTTTTGACACCGATATTGGTGTTTTCATTGAGAGTTCCTCTGTGACGTCGCCGTAAGGAAGGATGCCTCGTCTCGTTGTTAAAAGCAACATTACCGCCGGGGGGAGCTCTGGCTGTCGGCCAAACTCTCCTGCTAGGCAGTTTCGTCATGACTGCCCGTTCGGCCGCTGCACCGACGATGACTTCTCGGGTCATCAAAAACAGCCTCCACGTCGGCTCGGAAGTCGCCGAGTAGATGGATCCAGTGGAGCTATCTTCCCTAAACGAACTCTTGTATCGCATCGCCGCCTTGGGAGTCACTATGGACTATGATCGGATTGGGCTTAAACCCGATCAAAGGAAGATTAACTCTCCATCGGTCACCCATCACGTTGCGATGGTGGAGGAACAATGCGGCAACTCTTCCTCTGTTTTGAGGACTAATTATGTCCGGATTCCCGAGCTCTCCGAGCCGGATACCCGCTTACGGGAGGACATCACCCAAGCCCTGAACCTAGAATCAGGCAGCAGTCCAGACTTATCGTGTAAAACTCCGGAACCCGAACTTCCAAGATTGAAAACTCCTCGGCCCCTGGGTCTCAGATAGGGTAGGGGTTCGGACTCAAATCCACCCACCCACCCAGACATAAACGATCTTTCCCACATCAGGCAAGAGCCCCATGAAACAGTATATCATTATTGGGCCAGATTCCTCCTTGTGGTGAACAAGGTTAAGGACTGTCGCGAGGAAGATGCAGCCTCACTTTTCTGCAATAATTGCACGGACAAGGGAATCCTTAACGCCTTAAGTCGCCGTGACATATCACGCTTCGCTGACTTGGCGTCCATAGTATGAAAGTACTGTGCGATGGAAAACGCCTGGAAAACCAAAACAAAATTTTGGGATAATCCGGCTCCGAATACACACCTAGTCCGAAGTAAAAGGGTGCACTATCGTAAGACACCCGAGCTAGTTGCAAAGAAACAAAAATCCTCTACAGGGCATGGAACCGTACTAGAGGGATGGCTTAATGGACCCTGCAAAATTTATAGTACGGCGGATACAATACCAACGCACAGCCTTAGAGCATGTTGGATACTCCGGCAGGTGGCCAAAAGTGGTGAGGATCTTCTTATCCCAAATGCCACAGAGCACATCCCGTGGATAATAATACGGTGTTAACAGTCTTTGAGACCTTTGCGTCAAATAATAGGCGCAAGTGAACACTCCACAGCATGGCCGGAATCTACCACGTAGCAGCAATAAATTCATGGAGTGACACGACTATTACCTTCAATGCCAGTGATGAACCTAAATTCTGAACAGCCTCAGCATCAGCCGCACTGGTCCTCAGTCCAACTGTGGACGGCTTTCGACTCACCAAAGTACTCATGGACGGCGGCAGCGGATTAAACCTCATCTATGAGGAAACTCTTCGAAAAATGGAAATAGACTGGAACCGCATTGAGCAAAGTAGCACAACCTTCAGGGGAATCATACCCAGTCGGGAGGCAGGATGCGCTGGGAAAATCACACTAGATGTGGTATTCGGTACGCCAGAGAATTATAGGTCCGAAGAAATTACATTTCAAGTGGCCCTGTTCAGCAGTGGATACCACACCCTTTTAGGACGTGAGGCATTCACGATCTTCCAAGTTGTACCCCATTATGGGTACATGAAGCTCAAAATGCCTAGGCCCAACAGAATCATCACCCTCGCCAGTGATCTGGACACAGCACTCCGCGCCGAAAATAAAACAGCCGCACTGGCCCTCGAGGCATTATGCGAAGCCCTCTCGGCCGAGGAATTAACCACGCTACGCTCCACAGTGGACAGGGACGACGTGATACTCGATAAGAGATCCAAGTCCACCTCTTTTAAACCAGCGGACAAAATAGTCAAATTCCAAGTCCACCCAACGGACCCTACAAAAACAGCCTCCATCGGGGCACAATTAAACCCCCGCCGTGGATGCCGCACTACGAGAGTTCCTGCGCGAGAATTGGGACATATTCGCCTGGCACCCCTCAGACATGCCAGGAATCCCACGCAAGCTGGCCGAGCATAGCCTCAATATCCTAAAGGGATTCAAGCCGGTTAAGCAAGCTCTTCGGCGTTTCTCCGAACCTAAGAGACATGCCATGGGAGAGGAACTAGCCAAGTTGTTGGAGGCCAGATTCATCAGAGAGATAAAACACCCGGACTGGCTAGCAAACCTAGTGATGGTACCAAAGAAGGATAAATCATGGCGCCTTTGTGTCGATTTCAAGGACCTCAATAAAGCTTGCCCAAAGGATCCCTTCCCCCTCCCCCGCATCGATCAAATTATCGATGCTACCGCAGGACACGAGTCATTGTGTTTTCTCGAAGCATACTCCGGTTACCACCAAATCAAGATGGCGGAGTCCGACCAAGCCGCAACGGCATTCATCACACCATACGGTCCCTTCTGTTTCAACACAATGCCTTTTGGGCTCAAAAACGCCGGCGCAACATATCAGCGCATGATTCAGACATGTCTGGAGAAACAAATCGGCAAAACAGTAGAGGCATACGTAGACGATGTGGTCATCACAACCAAGCACGTCGACTCTTTGATAGACGACTTGAGGCTCACATTCGACAACCTCCGAACATACGACAACAAGCTCAATCCGGAAAAATGCGTTTTCGGCGTACCAGCCGGAAAGCTCCTAGGTTTCATTGTCTCCAGTAGAGGTATTGAAGCTAATCCGGCCAAAATCCGAGTTTTGTCACAGTTGGCTACCCCAACAGACCTCAAACAAATCCAGAAGTTAACTGGATGCGTGGCGGCTCTAAGCCGCTTTATCTCCCGCTTAGGAGAAAAGGCTTTACCCCTTTATCGCCTCCTTCGACGCACCGAACACTTTGAGTGGACGGACGCTGCCACAGCCGGATTGGAAGAAATAAAGGCCATTTTGGAAACCAACCCAATCCTGGCCGCGCCAAACATCGGCGAACCAATGTTGTTGTACATTGCGGCAACTCATCAAGTTGTAAGCGCAGTGCTTGTCGTCGAACGAGAAGCCGACGGACATAAATTCCATCTCCAAAAGCCGGTATACTATGTATCCACTGTCCTCACTCCATGAAAATCACGGTACCCATATTATCAAAAGATAGCCTATGCGGTATTCATGGCATCCCGGAAGCTGCGACACTACTTTCAAGAGTGTTCGATTACAGTAGCCT
The DNA here is from genome assembly GCF_056163025.1 of Triticum urartu. Classification (NCBI taxonomy): domain Eukaryota; kingdom Viridiplantae; phylum Streptophyta; class Magnoliopsida; order Poales; family Poaceae; genus Triticum; species Triticum urartu. Next base: position 528,513,421 of record NC_141877.1, on the reverse strand, counting down.
CGGAAGTGCCACCTAATGATATTATAAACAACCGCGATGCTACGGGCCGGATTGCTAAATGGGCCATTGAGCTCCTCCCATTCGACATAACATACAAACCTCGACGGGCCATTAAGTCGCAAATATTGGCTGACTTTGTCACCGAATGGATGGAGGCCGAACTCCCTAAAGAGTACGGCGCATACTCCAATTGGATCATGCACTTTGACGGTTCTAAAATGTTGGCTGGTCTAGGGGCTGGCGTCGTCCTGACGTCCCCAACCAGAGATATCGTTCAGTACACACTGCAAATATTGTATACAGACTCCAACAATGCAGCCGAATACGAAGCTCTGTTGCATGGTCTTCGGATGGCAGTCTCCATGGGCATTCAACGCCTGGAGGTGCGTGGGGATTCAAACCTTGCAATATCCCAAATAAATGGAGACTTTGACGCCAAGGATCCGAAAATGGCGGCCTACCGAAACTCCGTCCTAAAAATGTCAGCTCGGTTCGAGGGACTCGAATTTCATCATGTGGCTCGGGAAAACAATCAAGCGGCGGATATCCTCGCCCGCATCGGCGCAAAACGTGATGCGGTCCCCCCCAACACATTTTTGGAAAGGTTGTTCAAGCCATCCGTAGTATGGGAAGGGGACACCGGTAACAATAGTCCGGACCCGGCCAAAATGCCCGATACCGAACACTCTGACACAATCGGAGGCTCCACCACCGAAATAACACCTTCAACCCACGTAATAATGGCCATTATTGCCCCGTGGACAGAACCATTCCTGGCCTACCTAACTCGGCAGGAACTTCTGGAGGACCAAAATGAGGCACGTTGCATAGTGCGGCAATCTAAGGCCTACAGGGTCCACGAGGGAGAATTGTATGAAAAAAGCACTACCGGAGTCCTTCAAAGGTGCATCTCCGAAGAGGAAGGGCAAAACCTTTTGGCAGAAATCCACGCCGGACTCGGTGGTCACCACGCCGCAGCCCGGGCTCTTGTAAGCAAGGCCTTCCGTACATGATTCTATTGGCCAACGGCCCAGACAGATGCACATGACTTGGTCGAACATTGCGCCGGTTGCCAGCTCTTTGCAAATCAAAGCCACATGCCACCCACCGCCCTCCAAACAATCCCCATTACATGGCCCTTCGCGGTCTGGGGGCTTGACATGGTTGGACCCCTTAAAGGGGGAACCCACAAGAAAAAAAATACTTACTGGTCATGGTGGATAAATTCACCAAATGGATAGAGGCCAAACCTGTTAAAACAGCCGAATCCGGACCAGTGATAGACTTCATATCTGGGGTCGTACACCGTTATGGCGTCCCCACAGCATCATCACTAACAACGGCACAAACTTCACAGCCGATGAGGTAAAACTCTGGTGCAGCAAAATGGGCATCAAGCTCGATTATGCTTCAGTCTATCACCCACAAACCAACGGCCAAGTCGAGCGAGCAAACGCTCTTATAATGAGCGACATTAAACCCAGATTAGTGTGTTCCTTAACGGAGTCTAACACGCACTGGGTAGAGGAGCTCGACTCCGTACTCTGGGGGCTGCGGACCATGCCAAATCGTAGTACCAGATATACACCCTTCTTTATGGTGTACGGCGCAGAGGCAGTCTTGCCCTGTGACATAATTCATGACTCACCTCGAGTGCACATGTACGAAGAAAGAGAAGCCGAGCTCGATCGGCAGGACAGTCTGGACACCCTGGAGGAGGAGCGCGACGTAGCCAAAGCCCGTTCCGCATTTTATCAGCAACAGGCTCGCAGATACCAAAGCAGAGAAGTACGGGCCAAAACTTATAACGTTGGCGAACTAGTTCTACGCCTGCCGGATAAGAAAAAGAACAAGCTCGAGCCCAAATGGGAAGGTCCCTTCATTATTGACCAAGTTCTGACCGGTGGAGCGTACCGACTGCGGGATGCATCGACTAGTCGACTCGAGCCGAACCCATGGAACGCGGCCAGGCTCCGAAGATTCTACGCCTAGCACCGGACTCTATGTTCGTCCCCTCCTTGTGTCCATTTTTTGCATATACATTATCTGTCTTGTTTTTCTTTCTTCCTTTCTTTTATTCTTTCTCTAGGTCTTCAAGGGCCAACTTGTGCCTCGCTTGCACATTATAGATGCGCTAGCCACGCTCATCATACCTGGGGGCTTCTTTCGCAGAAGCTTAATTATTTATCTGGGCGTCAGGCCCTGCAAATGTGTCATGCTTCCGCATGTACCTTTTTCGCCATTATATGCATCGATATGACTTAAGTTTTGGCCAAGCTGGGTTGCCTGGCTCTTGTATTTATGCCCTACATTCCCGTTAATTCGGCTACGGCATAAGGGGAGCACCTCTGTGATTGTTACTGCCGGGTCAGCCGGATGTGTACCTCAGACTGGGTGAAGCCGAAATCTAGCGTTCTTAAGGGAATATTCGGTCGGTGAACAAAAGATGATTTTTATTTATTGTCCATATCCGCCCCCAGATGTTTTTCCTGCGTTTCCTATCTCAGTCCGGACATGCACTTTAGGGCATGCCTACCCAGGGAAAGGAACCCTTAACGGAACTATTCTCCCTGGAAGATGTTTCTTACTACCCATGTAATATAACATAACTAGTTGGGCACTTGTCTGTTCAAGCACTAATGACCCCTACGCCTGGTCTCCACGCATACCCCGGTTCTTATATAACTGAGCGGGTATTAGGATACACTCCGGACTATCGGGTCCCGAGGTTGAAGCGAAAAGGTCCGCCAAGACAAATGATCTACAATCCGGTTAGAAGGCATTATACATGTCACTTTAATTACATAGTCATGCAGACTGACTAAATTCCTCTTCTATACCATCCAACAGGCGGTCTAGCTTACAATCCTGTTGGGAATACTTTGCGGCTAATTCAACTTGCCCATAAACTAAGCTAACGGGGATCTCTTTTCCATCGGGCCCCACAGGTCCGACCTCGGCCATATGATTTGGGTCTGCCTTGGTATACCGCGTCTTCACCATGGCCCAGGCTTCTCTGGCACCCTGTCGGCAGGCCGATATCTTCCATAATAGGAAGCGCCGTCGTGCTCCCTTGAGCTTCTCCGTAAGCTCTGCAACGCCCTCTGGCTGGGAGACGGATGGCCACAAGGCCTGGGCAACACCTTGCATCACCTGCCGAACTTGTTCATGCAGATGTGAGAGCTCGGATAGAAGATCACCCGCAGACACGGGCATTTCCTCCGCGGGACGACCCGTCAGCATACCTACAGACGTAATGTTGTTAGTCGGCTTCTTCGCCGAACTCCTTTAAAAGGATTCGTTCAAGCACTTACTGAAAATGTCGCGCCGAAGCCGCTTATTCTCCTCGGAGTCTGCAAGCTGGGCTCGAACGTCTTTTAGTTCCACGCTGAGCTTGATATTGGCATCTTGGAGATTGTTTTTCTCCCGCCTAACCTCAGTCAGCATGCGTTTGCCAGCCTCTAGCTGTCGCAAAACATGTTGGTCCTCCGGATTTTCTCCGGATTCATCTGAAACATCTATTGTTAGATCTGCAGCCACGCCGCACGCTATATGGTAACCATCATTCTTTAAAGTAAATGTTACCAGCGGGTGAATTTTTCGGTTCCTGCAATGCGGCAACAGCGGCCCGCAGTTGGGTCTTGCATTCCTCTAGCTCCTGTGACAGCCTAGTATTCTTCTCTGTAAGAACCTGCACAATAAAGATGATCCTTAAATCAGTTCTGCTAACTGTTTCAAGTCTCAGGGGCTATTGATACATATAAATTGTCAGATTTGCTTACCCGTACATCCTTTACATACTGATCCGTGGCTCTGGCTAGACCATCTTGAGTAGCTCGGAGGTACGCCTCTCCAGAATTGAAGGCATCAAATGCCTCTAGTGAGAAACAAGCGTCGCGGAGTACGGCCCGACAACGCCTATGATTCATGGCGCTTTCCACTTCTGAGTTTGTAGTGGATAATCTATCTGCATCCTCTGTAGGGGGATTATCCGGCGCCCGCCTCATATCGGTTTCCGCCTCTATGTCCGGTCCTGGTGCCCGACTGGTGGAAGCGTGATTAGTAACATCACCGAACATATTCTGGCGAGCATTTTTTCTGTTAAAGAAACACGGGCATCATTATATTTCGAGAAATACGACAACCACGGAGCGGGGTTTTTTGTCATACCTTTGCGTCGGCGTCTCTGTCCTGACCGCCTTCCTTTTTCTCCTACCCGGCCTCGGTGCCTCTTGTTGGCGAGTTGATGCAGGTTCGGCAGGGCGTCCCGAATGCCTTTCCTGTAAAAATGCCATGTGTATATGGTGGGTGAAGTGTCTAAAAGGGGATCCTAGTTTTTGGAGTTGGGATTTTTGGTTTTTCTTATGTGCGATGCAGGGAGCAGTCCGGGATAGTCGGCCATAATGGCCACCATGGCATCATCGCAGCTTAACTGATAGAACTGCCGGTCTATCAGCTCCACGAATATAATCGGATCTACTTCAAGTCCGGAGTCGAGGGCCCGGTCAGGGTCCTCTGGTTGTGGAGAAGGGCTGCTGACCTCCTTTATGGCTTTTCGCAATTCCTGCCGCAAAATGGCAAGGTGAATACTTACAACAAAGAATGCGGGAGAAATGGGAGTAGGGAGATATAACTTACCCAGCTTGGAGAATTGTACATGGAGAATCCATCCCGTGGTTTGATGCGGGTGAACTCCTCTTCCTCACCCTTGAACAATTCAGACAGAATTTTCGCTAAAGCGGCGGCATTGTCCGGACCCTTAGGCCCGCAGCGGGTGGCATCATCCACCCCGTTAAAACACCACAATGGGTGCCCACGATATTGAAGTGGTTGCACTCCCCGCATTATGCAAATCGACATAACTTCGATTACTGTCAATCCTCATCGAGCCAGTGCTTTAATCCGGTTCATCAGATAGAGGACTTCTCCATTGTCTTCCACCTGGGGGCTCCGTGGGCGCCAACTTCGGCGTTTCTTCAGAGGAGCATTGTTGAACTCAGGAAGACCCCACCGAAAAGGGTCCGGAAGGAGAACGTCCTCCATATAAAACCATTCTGAAGGCCAGTCTTCGGACGACTTCTTTAGGGTACAGGGCAGGTATACGGTATTGGCGATGCGCCATATTTCGGCTCCGCCCACTTGATAAAGTGACCCCCTCTATGTGCGAGGAATGAGGCAAAATAGCCTTTTCCACAGCTTGAAGTGAGCCTCGCAGCCCAGGAGCAACTCGCAGAGAGCAACATAGCCGGCGATATGTAGGATGGAGGCGGGGGTGAAATTGTGTAACTGGAGGCCGTAGAACTCCAAGAGCCCGCGGAGGAACGGATGAATTGGAAATCCGAGTCCTCTTAATAAATAGGGAACAAGGCAGACCCGTTCCCCAATAGAGGGGCAGGGAAAGCTCTCCGCTTGCTCCCCGCCATTGTAGGTGGCAAGCCCGGCTCGAACGGGCACCATATACGCCGGAGGGAGAAATCCCTTAGTCTGCAGTTCGACTAATTGACTGTGCGGGACTGAACACCTCTCCCAATCACCGGGCTTAGGGCTACGGGGGTGGGAGGAGGAGCTGCGGAGGTCGGCCATGCTGGAATGGATCTTTCCGAAACGCGCTCTGATGGATTCTCGCTGGGGGGGAATGGTATTGATTGGATCTAAGGATCCCCATCCCTTTAATAGACAATTTATTTATCTGGCTAGGGGGTGAATGTAAAAACGCCTGACGCCTCGTATTCATTCGACGCATGGGAGATAACCCTTGTTGGGCACAGAAGCCAAGAGGTCCAAACATTTATGGGACCGGACACTGCTTTACAAACATTTGGAAGATGGAGAAGAACCCGCCTTGCAATGCCGAAGACAAATGTGCGCCGGACTCATCGTCATTGAAGCCTGGTTAGGGGGCTACTGAGGGAGTCCTGGATTAGGGGGTATCCGGACAGCCGGACTATATCCTTTGGCCAGACTGTTGGACTATGAAGATACAAGATTGAAGACTTCGTCTCGTGTCTGGATGGGATTCTACTTGGCGTGGAAGGCAAGTTAGGCAATACGGATATGTATATCTCATCCTTTGTAATCGACCTTGTGTAACCCTAGCCCCCTCCGGTGTCTATATAAACCGGAGGGTTTTAGTCCATAGGACAACATACAATCATACCATAGGCTAGCTTCTAGGGTTTAGCCTCTCCGATCTCGTGGTAGATCAACTCTTGTAATACTCATATCATCAAGGATAAATCAAGCAGGGCGTAGGGTTTTACCTCCATCAAGAGGGCCCGAACCTGGGTAAAACACCGTATCCCCTGTCTCCTGTTACCATCCGCCTTAGACGCACAGTTCGGGACCCCCTACCCGAGATCCGCCAGTTTTGACACCAACAGGGGTAGAACATGGGAGATATTATTCCTACTAAGGGACATTGCCGCCGTCACACAACCTCAACCAAGACGTTGAACCTAACAAGAAGCAGAACAGGGTCCCTCCCGCCGGTGGGTGGGGTGGGAGGAGATCCTCCGCACCTCCATGGCCCCAACAAAGATGGGGCGGACTGGCGGCGGCACCGACGGGAGGAGAAGAGCTTTTCTTGTGGAGGAGGAAGGGGATGGAAATAACTTTCTTCTCAAATTAATATTGAGTTACTGACTCATTTAATAATGTGATTTTGTTTTCTCACATTTAAGATTGAGTTTTCTCATAGTGTAGCCAACAACCGGCTATATGGAGTTACCATGTCAGGTATAGCCAATCTAATAGCCAACATCTGAAGTAGCTAGTTACTAAGAATAACAATATTAATACATGACTCATTTTACACTCTGGAAATGTTTTTGAAGTTCGTGTTGCAGCTCTTTCAATAGACAACCGATTTTCCTTCTGTCATCTTCTCTCTTATCGAACTCATCCAAGATATAATAGTTTAATACTTACAGCCTGATGACTGTACCATTAGACTTGGTTTTATGGATTACAAGTTATAGAGTGATGTGGGCTTCATTTGGCTGGGCGATGTGGCTTCATTTGGTTGGGAAATATGAGCTCACCAATGAAGATTCACAGAAAGGTTAGTGGGGATGTTGTTTAGAAGTGAACGTAAATGATGGAAACTTAAACTTAAAATTCCTTTAAACCTAGTGGAAGAAATAAGGAGAAAATGATACAACATATAATGATTACTATCTCTTAATACTCCCTCTGTTCCTTCATATAAAGTGTATTTGATTTTTTTAAAGTCAAACGAGTGCATGTTTGACTGAGTTTTTTAGAACAAATATATCAATATCCAAAATACGAAACTTATATCATTTGATTCATCATAAAAAGTAGTTCATATTTTACATATTAGGTATTGTAGATGTTGTTATTTTAGTCTATAATCTTGGTCAAACATTTGAATAGTTAACTTGCACTTCAATCAATACACCTTATATTCTAGAACGGAGGGAGTAACTCATAAGAGGAAAATGTCTGAAGGAGGAGAAAACTCATTAGTGAGTTTAGAAAATAAAAATATGCTTTATGTACTTTCCTCCAAAACCCTATTAGGGAAAATTGAATGTATCACATATTATCTTGAGAAGATATCGCCTCATTAGACACCGTTATGTGAAACTTTTGAAAGAAAAACTCATAAAGGAAAATAGTGTGATCTCATATGTCACTGAAAAACCCCTTTAAAATCTAGTGGAAAAATATATGAAGAAACTCATATGACATATCTAAACACTTTTATCTATATTGTCTCATTAAAAACCTTTTAGGAGAAACCATTAGGGAAAACCCATGAAGGGAAAAAGAGTACAATATATGAATCTGATGATTATGATTAGGTTTTAATTTTGGAGTCTACTCCTCCCGAACTTTCCAAATCTAGAGGTTTTGTCATATTGATTCCATTGGCATGACAATGGAATGTAGAAATTTGTAATAACACTCTAAATAATCTGTTAGATCTTCACAATAATTTATGAGTAATGTATTTGTGATACTACTCTTCATATAACATAATGTATTTCAATGACACACATGATATGACCTTGATAGATAATAATGTGTGATTCTAATGAATCTTAGCCACATCATTTTGAGTGTGGTCAACCATTTTGTTAAGCCATGCATATTTTGAATGTTCATATAAATTAATTGTGTTAGAATGATAAGTGAAGTAGCCATTAAAGTCTATTTAGATGACTTTCATAAGAAGGCTATTCCTGCAAATTCATTCATTGATATGGCATTGTTAGGCTCAAATAAGTAGCCCCTATCATTATATCATATCATGGTCATATCTTGATTTTCCTGATGGAATTGTCCAAGATCTATTGCGAGCTTGAGATATAAGCTGGTATTCCTTATATCAACCATATACCTTTTGTTGGGGGGTTGCACTTTGAATAAATATAGTAAATATAGTGTCAGGCCTAACGTAGTTTGCAACTATATGAGTGCTTTGGCATTAGTGAGATATAGAACTTCAGGTCCTGGTATCACTTCATTATCACCCCTATGTAAGAATGGAATTGTACCATAGCAGGGCAGTATGACCATACATGTGTTTTATTGATATGATATATCCACATTGAACTTCTCATATATGTTTTGGATATAGGTAGATTGATATCTATTCTTGAGAAATGTTCAAGTCGTAAACTTAAGCTAAATTTGGATGAATCCAAATTTCCCGTCTTGAGATGATTTTGTGTATGTATAGGTATTGTATAGATATTGATGATGAGGTCATCGACTAAGTGATGTAAAGAAATCAAATTTGAGATTCCTATATTAACCACACAAACAATTATCATTATTTTAAAAGTCCTTTTAATGAAGGAACTCATTTAGTCAGTAGTACCATATGATTTCCTGTCATTTCAAGTTATATAGTGACTTGTGAAGTTTTGCACAAAATATGTTGTGATTTATTTTTGGATTCAGAACTGTAAGCCCTTCAGAGACTTCAATATGGATCTTTGAAACAAGTGACATATGAGTATGTAGTCACTACATCTATTAATTGCATGGATACTTTTTTTATACTGCCAATGATATTTAGTATCGAAACATAATTCCACTTATACAAGAGGGTATGTTACATCATAATTGATGTCGGGTCTCTGCGTGAACCCCTTTTACTACAAGCCCCGCTTTCTCACCACCTCATAGATTTTGTTTATGAATGAGAAGTTATTTGTATTCCATATGGGATTTACTTATGGGGAGTGTGTAATCTTTGGTAAATACAACGCTTTTGTTGAACGAGTGCTATTCTTTTATAACTTGCTTCCTTTTATGTGAAACCATATGAGTGCAAAAGGCACTCTATTAAGTGAAGAAATATATGTTGACAAATGTAGTCTTTGTTTTCTACGATTCTGGTGGAATTGATGAAATTTTTGGAAATGTATTTATCCCTTTTAACTCTTTGTAATTTCCTACAATAATGGAGTCAAGATGTTTCGATGTCCTGGCACCAAAATATTTGTGCCCATTTGTGCCAGCCTTTGGATGATGAGCATCCTGTGAGGTGTCTTTCAACATGATGTTGAATTTCATATACTGTTTAAGGATCTAATTTCCTTTGTTTCCATGGAAGCATATGAGAATATATATCTTGTGGTCATATTTCTTCCTCTCTTGCTCCCATTTAAGAAGAAGAGTGGTTTATTAGGTACCCCAACTCTCTCTAACATCTTACTACAATGATGAAGTCGAGAATATGTCAATAATTTGACGCAAAGAGCGTCAAAATAAGGAATTGCCATATACCCCACCCATTATGGAACTAGTAGCTAAAACATAGAGAAGGGCCCATATGGCATGATTCATTGAGTTATATTTTTTATTCTGTTTTATTTGGTGACTACATTTTTTTGTTAAATAGATATGAAATACATACATTGTGGAAAAAAAATTGCACACATACCGTGAAGCAAAGGGAAGTCCTTGTCTATTTGAAATGGAGGTGGACCGTTCGGCAGCGAGAAGAAGCAGAGTGTGTGCCATGCGAGTTAGTGTGCTAATTATATAGTTTTAGACTTCATGGTGATATGGATCCATTAAGCTGATTTTAGGGGGGAAACATAATAATTTCCTTATACTCCTACAAGAATCCTAGAACGTTGGGTAGCCACCGACGTGTGGAACTACAATGGCGCATACACATGGCAAGAAATTGGCGATGGCTGCAACGTGGTGTTGATTTTATAATTATTTAGGAGATTAGAGTTGCTTGGAGATGACACTTTGCATCATAGACTCGAAGGTACTGGAGCTACATAAAGCTGATTGAATTTGTTATGCTGGCCTTTCTTTTAGCAGTGTAGAATGCAGAACAATCACTGCGAATACATGTACGACCAAGCTAATCGGACGGTATACGTCCTTCGCTGGCAAATTAATCAAGCAACTGTCAAGCCGAACAATCCCTACATGAGATCAACCGGCATACGTGTAGCACATGCCTTTTGGTTAAGGTTTGTAGCAGCATGGGGCGGCGGCAAGCATGTGCACCAAAATGAGCTCGCTTTCCAAGGCCATGCAAAATTGGAGTCGAGAGGTTTTTGGCTCCCTGCCCGACAGATTTCCAAGTTAAAGGTGCAGCTCAAGGACGCTAAGGAAAGATCGCTTGTGACTGGATTTTTTCAAGAGGTGAAGGACATTGAAAGTCAGCTCCATGATCTTTATGAAAAGGAGGAAATTTATTACAAACATCGATCACGTTTAGACTGGCTGCAATGGGGTGATCAAAATACCAAGTGTTTCCAAAATCGGGCTTCTCATAGGAAGAGGAAAAAAATGGTGAAGGCCCTATGCAGGGAGGATGGCACTCGGAGTACTTCTGATGACGAGATGTGTGCGCTTGCAGCGGGTTTTTATGCTTCGTTGTTCCAATCCGAAGGTTCGAACGCAGTGGAAAGAGTTTTGCAACACATTGATATGTTAGTCTCAGAGGAGATGAACGAAAAACTCACAGCCATGATCTCGGATATGGAGATAGAGACAGCTCTTTTTCCAGATGGGCCCGACTAAGGCCCCGGGACCGGATGGTTTCCCGGCCTTGTTCTACCAACGACACTGGTCGGTGGTGAAGGAGGATGTGTGCAAGGCGGTAAAGGATTTCTTGTATGGGGTTGATACACATGAAGGCTTTAATGATACTATTATCGTGGTGATACCTAAGCTCAACTCACCGGAGTTGCTGTCCAATTCCGACCGATAAGCCTATGTAATGTGCTCTACAAAATCGCTACAAAGGTACTTGTTAATAGACTGAAGGGAATCCTCCCGTTGTTGATCTCGGAGGAGCAAAGTGCTTTTGTGCCCGGAAGGCTCATGACGGATAATGTCTTGGTTGCATATGAGTGTATCCATGCAATCAGGAAGAGGAATAGGAGGAAGCCTCTATGTGTGGTCAAGCTGGATATAATGAAGGCATACGATAGAGTGGAGTGGAATTTTCTGGAAACGGTGATGGAGAGGTTTGGTTTTCATGCAACTTGGATTCAAATGATAATGAGATGTGTGACTTCGGCGCGTTTTAGTGTGAAGCTCAATGGGGGGGATATCAGATTCATTCCTACCTTCGAGGGGTCTCCGCCAAGGTGATCCGTTGTCACCATACCTTTTCTTGTTCTGTGTAGAAGGTTTTTCAGCTTTGCTAAAAAATGCACAAGATGTGGGTGATTTGCGAGGGGTTTCTTTTGGGAGCACTAGCCCCATAGTTACCCATCTTCTCTTTGCGGATGATAGCATTGTTTTTCTAGAGGGATCTGAGAATAATCTCCTCATGCTAAAGTCGATCTTGGGGGACTATGAGAAGGCGTCAGGACAGAAAGTTAACATGCAAAAGTCGGCCATATTTTTTGGGATGGGGAGTACGGAGGAGAGCAAAGAGCAGCTCAAGGCGGTCATCGGAATCAATTCGGAAGCATTGAGCGAGAAATATTTGGGCCTGCCTACCGCAGTGGGCAAGTCCAAAGAAGGTACTTTCAAATATGCTAGGGAGAGAGCTAAGGGAAAGGTCACGGGATGGAAGGGGCAAGGTTTATCCAAGAAGGCTCGTGAGCTGCTGGTTAAATCGGGGCTCCAGTCTACCCCAAATTTCACCATGAGTTGCTTCCAACTCACCAAGAAATTGTGCGGGAACCTGACATCTATCTCTTCTAACTGTTGGTGGGGTGAAGCTAAAGGTGAGAAAAAGGTACACTGGATCACTTGGCAGAAAATGTGTGCGAGCAAACGCAAGGGTGGTATGGGTTTTCGTGATATGGAGGTTTTTAATCAAGCGTTATTGGCAAAGCAAGCGTGGAGAATTATGCTTGTCCCCACTTTGCTGTGTGCACGAGTCCTCAAGGCACGCTATTTTGCTGATGGGACTATCCTCAATGCAACATGTCCGAGTGGTGCTTCCTACACTTTCAAAAGCATTTTGTTTGGCCGGGACTTGTTGCTTGAGGGACTTTGTGACGCCCGGATATTTAAGCTATAGTAATTCCCTGTTAATCGTGTCGTGTCACCTTAGTTATTGTTGCTAATCTTGCGTTAGTTCAAAACTGATTCAAAATTCAAATTCAAAATCAAGTCAAACAATTAAAGTTTTCAAAGGTCAAAACTAAAATGTTGTAAAGGTGTTAAGTAAATCATGGGTAATAGAGATGGAGAAACCTAAATTTAATTAAAAAAATAAGTGTTCAAAATAATTAAAATAAGGGTTTAAATATTAAAATAAATGCCTTTTGAATTTTATAAAATATTAAACTATTTTAATTTGGGATGAGAATTAATGTGGCAGTAGTATATTTAAAAGTATTAATTTAGGTGCTAGTGATAATTTTCATAAATATAAAATAAAAGAAAACTAAAAGTAAAACAATAAAAGAAAAATAAATAAAAGGTAAAAACAAAAGAAAAGAAAAGAACCCCCGGGCTCCGGCCCAGCAGGCCACCGGCCCAACTGGGCAAAGACCCAGCCGGCCACTCCCCATATCCCCCACTACCCCCGAAACCCTAACCACTCCCCCACACGCTCCTCTCCCCCGCACCCCATGACCCGATCTGGATCGGGGGCGCTCGCCCCCCGACCCTGGTGACCGCGTCGCCGCCACCTCGCGCCATCACCGGACCCCGCCAGACGCATCGTCGACCCCGCCCCCTCTCCACCGTCGGCGCCAACGCCTCACCGCCGTATCACCACCACCGTCGCCTTCCTCCTCGCCGGCGCCGTCGTCCTCGACTCCTCCTCAACCGCCGTTGCCCCGATCCCTACTCTCCGCCGTGAGCCGCCGCCTTCTTCCTCCGCTCTGCCCTTCGCGCGCGCCGCGCCCCCCTCCACCGTGGTCGCGCCTCGGCGCTGCTCCTCGCCTCTGCCCGCCGCTCCCCACTTCATCGCGACGCACGCCGCTCGGGGCTGTGCCCCGCGCCCCGCCCCCGCTCCCTGCATCGTCGAGACCTGCGTTGGCACATGGCCTGGCAACGCCCGACTCCTTCTGCAGCGCGCCCCGCCTCTGTCGCTGCTTCGCTCCTGCGTCGTCGCCATCCCCATCGCCTGTAGTCGCGCCAAGCCCCGCCTTTGCCGCCCATGCGCGTCGCCCGCCGCCCGCGTCGACGGCGCTCCCGCCTTGGCTCGCCCCTCCTCGCGAACACGAACGCGCCCGCCACCCCAGCGCTCGGCTACGCCGCCCGCTGACGGCCTTGCCTTGCCGTCCTTGTCACACGCGCTGCGAGGCCGAGCCCCAACGCTGCTCCACTCAACGTCGTCGCCTCTACCGAGCCCACCCAGCGATCCAGCCGTCGCCCGAGATGGCCGCGCCGGCTTGCCCCGCTCGGGTGCGCCCGCACCAGGCGCCCAGCGCCCATCGCCCGCACCCACAGTGGCCTATGGGCCACTAACCAGTGGGTCCTGTCCCCTGTGCCACATACATGTGGGGCCCAGTCCTAGAACGATTTATTAAAAAATCAAATAAATAAATAAATTAAGTTAATTAATTAATGTTTAATTAACCTAATTAACTAGTGTTAATTAATTAAACAGTAATTAGATTAGTTAAACCCTAATTAGACTAAAGAGTCAATGACATGTGGGACCCACACATCAGTTTGACCGGTCAACACCCTGTTGACTGCTGTCAGCAAACACTGTTCTGGATAATGTTGAATTAAAATAATTAAGTAAATCCAAAATTTTATTTAAATCTTTTAAAATTAATATAAAATAAACTGTAGCTTGAATCAAAAAACTTTGTACATGAAAGTTGCTCAGAACGACGAGACGAATCCGGATACACAGTCCATTCATCCGCCACAGATCCCTAGCATAGCGAACGTGCAACAATACTCCTCCGGTTCGTCTGTCCGAAAACATGGAACACCGGGAATATTTTCCCGGTTGTTTTCCCCCTTCGTCGATATCACCTCCTACCGCGTTAGGGCACACCTAGCGCCGCACTTTGTCATGTCATGCATCGTCATGCTTATGTTTGCATTGTATTTATTGTTTCTTCCCCCTCTTCTCTCCGGTAGACTACGAGACCGACGCCGCTGCTACACAATACGACTACGGTGTTGACGACCGCTCCTTCTTGCCAGAGCAACCTGGCAAGCCCCCCCCCTTGATCACCAGATATCGCCTATTCTTCTCTCTACTGCTTGCATTAGAGTAGTGTAGCATGTTACTGCTTTCCATTAATCCTATCCTGATGCATAGCCTGTCATTGTTGCTACAATTATGGATACCTTACCTGCAATCCTAAATGCTTAGTATAGGATGCTAGTTTATCATCAGTGGTCCTACATTCTTGTCTGTCTGCCATGCTATACTATCAGGCCGTGATCACTCGGGAGGTGATCACGGGAATATGCTTATACATAATATATGATTCTTGTGGTGAATAAAGACGGGTCGGCTCGAAGAGTACCCGCCAGTGATTCACGGATTGGGTCCGAAAGGACGTTTGTCCCGACGGCCCACTGAGTGGATCTTTGTGGCGGAGCGACATGGTAGGTTGAGACCACCTAGGAGAGAGGTGGCCCTGGCACTGGTCGGCGTCCGCGTTTATTTCAAAATAACACGCTTAACGAGATCTGGGTATTTGATCTGAGTCTGGCCATTGGCCTATACGCACTAACCAACTACGCTGGAACAGTTATGGGCAGTCGACGTCGTGGTATCAGCCGAAGCCTTCTTGACGTCAGCGACTGGGCGGCGTGCGCAGGGTTGGACTGGAACGCCTGCTCTTATATAAGGGAGGCTAGGTCTGCTCGTCGGTCACGTTCGCAACGTGCAGGTGTGCAATGGGCGATGGGCCCAGACCCATGCACCATAGGATTTAGACCGGCGTACTGACCTCTCTGTTGTGCCTAGGTGGGGCTGCGACGTGTTGATCTTCCGAGTCCGGTCATGACCCAGAAAAGTGTGTCCGGCCAAAGGGGATCGAGCGTGTTGGGTTATGTGGTGCAGCCCTGCAGGGAAGTTAATTTATTCAAATAGTCGTGATCTTCGGCAACAAGACGACTTGGAGTTGTACCTTGACCTTATGACAACTAGAACCGGATACTTAATAAAACACACCCTTTCAAGTGCCAGATACAACCCGGTGATCGCTCTCTCACGGGGCGACAAGGGGAGGATCGCCGGGTAGGATTATGCTATGCGATGCTACTTGGAGGACTTCAATCTACTCTCTTCTACATGCTACAAGATGGAGGCCACCAGAAGCGTAGTCTTCGATAGGACTAGCTACCCCCCTCTTATTATGGCATTCTGCAGTTCAGTCCACTGATATAGCCTCTTTACACATATACCCATGCATATGTAGTGTAGCTCCTTGCTTGCGAGTACTTTGGATGAGTACTCACGATTGCTTTTCTCCCCCTTCCCCTCTTTCCATTTCTTCCTAGTTGTCGCAACCAGATGTTGGAGCCTAGGAGCCAGACGCCACCGTCGATGACGACCCCTACTACACCAAGGGTGCCTACTACTACGTCCAGGCCGCTAACGATGACTAGGAGTAGTTTAGGAGGATCCCGGGAAGGAGGCCTATGCATCTTTCGATCTATATCCCAGTTTGTGCTAGCCTTCTTAAGGCAAACTTGTTTAACTTATGTCTGTACTCAGATATTGTTGCTTCCGCTGACTCGTCTATGATCGAGCTCTTGTATTCGAGCCCTCGACGCCCCTGGCTTGTAATATGATGCTTGTATGACTTATTTTAATTTTTAGAGTTGTGTTGTGATATCTTCCCATGAGTCCCTGATCTTGATCGTACACGTTTGCGTGGATGATTAGTGTACGATTGAATCGGGACTGTCACAAGTTGGTATCAGAGCTGAATGCCTGTAGGAATCCCCCTTCCACACTCCTTGGCCGAAGTTGAGTCTAGTCGATGAAAACTGTTTTACTAACATGGCTGTGTGGCCCATGGGCCCACGTCGCCATTGGGTGGTATTAGGATCTTTTATTCCTCGGCCTATACTCTTGGACTCTGATCTCTCTTTTATTCTGGTTAAAATGAATTTACTAACTCTGACTCTAGGTTCTCGTAACTACTTCCTCCCGGAGAGCCCTTATCACAGATGATGGCCTGCTTCACCAAAAGATTCCGAAGATACTCTCCGTTATCCTCTCGAGACCTTGTGCCCAACACTTTTGCTATTCCCAACCACAGATAAATCCATATGGATAACTGCTTACACTTGTCGTTCTTACCTCTGTTCCCAGTTTCCCCTATTATTACTTGATACCCTGAAAATTTCTTCGATAATTTGAGAATCCTTTGTGCCCACCGCTTTGCAGCTCTTTACCGCAGAAATACCCTGCGGATAATTCCACACACTTATCGAGGATTTGTTCATCCCCAGTTGATCATGTGTTTCCCAAGATTCTTTGAATGCTATTCGGTCTTTCGAAAATCCTCAGCAGACTATTGCTCTTGAAATTCTTGCCTGCTTGCATTATGGTTAATTCCATATGTCTAGTAGTCTTCGTTGACCTCCCTTGTCCTTGGCATTTTGAGCCTAAGGAATTATTGTCTGTGAATGCACGCGATCATTAGTGGCCCTTATAAAATATCCTTCCGGCTCAGACGTCATTTTAAACATGAGCTGGATCCCCCCCAATCAAATTGTCATCGATTGTACCCCCTAAGGCTATTCTACTTATCGTTCCCTAATCAGAGCTTTGCTTCTGAACCCTTGTCTTCGAATTCATAATTCCTTTGCATTTGAGCTTTGAGTTAGTTAGTTGTTTCTTTAATCTGATCTCCTTGCATTCTTTCTTCCTCTAGTTGAGTACCGATGCTCACATCAGATCCCTTGTGGACCACCAGACCCTTTGTCGGAAATTTATCCGACAACGTCCTTCATATTCAATAAGCTTGTGAGCCTTTCCTCGGATACATAATGCCTTTGGTAAACTGTATCCTCTACTTTTGTCAACCATGCTCTACTATCGAGCTTATGTTATTTACTATTGAATCTTGTGGTATATGTTCCTGAGATAACCCGGTGGGTTTAACCTATACCTTCCCTAAAATCGGGTGAACCTGAGAGTTTTCACGAGTCATATTCTCCTGGTGATTTACCAGATAAAATTTTAACACTACAACTCCATCGAAAATGAGAAGTGAATGATAGGTTATGCATTGGAGAAGTGGGAGTTGACCTTGAACCTTGTGTTCATGCCCATGGCCACGATGTAGATCTTGTCATGCCAGCTTCTCTTAAAAAAATAGTTGTCCCCTTGGTATAAGTTCATCTTATATGTGGGGTTTGGTCGTTTACAACCGTGGTTTCGACCATGATTGTTCTCATTTGATTCTATTTCTCGGACAAGTTAAAATACTTGCCTTTTGCAGATCAATATGCCTGCCCAACCTCTACTCTGCTCTACCTTCGAGTTTTACCTTCTGGTCTCTCGAGAATATCATGGAACTACATAACTCCTTATGATTTCTTCATCTATAATTATTTCTCACTGATTCCAATTTTTCCCCGGGTAATGAGTTATTAGTCACTCGAGAACATCGATAAGTGAATCGAGTCTGCACTATGATTCAACAACTCTTATTAACCACCATTGCTTACGGGTTTGAACCCGATCACATCATTCCTAGCCAGATTGGCTATAACATTATTGTGCTAATTTTAACTATGCTACCTGGTCCTTCTTCCCGGAGCACGATTTTCGATGATGAGCTAAGCTTACGTCGACTTTCCTCGTCATATCATTTTTCCTTGAACAACAAGTTGGATTCCGAGTTTGTGACGTATCCGTGGTTCCAATAACCTTGCGCTTCATCATTCCTTTGACTTGATGCCATCGCTGATCGATTAGATCTTAATGAAATCTCTCGACAAATTTGTCATGATCATCAGCAACATTTTGACTCCAAGGATATCAATCGAATTCTTGATGAGAAATACCATCCTTGCCCCTCGATGATTTGTATTATCATCGACAACATTATTTCCTTCCCTCCGACACAAACTTGATCATGTTATGGAGCTCCTTGCTATCCAGCTTATGTTATGCTCTACCTTGGAGTATTACCATCCTTTATGTCAAGAATGTCGTGAGAATTTCACCACCTCTTGAGAATTCTTGATACAAGTAGCACTTATCACCATCACCATTCCTTATTGGTCCTCGTGTTGTTCCTAACCGGGATACCAGCAAATGAACTATGATTTGTGAATTCAAAACTGCTAGCAACCCTATTCCTTTGAAGTGAATGTTCGATAGTTTCATACTAAGTCTTTTGGTTATTGGATCACCATCCTAACATTGATCATGCCATCTAAAGCCCATACTTTGGGCGCGCCTTTGAACCAATGCTTAATTGTGTATGTTTTCCTCGAGCATACATCATTATATCATTCTGGTCTAACAAATGTTATCTCATTGTTCACTTAATTGTGGAAATCCATTTTTTTGGAAATGTCGATGAATTGTTGTTGAGTTCATCGGCCACCTCCTTGTCCTCTCCTTGGTTTAATGATGATCTCATGATCCGAAACTCGCTTCCATAGTTCATTGCCCGAGAATCTTATGATGTCTTCTTGTCAATTTGTGTCGCACCTTTTTCTTCTTAGGCATCCTAAGTCCAAGGTATCATGCCCCCAACCAGATCTGAAACTCGGTCAGATATGATGGTTGGGATATTTTCCAAGAGTTATAACATTGGTCCTTATATGACCCGGTAAGGTGATGTCATGCCTAGCACACCTGGCCGGAGGACCCGTTGTTATAGTTTCCTTTTTAACAAGGTTAACCATTCCTCCATGAGGAAATTGTAAGACTTATTCTATAAGTTGTTCCTGATGAATCCCTTGTGTATCCAAGTCCGACCTTTGCTTGAAGACCATGTCAATGCTATCTAGAAGCATGTTTGTGGTACTCTGATTATCAACAAGAACATTTGAAGCCCAATGCTAAATGTTTCTTACTCAATTATCCAAACACCGTTGTATGGGTAATGTCATAAAATTCCTCTCCCATTTCCTAAATGGTTTTCTACTTTCTATATTGTCATGGATATCATGCTCTGCTTGCCCTTGGGAAGGATATACCCCTGAAATATGTGTTTAAACGCATTTTCCTATCCATTGGTCTGTTTAATTATTCTTGTGATCTATATATGATCTAAGCAGTAATAATTCACTGTTTATGTAACCACCTTGGTGTACTACTCTGTCAATAAGACCTTGTTACTATTGTTGATGACATACTGGTAGCCAACGATGGACGAGAACCTTGCCTATTGGTCTGCCTCGTTCAACGAGCAGGAAAATGGTTCTCTTCGTTCCTCGTCCTTGGTACCAACGTTGTTGCCAACATAACTAGCAGGCTACCCCTTTGACATGCCTTGCTACCATGGCTATGCAAGATGTCACCGTTCCTTCTACTTTTAACCCACATGGTGGGCCCATAACCAGCTCCACAGGATCAAAACCTGACTCTCGTGTACACCCCCCGTTTCCAAGGTTATTCCTCACGCTTGGCTTCGTGTGTAATTCGCGAGCCACCTTCCTAGTGATCTATTCTGGTATCAGACGTAATACTTATTCTCGTTACTCTGTACCCTTTTCACACCTTGTATCAGTCATCGAACGACTGTCTACCCGTTTGAAACTTCTTATGGTACCATATTACTTTGCTCTCAGCATGCTTTGTTCGTTCAACTCGAGAGATACTCATATGTTCATTCGTGGGACCACCCCCGATGATTACCCCTGGTAGCGTTCTATCGTTGTCAAGCTGCCCCTTTCCTATTCGTAAGTACGATGGAGCCCCCGAAGAAAGGATGCCAACATCGTCATGATGACCCAAAGTAGAGAAATGAAGACACCCACATAATGGATTGACCTCTTCGAGAAGAGCAACCAAGACTGGGATGACTCGTTGGAATTTCGTAACCAAATCCCTTCCCCCTCACTTCCCCTCTTAAATCTCGGGACGAGATTTCTTGTAGTGGAGGAGAATTGTGACGCTCGGATATTTAAGCTATAGTAATTCCCTGTTAATCGTACCGTGTCACCTTAGTTACTGTTGCTAATCTCGCGTTAGTTCAAAACCGATTCAAAATTCAAATTCAAAATCAAGTCAAACAATTAAAGTTTTCAAAGGTCAAAACTAAAATGTTGTAAAGGTGTTAAGTAAATCATGGGTAATAAAGGTGGAGAAACCTAAATTTAATAAAATGTTTAAGTGTTCAAAATAATTAAAATTGAGGTTTAAATATTAAAATAAATGCCTTTTGAATTTTATAAAATATTAAACTATTTTAATTTGGGATGAGAATTAATGTGGCAGTAGTATATTTAAAAGTATTAATTTAGGTGCTAGTGATAATTTTTATAAATCTAAAATAAAAGAAAACTAAAAGTAAAACAATAAAAGAAAAATAAATAAAAGCTAAAAACAAAACAAAAGAAAAGAACCCCCGGGCTCCGGCCCAGCAGGCCACCGGCCCAACTAGGCAAAGGCCCATCCGGCCACTCCCCATATCCCCCACTACCCCCCCGAAACCCTAACCACTCCCCCCACTCGCTCCTCTCCCCCCACCCCACGACCTGATCTGGATGGGGGGCGCTTGCCCCCCCGGACCCTGGTGACCGCGTTGCCGCCACCTCGCGCCATCACCGGACCCGGCCAGACGCATCCTCGACCCCGCCCGCCTCTCCATCGCCGGCACCAATGCCTCACCGCCGCATCACCACCACCGTCGCCTTCCTCCTCGCCGGCGTCGTCATCCCCGACTCCTCCTCAACCCCCGTTGCCCCGATCCCTACTCCCACCGTGAAACGCCGCCTTCTCCCTCCCCTCTACCCTCCGCGCTCGCCGCTGCCCCTCCCTCCACCGTGGCCGCGCCTCGGCGCTGCTGCTCGCCTCTGCGCGCCGCTCCCCACTGCATCGCCGCGCACGTCGCTCGGGGCCGCGCCCCGCCCCCGCTCCCTGTATCGCCGTGGCTTGCGTTGGCACATGGCCTGGCCGCGCCCGGCTCCCTCTGCAGCACGCCCCGCCTCCGTTGCTGCTTCGCTCCCTCATCATGGCCATCCCCATCGCCTGCAGTCGTGCCAAGCCCCGCCTCTTCCGCCCCTGCGCGTCGCCCTCCGCCCATGTTGACTACGCGCGCGCGACGACGCTCCCGCCTTGGCTCGCCCCTCCTCGCGAATGCGAACGCGCCCGCCACCCCCGCGCTCGGCTACGTCGCCCGCTGACGGCCACGCCTTGCCCTCCTCGTCGCACGCGCTGCGAGGCCGAGCCCCAACGCTGCTCCACTCGACGCCGGCGCCTCTACCGAGCCCACCCACCGATCCAGCTGTCGCCGGAGATGGCCGCGCCAGCTTGCCCCACTCGGGTGCGCCCGCACCAGGCGCCCAGCGCCCGTCGCCCGCGCCCGCAGTGGCCTATGGGCCACTGACCAGTGGGTCCTGCCCCCCGGGCCACAGACATGTGGGGCCCGGCCCCAGAACGATTTATTAAAAAAATCAAATAATTAATTAAATAAATTAAGTTAATTAATTAATGTTTAATTAACCTAATTAACTAGTGTTAATTAACTAAACAGTAATTAGATTAGTTAAACCCTAATTAGACTAAACAGTCAATGACATGTGGGACCGACACGTCAGTTTGATCGGTCAACACCCTGTTGACTGCTGACGTCAGCAAACATTGTTCTGGATAATGTTGAATTAAAATAACTAAATAAATCCAAAATTTGATTTAAATCTTTTAAAATAAATATAAAATAAACCGTAACTCGGATAAAAAAACTATGTACATGAAAGTTGCTTAGAACGACGTGATGAATCCGGATACGCAGTCCGTTCGTCTGCCACACATCCCTAGCATAGCGAACGTGCAACAATACCCCTCTGATTCGTCTGTCCGAAAACGCAAAACACCAAGGATATTTTCCCGGTTGTTTTCCTCCTTCGTCGGTATCACCTCCTACCGCGTTAGGGCACACCTAGCGCCGCGCTTTGTCATGTCATGCATCGTCATGCTTATGTTTGCCTTGTATTTATTGTTTCTTCCCCCTCGTCTCTCCGGTAGACTACGAGACTGACGCCGCTGCTACCCAGTACGACTACAGTATTGACGCCCCCTCCTTCTTGCCAGAGCAACTAGGCAAGCCCCCTCCCCTGATCACCAGATATCGCCTATTCTTCTCTCTACTGCTTGCATTATAGTAGTGTAGCATGTTACTTCTTTCCGTTAATCCTATCCTGATGCATAGCCTGTCATTGTTGCTACAATTATTGATACCTTACCTGCAATCCTAAATGCTTAGTATAGGATGCTAGTTTATCATTAGTGGCCCTACATTCTTGTCTATCTGGCATGCTATACTATCGGGCCGTGATCACTCGGGAGGTGATCACGGGTATATACTTATACACAATATATGATTCTTGTGGTGAATAAAGACGGGTCGGCTCGAAGAGTACCTGTCGGGGGTTAGGTGCGACATATGCCAATGGATGGCTTATCATGGTGGGGGCGAGTAGAACGTCGCCGGTGCCTGGAAACGGGATGAGGCGAAGACATGCACACTGGCGAATCTTACCCAGCTTCAGGGCTCTCCGGGGAGATAACACCCCTACTGCTGCTCTGCGGGGTCTCCGCATGATCACTATGGCAAAGTGTTTACACGGTTGCTCCTTGAGCTGTTTCCCGGAGGTAGGAGAGGGCAAGGCTAGCTCTCTCCCTCCTATATGATCTGGTCTAGAGCTAATGGGTTCCAACCCTTTGCATGGGTGCCCTGGGGGGTTTATATAGGCCTACCCCCTGGGGGTACAATGGTAATCCGGCTGGACGCGGGCCCAGCCATCAGCGCCTCTGGCCTCCGTCTTCCCCGCCAACTGGTGGGCCCCGCCAACTGGCCTGGTACGGAGCCGACAGGCCGTGTCCGCCGCAGGCGGGTCTTGCCGGCTGCTGATTACTGTAGCCGTGCTTCTGATGACGCGGGCTTGATCATGAGGTCGTGGCAACAGCCCTGCCGCCTGGCGGGCGATCACTATTGCCACTCTCCATCACATCTTGATTAATGGCGCGTGGGCCCCGGGGGAGAGCTCGGCCAACTTCCTGGGGCCGACTCTCGACGGGTCCGACTGGTGGCCCTCTTGCCGTCTCCTAGGGTCTCACTGACTGGTGGGACCTGCTGCCTCTGGGCCGCACAGACAAATCGTCGTGGGTGCAGGATTCGGTCCTTCGGTGCTGATGTCAGGGCCAGCATGGCAACAGTGCCACGCCGCACGGAGATCTTCCGGGGTACGGCGTGCTGTGGCCATGCCTGCCCTTGGTAAGGGGCGGGAGTGGGCTTCATTGTAGCCACTCCCCTGCCTCATCCCACTTGATGAGGTCATGGGGTTTGTTGAAGTCGCAGGCCGACTTCCCAATGCTGGCTTCTCTGGAAGTCGCCAGTCAGGAGTCGGCTTTCCCTGAAGTCGTCCCTGGGACTCGGCCGTGAGTGGTCAGTCGGCCATCTTGCCGTCGACTTCTTTGAAGGCGGCTCTTCGTCCTGGGGTCTTGAGGGGCGTAGCCTGCCCCGATGTCTTGAAAGGTTCTGGGGCTCGGGTTGGCCTACCCGTGGCCCATTACTCCGACAGTAGTCCCCGAAGCTGGTGAGGCACCGCGGATGATCGGCCGAGAAGCCTCAGCAGTTTCTCTTTCCGGGTGCTCAACACATGATCTTTGATTGACTTCTGCCAGGCCGACTAGAAGGAGTCGGACTCGCTCAATTCGGACTCGCTCAATTCCGACTCGCACAATATTTCGAACGTTGCAGCGGGATCCAAGTAGCGTGCTAGCTAAGCCTCCAGGTCGCCGCCCATTCTAGGCCTGTCATGCAATGACACGTGGCTGGGCCATCCTGCCAGCCTACGCGCGCGACGGGACAGGCCCATAGGCGGGGCCGACCACTACCGCGCCTCGGCGCCCGAGCGGATCCGTTGCGGCCCCGGCGGACGGTTAGGATTCCCGTGGAGTTACTGCGCGCAGTAACTTTGTCGTGCAACGTGGGGGTCGTGGGGCCGTGGGTGCAGTAAATCCCACGACCGCCCCTCGGCTTCGCAGCCCATGAGGCTATAAGTAGGGGAAAGAGGAGGGCACACGCGCCCCTCCTTCCTACCACTCCTCGCTCTCCTCCTTCTCGCTGCTCCTCTCTCTCCTCCTTCTCACTGCTCCTCGCTCTCCTCCTTCTTCTTCTTCTTCGCGCCGCCGCGCGCCCAAGCTTCGACGAAAGCCGCGGCGATCAGCTCGCGATGAGCTCTTCCTCCGCCGCCGTGCCTCCCCCAGTGCGCTCCGGAACCTGGGACGGCTCCGAAGTTCACGACGACCACATCAAGTTCCTCCGCAGGACTCGTCGGCTCCCCGGCGAGGATCACGTGCGGGTGCGTCTTGCACCGAAGGGGGAGATTTCCCCCGCGCCGCAGGAGGGCGAGTGGGTCATCTTCCGCTCGCACTGCTTGCGCGGGTTGGGGCTGCCGGCGAGCAGTTTCTTCCGATCCTTCCTGGAGTTCTACGGCCTCCAGCCGCACCACCTCACCCCCAACACGGTGGTGCTGTTGTCCGCCTTTGTGGCCTTGTGCAAAGGCTTCCTCGGAGTCCTCCCCACCCTCGAGCTCTGGGGGGGAGTTCTTTTTCCCCAAGCTTGGCACCCAGGCTGCAGGCGTGCCGGCTCAATGCGGCGCTTTCATCGCCGTGCGAAGGTCGGGGGCCGACAAACCCTTCCCCTCCATCTCGCTGATAAAGTCGGTGAAGATGTGGCAGCGATTGTACTTCTACGTCAGGAGCGTCTTCACGAGGGGCGACTGGGTCAACCTACAGGCTTTCGAAGCCGGCCTGCCGGCTGGGAGACTGCCCAACTGGTCATATCGGGCCAAGCCTCTAATGCCTGCGGGAGCTGGCGCCATCGCGGGACTCTGAGTGCTGACGCAGTCGGAGGGCTTGACTAGTCCAGACCTGCTGGCCGCCTTCGTGGCGCGCCGAGTTCTCCCGCTCCAAGGCCGCCCCCATATGATATGCCAAATGAGCGGGCACCGCGACCCGAGTCGGATGTGCACCAAGGACATGCCTCGCGAGGAGGTGGCCTTCATGGTGAACTACCTCTCGGACAGCAAGCTCCTGGAGGATTGGCGGTTCGGCAAGGAGCTGTACTCCCGCGTCAACCCCCCGCCCGTGGTGAGTTGCATTTCCTTTCTTTCTTTGGATTGTCTTCTTTCTCACCGAGTTTGTTTTGACCAGTCGGCTTTGGTCAGAATCCCCTCCTCCACCTGCCAGCCGACACCTCGGGGCCGGCCCGCGAGTTCCTTGCCGACCGGGCGGAGAGCGACGTCGATGACCCAGATCTGGGGGCGGCGGCTCTGGAAGACGACGCCGAGGGAGGAGGAGGACCAGCGGGCGACTTCAGGCCTTCGGCCACTTTCGCCGACTGGCCTGACGACGACGCCGAGGGAGAAGTCGCCCCCCGCCATCGGCCAGGAGCCAGCTAGCCTGGCGCGGGCTCTTCTACCGCGCCGGGTGCTCCAGGCGGCGGGAGAAGCGCACGGCCGTGCCGACCTTGTTCGACAGTCGGCCGAAGAAACCCAAGGGTTCGGCTGCGGCGACCCGGCGGGACGAGGCGGCTGCGAAGGCCATCCGCTTCCGCAAGGAAGTGAAGAAGCCGCCATTGGTCTCCGCGTGAGTATTCTGTCTTAATGCTTTATTCTTTCTTTGTGGCTTTGCCTGAGTCTTTTGCTTGCTTCCCTTGCTTCAGGGCTCCCCTCACTCTTGAGAGGGTCACCGCCGCCTCCGTCATGGGGTCAGCGGAGACGACCGCCACCACTCGACGGATTGACCCCGCTGATGACCTCTGGGAGGCGACAGAGCGGAATGCGCAGGAGAAGCGCAACGAAGAAGAGGCCGTTCGCCTGGAGAAGGCGGAGGCCTCTGCCAAGAAAAAACTGGCGGAGGCCGAAGCCGCCGCCGCGACGAAGCGGCACGCTGAGGAGGCCACACGCCGCCAATCGGCGGTGTTCGTCATCCCGCTAAACTCTGCACCGCCGCCTCCGGAGTTCACGGGGCAGACTGGGGAAGCCGGCGGCGAGAACCCCGTCGTGGAGAGGGAAGGCGGCGACCCCTCTACGCCGGACGTGATCGTTCCGCCGCCGCCTCCGCCGCCGTCTAAGAGTGCGCAAGGAAAGCAGCCAACGGACCCTCCGGTGACGCCGACCGAAGACGAGGCCGTGGCGAGGTTACTCCTCCAAGTCGGCTCGCCGACGCGCCGCCGTCTGGAGAAGGCGACCTCGGCACCCTGCCCCTTGGAGGCCGGCGCCGCCAGCTCGGCAATCTCAGACGCCGAAGCGACGAGCGCTGCGCCCATTGGGTGGGTGCGAGGAGGCGGCACAGGGCCACTGAACCAGGCGCTTCTGGACGTCCAGGCAAAGCTTCGTGCTGAGGGCGACGCTCTCCAGAATTGCACCAAGGCGTACCTGGCGTCGCGGACAGCCGTCCGGGTATGTTTTTTCCTTTGGTCCTTGTTTCCTTGTTCCTCTCTATGGGGGCGCGCCAGCGCACCCACTGGGTGTAGTCCCCGAGTTTCGGGCTGGCTGCTGAGCAGGCGGCCCAGAACTCCAATTGATGAACTCTGGGTATTAACTTTTTGTCTAAAATGCTTGACGCAGGATTACCACAACCTCCGCGTCACTGCCTTCAACCATAACGTTGAAGAGCTGGGCAAGCGGACCGCCGATTTGTCGGAGAGCCAGAGTAAGTCCTTTTTCTTCTTTGCGGGGGCGCGCTGGCGCACCCGCGGGCTGTAGTCCCCGAGATTCGGGCCGACTGCTGAGCAGTCGGGCCGGATCTCCCCGGTGATCTTCTTTATTGATGACTTAACGCCTTCTTTCTTCCTTCTTTTCAGGAGCCAACGCTGCCCTTCAACAGTAGCTGAGCGAAGCCAACTCCGCATTGCGCGCCAAAGGGGAGGAGTGCAGCAAGCTCGCCACAGAGCGCGATCTGCTGGCCACTCAATTGGCGGAGCAGAAGGAGCTACTTGTGAAGACGCGGAGGGAGGCGGAAGAGACGGAAACCGCCCTCCTGGCCAAGTTCACGAGCGAGCGCTCCACCTGGTCTGACAAGGAGGTGATGCTGGCCTCCGACTTCCATGAGATTGAAGACATCGTTGATGGTGAGTTTCTTTACTTTCTTTCTTCGAGCTGCCGATTATAAGTCGTGCCGACTCCTGGTTTTTGACTTGCTTCTTCGTTTCTTCCGTCTTGGTAGACTTCTTTCCTGGGCACTCGCAGGCCGCCATCCAAGCCATCAAGGCTGACCGTGAAGGTCGAAGGGCGGAGGGCGCAGAGATCGCCGCCGACGCCCCCCGAACCCTTGACGAGCACATCCTGAGCATCGAGGTTCGCCTTCGGCCAACTCACCGGATGCTGCGCCGGCTTCAGCGTGTCGGTGCCCAGGCGATTGCCGCCCTGTGGCCGGATATGCAGGCTCCGCGCACCCCCAGCCTGACGGCCGACTGGCTAGAGGTCGCGGCTGGTCATCTTGAGGCCTGGAAGGGTTCTTCGGCCCGAGCTGGAGCGCGCCGGGCCATGGAGTTCGTCAAGGCGTGGTATCCGGGGCTGGATCTAGACCGGCTGGCCACGCTTCGGTCAGAGGCCCAGCCGGAGCTGGCAGCTGCGGAAGACGCCCTCGTCAAGCGTGCTGTGGCGATCACCGAGTACACCGACACCAGCATCTTCGTCCCTGAGCGGTCTGAAGACGGCGAGGAGGTACCGTCGGAGTGCTTTGGGATGAACCCAGACTACGTCGAGGATTCGGCAGAGGTGATTGGCTCCAGCGTCGAGGAGGAAGGCGAGGCGGAGGACGGAGGTGATACGGAGGCACCAGAAGATGGAGCAGACGGCCAGCCTCAGCTCGACCATGCCTCCAGCAACGAGCCGCGTGCGACCGACCCGACTGCCGCCGGAGGCGATCAAGCCGAGACTACCCAGCCGGCCGCCCCGACTCCTGATGCTGCCGCCTCCTCCGACCCTCTGAATCCGTCTGCTGCTTCCTAAGCTGCCGCTTTACCTTTATTTTATCTGCTTCAGTGGTCTTTGAAGAACTTGTTAATTCGCACAATTCCACCCGCGGGGTGTATTTTGAACTTCTGCTCGAAGATTCGGCCAAGGGCCTACGTTATGTAAATATATTTATCCGAGTTCCATCTTTTCTTGCTCATTGCTCTTTTGGCTTTTTTCCTTTGCCGCTTTCTCTTAGTTGCCTGCCTTGCCAACCGGACAGCCGCTCTGCGGACTGCCACTGGATCAAATGCTTGGCTACTTTGGGAAGGCAAGTATTTGCCGTTTTTAAGAGTTTTTGAGCAAGTTGAATAGAAGGCGGCAATCCGACTATTCGAGAGTCGGTTTGTGAAAAAAGGCTGGAAACCATCTTGAACTATGTTTTATGCTTTGAGTCCTTAGCCATTTTTCATGCGAACGCCCATTCTACCTTACTTCTGCCCACCGTATAGTCGCTTCTGCGAGCTGCGGCTTCTGACAGGAGACGGTTTAGGTGGTACACACTACTTGTCCGGCTGCAGGAAGCATTTCACAGTGTAAGGTGGCAAGTCCCCGGGCCGACTTGTCGAGCCCAGTGCCAAGCGACATAACAAAGAGTAACATACTTGTAGGCATAATTTTTATCATACAGACAAAAGAGGGCAGTCCCCGAGCTCGTCTCGGGGGGCCCGAAGTCTTGGTACTTTAGTACAAAAGGTAGCGTGGTACATACTGCATCAACTGTAAAATCTTCGGAGGAGATTTGCATTCCATGGCCGCTCTGTCTCCTTGCCGGAGTCATCCCTCTTGCGTGCCCGGGGCTTCTGAGCGTCAATCAGGTAGTAGGAGTCGTTGCCCAGTACTTTGCTGATGATGAAAGGGCCTTCCCAAGGTGCCGACAGCTTGTGCTGGCCGGCTGTTCGCTGGATCAGCCGGAGCACAAGGTCGCCTTCTTGGAAAGATCTTGGCTTGACCTTCCTGTTGTGGTATCGGCGCAGGCTCTGCTGGTAGATGCTGGACCGGCTGAGTGCCAACAGCCGGCCCTCTTCCAGCAGATCGACACCGTCTTGTCGTGCTTCTTCTGCTTCCTCCTCGGTGTACATGGTGACTCGTGGGGATTCGAACTCTATGTCCGTTGGGATGACGGATTCGGCACCGTAGACGAGGAAGAAAGGCGTGAAGCCGGTTGACTTGTTTGGAGTCATGCGCAGACTCCAGAGGACGGCTGGTAGCTCATCGAGCCAGCAGCCAGCCGAGCGCTCCAGAGCCTCGATCAGCCGGGGTTTGATGCCGGACAGGATGAGGCCGTTTGCTCGCTCCACCTGGCCGTTTGACTGTGGATGGGCGACAGATGCTAGGTCCAGTCGGATGCCCTGTGTTGCGCAAAAACGGGCCAAGGCGCCTTTGGCAAAATTTGTGCCGTTGTCGGTGATGATGCTGTGTGGTATGCCGTACCGAATTGTGATATCGATGATGAAAGTCACGGCAGTCGGACCATTCAGCTTCTTGACTGGCTTCGCTTCTATCCACTTGGCGAACTTGTTCACTGCGACGAGTAAGTGAGTTAAGCCAGCTCGTGCTGTCTTGAATGGTCCCACCATGTCTAGACCCCAAACTGCGAAAGGCCAGGCAATGGGGATGGTCTTGAGTGCAGAAGCCGGCTGGTGCAGCTTGGAGCTGAACTTCTGGCACCCTTTGCATTTTTGGACCAACTCCTTGCCTCTTCTAGGGTAGTCGGCCAGAAGAAACCGTGTCGAAAGGCTTTTGCGACGAGCGCTCTTGAAGCCGCATGGTTGCCGCACTCGCCTTGATGGATGTCTTTGAGAATTACTTGGCCTTGCTCTGGCTCTACGCAGCGCTGGTAGACACCAGTGACGCTGCGCCTGACCAGCTCTCTGTTGACTATGGTGTAGGCTGTCGCCCAGTGTTGTACTTGCCGAGCTGAGGTCTCATCAGTCGGCAGCTCTTTGCTCACCAGGAATTTGAGGATGGGCTGGGCCCATGAGGGTGCTGCTATTTCTTCGACTGCCAGAACTGCGACTTGGACGAGGGCGGTTGGGCTGGGAGGCGGCGGGTTGGAGTCAACAACCGCTTGCTGGGTTAATGAAGTCCCCAGGCCGACTGGCGCGGCCCTTGGGTTGAGTTCTGGAGTCTTCGAGTCCGCAGCCGCAGTCCCCGGGTCGGGTTCGACTGTGGCGGCTTTGGAGCCATCTGCCAAAATCCCGGTACCGTCTGCCGGGGCTCTGGAGTCGGATCCGACGTCTTCGGGAGGAGTCGGCACAAAAATGGAGTCTGATTCTGGTGAAGGCTTGACAGACGGCTTGAGGAGGCATTGAAGGGCGACGCCGGATGGTATTGCTTGGCGGGTAGAGCCGATTTGTGCCAAGGCGTCTTCTTGGTTGTTGTCGTTTCTTGGCACGTGGAGGAACTCGCACCCTTCGAAATACCCGCTGAGTTGCTGCACGAGGAAACAGTAACTCGCCATGTTTGCGTCTTTCGCGTCCCAGTCGCCAGATGACTGCTGGACCACTAAGTCCGAGTCGTCATAACACAAGATCCGGCGGATGCCAAGTTCTTTGGCAAGCCGGAGCCCGTGAATGAGCGCCTCGTACTCGGCGACATTGTTGGAGGCGGCAAAATGGATTTGCAGTGCGTATTTGAGCTTGTCGCCTTTAGGAGAGGTGAGGACGACGCCGACTCCCAAGCCGGTGCGCATCTTGGAGCCGTCGAAATGCATCCACCAATGGGTGGAGTCAGGGGCTGGAGGTAGGTACTGGGTCTCGGCCCAGTCGACGAGGAAGTCGGCCAGTGCTTGTGACTTGATAGCGGTGCGGGGCTGGTAGTGGATGGTGTAGGGAGCCAGCTCTATGGCCCACTTGGCCACTCGGCCAGAAGCATCTCGGCTACCAATGATCTCGGCAAGCGGGGCCATGCAGACCACCGTGATTGGATGCTCTTGAAAGTAAGGCTTCAATTTCTTGGCAGTAAAGTGTACGCCATAGCACATCTTCTGGTAATGCGGGTAGTTTTTCTTGGAGATCGATCGTACTTCGCTCAGGTAATATACCGGTCTCTGGATAGGTAGTGCCTTGCCTTCCTCCTTGCGTTCCACCACAATGACCGTGCTGACTACCCGGCTGGTGGCAGCGATGTACAGGAGCATAGGTTCCTTGGGAGTCGGAGCCGCCAGGACGGGTGGAGTAGTCAGCATCTTCTTCAACTGGAGAAAAGCTTCGTCTGCCTTATGGTTCCACTCAAAAAAGTGGTCTTCTTCATGAGTTGGTATGAGGGGAGAGCTTTCTCGCCCAGCCGACTGATGAATCGGCTGATGGACGCCAAGCAGCCGGTGAACTTTTGCACATCCAGCAGTCGGCTGGGTACCTCCATTCTCTCAATGGCCTTGATCTTTACAGGGTTGCATTCTATGCCGCGTTCAGAGACCAGGAATCCAAGGAGCTGGCCGGCTGGTACTCCGAAGACACACTTCTCGGGATTGAGCTTGATCTGGAATCGGCGCAGGTTCTCAAAGGTCTCCTTGAGGTCTTCCAGCAGTGTTCCACGCTTTTCCGTCTTCACCACCACGTCGTCTACGTAGACGTGGGCGTTCCTGCCGAGCTGCTTGAGGAGGCACTTCTGCATGCAACGCTGAAAGGTGGCACCGGCATTCCTTAAGCCGAACGTCATGGTGAGGTAGCAGAAGGCTCCAAACGGCGTGATGAAGGCGGTCTTCAGTCTATCAGCCGGGTTCAGCTTGATCTGGTGATATCCTGAGTATGCATCCAAAAAACTCAAGAGCTCGCATCCGGCTGTGGAGTCTATCACCTGATCGATTCTTGGTAGAGCAAATGGGTCCTTGGGGCAGGCCTTGTTGAGGCTCGTGTAGTCAATACACATTCGCCACTGCTTGTTCTTCTTCAGTACCAGGACCGGATTTGCTAGCCATTCTGGAAAGAACACTTCCACAATGAAGCCGTCTGCTAGGAGTCGGGCTATCTCTTCTCCGACAACTCTTCTCTTCTCTTCTGATAGGCGGCGCAGGGGCTGCCTGACCGGCTTTGCATCAGGTCGGACATGTAACTTGTGCTCGGCGAATTCCGTCGGTACACCTGGCATGTCTTTGGGGGACCATGCGAAGATGTCCCGATTCTCACGGAGGAAATCGACGAGCTCGCCTTCCTATTTGTTGTCGAGGTTTGCACCTACGACAGCGTACCTCTCTGGGTGCTCTGGATCCAGGGGTATCTTCTTTGTCTCTTTGGCCGGTTTGAACGAACCTTCAGCCTCAGACTCCTTCGGGTTGGGCGATACCTCTGGCTGCTTGCCGGCCATCGCCACAACTCGCTTAAGGAGCCGCTTCTCGGCCACGATTACCAGGGACTCGGCCAGCCGACTGCTCTCAGCCGCGCAAGCAGACGACTTCCGGTAGTCACCGACCACAGTCAGAATTCCCCTGGAACTGGGCATCTTCATCTTGAGGTAGGAATAGTGGGGGACCGCCATGAACTTGGCCAAGGCGGGTCGGCCGAGTGGCGCATGGTATGGGCTCTCGAGGTCCACCACCCCAAACCAAACAGACTCTCGGCGGAAGTGATCTTTGTCTCCAAAGAGGACGTCCATCAGGATCTTGCTGATTGGTGAGCAGGAAAGCCCAGGAACAATGCCGTGGAACACAGTCCGGCTGTTCTGAAGCTGTCTTTGCTTGATTCCTAACTTCTCCATGGTGTCCTTGTACAGGATACTGATGCTGCTGCCTCCGTCTATCAAAACTCGTGAGAAACGCGTGGCTCGTCTATCCGTAGCAAAGGTGGCGTCCAAGACCAAGGCATAGGAGCCCGGACTTGGCATCACCTCTGGGTGGTCAGCCCTGCTCCAGCTGATGGGCTTCTCGGACCAGTGCATGAACTCTGGTGTCTCTGATGCTACCGCATTCACCTCTTGTCGCTGCAGCCGCCTGCTGCGTCGATCATCAGCCATATTGGTAAACACCACGCAGGCTCCGTGTTCTTCAGGGTTTTTGTACATGTACTGCGCCGACTGGCCTGACAGCCGGCTGCTGGGGCAGAGGCGGAGGCGGCTGCCCAGCAGGCGGGGGTGGCAGGAGGCCGTCTCCCTTGGCGATCCTGGTGAGCCAGTGGCACTTCCGGGTGGTGTGATTCGATGGCTTCACGCCGCTATGGAACTTGCAAGGTCCATCCAGGGTCTGTTCGTAGGAGAAGGCCGGCAACCAGTTTGGCTTGCCGCCTTTTTGTCGCTTGGGCG
This sequence comes from Triticum urartu, assembly GCF_056163025.1. NCBI lineage: Eukaryota > Viridiplantae > Streptophyta > Magnoliopsida > Poales > Poaceae > Triticum > Triticum urartu. The sequence continues at coordinate 528,479,632 of NC_141877.1, read as the reverse complement.
GAGGCTGCTCATCCGGCTGTTGGGCTTCAACGGTCGCGACCTGCCGGCTGCGGGGCCTTGCGCTTGTGGTCGCCCTACTGTTGTCGCCGTTTGGCGTCTCCCGCCGGAGTTCTTGGAGCTTGAGGGGCCACTTTGCCAGTTGTGCTGATTTGAATCTCCGCCTTCATGGAGGAGTCGGCCGTGGCGTACTTGTCTGCTATGATCAGCAGCTCATCGAGGGTTTCTGGCTCGTCGCAGAGGAGCTTGTGCTTGAGGAGGGTGCCTTCTCTGCACCCAGCTGTGAAGTACTCGATGGCCTGCACCTCGTGCACGCCCTCGCAGGAGTTCCGAAGCTCGGCCCAACGCGTGAGGTAATCGCGAGTCGACTCATCGGGGCCTTACATGCACAAGGAGAGCTGACGAGTCTTGGGAGGACGCTTGTACATGCTGGTGAATTTGCGGACGAACGCTTCGGTGAAGTCGACCCAGCTGTTGATGCTGCGGGGCTTCAGGCTATTCAGCCATGTTTGGGCCGTGCCCTGGAGCAAGAGCGGAACGTACTTTACGGCGACATGCTTGTTGCCGTTTGCTATGCTGACAGCCGTGGAGTAGTCGACTAGCCAGTCTTCCGGCTTCACGGAGCCGGTATACTTGGGCGTGTCTCTTGGGAGCGTGAACCCTTTGGGAAAGGGCTCGTCTCGAATGCGGGGCCCGAAACAAGGTGGACCCAGCTCGTCTTCTTCTTCCAGCGCTAGGGATCAGTGAAGTCGGTCGATCCGGTGGCGGGCGTCATTCTCTCCAACTCCCTCTCGGCGGCCAAGGCGGTCGCCGAGAGTCGGATGGTCAATAGGCGACGGGGAGACTCGCCTCTCCTTGCGAGGAGGGGAAGGCGGACAGTCGTCCCGTCGTTCCACTGCTCTCGGACGGCCGTCGTGGTCGCGCTCTATGGTAATGCGAGTCCGACTGTGGCCGACAGCCGGATCCTTGTCTCTTCTTCCTCGGGCGCCGCCAGTCGGTGTCCGAGACGTCGCGCCTTGATCTCGGCGAAGGTCGTCGTTTTGCCGCTGCGACGCCTCCGTGCGGCAGCCGGCCTCGTTCTGTGCGGCAGCCGCGTCGAGGAGCTGCTGGACTCGCCCCATCATGAGGCGGCGTTCTTCGCCCTCGAAATTGTCCAACTCATCCGCCGCTGCCTGGGCGGCTCGGATGTTCTGTGCTGGTGTAGCGTACACAGGGCGGCTTGCCCCAAATAGGTTGGCGATGGCTACGCCGCGCTGCTGGACCGCGCCAAGGTGGCTGGGCCCCGCCTGGGCCGGCGAGCCGCCGACGGCGCGATCCATCTCCCGATGGTAGGCTTCTGACAAGCGTCTCATGCTGGCCAGCTTCTTCGCGCCTTCAACGAGCTAAAGGCGGCGCGCCTCCAACGTCTCTGCGTCAGCGTCTTCCGGAATGGGCGCAGTTAGGTCTTGTAGCGCCGCGCCGAGTGAGTCGTGCGCTCCTCCGCCGGGGAGCTCGTCATGACTGATGACGAGCACCTCGGTGACGGTGCTTCCGTTGCTCTCCGCGCGAGGGAGAGGTTCGTCGTAGATCACCACATTAGTGGGGAACGCGTCGAGCGACGCGGTGTCGGAGTCGACCAGCATCGGGTCGGTGGAGCCTACATACTCCAAGTCTACGGCAGGCTCGCCAGAAACGTGGAGTTGATCTAGGAGGCCCGCGAGGAGGCTCTCGGAGCCGCCCGTGCTTGCGTTGGCTGCAGGTTCGTCGGAGGGGCGAACCTCGCCGACAAGTTCGGCCAGGCAGCTGGCTGCGCAGGCGATCTCAACGCCGCGTAGTGCGTTGGCGCAAATTCCGTCTAGCGTGCCTGGCTGGCTGCGCTCGCCAGGGAGGAAAAGGGTTCCCGTCCAGAACAGGTCTCCGGATGGCGTTGCACCATGCCCCACGGTGGGCGCCAAATGTCGGGGGTTAGGTGTGACATATGCCAATGGATGGCTTATCATGGTGGGGGCGAGTAGAACGTCGCCGGTGCCTGGAAACGGGATGAGGCGAAGACATGCACGCTGGCGAATCTTACCCAGCTTCAGGGCTCTCCGGGGAGATAACACCCCTACTGCTGCTCTACGGGGTCTCTGCATGATCACTATGGCAAAGTGTTTACATGGTTGCTCCTTGAGCTGTTTCCCGGAGGTAGGAGAGGGCAAGGCTAGCTCTCTCCCTCCTATATGATCTGGTCTAGAGCTAATGGGTTCCAATCCTTTGCATGGGTGCCCTGAGGGGTTTATATAGGCCTACCCCCCGGGGGTAATCCGGCTGGATGCGGGCCCAGCCGTCAGCGCCTCTGGCCTCCGTCTTCCCCGCCGACCACTGGGGCCCGCCGACTGGCCTGGTACGGAGCCGACAGGCCGCGTCCGCCGCGGGCGGGTCTTGCCGGCTGCTGATTACTGTAGCCGTGCTTCTGATGATGCGGGCTTGATCATGAGGTCGTGGAAACAGCCCCGCCGCCTGGCGGGCGATCACTATTGCCACTCTCTATCACATCTTGATTAATGGCGCGTGGGCCCTGGGGGAGGGCTTGGCCGACTTCCCGGGGCCGACTCTCGACGGGTTTGACTGGTGGTCCTCTTGCCGTCTCCTGGGGTCTCACTGACTGGTGGGATCTGCTGCCTCTGGGACGCACAGACAAACCGTCGTGGGTGCAGGATTCAGTCCTTCGGTGCTGATGTCAGGGCCGGCATGGCAATAGTGCCACGCCGCACGGAGATCTTCCGGGGTACGGCGTGCTGTGGCCATGCCTGCCTTGGTAAGGGGCGGGAGTGGGCTTCATTGTAGCCACTCCCTTGCCCTGTCCCACTTGATGAGGTCATGGGGTTTGTTGAAGTCGCAGGCCGACTCCCCAAAGCTGGCTTCTCTGGAAGTCGCCAGTCAGGAGTCGGCTTTCCCTGAAGTCGTCCCTGGGACTCGGCCGTGAGTGGTCAGTCGGCCGTCTTGCTGTCGACTTCTTTGAAGGCGGCTCTTCGTCCTGGGGTCTTGAGGGGCGCAGCCTGCCCCGATGTCTTGAAAGGTTCTGGGGCTCGGTTTGGCCTACCCGTGACCCATTACTCCGATAGTACCCGTGAGTGATTCACGGATTGGGTCCAAAGGACGTTTGTCCCGACGTCGCTCTGAGTGGATCTTTGTGGCGGAGCGACAGGGTAGGTTGAGACCACCTAGGAGAGAGGTGGCCCTGGCCCTGGTCAGCGTCCGCGGTTATTTCAAAATAACACGCTTAACGAGATCTGGGTATTTGATCTGAGTCTGGCCATTGGCCTATACGCACTAACCAACTACGCGGGAACAGTTATGGGCACTCGACGTCGTGGTATCAGCCGAAGCCTTCTCGACGTCAGCGACTGGGCGGCACGCGCCGGGTTGGACTGGAACGCCTGCTCTTATATAAGGGAGGCTAGGTCTGCTCGCTGCTACTATGAAAAGGGCTATAGCCAATATGGACATTAATGGCGCACCATGTATGTGGTGCGCCACTGCTATATAGCAGTGGCGCGCCAGATACATGTGCGCCATTAGTGTCCTCATTACTAATGGTGCACCACACACACGGTGCGCCATTACTAGCAAATTTTATTTTTTTATTTTTCCAAAACTATTAATGGCGCACCAGTGCACACTGTGCTATTAATAGTTTTAACTAATAATGGCGCACCACACACACGGTGCGCCATTACTAACATTTTTTTTCAAAACTAGTAATGGCGCACGAGGGTACAGTGTGCCATTACAAGTTCAAACTAGTAATGGCGCACCACAACCAATGTGCGCCACTACTAACAATTTTTTTTTTTGCAAAACTAGTAATGATATTTCTTCTGTTCTGGTCCTCATGAATATTTATTTATGTGTTTATTCTGGTATTGAATTTCTAACTCACAAAAAGTATTGAATTTGTTAATATTTTTTGAACTCATGAATATTTTTAAATTTCATGGGCACTTTTTGAATTCATGAATATTTTTTCAAATTTGATGATATTTTTTCACATTCATAAATGTTTTACCAATTCATAAATGAATGCAACTAAAAATCCAAAAAAATGATGATATTTTCAATTAACAAATTTGATGATATTTTCAAATAACAAATTTGGTGATATTTTTTCATATTCATAAATATTTTCAAATAACAATTTTGTTGATATGTTTTCACTTTCATAAATGTTTTCAAATTTGATCGTCATTTTCTAAAAAAAATATTAGATGCAACTAAAAATCCCAAAAAAAAGGTTAGTAATGGCGCACCAGGGGAAGGTGCGCCATTACTAACAAAGTACTTATGGCGCACCCCTAGGAGGTGCGCCATTGCTAACCTTCCCCCCTCGCTAACCCTCCCCGCCAGATCCCCCTCGCCCGCTCTCGCTCTCCACCGCCGCCGAGCAAACCCCCCGCGCCCGCTCTCCACTGCCGCCGACGACCTCCCGCACCAGACAACCCCCGCGTCCGCTCCGCCACCGGAGTCGCCGCCGGAGCACTAGGAGGAGGAGTCCTTCTTCTTCCTCCAGCCATCGCCATCTCGCGGTCACCACCGTCTCTCCAGTCCACCCTGGCCTTCACCGAGCCTGCCACGATCACCGTGGTGAGTCCCTCAGCCGTTCCCCCCTTCGATCCGCCTCCATAGGCCGCTGTAAGCCGCCGCCGTCGACCTCACGCTCACCCCACAGGCGGCCCGTGCCCCCGGGATCCTCTGCCGCGCCCCGGCGCACACCCTTCCCGCTGCTCCTGCCCTTGAGCACGCATCCGCCTGCGCGCCCCTGGCCATCCCTCGCCCGTGCTTGTCCGCCCGTTGCCGCTCATGCGCGCCCGTGCTGACTGTTGTCACGCCGCCCCCGCTGCTGCTGTTGCTCTGCTGACTGCACTACTGCTGCTGTTGATGTTCGCTGCTTGGCCGCTGCTTGCTGCTGCCTTGGCGTTGCTCTTTCCCACTACTGATGTTGCTCTCTGTTGCCGCCACACTACTGCTCTGCATGTTGCTTGCTAGTTGCCCTTCCAACCCGATTCCATTCCATCTGGTTACGACGTTATGCTACTGATGCTCGATTGATTGAAGTCCCCTGTCTCCATCCTCCCCTGTTAACGATCCGGAGGGATTTGGTGCCATTTCCATGGGTAATAATCAATTTTTGATTGAGTTAGTGTAATCGTCGGCTGGCCCTGTCATGTTCTTCCACCCCCGGGAACACAACACTCATCTTTTTTACCAGTTTCTTTTTGTTTGCACCGTTCAGGTCCACTCCTTTGTACCCAAAGGTCCACTGCTTTTTCATATTAGCAAACACCTGTAAGTATGTGCCTGGTTACAGTTTAATCTAATGATTATTGCCCACCAATGCATGATATGGGCATCTCACCACCACCATAAGAGAACACTAGGATTATCGCATTCGGTTTTAGCCATTTTAGCTAATGCGGGAGAATAATATTATGTGTCGAACCGACAGTGAGCGTCGTACTGTCATGGGAAGGATTTATTAGGAGTGGCTATTAAGTTGGTGCTTGACACTTGTGGGTGCAATTGCAAAGCTTTCCCCTGTCCATCAATATTATGTGGTGCCTTTTCTTTTTTGAATTTAAAGAGTGCCAACTTCAGCACTAATCAGTGCCAACTTCAACCTCTTAGCCAGACAACAAGTGGATTCCATCACCTCCATCCCAACAACATGCTTTATGGCTGCACAGGCAGTTGACATGTTCCGAGTCGTTGCTTCAATCCAATGCTCCTCCAATGCTCCTCATAGGATTAAGCAAATCCAATTAAGAAAAAAGATAGCACCATCATAGATCACATATCCCTCAAGGAAGAACCACTTTCAGCTATCCATGAAGAACCACTTTCCTGCTTGTCTGCAAAGTGGTTGTTGGAGTCCAGAACACTTAAATAGTTAGTCAAATGAATTGCTTGCTTGCTACTTTTTTAGCTACTCTTTTTATTAAAAAAATTATTGTAGTTTATATCATATATATTGTTGGCATGTATTTCATATGTTCTGTAGCATTAAGGCTACATAGCATGCCATTTTTGTGCCTTGTATTAATTGCTTTCCCTACATGTTTGCAGGTTTAAGTGAAAAAAGAGGAAGAAAGGAGAATCAGGGTAGGGTTTCATGGCTAGAAGATATATTGCAGGGTTTTGTCTCCGACCATCGTGTCGTGATGATATTGGGGGGTTTTGTCTCCGACCATCATGTCATGATGATATTGTGGGGTGTTGTGGGGTTGCAGCGGGGCGGGTGGGATAATGATTTTGCAGGTACCCCGAGAGGCCCTTGAGTTTGCCGGAATGTCGATTAACTTCCGTTTCGGCAAATTCGGGTACTCCATATGTCCTATTTTCAGCAAAGGTCATGATGAAATTTTCCGTGAATTTTAGCATGACTTTGCTAAAAATAGGACATATGGGGTACTTGCGACTAATGCATGGGCCAGGGTATCTTAGTACTTAATTAAGTAGGATCAGCTGCCTCTTGTGTTATACATATAGAAGTGTGATATCAACTCATAGTTATTACTAATGTCAGTTGCTCATCATCGATAAACCCTAATCTGGTAGGATGACCTACTAAAAAAGCCCATACCACATATTCTATTTGGATGGCCTGCTAACCCTTGACCATAAATACTTGAGATGGATGTAGCAGGCTTAAAGAAAGAAATATTTTTAGGCCAACTCCACTAGGCCTGGCTGGAAATGCACAAGTCATCGGACACAAGAGATGATGTAGTTTTGAATTATGAACGTAGGAAATGTCGTCATCGGACGATGAAAGTCTCCTGGGGGAGTGCGGCTGGTGCCACGACGATCAAGGTCTGTGCGACAGGCCTCACCTGGACGATGATCGGCACTTCAGCATTAAGCTCAAGGATACCTTCGAAGTTGAAACGATACACAATGACGACAAGTGTTTTTTTCATAATTAAGCATGACTTCAACTATTTCAACGTGTAATTTTCATCTTCTACAATTCGAGTATAGCTTATACCATGCCATGCAAGACGCTATGTCTTGGAGAGGATGGATTTTGAAGACCGCGAAAACTATTATGAAACAAAGAAAATTCACCTAAGGACTCGTCATTATGTGGATTTTGAAGTAAATCTGTATAATTCTGGGAGCGTAACCCATTTTGGTTGCAAAAATTGGGAAGCATTTTGCAAGATGTATGGTTTTGATGAGGGTATGCTTGTCACCATGGATCTTGGTGATCCTGACATCGACCAAGACAATATGGACATTCGGGTCCTTGTTGATACGCCTCCAGTTCTACCGCTATGTGAGTTTCTCAAACATAGTTAATTATTAACTAATTTATATTGTTCATTTCAAAATAGTTGACAGCTTATTTCCATTGACAGCTTATTTTCATTCTTCAAAGAATGTGCGGGAGCTGGTAGACAAAACCCACTACACCGATGGCTCCGAATTAACTTACAAGGAGAAAAATCATCTGTTCGGATTTTGTACTGACATTGAGAATTACAATATCTACAATGAAACTCCTCAACATTATGGTCAATACGTGCCACTAGTGCATGTGTTGAACTACGGTAACTACCATGGAGATACCATGGTAAGATTTTTTACTATTATGACATCCGTGCATCTTTTGCATACTTCTAAAACTAGTACATCATTACTAACTATGAAGTTATTACTATGTTTTTCAACAGATAATCCCAGAGAATTGTGTGCCTCATTTTATGTATCAGAAAGGTAGCCTTAATGTTTTGAACATACAGCCAGGTCATCCTACGAATCTCAACTGTCCATACCAGATTTCTAAAAGAAGTGGAGACATGCAAATCAAAGGATGGAAACAAATGTATGTACAATCGTAAGGAGGTTCTTGGAAGCAAAAGGAAGCGAAGCGCAAGAATTGGAGACAGGATGATCTCCATTCTCCATAATGGAGAGTCAGGGTCTATATTGTTTTATGCTATTTTACCTTAAAGAGGGTATTTAGGTCCTACCTAATACTGATGATCATGTGCTAAGAACAATTAAGCAGGGTTGGTTCGATGACTATGAGGATGATGATTGTATGACTTGTTATTAATAACGAGTAGAAGTTGTATGATGATGATTAGTAGAACTTGTTATTATGATGATGCATGATGAGAGCATGAAGAGTTATTATATATCTGTGGATGAAATGAACATGGATTGGATTGAAGTGAAGGCAACATGCGTGTGGTGCATGTCGAAAGTAGTACAATCCAAACTTGATCAAGTTAGGATTAGTATTACTTTCGACATGCACCACATGTTGCCTCAGTTCAATCTAACTCATGTTTAGGCATAGCAGTAGTAGTAGCACGGAGATAAGAGAGGACACATCTCTCAATTATCTCCGAATGCAGTATTACTTTTGACAAACTCGCTACTCGCGGTCTCGAGACTTGTAATGTTCTAACTTTGTTCGGTCTTTTGAATTCGGAGACTAATAGGATGAATTGTATTCGGAGACTAATCTTCTATTGTATTTGATGAATCTGCTGTTTATATGTTGTGTTGTCTATATTCTGTGCAGTAATATATTTTGTAACCTGTGCAAATATCAGAAAAGAAAAAAAATTCCTAAAATTCATACTAGTGGCGCACCATACAGCACATTAGTTGCGCACTGCTACAAAAAAATACTAGTGGCGCATTATCTTTTAGTGCGCCATTAGTAACCCAGAGCACAAGGTAAATATGGCACCCTGGGAGGCATACTAATGGCGCACCGTGTGACTTACTAATGGCGCACTGCCTGGTGCGCCACTATAGTCTGGTATACTAATGGCGCACCAGGGGTGCGCCATTAGTATATGTTACTAGTGGCATGATGATAGTGGCACACCTGTAGTGCGCCATTAATGGCCAAAACAGGTGCGCCACTAATAAGCCTTTTCCTAGTAGTGGCCGGTCGCGTTCGCAACGTGCAGGTGTGCAATGGGCGATGGACCCAGACCCCTGCACCATGGGTTTTAGACCGGCGTGCTGACCTTTTTGTTGTGCCTAGATGGGGCTGCGACGTGTTGATCTTCCGAGGCCGGTCATGACCCAGAAAAGTGTGTCCGGCCAAAGGGGATCGATCATGTTGGGTTATGTGGTGCACCCCTGCAGGGAAGTTAATCTATTCGAATAGCCGTAATCTTCAGTAACAGGACGACTTGGAGTTGTACCTTGACCTTATGACAACTAGAACCGGATACTTAATAAAACACACCCTTTCAAGTGCCAGATACAATCCGGTGATCGCGCTCTCACAGGGCGACGAGGGGAGGATCGCCGGTTAGGATTATGCTATGTGATGCTACTTGGAGGACTTCAATCTACTCTCTTCTACATGTTGCAAGATGGAGGCCGCCCGAAGCGTAGTCTTCGATAAGACTAGCTATCCCCCTCTTATTATGGCATTCTGTAGTTCAGTCCACTGATATAGCCTCTTTACACATATACCCATGCATATGTAGTGTAGCTCCTTGCGAGTACTTTGGATGAGTACTCACGGTTGCTTTTCTCCCCCTTTCCCCTCTTTCCATTTCTTCCTGGTTGTCGCAACCAGATGTTGGAGCCCAAGAGCCATACGCCATCGTCGACGACGACCCCTACTACACCGAGGGTGCCTACTACTACGTCCAGGCCGCCAACGACGACCATGAGTAGTTTAGGAGGATCCCAGGCAGGAGGCATGCGCCTCTTTCGTTCTGTATCCCAGTTTGTGCTAGAATTCTTAAGGCAAACTTGTTTAACTTATGTCTGTACTCTGATATTGTTGCTTCCGCTGACTCGTCTATGATCGAGCTCTTGTATTCGAGCCCTCGACGCCCCTGACATGTAATATGATGCTTGTATGACTTATTTTAATTTTTAGAGTTGTGTTGTGATATCTTCCCGTAAGTTCCTAATCTTGATCGTACACGTTTGCGTGGATGATTAGTGTACGATTGAATCGGGGGCGTCACAGACTTATATGGAGAGTGGGGGACGGATCGAGTATTCGAATCCATCATGATAGCTGGATACCACGCAAAGGTAGCCTTCGGCCGCTGGGCCAAGTTTTTGTGGCAGGGATCATGCGTGTGAGCGATCTCCTCAATGGAGATGCTCCGGGATGGGATCGCCCCAAGCTGGAGGCGATGTTTTCAGAGGGAGAGGTTCATGATATTCTGCAAATTTGAGTTGGGGGCGCAGGAACGGAAGATACACTTGCTTGGAATTTTACTAAGAACGGTCATTTTTCAGTCAAGTCAGCATACCATCTGGGTATGGAAAAGAAGCGGGCGAGATCGGGACAGCCCGGCTCGTCCTCTTCGGTAGCAACACATCGAGGCTGGCTGGCACTTTGGAGTACAAATGCACTGGGTGAGGCACTCATCCACGTATGGAGGCTGATTAGGAATGGCCTAGCGGAGGGTTCTGAGCTACTCCGGAGGAAAATCAAACCCGGTGTTTTTTGTCCGGCGTGTGGGCGCGAAGAAATGGTGCATCATAGGTTTGGGGCTCCTATCATTCCATGTGCTTCTGGAAAGAGTTGAGTTCAATATTTGGTGCGAGATTGGCGACCCCACCTCGATTGTTCTGCACCCAGAGGTCGCTTGCATCGTGGCTGCTCCAGTGGATGTCCGAGGCCTCCTATGATGACAAGGCTGCAATGATCCAAGGTCTTTACGCCCTTTGGCTGGCAAGGAATGAAACAAGGGATGGAATACGCATTGAAGAGGCGGACTCGGCGGCGAGGCGGGTTGCAGCGCTGATGGACGAATGGAAGAGGGTGCGTGGTCAGGAGGAATCTTCATCAAGAACAGCTCAACATGTGATTTGGGAACCACCGGCGAATGGCTGGCTTAAAGCAAACGTCGACGGTGCTACAGCTCGGTCGGGGCAAGATGGTGGTGCGGGTGTGGTTTTCAGAGACGAGATGGGTTCATTTAGGGGTGCGGCATCTTTTTTCCTTCCTGGTATCTCGCAGCCAGAAACCACTGGGCTGTTAGCTTGCAGAAGAGCGGTGCAAATGGCGCTACAGCAAGACATCCCAAAACTGCATGTGGAGACTGCCTGCCTTGGGGTTGCTAGGATGCTGAATGAGAAAGAAAGAAACCTGTCGGCGGTTGGCATCATGGTAGAAGAGATCAAGACGATGGTGAGGAATTTGGGAGATTTCAAGGCTACATGGGTCCGGAGGAGCGCGAATAAAGCGGCACATGAGTTAGCTCGTTTTGGTTTATGTAATGCTGTTTCGATTTCGTGGGATTTAGCTCCCCAGATTGTATTCTAAGTATTGTATCAGATGAACTACCTGATCTAGTCTAAATAAAGTGGGGAAGTAACTTTAAAAAAACTCAAGACAAAAGGTACTTTTTTTAGAAATAAGACAAAAGGTACATGCCACACACACAAGGAATGTGCCGGCTGGGCTCGTCATCTGTCGTACGGTGGCAGCTGAGAAGGCCCACTAGTTTTCTCATGTGAAGCTTGGGCCAAGTGTCTTCGCATGAAGAAACAAGGAGGCATCAAAATCCCTATTTGACGCACCTTGCTTCAAATTGTTGGGCTTCACACAGGACCAGCCAGCTGGGTGGACCCATTTAGCTGTCCGATTTTGGGAACCTTCCAGAATGTTCTCATTTTGCTTCTACTTTTTTTAAACATTTTTCTACAGTTTCTTTTACCGATTTCGTTTGGGTTTTTTAAAGTCACATTAAAAAAATACGGAAACACTAACGCCCATACGTGTGGGTGTTACTCAACTCGCTCACACGCTTGAATTGTCGTTCGTTGTTTTTTGCACGAATCTTGACACGAAAGGTGGATTTGATGTGTCACATAGGACGGGGCTGATGTGTGGGAGTTGGAGAGTTTGCCCACATGCCCGCACCACGCTATTTGCCAGCTGCGCTGTCTGGACAAACTAATTTCTGCCCACACAGCCACCACCTAGGTCATGCACGTGTGGGCGAACTGTTTTTCGCCCACATGGCACTCCTACGTTGTGGATGGCAACTGCAGTTACGCGAACGTGGCAACTAGGTAAATACACATGGCAACTGTGATTCTTTGCTAGACGGCAACTGCAGTTGCGCGTACGTGGCAACCCGATAAACAGACATGGCAACTGTGATTAACAATACATGACAACTATGGTTGGACCCCACGTGGCAACTAGGTAAACACACATGGCAACCATTGTTTGATCATATGTGGCAAGTAGTTAATCACACACTGCAACTACGGTTTGATTACACGTGGCAACTACCATAAATTAGACATGGCAACTATAGTTAATCAAAACAGATAGAGTTGCCATACTTTTACAACTACACTTGCCATCCCGAATAACTACATCTGCCAACTAAATCGTCATCCCGCGGGGTACCTGTTGGAAATTTGAGTAATTTACCGAATGATTTTATTAACAGAAATACTAGATAAAGTATGACTAATATAGTAGAGATAAAACAAGTTATGCGTTCGGACAGAGAGAAGGTAAAGAGCATCTGCATATATGAACTTGAACTAAACACATCTAGAACAGACACTAGATGAAGTTGCATATATGAAGTAGAACCTAACACATGTAGGACGGAAAGTAGAGCAAAGAACTGTGTCATGACATCTAACAGAATGAGCAAGAACACGTACAGGACAACAGCAGTGGAAGTGCTTGACTTGGGGTCGGTATCCTCGCCTGCCATGTCGTCGAGGAGATCGTGGACGTCGGGGAAGAAGTCGTCGTCGGGGAAGTAGTCGTCGGCGACCGGATCGTCCGTGATGAAGCAGCCAGTAGTCGTGCTGAGCGCTCCCCAAAAACCTTATCACCCTTCTCCCGTACATGACTCAAAAGGTGCGGTTTCGGAGGCCTACTGTCCCGACCTGCGGTGCACGCCGCAAGCCGGGATGGGGAAGATCGTAGCAGCAGCGCAGTGCTCAGGAACTTGTGGCGAGAGGAGGAAGAGGTTCTGGTGCGTCTCTCTGGGAGGAGCGACCTCCCTTTTATAGGTGCAAGAGAAGGAGGCGAGAGGGCAACGACGGGAGGCGAAACGAAGAGACAGAGACGAAGAGAACAGCCAGCAGCCGAAGGGCTGCACCATTCGCATTCAAACTCCACTTTCGCAAAAATCTTTTTAGCTTCCGTGTGACCTTTCGTATACCCGTAGTGAGTGGAAAAATTTTAGATATCGGCTCGGCTCATTCCCGCAACCCGCGACCCGCAGCGCGTCGTGATGAGGCGAGGTGTGGCGTGGCGTGGCGGGCGGTGGAGGAGGAGCACGCGTGGATATCCCTCTTGTTCTCATGCTCGTACAAGTGGGGAAAGAACCTCCCTTATAAGGAGGTCCAACTCCCACTAAACTAGCAATGTGGGACTAAACTTTAGTAGTATCACTTGCCTTGCACAAATGGGCTAAGTGGGCCTCTAGGATTTATTAGGAATTCCTGAAATAGTTATTGGGCTGCCCAAAATAGACTAAATTCCAGCAATCCCCCACCAGATCCTAGAGACATACAAAAATTTGCCTTTGGTTCCAAAACACTATTTTATATACCGGTACTGCAGTGGAGACTGTTAAGTTGAACTTCCACCTAGAACTCTATGCTAAACTAGTAAGCAACTTGAACAGTGGACTGGGCCTTGAACTGCAAGTTTTCTGCGAATCTAGCTTCACATAAAGCCTTGACCGATACGTGGCTACCGTGGGGCTTCCCCGCGGGTGGAGCTTATGCGTCATACTCCGTGACCTTTCATGAGTTTACTAGAGAGAACCCTACTCTCATAGATTGCGACGTTTGACAATTAGACTCATATAGGTGTGTTCTTCAAAAGATGTTCTGCGGGATAACATCTCTGCTTAAATAAGCCACTTAGAACATATTAAGATATACATCAACCTGCCATGCAGATTAGGAGAGTATTGCATCTTCATGGAGTGGTATTGTGAATATTAAGGATACTCTCCTCTCAGTTGACCAACAGCTTATCTTCCACATCTAATTCACGGGATCTCCGATCACCAAGAATAGGTTACCACTGTGAACAACTCATATTGTGGGTCTCATACCCATCTCCCTCGATGCATTATCTATCACATTACGTGATAGACCCTTCGTAAAAGGATCTGCCAGATTTTTAGACGTTTGGATATAATCCAATGCAATAACTCCGGAGTTTTTCATTTTCCTGACAGACTTTAACCTTCTCTGAGCGTGTCTTGATGACTTCATGTTATCCTTTGAGATGCTCACTTTCGTGATCACAGTTTGATTGTCGCAGTTCATAAGGACACCCGGTATAGGTTTCTCAACAACCGGCAAGTCATTCAAGAGCCGGCGAAGCCAATCTACTTCAATCGTAGCTGTATCTAGTGCTGTGAGTTATGCTTCCATTGTTGACCTCGTTAAGATGGTCTGCTTGCAAGACTTCCAAGAAACAGCGCCACCTCCATGAGTGAATACATAACCGCTCGTGGTCTTTATCTCATCAGCATCTGAGATCCAGTTTGAGTCACTATACCCTTCAAGCACCTTTGATTGCCCGGTGTAGTGAATTCCATAATTTGCAGTGCCTTTCAAATAACGCAAAACTCTCTCTAGAGCTTTCCAATGCACATCTCCTGGTTTTGAGACAAACCGACTCAGTTTGCTAACAGCAAAAGAGATGTCAGGTCTTGTAGCACTTGCTAAGTACATAAGCGAGCCAATAATCTGAGAATATCTCAATTGATCTCTAGCAATTCTTCGATTCTTTCGAAGTAACACACTTGCATCATATGGTGTTGGAGAGGGCTTGCAGTCACTATAGCCAAAGCGACTCAAGATCTTTTCCACATAGTGAGATTGAAGCAATGTAATCCCATCATCATCGTCTCTCAACAACTTGATGTTCAGAATGACATCAGCCACTCCTAAATCCTTCATCTCAAAACAACGAGATAGGAAATCCTTAACCTCCTTAATAACATTCAGATTTGTTTCGAAAATCAGTATATCATCAATATACAAGCACAGGATAACTCCCTCGCCCCCACCATGGCGATAGTACACACATTTGTGAGCTTCGTTCACAACAAAGCCTGCAGCTGTTAAAATTATTTCAAATTTCTCATGCCACTGTTTGGATGCTTGCTTAAGTCCGTACAAAGACTTCAGCAACTTGCACACTTTCCCTTCCTGACCATCTAGTACAAACCCATCTGGTTGTTTCATATAAATTTCCTCGTCCAACTCTCCATTTAGGAAAGCAGTCTTAACATCCATTTGATGAACAAGAAGACCATGCGAGGCAGCTAGTGAAAGTAGAACTCGAATAGTGGTCAGTCGAGCCACAGGTGAGTAAGTATTAAAGAAGTCTTCACCTTCCTTTTGGGTATAGCCCTTAGCCACGAGACGAGCCTTGTACATTTCAATAGTACCATCTGGCCTAAGCTTCTTCTTGAATACCCATTTGCATCCTATAGGTTTGCACCCATAAGGACGATCAGTTATCTCTCAGGTTTCATTTGCCAAGATGGAATCCATCTCGCTACGAACCGCTTCCTTCCAGTAGTCAGCATCTTCAGATGCATATGCCTCTGAAATAGAACTGGGAGTGTCATCTATAAGATACACAAGAAAATCATCACCAAAAGACTTTGCAGTCCTCTGTCTCTTGCTCGTAGTAGGAACTTCATTGTTCTCCTCCACAGGACTTTCAAAGTGTTCCATCGAAGTGGCAGGTTCGGTAATTGTAACTGGTTCCTGATTCGATGAACTAGGCATCTCCTGATTAGATGAGGTAGCCATATCCTTCATGGGAAAGATATCTTCAAAGAAAGTCGCATCATTCGACTCCATGATCGTACCGACATGTATGTCAGGTACCTCAGATTTTACAACCAAGAATCTATAGCCAATGCTATGAAAAGCATATCCCAGGAAAACACAGTCCACAGTCTTTGGTCCAAGCTTCCGCTTCTTTGAAATTGGAGCACTGACTTTCGCCAAACAACCCCATGTTCGCAGATAAGAGAGTTTTAACCCTTTCTTCTCCCATTCCTCGAATGGAGTTATCTCTTTGTTCTTTGTGGGGACTCGGTTCAGGACATGAAATCCTGTCAATATCGCCTCCCCCCACCATGCCTTGGAGAGACCCGATGTGTCTAACATGGCGTTAACCAAATCTGTTAGAGTACGATTCTTTCTTTCGGCCACCCCATTTGACTGAGGTGAATAGGGAGGCGTCCTCTCATGGATTATACCATGTTCCGCACAAAAAGCATCAAACTCATTGGAAAAATACTCTCCACCACGGTCGGACCTAAGCCTCTTGATTTTTCGATCAAGTTGGTTTTCCACTTCAGCTTTATAGATCTTGAAAGAGTTCAAAGCCTCATCCTTAGATTTCAGAAGATACACACGACAGTATCTAGTGGAGTCATCAATTAACGTCATGAAATATTTCTTTCCACCTTTTGTCAACACACCATTCATTTCACATAGATCTAAATGTATGAGCTCTAGTAGTGCAAGATTTCTTATTTCCACAGTCATGTGAGACTTACGAGGTTGCTTAGCTTGCACACACACTTGGCACTTAGATCCCTTGACGGTGGTGAAACTAGGGATTAAGTTCAACTTCGCTAGTCGCGTCATGCAACCAAAGTTAACATGACAAAGACGTGAATGCCACACATTGGATTCACTATTGTTGCAAATATGATTAACAACTTTATTGCAAACGTCTGATAAGGATAAACGAAACAAGCCTCCTAACTCATAGCCTTTACCAACAAAGGTTTCATACTTGGATATTACAAATTTATTCGACTCAAAGACAAGCTTGTAGCCATCTTTACACAGAAGAGATCCGCTAACAACATTTTTATTGACGGAGGGGACATAATGCACGTTCTTCAGCCGCACGATCTTCCCCGAAGTAAACTTCAGATCGATCGTGCCAACACCACGAACAGAAGCACTTGAATCATTGCCTATCAGCACGGTTGAAGTCCCTGCGGTCTGATAAGACGAAAACATGGAAATATCACCGCATACATGCACATTAGCACCCGTGTCAATCAACCAGTCAGGAGAATGACATACTGAAAGAATAGTGAGAAATATACCATACCCAGCATCCTTCATGTCAGTGTCTCCAATGACAACATTAGCGGTCTTGCCGCCTTTCCCAGGATGACGCTTGTCATAGCGATTAGGACAACTAGGAGCCCAATGATCAGGATCCCCACACACATGACAAGCACCTTTCTTCTTGCCATTCTTCTTCTTGAAGTTCGTGTGTTGCACATCCTTGTTCTTCCCATCAAACTTTGCTTTTCCATCAAACTTGCCCTTATTCTTGAACTTGTGGGGCTGGAAGTTCTGCTTCTGTACCATATTGGCACTAAATCCTCCCCCAATACCTCGAGCACGTGTATCCTTTGCTCTCGCCTTTTCTTCCACATCAAGAGTGCCAATGAGATCCGGGACGGAAAACTGCTGCCTCTTATGCTTCAGCAAGGTAGCAAAGTTCCTCCATCACGGAGGAAGCTTAGTGATGATACCTCCGGCAACAAACTTGTCCGGTAGCATATAACTGAAGTGCTCAAGTTCTCTAGCAAATGACTGTATCTCATGAGCTTGCTCAATCATGGAGCGCTCTTCAGTCATCCTGTAATCATAGAATTGCTCCATGATGTACAGCTCAGTGCCAGCATCCGAAACCCAAACTTGGCCTCGAGTGCATCCCACATATCTTTTCCATTATCAATTGATGCATAAGCATCAACTATGTTCTCACCAAGAACACTCAAGAGAGCAGCCTTAAACAGAAACCGTTGAGATTTGGAAAACGTTTTTTAAAAAGTGCGAGCAGTTTTGAAATGTCGTGATTTCATTATATTTCTTTTTTAGAAGTGAAGATTTTTTGATATCCCACTTTAAAAATTAAACACGAACTAACCCTACAAATCCTGAACAGTTTTCTAAAATGCGAACAATTTTTTAAAAGTTTAACCATTTCCGAAAAAACAAACAAATTACGAAAAATTGTGAACCTTTCTTCAATTTTCTGAATATTTCCAGAGATCACAAACAGATTTTAAGTTTTGAACAAAAATGGATAACATAAACATTTTCTAAGTTAAGAACAAAAAAGTTAAAACTTAACATTTTTCATACAAACAAAAATTGTATTGTATGAGTTTTTGGAAATGCAAACAAAATTTGACACATGGGAACATTAATTGAAATTGCAAACAAAACGATGAAACCGCGAACATTATTTTAAACATGAACATTTTTCTGAATTGGTGAACAAATCTTAAAAAAAAAATTGAAAGTCAGAACATATTTTGAAAACCACGAACATTTTTTGAAACCCCCAAACATTTTTTGAATTTGTGAACAAAATTTGAAAAAACAGGAACTTTTTTTGGAAATTTGGAACAAATTTTTTGAATGTGTGAACAAATTTTGAAAAAATGAACATTTCTTGAATTTGTGAACAAATTTTGAAAAACCGGATCATTTTTTGAAATTCGGAACAATTTTTTTGAAACCACAAACATTTTTCGAATTGATGAACAAATTTTGAAAGCCAGGGACTTTTTTTTGAAATTCTGAATAATACTTGAAATTTCCAAAAAAATGAAAATGAAAAATAAACTTGAAAAGAAAAAAAAGGAAAATGAAAAATGAAAAAGAAAGGAAAAAGAAAGAAACTCAAAAAAGAAAAGAAAAAACGAAAAAGAAGAGAAATAGAAAAACGAAAAAGAAACTGAAAAAGAAAAGGCCGGTTCAGGAACCTTCTAGAAGATTCCAAAACCGGAAAAAACCGTCTGGGAAACTTTAGAAGGTTCCGAAAACCAGAAACGCTGCAACCACTGGGCCGGCCCATGACATCGCTCGATCGCCAGGTCTGTGCGAAACGGCGACACTTTGACGCAACGAGCGTGCAATAGGAAATTCCAGTCTAAACCTCCGAACTAACATGACCTGGTCCATATGGAAATGTCCACATCCACCGGGCCTCAATGTTTCCTTCCAGAAACCGAAACCCACACGAACTCGGCCTCCGTATAATGATTCTAATCTCAGTCTAACCTGTTCGATTGCCATAGTTGCACCGATCGATCGAGCGCCATGAGTTCACGAGGCGACCAGTCTCGCCGGATCGACATGGAACTGGACGCGCCCCTGTTCGCGCATGACCGGCCGCTGGGGAGTAGAAGACCTTGAGATCGTCGTCCTCAACTCCGATGGACGTCACCGCGCCCCGAGCTACAGCTTCCCCCACCGTTACTTGGACATCCATTTACCCAACTGCGGCGGCGGCGTGAAGCTGAAGAGGCTAAAGCTCACAAACTGCGCCCCGCACGTCTTCAGATTGGACGCAAACCCGTCGCTAGCTCCGGCACACGCGTTCAATGCGCTCACCATGCTCGTCTTGCAAGACATGCCGAGGTCGACGCGCGGCAGCGTATACCAGTCTGTCATCCGGGCATGCCCAGCTCTGGAGGTGCTGCACCTCAGGTCATGTGGTTGTGAGTGCGACGGGAGGTCCTTGACCATAGACGCGCCCGGCTCGCGGATCACAGAGCTGTTCCTCGAGCTCACCAGCCTCACGCTCAGAATGATCGATCTGCGCGCGCTGCCGAGGCTTGAGAGGCTGGCATGTATGGGCGCTCCCCTTGAGCTCAAGTTCCGCCGGGTGCCGCGCTTGGCGCGCCTCAGTCTCACCCACGACGAGGACGCTGACGCCATAACTCCGGAGTTCGTGTTGCATGGCGTACGGAAAATGCACCCTCTCAGCAGATTCTTGAGCGGCCTCACGAGCTTAGAGGACCTCGTCCTCCGGTTCACCGGGCCAGACATGTGGATCTTACGGTCTCTCGGCGACATGCCGCCATTGAGCAAGCTGAAGAGGTTGCTCGTGGCGGACATGCCATCATCGTGGGACATCACGTGGACGCGCTACATCCTGGAGGCCGCGCCTTTCCTCGAGATGATGCACATTCATCTCGATGACGATGACTCTAGCACCGGGGTCGTGACCGGTAAGCTGATCCGGTGGGCGCCGTCGCCGAAGTTCAAGCACTCCCGGCTAGGAGAGGTGGTGGTAGGTGGCTTCGAGGGGACGCCGAGGCAGGTGAATTTCGTGAGGTTCCTCACGCGCGTGTGCACAGCGCTGCGAGACGTGGTGCTTCTCAGGCATGGCCATGTACGGGACAAGGGGCTCTGGGATTGGGAGACGGTAGCGCCACGGCCGGAGTGGCAATGGAGCGACGAGGATAGAGACGGGACGCTGAGAGAGATCGAGGATGATGGGAGTGGGACTAGCGCTTCTTCTTGCTCGACAACTCGAATAGTTTTTGGCTGATTTTTCACTAGATATCGGACATCCTTTTGTGCAAATAGTTGGCTCCCCAAAACACATAGCAGTAGCACCAAATAAAAGTGGTTGTGAACCAACTTGTACATGAATCACTATTACAACATTCTTTCTTCCCACAAGCGAGAAACATTTTTTACTTACTTGGCACAGTTACATATTGATATTATAGCCATTATATAATACACAAAAACATTGCAATATTCTTAGCAGCACTTATAGCAATTGCAAAAATCTTCGCACAACAGAGAAAAACTGTTGAAAATTAGACAATTCGTGATTATCCAGTAAATAATTCATAAATAACACAATTTTTTTTACCATGTATAGGTCTAGCATATCTATATCTATATCTATATCTACACCTAATATTAAAGGACGGAAGCTTTTATAGTTCTTCATACGTCACCCCTTTATATCCGCTGATTTGTTTTAACCACAAAGATTGACGGCTGGGATTTAAAATAATGATATTCTTTTAGAGGATAAATAAGGATCGTTTCTTCGATCATTTTTTATATACCTACATATATATACGACCCACAACCCAAACAGACTCCAAGTCTAGATGTGACCCAGCCGGTTTTCCACCTGACGCGTCTTGGTTTGATGAAGCCTCCTCGATGATTGCCAGAGGGAGGGAAGGACCTGCTGATTGGTTTTACAGATATGTTCACTGTGCCGTCCATCCGTGTACGTCGTCAGGTCATACTCCTGGTCGAGCACCAGACCGGTGGTCGCCGAGGATGTCGACCGTTAGATTCATGCGCAAGGACCCTTGGACTCCGACGCTGCCGGCGAGCCCGTTCACCACGCTGACCGTCCGCTCGCCGTGGTACACCTCCGTCCCGCTCTGCGATAACCGGAATGACGCGATGTTGGGGTTCTTAATCGAGAGGCTGGCTGTGACAGGGTCAGCAAGCCCTGCACCGTCGCCGACCCTAATGGCAGTGAGGGAGACGCCGTTCATGGTGATGCGCACGTAGCAACATAGTGCCGCCTGCGGACCAGAACCTAGCGGCTCTCCTTGAGGCTTGACGTCCACCTCCTCTCCTCACCCCCTCAACCGCGTGCACAATTTATTCCCGGAGAGCGCGTGCCATCAGGGATAGCGCAACAGCAACAACAGTAGTTGCATCAGCCGAAAGATCAGCATGGTCCTCCTCGTTCGTTTCAAGCTTAGAAGGCCAGGTTGGGGGAAGGCCAGGACATGGCATCCACAACCATGGTGGCACATAGCTTGGTCGTCGCGCATGAAGCGCTTGGACCGGAGCTCCGTCCTCCCCGACGGGAAGCGGGGCGCCACTCCCCGCCATGGATCCAGCTGTTGGGTTTCGTAGTAATTTCAAAAAAATTCCTACACACACGCAAGATCATGTGATGCATAGCAACGAGGGGGAGAGTGTTGTCTACGTACCCAACGCAGACCGACTGCGGAAGCGATGACACGACGTAGAGGAAGTAGTCGTACGTCTTCACGATCCAACCGATCAAGCACCGAAACTACGGCACCTCCGAGTTCGAGCACACGTTCAGCTCGATGACAATCCCCGGACTCCGATCCAGCAAAGTGTCGGGGAAGAGTTCCGTCAGCACGACGGCGTGGTGACGATCTTGATGTACTACAGCAGCAGGGCTTCGCCTAAACTCCGCTACAGTATTATCGAGGTATATGGTGGCAGGGGGCACCGCACACGGCTAAGGAATAGATCACGTGGATCAACTTGTGTGTCTAGAGGTGTCCCCTGCCTTCGTATATAAAGGAGTAGAGGGGGGGAGGCTGGCCGGCCAAGGAGGGAGGCGCAGGAGGAGTCCTACTCCTTCCGGGAGTAGGACTCCCCCCCCCCCAATCCTATTCCAAGTAGGATTCCCAAGGGGGGAAAGAGAGAGAGGGGAGCCGGCCACCTTCTCCTAGTCCTAATAGGACTAGGGGAGGGGGAAGTGGCGCAGCCACCTTGGGCTGCCCCTTTCTCCTTTCCACTAAGGCCCATGTAGGCCCATATGGCTCCCGGGGGGTTCCGGTAACCTCCCGGTAACCCGGTAAAATCCCGATTTCACCTGGAACACTTCCGATGTCCAAACATAGGCTTTCAATATATCAATCTTTATGTCTCGACCATTTCGAGACTCCTTGTCATGTCCGTGATCATATCCGGGACTCCGAACAACCTTCGGTACATCAAAATGCATAAACTCATAATGTAACTGTCATCGTAACCTTAAGCGTGCGGACCCTACGGGTTCGAGAACAATGTAGACATGACCGAGACACGTCTCCGGTCAATAACCAATAGCGGGACCTGGATGCCCATATTGGCTCCTACATATTCTACGAAGATCTTTATCGGTCAGACCGCATAACAACATACGTTGTTCCCTTTGTCATCGGTATGTTACTTGCCCGAGATTCGATCGTCGGTATCCAATACCTAGTTCAATCTCGTTATCGGCAAGTCTCTTTACTCGTTCCGTAATACATCATCTTACAACTAACATATTAGTTGTAATGCTTGCAAGGCTTATGTGATGTGTATTACCGAGAGGGCCCAGAGATACCTCTCCGACAATCGGAGTGACAAATCCTAATCTCGATATACGCCAACCCAACATCTACCTTCGGAGACACCTGTAATGCTCCTTTATAATCACCCAGTTACGTTGTGACGTTTGGTAGCACCCAAAGTGTTCCTCCGGCAAACGGGAGTTGCATAATCTCATAGTCATAGGAACATGTATAAGTCATGAAGAAAGCAATAGCAACATACTAAACGATCGGGTGCTAAGCTAATGGAATGGGTCATGTCAATCAGATCATTCAACTAATGATGTGACCTCGTCAATCAAATAACAACTTATTGTTCATGGTTAGGAAACATAACCATCTTTGATTAACGAGCTAGTCAAGTAGAGGCATACTAGTGACACTTTGTTTGTCTATGTATTCACACATGTATTATGTTTCCGGTTAATACAATTCTAGCATGAATAATAAACATTTATCATGATTATAAGAAAATAAATAATAACTTTATTATTGCCTCTAGGGCATATTTCCTTCACCAGCAACCCGCCCACGGGTCAAAATCGAACGGATGCAGGGACATGAGCGGCCTGTGCGCAATAGCTCGCCGTAGGAGAATTGGCAACAGGTCCGGGCTGGACTCCTCTCCAATACGGACTCCAAGTCCTGATGCGATGCAGCGGGTCACACTTTGGACTGAAAGAATTTCGGACGTTTATTTAGCTGGACTGAATCCCGCGATTTGGACACGTTGTATTATGTATTAACTGATGCATGCTGCCATTAGAAACATCTAGAAACTGACACACATTAAACAGTTAATCACTACGGGCCGGCATGGTGCCATTTTCTTATGCCTAATCTTGCTTCTTTTGATGTATCATTTGGACCAGGGGATTATTTTCTCTGACTAACAATTCACTCAGCATTGGATATGCATATTATAGAATTACAAGAGGTCTGGTAGGACACTAAGTCGGTGAGATCTAATTCAAAGAACTGAGATGTCATGATTGCATGGAATTCGACCAGCTGGTATTGTTTTCCAGGTATGACATGTTCAATAATTGGCTCTATTGCTACATAATCGGTGTGTCAAATGACACAACTACTAAGATTGCATCTTATTTATGCCTTCTCTGATTCACTATTTTGCTTTTGATTTGATGTTCCATGTTTTCTTTTGATGTCGTTACCATGTGTTATTCAAGAACTGCTGCTTGCTACACACTATTGATTTTCATATACTGATAGGCTTAAGCAAATATCTTATAAGTTGGATATATGAATCCAATGCAATTCAAGGCAAACTTTAGCAATTAGTCAGAATCCAATGTCACCCATGCATGATCCATATTTAACAGGGGAAATGAATAGATCATGTGACACGAAGTGTTGGCTGCATGGTGTTGTGCATGTCACATGACTTGGTATTGTAGGCTGCCATCTTTTTATACCATGAAAGTTGTTTCAGCTACATTTTGATTTCTGCAATAACAACATGCTTACAGGTCTTATATTGTTAAATAGACATATTCCTTTTCCATAAGCAGAAGCAATAGATTAAGGAGTTTTACTTCATCAAATTCTTTATGTTGTTAAATAGGCATAGAAATCGTGTAACTTGAGAAGCTGTAATATGCTACGCATGGAAGCAGTCAAGTGGCGACACGGGTGGGGCAGCCTTGAGCCACGGCTTATTGGGCTTGAGACATGTATTTTTCCTTTTCCCGTTGCAACGCACGGGCACATTTGCTAGTAGTAGATTAAAAAAACGACAACATCACAAATGCAACATCAACCATAATTCGAGACATGATGAGATCACGGCACACATACTATTCATTTGTAGGTAAAGTAGTTGTAGCTGCTGCAGACACGGTGTTGTTGACAGTGACGTTGGTGAAGACTAGTGAAACCAGACAACGTTGGAGATGCCGGTACGCGGCGCCGTCTGACTTGGATAGAAGAAGAATAGTGGTGATGAAGTTGAGTAGTTGCATGTAGCGCTTCCCAAAAACTAAATTCGTCATCTCCCAATACATGATCACAAGGACAAGAAGTTCCAGAAACCTGCGTCCATGCCGGTGTTGAGAGTGGAGTAGATTACGATGACGACACAAGTAGGCGTCAACGACAATGATAGTTCTTGCCACGGTCAGTTCTGATATTCATAATTTCGCCTATATATACGACCAACACACAAATATATCAAAAAAATTATTTATATGCAAAATACAAAATTATTTAGTTTGAAAACTTAGTTAATTAATTTTTTGAAATTATATTAAATTTATTTAAGTAGTGAATTTGAGATTAATGCAATTTAACTAGATGCATTAATTATTATATTCTATATGTTTATGCAGGATCTTTTATGGGTTGGCGAAAGCAATGAGATGGCCTACGGGTATGCAGCGGTTGTGTTAATCCTACTCAGTACTCACCGTATTTAACATTATGTTGCTTCAGAAGCAGCTATATAAGTTCTTTCACTTAATGTTTATATTACAAACTTACGGGATAAATTCCTACCGTCTTCTCAGGTAGTTTCACCCGAAGGGAACACTTCTCTACAGCTACAAGGTTCTCAACAAACACCACACAGGCTAAATAGAGAACTACCGGCAGAGCTTTCTCCTATAGGAGCCCTAGCGTAAGAACTCATCTCATAAATTCATAATAAAAAGACCAAGTGAAACACGAAACTACTTCATATCGATAACATAATTTACATACGGTTTCCCCTTTCAGAAGACCTCGAAGGGATTACAAAGAGAAAAGAAGGCTACCTTCCTACCTCCATCATGGAATGATACAATGCCTCAAGGGCTTTATTACAAGTGGAGATAGAGGCTACTACTATGACTATTAAGGAGTGTGAGGGCTATGGTGCTTGGGTGTTGCGATGCTCTGGAGTCTGGTGTTGTGCAGCGCTCAGTCCGCCTCCTTTTATAGTGCGTGAGGGACACCGTGCGGTCACTAGTTTATTCTTCTCTGGATGGTACACTATTGCACGTCTTGAAGTAACTTAACTGTCATGCATATTCCTTCGTGTGAGCTGATGAAACAACCCCATTTTTATCTGCCTTTTAGTCTACACTATCAAGCATCTTTGTTTGCATAGCCTGGCCATGCATGATTCTGATGCGTGACTGCGTTTTTGTTTTGATCATTAAGATTAGTTTTTTGCTAAATGTTACAGCCTAAAATATTTTGTATAGACCATGGATTGAAGACCTTGTCCTGATAGAGGATTTTGTCCAGGCTAGAATCCTTGTCTTGATAGATGATTTTGTCCAGACTGAAAACCTTTTCTTGACAGATGATCTTGTCTAGACGGAAGCTCTTGTCTCCATTGCAGTTCTTGCCCTAATATTTAACTAGATCGGCAGCGCGCCTTGGCGCGAGGGTGCCGGTCCCAACGATCTGGCCAAGCAAGTAATGCTCAAGTTAGTAGGAAGTCAGGCTTAGCGTACGTATTCAAATAGGATAACAAACAAACATTCACATGTAATAAGGGCAGAACATCATCGATGGATACCAGAATGATATATAGTACAACACATCTCAGAATGATATATAGTACAACACATCTTCATAGCGACCAGAACGATAGTAAACACATTTAAAGGATGCAAATGTTCATACATGGTAAATTGAAGGATGCAATGTCCATCCATGCAATGTTCATACAAGGTAGATATTGAGTACAAAAGGATGGATAGACGCGCCAGGCCGTGTTCACAAAAGAAGAGGGAGATCACACGGTTGTTTACATGGTACATCACAAGAGTTGGTGGCATCATATATCATCGGGTGCTTGCCAGAGTTAGAATATGTGATTGGTGACGTCCATCGACGATCAAAGCCATGGCCATGGTGCGAAGAAAGCAATTGGTGCAAACACCTCATGCTCTGTGCCTGAGACGACAAACGATTAGATATGTATAATATATTTGGTAATAGAATGTGCCAGGCCTGCAAGCTCAAAAATAAGAATAACACGATAAGTAAAGAATCAACGGTGGCACAAGCTAATATGTGAATCGGTGGTTTTAGATCATTTAATAGATTCATTAGGTGAGTATTCGACCAAATAAAAATCAATGCCACAACTAAATCACAGTCAATAGATCTGAAGTATTCTATCTAAAATGGGTGTTCTAATGGACCATGAGGCTTTCACAACAATAGAACTGCAGCTACTACTGAAAACCGAACAATATTTTTGTACACGGCCCAAAGAACAGTAAAATTTACTCACATGAATCCTGGATTGACATTACAAAAGTACGGAATTTATAAGTGACCGACAACTCATGTTTACCTTGTTCATTGGTGGCACCGTGGACTGGATTTTCCTTGTTCCTGTCGCCGGGGTGGCGTAGAAGAGCTCCCTCCGTGCGCTCTTGTTCGAGTACAACTGAGACATCAAGTTCAGAAAGGTAGTTCTATAGACCAGGATTAGGAATACATTCCACAGGTTGAAATACCATTCATAATACACATTAGGTAAGAAGGACCATACATAAGGATAGCAAGGCCTGTATACGAAAGACCAACATAACCAGGTAGCAATATACACCCTCTGTAAAGAAATATAAGAGCGTGTAGATCACTAAAGATATACACACTCTATAAAGAAATATAAGAGCATTTAGATCACTACTTTAGTGATCTACACGCTCTTATATTTCTCTACGGATAGGTAAGTGTGCAATGCCCCATTGCTCCCCACAATGAACAAATACATAAAGCTTACTGGCATGACTCGTTAACAATAAAATAATATCAAAAATCCTCCTTGAACTTCTCATGAACTAATAGCATCGCCAAACCATTGTTTATCCCAGAATATATACTGGACGAATCCTACACACAAGTCAATTGTTATAACCAATGAATAGGAAATACTGGATACAACTGAGCTGTTATTGTTGGTTAGTATGAGCAGGTTGGGCATAGCCATCATTTTTAAGAAGCCTGGAGAATTAGACATCGCCGGTAACCAAAACCAAATAGAACATTACACTTTATACAGAGTAACTGAAAGATAAATGAGCTTCTCCAAACGCATTTTTCTACACAAGCATCTTAAAAGTTTTGGTTTAGCTTCTGAGATGGCACCGGGCTAGCTATGCAGGAGAGATAGACGATGGCCAACAGAGAATTTAGAGAAGCACATAACAAAAACTGCAACACAAGTTCTATCTAATGAGTACTGACAGATGTGAGCCTCTGAAACATTGTGGTGGCATCTCACCTTCATAACAACACTATCATCCTATAGTCATCATCATATTGCAAATATAAGGGAAGGGAAAGGAGTTTGCAACCTAGTACTCCCATTGTCAGGGAGCAAGAATGTGTGGAGGCATTGGGGGCTTCAGTTATTTCTCTTTCATCTACTCATGTGCCACATCCGCCGCATCCGCGAGCCGCAATACAGCTAGGCAGGCGCACATGGTTCGCACACCGTCGCCTTGCCGAGAAACCTAGAGGCGGACATGAGAGCAAAATTAGGAAATGGTGGAGCTTAAGATCCACATGGTAACAACAATCTGTCACCACTTGCATATTTATCATTTTTAGTGATTGTTTCAATAGAAACCTACATCCACAATTGTATCATCTTTAGTGATTGTTAACATGAACACTAAAATTTCAAATAAAACAAGCTACAACACTACATAAAGGTATACAAACTGAAAATAATATTGTACCTTTTTCAAATTAAGGCAGTAGTCCAGATTATGTCTAATAGCATAATGATGGCGACATCTATATAGCTACGATGGATATTATATGCGGTAGCGTGAATAGCTGGAGCTCAGGGAAAGGCAAGCATGATCAACTCCCTCAGAAAATATCCCATTGTGTTCATGTCATATGAGAAAAAATAATCTAGTTTTCAGAGTTTACTGCATCCGCTTCCGCTGCAAATTAAGTCCCCAACGAGTAACACATCACTCTATGACGAATCATCAAGCACTGATGCCTTGCATAGCCATGAACTGGCATCGATGCCATCCTCGTCAAAATAGCATGAATAAATCAACATAGTGAGATGGAAGTATATTAAATTAAGAAAATATGTCACCATTATAAAAAAATATCCAACTGCCTTGTTGTAATTGATCCTAGATAACCGAGACTACATGGATAATATACATGTGTAAGCGACCGCGGAGCTTTGACAGCCAATAATATGTTAGTGTCCTGCAATCAGGTCCTTTTTCCTCTACAGACACAGTACGTGAGAAATTTTGGAATATATATTCACTAAACAAAATACTTTATAAAATAAGACAATTGACAGTAATAATTCGAGACTATAAGCCTTGCTATACAGCCCTACAATTTAGTGAGTATTGCATACATGTCATTCTTTCTTGGATCAATCTCATAAAAAAATACAAATACAAAGTAGAGAATGGCCATCAATTTATTACTCTAATTTGCTGAGACAAATAAAAAGTGAGGCATAAATCAGTAGAAAACTGATGTGTTATTTCGTATAGACCACCAATTAATTTTTTAGGTTGAAGTTTTCCAACTGAAGAAAGTAGAAAATGAAATTGATGAGCGATTAAATAGTACAATCAAACCTTCCCTTTGACACTACTCTGTTTCAATTTGATAATGTTTGACATGGATGAACTTAATTGGACAATGGTAAGAGTTGTAGCAGGAAGCTATAAACCATACCAAGATCAATTATACTATCCAAAAATGTGATCATCAGTGTGCAAAAAATAGGGAATCAATTATACAGTTCAAAAATGTGATCATCAGTGTGCAAAAAATTGGGAATCTTAAAAAAATGGAGTTCAAATTCGAGAAGGATCTTCAGCTGTCGCCCAACCGCTACCGCCGGAAGAGGTGCAGGACCAGCCAACCCCACATATGGACGCAATGGTCAACGGCCAAACCGCCCAAACGCACCGTTACTTCAACAGAACCATCTCACTTCTCAAGCTCATCGTCTCCTACTGTCGAATGCCAAGATGTCTGTCTGCCTATTTGGTATTGGAGTTGCAGGGAGTGCCTAATTTTTATGTATCTAGCTTGCTTCACTTTTCTTCAGGTTCTAGCTCACAACTAAGTAATCTAATGCAGAAAGTTGATTAGTGTGTTATCTCTGCTCATTTGATTTTCATAACCAGACTTTTACATAATGCTACATTTTTGGAATACTGCATGAGATGATTCTTTTGAAGATGTCGGGCACACGGAGCACCTCTGCCTTGCCATGGTGCTAAAAAACTGCCGATGGTGCTCTAATCTGCAACACCTCACTACTAACCTTGGAAACAATGCCTCTACTCCTCTACCTAGAAAAAATCTTCCTAATTAAAATCCCAATCCAGATAAAAAAGGAATATCGTTCTGGATTTGGAACGAAGGAAGGGTTCTTGGATCCAGGAGAACAAAAGGCGGACGAACCACATGTGTTCATTTAGCTGATGAGAAGATGAGATAAAGGGAGTAGTACCTACTGAGCAGAAGCGCGGTGGCCATATGATGGCTCGCTTAGGGAGGCCGGTTCCACCAGCTGTGCCGCCAAGTCATGGTGGTATCGGCCGCTCAAGTTCAAGGTTGGGGTAGGAGGGCAAGGTTGTTGCCATGGCGCTGGTCTGGGTCGCTAGGAAGTGTAAAGGAAAAGGTTAAAACTGTAGCGACCAGACCTCAAACGGTCCAATCTCTGTACTCCGGTGTCATCCCTGGATCAGTAATGCTGACACCACACAGTACTTGAAGGATTTATAACAGAGTAGCAATCACACACTTATTACATCGAGTGTCTCAATAGAGAACTTATTACAATAATATGGCTTAAGGCCATCTAATAACGATAACAGCGGAAGGCTTGGAAGATAAGTGAGTCCATCAACTCCAACGGCATCACTGAGTATAGAACCACGACCTAAAACTCCTTAATCCTCGTCTGAAAAGTCTGCAACATTAATGTTGCAGCCCGAAAATGGGTCAGCACATGGAATATGCTGGCAATGTAACACATAGAGAGTAATGGAATGAAACAGCTATACTATATGCATATTTGGCTGGTGGAAAGCTCTATGGTTACAGTTTTGCGTAAAGCCAATTTTTCCCTACTGCAAAGGAATAAATTTATTTAATTATTATGGTGGTTATTAAACATTGAGAATGGTTGACAGCATCCTCAATCCCAATTAAGTAACTTCATTAAACAAACCCATCAAATTAAATTTTATAGTAACATGTTGAGATTCACATGATAATCCAGGTACTACATACTCAAGATGTCCATAACCGGGGATACGGCTAACCATGATTAGTTTATACACTCTGCAGAGGTTTGCGCACTTTTCCCCACAAGACTCGATCGCCTCCGTTTGGTTTCTCGCACTACACGGTGTTTGAGAAACGGATGACCGAGACATAGTCTTTCAGAAGCGCTAGCACCTTACGATGGGTAGACCGTACCACCTACATCCCCTACATCTGCTAGTCTACCACTGTAAGAGTTCGCACAACTTAGTCAACTATGCTAGAGCCCATAATAGCTTGTGGCTGCACACGGAAGTTTCTAGCATGAAAAATCTCATGATCCCTTTGAGCCTGGGTGGCGGTCCAAAAGAAAACAGGCAATCCTGGAATACCCAGGTACCTCAATCCACCCAGATGTGTATTTAAGTTGCCATCTTAGATAAACCATTGATTTAAAAATCTCACATCTGTCATGGATATCACTCACCCAATCCACGTCTACTAACATAGCATAGCAATAATAAGCAAACGTAGAAGTAACTCCCAAAAGTTTGATAATAAACAGGTAATAGGTACTACCTTAACTACTTCCCAAACCCCACAATTTAATTAGATCCTAATCATGCAATGTGTAGGGATTGATCTAATGCAATAAAACTGGGTAGTAGAAAGTATGATCAAAGTGTTACTTGCCTTGCTGATGATCTGGGAAACCTAGTGATTCAAAGTAACAAGCGACGCACTCCAGGTACTCTATCGCAAACAAACAAGCATACAATAAGAACTCAACTAATGCACAGGTAAAACTCAAATAAGAGATCTAACCAGAAAGTTCAACTTAAGAACTCCAGTTGGCAAAAAGAATCAAAATGAACGAAGCAACGAAAGACAAACGGCAAAAGAAACAGGCTTCGATTACTATTCTGGATCTAGGGCAATTTTTACAGTGATAAAAACTTGTTTGAGTTGGTTAAACGGAAAGAGGGTTTCGAGACAAAACTCCAGGCGCTTGAATCGCCTGATTCCGATAAACGAGCGAGAAGTTATACTAAAACGAAAATTGGATCAGAAATCGCGATCAGAAAAATCACGAATTTAATCCGAGAAAAAGAAAAACGACAAACAGTTTAACGAACGAACGTTCGTTAACTGGATCTAAACGACGTACACGTTCGTTAAAATGAACAAATGAGCTAACGCTCGCTAAATAGACTAAACCGAAATAAAACCGATCTAATAAAAAAACGAATCTAAAAAAATAAACCGCGGCTTTAAAAAAACGGGCGGTTTTCTAAAGAAAACCGTCGGCGATGGCGGCTACCTCGGCGGCGGGTCCGGCGGGCGGCGGGGCGGCTCCGGCGGGGCGGCGGGGCGGCGAGGCGGCGGCGCTGGAGGCGCGGGGCGACGCGGGGCGGCGCGCGGCAGCGGCGGCGGCGGCGGCCTAGGGTTAGGGTTAGGGCGCGGCGCCGGGCTCGAGGCGGGCTGGGGCGCTGGTGGGCTGGCCGGCTCGGGCGGGCGCCTTATAAAGGCTGCCCCGGGCGGTGTCCCGCTCGGGTACGGCCCGGAGTCGGTTCGCGTTTTTTAAATAATAACGCGCAGAAAAAAAACAAATAAAAGAAATACTAAACGGACTCCAAAAATCCCAAAATAAATTTTCCCCGGCTTCTAAAATCAAGCCGCATAGGATGAACATTTATTTGGGGCCTAAATGCAATTTTGAAAAACGCGCATTTTTCCTAAATTCAAATAAAATAGCAAATAAAACCAAATAAAATCTTATTTGATTTTTTATTAAATCCTCAATATTTCTTTATTTTGGGAAAGTCATTTTATTCCCTCTCTCATATTTTTGCAAATGGAAATTATTGAAGATAAAATAAATAAAATCAAATGATCCTATTTTCAAAATTTGAGACAACTCAAATATGAAAATAACGAAATCCCCAACTCTCTCCGAGGGTCCTTGAGTTGCGAAAAAAAATTCTAGGATCAATCAAAATGCAATAAATATGATATGCAATGATGATCTAGTGTATAACATTCCAAATTGAAAATTTGGGATGTTACAAACCTACCCCCCCCTTTAAGGTGAATCTCGCCCTCGAGATTCGGGTTGGCTAGAAAATAGGTGAGGGTGGTCCTTCAGCAAATCTTCCTCTCGTTCCCAGGTGGCTTCATCCTCCGTGTGGTGACTCCACTGAACCTTGCAAAACTTGATAACCTTGCTGCGGGTGACTCGACTGGCATACTGTAGAATCTTAATTGGTTTCTCCTCATAAGTCAAATCACTGTCCAACTGAATTGCTTCCAGTGGTACCGTATCTCTCAGTGGTATGTCAGCCATCTCCGCGTGGCACTTCTTCAACTGGGATACATGAAACACGTCGTGAACTCCGGACAGTCCTTCGGATAATTCCAACTTGTAGGCTACTTCTCCCATACGTTCCAACACTTTGTATGGGCCTACAAAACATGGCGCTAGTTTTCCCTTAACTCCAAAGCGCTTAACTCCTCGAAGTGGTGATACTCGAAGATAAACTCGGTCTCCAACTTCGTAAACTATCTCCTTGCGTTTAGAATCTGCATAACTCTTCTGCCTGGATTGAGCTACCTTTAGCCTGTCGCGAATTAATTTCACTTTCTGTTCAGATTCCTTTATCAGATCCGGTCCAAACAACTGGCGATCTCCAACTTCATCCCAGGACAATGGGGTCCTGCACCTCCTTCCGTACAAGGTTTCGAAAGGGGCCATATTCAAATTGGATTGGTAGTTTTTGTTGTAAGAGAACTCTGCATATGGCAAATTCTCATCCCAACTAGATCCATAATCTAGCGCACAAGCTCTTAGCATATCCTCCAAGATCTGGTTGACTCTCTCAGTCTGTCCATCTCTCTGTGGGTGGAAAGCTGTGCTAAACTCTAGTATGGTTCCCAAAGTCTCATGCAACTAATTCCAGAACTTTGAAGTAAACTGGGTTTCTCTATCCGATACAATGCTCCTTGGAACTCCATGTAGACATACGATCCTGGTCATGTATATCTTTGCCAACTTTGCACTGGTATAGGTAGTCTTCATTGGAATGAAATGAGCTACCTTTGTCAAACGATCGACTACAACCCATATCGAGTCATAGCCTGAACGTGTTCTGGGCAATCCTGTAATAAAATCCATGCCTAGCTTATCCCACTTCCATTCGGGTATCGGCAATGGTTGTAGCAATCCTGCTGGCTTCTGATGCTCTGCCTTCACTCTCTGACATACATCACAAACTGCTACGTACTCCGCAATATCCTTCTTCATTCCGGTCCACCAGAAAATATCCCTCAAATCCAAATACATCTTGGTATTTCCTGGGTGAATCGAGTATGGTGAGTCATGGGCCTCTTGCAGAATTAGCTTCCTGATCTCCGAATCATTTGGTACATAGACACGGTCTTCAAACCATAAGGTATCGTGCTCATCCTCACGAAATCCCTTAGCTTTTCCGTTGCTAATTTTCTCCTTAATAGAAGCAATCTCCTTGTCAGTCCTTTGGGCTTCTCTGATCTTATCCATCAAAGTAGACTGAATCTCCAATGCTGCTACATAGCCTCTCGGGACTATTTCTAAACATAACTCTCGAAGATTTTTGGCTAACTCCCTTGGTAATTCTCCCGTCATTAGGGTGTTGACATGGCTCTTATGGCTTAATGCGTCAGCTACTACATTAGCCTTTCCGGGGTGATAATGCAATTTCATATCATAATCCTTGATGAGCTTCAACCATCTCCTTTGTCTGAGGTTCAACTCCTTCTATGTGAAAATATACTTCAGACTCTTATGATCCATGTACACTTCGCAATGGTTTCCAATCAGAAAATGTCTCCAAGTCTTCAGTGCATGCACTACGGCTGCTAACTCCAAGTCATGCATAGCATAATTCAACTCATGAGGCTTAAGCTGTCGTGAGGCATATGAAACAACTCTCCCTTCCTGCATAAGCACTGCTCCAAGTCCTCGACGTGAAGCATCGCAATACACCTCATAATCCTTGGTCTGGCCTGGCAAAATCAACACTGGTGAAGTAACCAAACGTTTCTTAAACTCCTGAAAACTAGCCTCACATTCCTCCGTCCATATGAACTTGGTATCCTTCTTCAACAACTCCGTCATAGGCTTCGCAATCTTTGAGAAATTCTCAATAAACCTCCGGTAGTATCCTGCGAGTCCAAGAAAACTCCGGATCTCTCCCACGGTGGTTGGTGCTTCCCACTTGGTCACGGTATCAACTTTAGTGGGATCTACTTCTATACCTTCTCCGGATATAACGTGTCCGAGGAATCCAACTTCCTTCAACCAAAACTCACATTTGCTAAACTTGGCATATAGTTGATGTTCCCTGAGCTTTCCAAGAACCAAACTCAAATGTTCCTTATGCTCCTCTTCATTCTTTGAGTAAACTAGGATATCATCAATGAACACTACAATGAACTTATCCAAGAACTCCATAAACACTTTGTTCATCATGTTCATAAAATATGCAGGTGCGTTAGTCAGACCAAATGACATAACGGTATACTCGTACAACCCATACCTGGTGGTAAAAGTTGTCTTGGGTATATCCTATTCTCGAATCTTCAACTGGTGGTATCCTGATCGTAGATCGATCTTGGAAAATACCTTAGCTCCTTGCAATCGATCAAACAGATCATTGATCATCGGTAGTGGGTACTTGTTCTTGATGGTTACTTCATTCAATCCTCGATAATCGACAACCATCCTTAACGATCCATTCTTCTTCTCCACTAGAAGTACTGGCGATCCCCAAGGTGAAGAACTTGGGTGAATATAACCTTTATCCAGTAACTCCTTAATTTGCTTCTTAATTTCCACCAAATCCTTTGCAGGCATCCTATATGGTCTCTTTGATATTGGCCCTGTGCCTAGCAATAGCTCAATCAAAAATTCAATATCTCTATCCGGTGGCATGCCTGGCAACTCTTCTGGAAATACTTCGGGGAAATCCTTCACTACTGGTACTTCCTCCTGCACAACTCCTGTTAAGCAATTTACTTGAGTCCTCTTTGGCACATGTCGGGATACATACTTGATCCTTCTCCCTTCTGGGGTGGTAAGCAAAATTGACTTACTAGCACATTCAATATTCCCTTCATACTTTGATAACCAATCCATGCCTAATATCACATCCAATCCTTGGGATTCCAATACTATTAGGTCTAAGGGGAAAACATAGTTACCAATCCTTAATGGTAACCGATCACACCATAGACTAGACATATATTCTGCTCCAGGCGAGGTTATTAACATGGGTGACCTAAGGGCTTGGGTTGGCAGTTTATACTTATCCACAAATCCCCTTGATATGTATGAATGCGATGCACCAGTATCGAAAAGAACGAGTGCAGTAAATGACTTAACCAAAAACTTACCGATTACTGCATCCGGCTGCTCTTCAACCTCATCCACATTAACGTGGTTCAGCTGTCCCCTGTTGAAAGGGTTCGGCCTCTTCCCAGAGCTTCCATTGCCATTTCCATTCTGTGATTGAGGACATTCATTGGCATAATGTCCGGTCTTCTGGCACTTAAAGCAAGTGACTTGGCTCAGGTCTTTCTTGGCTGGGGTTGATGGGTTGGTGCGGTTCTGGCCGTTGCTTCCTCCATTCCCATTACCATTCCTGGGGCCATTGTGATTGTGCGAGCTTCCTCCTCCATGGGTATGCTGAAAATGTCCTCCTGGTCTAGGGGTATATCGTGACTTCTGCTGAGCTCCTGAATTGTACTTTCCTTGTGCATACTTCCTCTTGCGATTTTCAATTTGCTGCTGCTTCCCTTCAATCATAATAGCATGATCTACCAACTCCTGGTAGTTGTTGAAGGTTGCTACCATCAACTGCATGCTCAACTCATCATTCAGTCCTTCCAGAAACTTCTCCTGCTTAGCGGCATCCGTAGCAACGTCATCCGGGGCATAACGTGCTAATTTACTAAAGTCCTCCACATACTGGCCAACAATCCGTCCTCCTTGGCACAAGTTGCGAAACTCTCGCTTCTTCATGGCCATAGCTCCTGCTGAAACATGGGCAGTTCGAAAAGCCTGCTGAAACTGGTCCCATGTGACAGTATCGACAGGGAAAGTGGCTGTGAAATTCTCCCACCATGATGTTGCGGGTCCTTCAAGCTGATGTGCGGCAAACTTCACCTTCTCCGCATCCGTGCATCCTATTGTGGTCAACTCTCTAGCTGTCTTGCGGAGCCAATCATCTGCTACTATCGGCTCAGTGCTACTGGAAAACACCGGCGAATTCAGCCTAAGAAAACGGGCTAAGTGATCAACAGGTGGTGGTGGTGGTGGGTTGTTGTTGTTGTTCCCCTGATTCTGATTCTGGACTAGCAACTACATCAATGTGTTCTGCTGCTGGATCAACTGGGTGAGCTCCGGTGGAAAGGTAAATCCGGGATCACGTCTCGGAGGCATCTGAGGGTTTAGAAAAGATGAGATTTAAGAATAGAGGGGGTCTAAAGAGAAAACACTACCCATATGCACATGAGGCAAAAGCAAACAATTCACTTCATTCAATCAAACAAGGGCATACAATCGATCTAACTATCGCAAAAGTGCTCAGACTACTATATTTACATGGTGGACTACTACTACTGATGAGGTGGTCTACTAGAACTATTCTTCGGTTGCAGACTCCATGATATCTGCTCCAGCTTCCTCAACATAGTCATCATCGCTATCATCTGGATCCAAGTCGGTGTCATCGATGATGATGTAGTCTTCCAGGCGAATCTCCTTGGGTTCTTCGTCTTCTTCTACTGGTGTAGGGCCTCCCATAAATATTCCAATCTTCTTGATCAGATCGTCATTCTTCCCCACTAATACTTCAATTTCTTTTCCATAATCTTCACGTGTAGCCTTGAGTTCTTCCTCCAGTTCCTTGATTCTTGTCCTTGCCTTCTTCAGGTCTATCATGTTGGCGCACATTTGGTTCTTCTGACGTCGAATGTGCTGGTTTAACTCCTGGATAAAAGTTGCAATTGATCTATCCTTTCTGGTGCTGATCATCTCCCAGTGCTCATCTCGGCGCCCACAAATCTGGTAGATAGTATCCTTGAGATCGTTGCGGTAGATTTCTCCAATGCGTCCCATGGCTATGTGAGCTGCCATGCTCTTTCCTAGACTCCAAGTTGGTGCATCAAAGGAAAACTCTATGGGCTCGGTGACTGGTATGAATGTCCTTCCTGGAACTTGAACTTGAATCATCCAACGCTCTTCTTCAGGTAAAGTGGCGTTGTAGGTTCCGGTGAAGCTTGGTACTCCTATGTTCAGGTACCTAGTGACTTCCTTCAAGACGCCCAAAGGGTGTATCTTCATCCGGTTGCGTGAACTTGTTCCTTGCATCTGCCATCCTAAAGAGTAGAAAAGATGAGAGGTCAGAAGAGAAGAGTGAGTAGTGATCTAGGTCTTTAGCTTAGTGGTCGTGTCCTATAGTCAGCATGTGCTCTGATACCATCTTGTAGCGACCAGACCTCAAACGGTCCAATCTCTGTGCTCTGGTGTCATCCCTGGATCAGTAATGCTGACACCACACAGTACTTGAAGGATTTATAACAGAGTAGCAATCACACACTTATTACATCGAGTGTCTCAATAGAGAACTTAGTACAATAAATATGGCTTAAGGCCATCTAATAACGATAACAGCAGAAGGCTTGGAAGATAAGTGAGTCCATCAACTCCAACGGCATCACTGAGTATAGAACCACGACCTAAAACTCCTTAATCATCGTCTGAAAAGTCTGCAGCATTAACGTTGCAGCCCAAAAATGGGTCAGCACATGGAATATGCTGGCAATGTAACACATAGAGAGTAATGAAATGAAACAGCTATACTATATGCATATTTGGCTGATGGAAAGCTCTATGATTACAGTTTTGCGTAAAGCCAATTTTTCCCTACTACAAAGGAATAAATTTATTTAACTATTATGGTGGTTATTAAACATTGAGAATGGTTGACAGCATCCTCAATCCCAATTAAGTAACTTCATTAAACAAACCCATCAAATTAAATTTTATAGTAACATGTTGAGATTCACATGATAATCCAGGTACTAGATACTAAGATGTCCATAACCGGGGACACGGCTAACCATGATTATTTTATACACTCTGCAGAGGTTTGCACACTTTTCCCCACAAGACTCGATCGCCTCTGTTTGGTTTCTCGCACTACACGGTGTTTGAGAAACGGATGACCAAGACATAGTCTTTCAGAAGCGCTAGCACCTTACGATGGGTAGACCGTACCACCTACATCCCCTACATCTGCTAGTCTACCACTGTAAGAGTTCGCACGACTTAGTCAACTATGCTAGAGCCCATAATAGCTTGTGGCTGCACACAGAAGTTTCTAGCATGAAAAATCTCATGATCCCTTTGAGCCTGGGTGGCGGTCCAAAAGAAAACAGACAATCCTGGAATACCCAGGTACTTCAATCCACCCAGATGTGTATTTAAGTTGCCACCTTAGATAAACCATTGATTTAAAAATCTCACATCTGTCATGGATATCACTCACCCAATCCACGTCTACTAGCATAGCATAGCAATAATAAGCAAACGTAGAAGTCACTCCCAAAGGTTTGATAATAAACAGGTAATAGGTACTATCTCAACTACTTCCCAAACCCACAATTTAATTAGATCCTAATCATGTAATTTGTAGGGATTTATCTAATGCAATAAAACTGGGTAGTAGAAGGTATGATCAAAGTGTTACTTGCCTTGCTGATGATCCAGGAAACCTAGTGATTCGAAGTAACAAGCGGCGCACTCCGGGTACTCTATCGCAAACAAACAAGCATACAATAAGAACTCAACTAATGCACAGGTAAAACTCAAATAAGAGATCTAACCGAAAAGTTCAACTTAAGAACTCTGGTTGGCAAAAAAGAATCAAAACGAACGAAGCAACGAAAGACAAACGGCAAAAGAAACAGGCTTCGATTACTATTCTGGATCTAGGGCAATTTTTACAGTGGCAAAAACTTGTTTGAGTTGGTTAAATGGAAAGAGGGTTTCGAGACGAAGCTCCAGGCGCTTGAATCGCCTGATTTCGATAAACGAGCGAGAAGTTATACTAAAACGAAAATCGGATCAAAAATCGCGATCAGAAAAATCGCGGATTTAATCCGAGAAAAAGAAAAACGACGAACAGTTTAACGAACGAACGTTCGTTAACTGGATATAAACGACGAACATGTTCGTTAAAACGAACGAACGAGCGAACGCTCGCTAAATAGACTAAACCGAAATTAAACCGATCTAATAAAAAAACAAATCTAAAAAAATAAACCACGGCTTTAAAAAACCAGGCGGTTTTCTAATGAAAACCGCCGGCGACGGCGCCTACCTCGGCGGCGGGTCCGGCGGGCGGCGGGGCGGCTCCGGCGAGGCGGCGAGGCGGCGAGGCGGCGGCGCTGGCGGCGCGGGGCGTCGCGGGGCGGCGCGCGGCAGCCTAGGGTTAGGGTTAGGGCGCGGCGCGGGGCTTGAGGCGGGCTGGGGTGCTGGTGGGCTGGCCGGCTCGGGCGGGCGCCTCATAAAGGCTGCCCCGGGCGGAGTCCCGCTCGGGTACGGCCCGGAGTCGGTTCGCGTTTTTTTTAAATAATAACGCGTAGAAAAAATGAATAAAAGAAATACTAAACAGACTCCAAAAATCTCGAAATAAATTTTCCCCGGCTTCTAAAATCAAGCCGCACTGGATGAACATTTATTTGGGGCTTAAATGTAATTTTGAAAAACGCGCATTTTTCCTAAATTCAAATAAAATAGCAAATAAAACCAAATAAAATCTTATTTGATTTTTTATTAAATCCTCAATATTTCTTTATTTTGGGAAAGTCATTTTATTCCCTCTCTCATATTTTTGCAAATGGAAATTATTGAAGATAAAATAAATAAAATCAAATGATCCTATTTTCAAAATTTGAGACAACTCAAATATGAAAATAACGAAATCTCCAACTCTCTCCGAGGGTCCTTGAGTTGTGAATTTTTTTTCTAGGATCAACCAAAATGCAATAAATATGATATGCAATGATGATCTAGTGTATAACATTCCAAATTGAAAATTTGGGATGTTACAAAACCCTTGAAATTTTTCCACTGAAAATTAATATACATACATACAAGAGGGAGTTAAAGTCCAAAAAAGTGATCAAAAAATGTAATAAAGAATGCATAGTTGAACAGTTTCTGAAATCTCTAACAGTTGATTTGTTCGGCCATATGAAAATACATGTTAGTAGAAGACAAAACACACAATGCTTGAACAGAAGGTAAAATTAACACCAAAAATTCAGTAAGCAGATATTGCAAGTCACTTGTGAATGAACTGCCAAACATACCTGCGAAGGGTGTATTTGCTGAGCATTGAACATAATTCTATGGTCTAAACTTTTAGATCACTAAATGCTGACTTGCATAATGTGGCAACCATAGTAGATCCAGCATAATAATATTTTCCAAGGACACTCATATCTTCCGTAGGCAAGTCACATGACCTGCAGATGGAATATATTGTGTGTGTGCAAGTCATATAACTGAAAGAGGTAATATATTGTACATATAAGTAAAAGTTGACTGCATGCTAAATGTGAGGAAAAAAGAATCAATGATTACACATGAGCATAAAATGGAATTTTCCTTCCCTTGCAACCTGCTTGGATTTTCATCGAGCGCCTTGTATGCATGTACACAAAAAAAATCTGCCAGTGCAACACAAAGATGGGAAATTTCAGGTATTATATCAAACAAAGGAATGCATAAGAGAGGAGAGCAGGCTAATCTGGAGGGAGAGAGAGTACCTGAAAGAAAGGGATAGAGGTAGGAAGATTGGGGTGATGAAACAGAGCCCAGCCAGTGGACGAGGCATGGCTTCTCCTTCCTCTCGTCTCCTTCACATCATCCCTCTCTCTATCTGCTGCGGGTACAGGAGGATCTGGCAGCGAGAGTGGATGTAAGAACGGGAAATGGAAGAGAGAGAGAAGAGAGAGAGAGAGAGAAGAGAGAGAGAGAGAGAAGAGAGAGAGAGAGAGAGAGAGAGACCTGGACGGAGTGGATAGATGGGGGCGGGGAGGCGCCATCTCCTTCCGTTGCGGGTTCGTCGTCGTCGCCGGGGAGCACGGCGGCGAGCACCCCGAGCACCAGTGCGGCCTGCTCGGTGGGGATCTGCGGCGCCTCCGCCTGCTACTGCTGCTCCCCGCCGCCACCGCCGTCATGCTCCTCGTCCTCCCTCCTCTGCTGCTGGTCGTCGTGGGGGGCACTCTGCTGCGGCGGATCTGGCCGCCGACGGCGCCGTTCGAGGCGGTGGGTGGCGGCGGCGGCGATGTGGGTGGGAGGGAGGAGGCGCGTGGGAGGGGAGGGGAGGGGAGAGGAGGCGCGCGGGAGGGGAGAGGAGGCGGGAGGAGCTGGGCGTGGGGGAGGCACGGGGCGAAGGCGCGAGCGAGGGAGGAGGGAGGCGGCTGCGTGGGAGGGAGGGAGGGAGGCGGCTGTAGGAGCGACCGAGGGAGGAGGCGGCTAGGTCTTCGTCAAATGAGCGGCCCCCTTTTATACCCCCACCATGCGAAATGACCAAAATGCCCTGGTGGGGCATGGTATTTACATTCTGCTGCCATTACTATTCATTCCAGCAGTGTTTCTTCCAGATCCGACGGCCCAGATCCTCCCACCTCTCGATCCAATGGCCCAAAACCCATCAAGCATCACGATCCGACGGCCCACGATCGCTGAACTCTAAGGAGCCTTGTAGGAACATCCTTCTCTTATCTCTTGATTCCAACCCTTGCATGCACCGTTTGTATGCCTCGTAGTATAATATAAGTCATCCATGCATGGCTGAATATTCTAGCTCTCGTGCATGCCTCGATATTTTAAGATGGATGAAGGGTCTTGTCTTGATTGAGGAGTTTATCTTAACTCTTCTCCTTAAACTTTCCTGATACGAATATTGCATGTTTGCTTCTTGCACAAATATTATGTTGTGGATATTTATTGTATTTAAAAAAAGGTACGGGTCTACCCCGCCGAAGTATTGATAATATTTTATCAATACTCGGGTATAAGTCTTGCGCCCGAATAATTGATATTCATATCAATATATATTCGAATGTATTTGATTATGATTAGCTCTTTTATTCAATTGGTTGCTTGTGGCCGACGATGTCCATATGGACTGCCTTAGAAATATTGAAATCATATTTTTGATCATATTCTCGCTTTAGTTCTTCAAAATTTTCATTCATTTATAATTGTAAATCTTTTATAATTTCTTCTTTCAGTTCCGCCTTCATTGATTTTGCAAGTTCTTCAATTTTTCAATATGTGTTGGTATCTCAGCCAGCGTTTTAATCATTGAAAGACTAAAGTATTTGAACTTAGAGGTTAGTTCAGGTAGATTCATTTCTAATAAAGAAAATATTAGTATACGCTGTAGAATAAATCTTTCTGATGAATATACGTGGCATACTTCTCATAGCCAACTAAATTTAATTGTTGATCTCACCCATAACTTTTATATATCTTGGCGAAAAGACAAGATAATTTAGACCAAAATTTGAAAGTTTGCCAAGAGAACATCAAAACTTAGCAGAAAAATATTGAGGTTTGAATAATTGAAAGGGCATTTCCCTAGTTTATCTTTTGGATGATGATGACAACCCTTTGTTGGTCTAATCGTGTGCTATATGTTTCAGGTTCTCGATGCTTAGGCTTACATCGGATTGCTATTGCCTCTCATAGGAAAAGATCAAAGACGTGTCGTCTACGCTTTTATTTTCTTTGGTCGTAGAGTACCCGTACTATCAAGAGGGAATCCTCATTAGGAAGCTCTGGGGAATCTTTTCACATACACTTTCCTCTCCCCTCATTTGTCTTCCTCAGTTGTGAGAGAGAGTGTTCCCCCTATCTTTCCTTCTGTTTTCTGCTCTTCCCAGCGGTTGTACCGCCCCCTGGAGCGGTTGTACCGCTGGACCTTGTCGCTCTCCAGCTTTTACCGAGCGGTTGTACCGCTGCCTCTGGGCGGTGGTACCGCCACCTTGCTCAAGAAAGGCTAGGGCGGTGGTTCCGGCCATGCACCGCTCAAGTACCGCTCAAGGTTCTGTTTTGATGCGGTTCTCGGGCGGTGGTGGCCTGGTTGATCCGGTCGATCCTCGTTGACCGGTACCACCGGTGGTCTGAGCGGTTCTTCCGCTCAGAACTTCGCCGTCCAAGAGCTCAAGGCCATGCGGTTGTTCCGGTCTTGCACCGCTCAAGTACCGGTCTCATCTCTGTTCTGAGGCGGTAGTTGTGCGGTGGCTGGGCGATTGGTCCGGTCATTTTGCGGGGCTGAAAACGCAGCAACGGCTGGATTTTTAGGGTTGCTATATAAGAGTGTTTCTCCCACCTACCACTCTCACCTTTGACCTCTCTCACTCCACCATTAATGCACTTCAAGCTCTCTTGCCCGATCTCTCTCTCTAGCCACTCAAACTTGTTGATTTGCTAGGGATTGAAGGAGGA
The DNA here is from genome assembly GCF_056163025.1 of Triticum urartu. Classification (NCBI taxonomy): domain Eukaryota; kingdom Viridiplantae; phylum Streptophyta; class Magnoliopsida; order Poales; family Poaceae; genus Triticum; species Triticum urartu. The sequence continues at coordinate 528,434,917 of NC_141877.1, read as the reverse complement.
GACCTAGATCTACACTTCCACCAAAGGATATTTGCTTCCCCCATACTTTCTTGTGTGGATTTTGTTATTCTTGGGTGTTTGAGCACCCTAGACGGTTGAGGTCACCTCGGAGCCATATTCCATTGTGGTGAAGCTTCGTGGTTTCGTTGGGAGCCTCCAATTAAGTTGTGGAGAGAGCCCCAACCTTGTTTGTAAAGGTTCGGTCGCCGCCTTCAAGGGCACCAATAGTGGAATCATGGCATCTCGCATTGTGTGAGGGCGTGAGGAGAATACGGTGGCCCTAGTGGCTTCTTGGGGAGCATTGTGCCTCCACACCGCTCCAACGGAGACATACTTCCTCTCAAAGGGAAGGAACTTCGGCAACACATCCTCGTCCCCACCGTCTCCACTCTTGATTATCTCGTGCCTTTACTTGTGCAAGCTTATTTGTATCATATCACTTGCTTGCTTGTGTTCCTATCCTTGTTGCATCATATAGGTTGCTCACCTACTTACATATCTAGACAACCTACTTTGATGCAAAGTTTAAATTGTTAAAGAAAAGCTAAAAATTGTTAGTTGCCTATTCACCCCCCTCTAGTCAACCATATCGATCCTTTCAATTGGTATCAGAGCCTCATCTCTTTTTTAAGTACTTTACCGTCCGAAGAGTATGGTTGATACCGTAGACGGTGCGGAGGAACACTCTGGTGCGAATCCGACCTCGTCTACGGGCGATGGGGGAACCTCGGTCTCTCGTGAGGAATTCAATGTGGCCTTGGAGACATTGAAAACCTCCATGACGACCGAGGTTGAAAGCATGTTTACTAAATTCCTTGACGGGCTTAAACTGTCCACCGCACCGTTAAAAGTGGGTGATCCCACCGACAAGGTGACGGATGCTATCTCTGATAAGGGGGAAGCTAGTAGTGAAAATACTCCTTCTTCTAGTGGTAAAAATGGCACCGGCATCTTTGCTCATGTGGAACCACCACTTGTTTATGGTGGACCGGTTCCCTCCACTCATTTGAATCATGTCGGTCCTCCCCCTAAGATTGTGAAAAATGAGGACTTTGATTCTTGGGTTTACCGCTTTAAACGTCATTTAAATCATGTGAACACTAACCTTTGGAGGATCATTGAAGAAGGTTTCTATCCGCATGATCCAATCAACTTCACTCCTCGAGAAGCCGCGGATAATCAATTCAATGAGAATGCTCTCTTCATCATTCAAGATGCAATTCCACCCGAAGACCTACCTCATCTTCGTCCCTTCGCCTTGGCCAAATATGCATGGCATTGTGTTGTCTCTCTCTACCGCGGAAGTGCAAGCATTCAACGCTCCAACTATGAAGTGGTGCAAGATGAGGCCGATGAGTTTGCAATGAAAGAAGATGAAGAACCTCGTGAGCTTTATCGGAGAGTAGCCAAACTTGCGGTCTCACTACGAGATCACGGGAGCAAGGACACGTATGACAATTGGATCAAGAGCAAATTCCTCAAGGCAATGATGCCCTATCGCAAGGCCATGTCCTCCAGCATTCGTCAAAGACCATACTTCCACACTTTGACCTCAAGAGAAGTGTTGGATGAGTTTGTGGCCATGAACATTTTGGACAAGACCGCCGACAATGCGGTGCTTCGTTCTCAAAGGGAAAAGAAGCCCAACCTTGCATTGAAGGCCAAGCTGTCCGTTGAAGAAGAAGAACAGGAAGAAGACGAGAGCAACCCCGAGGATACAAAGTATGCATATCATGAACACATGGCACTCGCTTCAAGGCAATTTTGGAGCAAGAAAAACTCGAGGCCAAACTTTAGCAAAAACAACTCAAGTGGCACGAAGAGCAAGCAACGTGTAAGGACTTGCTACAATTGTGGCAACGTGAGTCATTTTGTTGCGGAGTGCCCGTATGAGAAGAGGGAAGACAATGGTGGCAAGCTCATCCGAAAGGACAAGGCCAAGACGTTCCCCAACAAGAGAAACTTCACCGAGAAGACTCCTCCCAAGGCATTGGTGGTACAAGAAGAGTACAATGAGGATGATGACGATGATGAAGGTGATGAGTCGGTTGCCATGGCCTCCATTGCCATTGCGACGACTCCACAGGTGTCTCTCTTCGACTCACCAAATGAGAGCATCACCGCAAAGTGCCTCATGGCTAAAGCCACCAACAAGGTAACCCCCAACATCAAAACTACCATCATTAATCATCCTTCTCCAACGGATAGCATTAATGAACTTGAGGGAACTAATGTGGAGGAGAATGAGTTTGAGACCTTTATGGGTAAACTAAAGGGCAAGTCCAAGAAGCACTTTGTTGCTCTCTTAGAACAACTTGGTGAAGCCAATGACATGATCGACGCTCACGAAGATACCATCTCTAAGATGGAAGGGCATAGCCGTGACTATGACGATGAGATTTCGGATATTTCCAATGCTCTTGAGGAAGAGCGTGGTCTTCGTTGGCTCTTGAGGAGTCACACAACGAAGATCATGCTAAATTAAAGAAAGATCTTGATCATGCTCTTGTTGTTTCTCGTGTGCTAAATTCCGAGAAGGCCGAACTTGGGATTGATCTTGCTAGACTCAAAGAGGAGTTTGATATACTTGACAAGGCCCACAAGGCCTTGAAGGGTATTCACGCTAGTCTCAAGGAGTCTCATGATCAACTCCAAGTGAAGCTAACTAAGGAGAAAGCCACATTTCCTCATATGGTTTTAATTGATAATGAAAATGCTACTAACCCGTATTGTGAGCATATACATCTTGTTGAGGAAAATGCTAAGTTGAAGGAGCAGCTTGAGAAAGGCCTTGTGTCATGTATACAAGGTGAGAAGAACCTCAACGACCTTTTGAGTAGTCAAAAGGAAGTCGTGGCCAAGGAAGGGATTGGGTACGCACCCAAGCCCAAGAACAAGAAGAAGAATGACAAGGCCAAACGCCCTCCCCCTCTCAAGTAAACTTTTGTGAAGGAGGGAGAGGGTGCATCCAATGAGAAGAAGAACGATGCGAAGGGTGGCGGTGCCGAGAAGGGCAATGCCACCCCTCCAAACAAAGCGGCGACTTTAATCCTTCTTATGTGTCATGTCGTGCTAGTGATGGGCATGTTTATGCCAAATTTGTTGGTTATCCCTATGAATACATTGAATGGTCTATTTGGGTTCCTAAGACCCTTGTTACTAACATCAAAGGACCCATTACAAAATGGGTACCTAAAACCAAGCATTAATCTCTTGTAGGTGTTTGCTTCCGGTGGGGGATCATGGTTGCTCGATAGTGGAGCTACAAATCATATGACCGGAAGCAAGGACTTGGTGGTGGACGTGCACAAGATTTCCTCTATGCCCACCAATGTCGAATGGGGTGATGCCTCATCCTCTAAGGTATTGGGACTCGGCAAGGTTATCATTTCTCATGATCTCACGATCGACAAGGTCATGCTTGTAGAGTCCCTTGCATACAATTTACTTTTCGTTCGTCAACCTGCAATCATGGGCTTTGTCACCTTCTTTGATATTGATACCGTGGCCCTCTTGTGGGGCAAGACTCTTAAAGTTGCCTTTGTTGGGCATGTCGAGAACGGTCTATATGTGATTAACTTTTCGGAGCGACCCACTAAGACCGCGACATGCCTAATGGCTAAAGTTGATGTGGGATGGCTTTGGCATCACCGTCTAGACCATGTCAATATGAGATCTTTGCAAAGTCTTCTCAAGGGGGACCATGTCCGTGGACTAACAAATGTTAGTTTTGCTAAAGATCGTGCTTGCAGTGCTTGTATCGAAGGAAAGCTACATGAGAAGGCTCACCCTCCCACGACTATCATTTACTCAAAGAGGCCTTTGGAGCTCCTTCACATGGATCTCTTTGGGCCTCCATCCTTCGATAGTCTTGGGGGTAGGAAGTATTGCTTGGTGATTGTGGATGACTACTCTAGATACACTTGGGTGTATTTCTTCAAGAGGAAGAGCGAGACCCAACAAACCATCATTGGCTCTGCAAATGAAGCACAACATCAACACAATGCAAAGATCTTGACAATAAGAAGTGACAACGGCACCGAGTTCAAGAACTACACATTGCATGAGTTTCTTAGTGATGAGGGGATCAAGCATCAATACACCACACCTTACACCCCTCAACAAAATGGTGTTGCGGAGAGGAAGAACCGGACGTTGATGGATGCAGCAAGGACCATGATGGCGGAGTTCAAGTCTCCGTACAACTTTTGGGCCGCAGCCATCAACACCACGTGTCATGCATCCAATCGGCTCTACCTCCGCAAGGGCTTGAACAAGACTCCATATGAGATACTCATCGGTAACAAGCCCAACCTCAAGTACTTCCGGGTGTTCGGGTGTAAGTGTTTCATTCTCAAGAAAGGTGTTCGGTTGTCTAAATTTGAGGCTAGAGCTTATGAGGGCATATTTGTTGGTTATGCTACAAACTCTCATGCTTACCGTGTCCTCAATAAATCCACGGGACTTATTGAGCAGACGTCTAACGTGGAGTTTGATGAGAATAACGGCTCCCAAGTGGAGCAAAGTGGCACTTGTGATGTAGGTGATGAAATTCCTCCCCAAGCCATAAGAAGAATGGGTGTTGGCTTTATCCTACCCATTGAGGAACCCCTTGTGGTCGAAGGAGATGGACAAAGCTCCACTCAAGTGGAGCCATCACCAACCCAAGGCCCACACGCTTCCAAAGAACAACATGAAGGCCCTCATCCTCAAGAACATGACCAAGGGCAAGATCACGCTCAAGATGGTGTTGACACATCAAGTGATGCCCAAGGTCAAGTTCTCTCCTTCGAGCAAGTTCAAGAACAAGAACAATCTCAAGACGACACTCAAGATGATCAAGTGACCACTCCTTGTCTCACTCCCGAGGAGGAATTAGAGCATCGTGCCGCCAAGGTTGCTTCCAAGCTCTCCACCAAGGATCATCTCATGACGAATGTGCTTGGAAGCTTAAGAAAGGGGGTAAGCACTCGTAGACAATTAGCAAATTATTGTGAGCATCACGCGTTTGTCTCTTGTGTGGAACCCCACAAGGTCTATGAGGCGCTAGAAGATCCGGATTGGCTCAATGCCATGCACGAAGAACTCAACAACTTCGAGCGCAACAAAGTGTGGAGATTGGTACCAAGACCGACGGGGAATCACAATGTCATAGGAACCAAGTGGATATTAAAGAACAAGCAAGATGCCCATGGGATTATCATTCGCAACAAGGCTCGTTTGGTAGCACAAGGCTACTCCCAAGTCAAGGGTATCAACTACGGTGAAACATTTGCTCCCGTTGCTTGTCTTGAATCTATTCGCATGTTGATTGCTTATGCTTCTCATCGTCAATTCGAGCAATGTTGCTTGAGCCCTTGCACACCTCACTATACTCAACATGTTGTCTTGTTTAGGTGTAGGCATGGACATAGGGGAAGTGTTGTTCTCTCAATGAACTCTCCCTTCCCCCCATTATGCATAAATCAATCACCTCTTTCACATTATCCACTTTTGATGGTAATTGTGCTTTAAAGACGAGTTTTGGTCATGGGCCCAAGGATAATTCTTCACGCTGCCATACCAATTGACCCAAACATAGGTGGCTCCGGCCACCGTCCTCTCTTGGGGAGGTTGGAGTTAGCTTTTTGTTCTCGTGTTGTTTTCTCTCGTTCTTGCTTTGCTCTTTGCGTTGAGTTCTCCTAGGGTGTTGTTTTTCTCCTGTTTCGTGCTCTTACTTCCCCTCCTCGGATTGCACTCATTTGTTCTTGGCTTGTCATAGGTGGTCGGGCGGTACAACCGGGATCACGGGTGGTTCTACCGCCGGTACTTGGTTGTGCCGTCCCAATGGGTCTCCTCTCGGTGCTTGGGCGGTTCCATCGCTCAAACCCATGGTAACCTACGTCTGGTACTACCGGTGGACGTCGGGCGGTACTGCCGCTGCCTTCCAAGCACCGGAAGTATTGCCTCCAACCACCGGTCTGTACCAGACGAGCGGTACGACCGCTCCCCGGAGCGGTACTACCGGGGCGTGTCTACGGGCCTATTTATACTCGACGGGGTTGAAGGGTTTTCTTTTTCCCTTCGCCCTTGTTCCTCTTCTCTGTGCCCTAGCCGCCGGCCCTTTTTGCCCCTGCCTCGGAGTGCGTCTCGCGCTTCGGATCCTTGGGCTCTCCGTGGATTCTCTCCGTGGAAGCCTCCCGATCTCTTCCCATGGATGGTGGTAATGCCTCGTGTTCTTTGCTCCTAGATCTTTCTAGGGTTCTTCCTTTGTCTAGGGCATTACTTAACTTTCCGCGATTAGTGTTTGAACTATGGAGTAGAAGAGATCTTTGTTTGCCTCCTGTCTTGTTTGCAGCACTTAGAATTCGGAATATTACTTGTGTGATTAGTATGCCTCGGTTAGATATATCTCCCCTGGTAGTGCCACTTTCAGCGGTTCTACCACCCCTACGGGCGGTACAACCGCTGGAGCGGTACTACCGGCGGAGGATCCGGTACAACCGGAGTATATCAACCACCTAGTACTGTTCTATCTTCTCTGTTGCCGCAACATGTTCCTTTTCTGCTAGTGTGTGTAATCCTCTCATCCTTGCTGGGTTTTGTGTGTTCTTTTCGTGTGTGTTCAGGTGGCTCTAGTTCTCGCTCTGCTCCTCGCAAGACCAAGAAGAGGGCACGAAGGACCTTGCGCCCAGTTGTGTCTGATGATGAAGAAGAAGTTGTGATTCCCACCAAGCCCACTCGCCGTGAAAAGTCTGCAGCTGCTAACCAACATGTGGTTAGGCCGTTGCATCGTTGGAAAGCCAAGGAATGGGAAGCCTTCCGATTGAAGAATCCGTATGAGGTTCCCATTGCTCCTCGTTGGACCACCGTTCAATTCCGGAATGAGATGCAAGTGCGGATTGTTCATGAACTCTTTGAGCACAACAAGAACAGATATGCCAAGCAGTGGACAATTGATCTTGACCATTGGAGGAACAACCTGGAGTATTTTGGTGAGGCGCTGGCTCTCTGCGAGGAGTTTGATCTTGTCAAGCTCATGTCAGTCAACTGTGACTTTGATGTTCAACTCATCCATCAGTTCTATGCCAAGGTTCATTTTGGGGAAGATGACACACGGACTCTCACCTTCATGTGTCGTGATGAATTGTTTCAAGTTCCCTGGAGGGCATTCTGCAATGCTATTGGATACGAGGATACCGGTCTGGAAGGAAGGGGTGGCATTCATCCTCATGACTTTCCTGAGTCCATGCTTAAGGAGAAGCTTGCCCCTCTGTACATTCGGGGACGTGGGATTATTGGAGAATCCAAGGATTTGGAGAAGGTCTATGACATCATGCACCGAGTGTTTCGCAATGTGCTCTTGCCCAAGGTGGGCAATCAAGATGAGATTCATGGTTATCTGGTTGATTTGATGGTTGCTATGAAGACCATGGTGGGGACAGGGGCAACGTTTGATGTGTCCAATTGGATGTGGCATGAGATGTACAACATGGTCATCTACCGTAAAGTCCCAATCTATGCTCTGTTTGTCATGTGCTTTCTGAACTCTGTCTGGCCTGTTCGTCATCCTGGAGAGCTCCTCACTTCTCCAGACAACCTCACTGTTCATGTGGTCAAGCTCCTTAAGAAGAAGAAGCATGCCGAGCCTCGCTTCCCTGCCAATGCTCCTGAGGATGTCTATGTTAATTCTGACGATGAGGACTTCGAGCTAGAGCCAGGGCCAAGCCTTCATGGGTGGCCAAGCTCACTGCCAAGGTGAAGAAGACCTTTTGTCTCCAGGCTGACATCCAGAAGAGGATGTATGAGGCACATGTCAATGAGAAGCTTGCACGACGTCGCCAAATTGCAATGATGAAGCACCTCAACATGCCGGTTCAGAGTGGCTCTGAGAAGAGCATCACCCCGGAGGAGCGTTGGATACCTACCCATAGCACCTGGACTGATGATGAAGCCCCTCCCCAGCCATCCTCCTCGTTTGCAGCAGCTGACAATGCCATTGAAGAATCCGATCACGATGATGATGACGACTCTGATGATGAGGATCAAGATGCGACCGAGGAGTCAGAGGAGGATTCTATAGGTCTCGGGGATTTGCATGGGTTTTTCTTTTTCTCGTTTTCTCGTGTTGGTCTTTGTTCATGGACTTGTTTCGTTCCTTGCTGTGTGTGAGACTTGTTACTCCTTTTACCTTTCCGTTCATCGGTCATTATCTTTATTATTGCACTCTAAGTATTATATTGTCTCTCTTTCTATGCTCAGAGTGGCGAGTCTATAAAATCTAGGGGGGGTCTAGTCTTGAAAGTGTGCCCATGCTTTCTAACAGCTAGTTCCTATTGGGGCACATATTCAGGGGGGTTCCGTCTAGATTTCATTGACTTATCTCTTGCAAATCGTGTTGTTGTCATGATCCACCAAAAAGGGGAGATTGAAAGGGCATTTCCCCTAGTTTATGTTTTGGATGATGATGACAACCCTTTGTTGGTCTAATCGTGTGCTATATGTTTCAGGTTCTCGATGCTTAGGCTTACATCGGATTGCTATTGCCTCTCATAGGAAAAGATCGAAAATGTGTCCTCTACGCTTTTATTTTCTTTGGTCGTGGAGTACCCGTACTATCAAGAGGGAATCCTCATTAGGAAGCTCTAGGGGAATATTTTCACGTACACTTTCCTCTCCCCTCATTTGTCTTCCTCAGTTGTGAGAGAGAGTGTTCCCCCTATCTTTCCTTCTCTTTTCTGCTCTTCCCAGCGGTTGTACCGCCCCCTGGAGTGGTTGTACCGCTGGACCATGTCGCTCTCCAGCTTTTACCGAGCGGTTGTACCGCTGCCTCCAGGCGGTGGTACCGCCACCTTGCTCAACAAAGGCTAGGGCGGTGGTTCCGGCCATGCACCGCTCAAGGTTCTATTTTGATGCGGTTCTCGGGCGGTGGTGGCCCGGTTGATCTGGTCGATCCTCGTTGACCGGTACCACCGGTGGTCTGAGCGGTTCTTCTGCTCAGAACTTCGCCGTCCAAGAGCTCAAGGCCATGCGGTTGTTCCGGTCTTGCACCGCTCAAGTACCGGTCTCGTCTCTGTTCTGAGGCGGTAGTTGTGCGGTGGCTGGGCGGTTGGTCCGGTCATTTTTCTTAACCGGTACTACCGCCCAGTGGCCCGGTTGTACCACCTGGTAGGGTCCTGCAGCTACACCATGAGTCCCGGTTGTACCGGGACAAGGACCGGTTGTACCGCTGCGGGGCTGAAATCGCAGCAACGGCTGGATTTTTAGGGTTGCTATATAAGAGTGTTTCTCCCACCTACCACTCTCACCTTTGACCTCTCTCACTCCACCATTAATGCACTTCAAGCTCTCTTGCCCGATCTCTCTCTCTAGCCACTCAAACTTGTTGATTTGCTAGGGATTGAAGGAGGAGACCTAGATCTACACTTCCACCAAAGGATATTTGCTTCCCCCATACTTTCTTGTGTGGATTTTGTTATTCTTGGGTGTTTGAGCACCCTAGACGGTTGAGGTCACCTCGGAGCCATATTCCATTGTGGTGAAGCTTCGTGGTTTCGTTGGGAGCCTCCAATTAAGTTGTGGAGAGAGCCCCAACCTTGTTTGTAAAGGTTCGGTCGCCGCCTTCAAGGGCACCAATAGTGGAATCACGGCATCTCGCATTGTGTGAGGGCATGAGGAGAATACGGTGGCCCTAGTGGCTTCTTGGGGAGCATTGTGCCTCCACACCGCTCCAACAGAGACATACTTCCTCTCAAAGGGAAGGAACTTCGGCAACACATCCTCGTCCCCACCGTCTCCACTCTTGGTTTTCTCATGCCTTTACTTGTGCAAGCTTATTTGTATCATATCACTTGCTTGCTTGTGTTCCTATCCTTGTTGCATCATATAGGTTGCTCACCTAGTTACATATCTAGACAACCTACTTTGATGCAAAGTTTAAATTGTTAAAGAAAAGCTAAAAATTGTTAGTTGCCTATTCACCCCCCTCTAGTCAACCATATCGATCCTTTCAATTGGTATCAGAGCCTCATCTCTTTTTAAGTACTTTACCGTCCGAAGAGTATGGTTGATACCGTAGACGGTGCGGAGGAACACTCTGGTGCGAATCCGACCTCGTCTACGGGCGATGGGGGAACCTCGGTCTCTCGTGAGGAGTTCAATGTGGCCTTGGAGACATTGAAAACCTCCATGACGACCGAGGTTGAAAGCATGTTTACTAAATTCCTTGAAGGGCTTAAACTGTCCACCGCACCGTTAAAAGTGGGTGATCCCACCGACAAGGTGACGGATGCTATCTCCGATAAGGGGGAAGCTAGTAGTGAAAAGACTCCTTCTAGTGGTAAAAATGGCACCGGCATCTTTGCTCATGTGGAACCACCACTTGTTTATGGTGGACCGGTTCCCTCCACTCATTTGAATCATGCCGGTCCTCCCCCTAAGATTGTGAAAAATGAGGACTTTGATTCTTGAGTTTACCGCTTTAAACGTCATTTAAATCATGTGAACACTAACCTTTGGAGGATCATTGAAGAAGGTTTCTATCCGCATGATCCAATCAACTTCACTCCTCGAGAAGCCGCGGATAATCAATTCAATGAGAATGCTCTCTTCATCATTCAAGATGCAATTCCACCCGAAGACCTACCTCATCTTCGTCCCTTCGCCTTGGCCAAAGATGCATGGCATTGTGTTGTCTCTCTCTACCGGGGAAGCGCAAGCATTCAACGCTCCAACTATGAAGTGGTGCAAGATGAGGCGATGAGTTTGCAATGAAAGAAATGAAGATCCTCGTGAGCTTTATCGGAGAGTAACCAAACTCGCGGTCTCACTACGAGATCACAGGAGCAAGGACACGTATGACAATTGGATCAAGCGCAAATTCCTCAAGGCAATGATGCCCTATCACAAGGCCATGTCCTCCGTCATTCGTCAAAGACCGGACTTCCACACTTTGACCTCAACCGAAGTGTTGGATGAGTTTGTGGCCATGAACATTTTGGACAAGAGCGCCAACAATGCGGTGCTTCGTTCTCAAAGGGCAAAGAAGCCCAACCTTGCATTGAAGGCCAAGCTGTCCGTTAAAGAAGAAGAAGAGGAAGAAGAGGAGAGCAACCCCGAGGATACAAAGTATGCATATCATGAACACATGGCACTCGCTTCAAGGCAATTTTGGAGCAAGAAAAACTCGAGGCCAAACTTTAGCAAAAACAACTCAAGTGGAACGAAGAGCAAGCAACGTGTAAGGACTTGATACAATTTTGGCAACGTGAGTCATTTTGTTGTGGAGTGCCCGTATGAGAAGAGGGAAGACAATGGTGGCAAGCTCATCCGAAAGGACAAGGCCAAGACGTTCCCCAACAAGAGCAACTTCACCAAGAAGACTCCTCCCAAGGCATTGGTGGTACAAGAAGAGTACAATGAGGATGATGACGATGATGAAGGTGATGAGTCGGTTGCCATGGCCTCCATTGCTATTGCGATGACTCCACGGGTGTCTCTCTTCGACTCACAAAATGAGTGCATCACCGCCAAGTGCCTCATGGCTAAAGCCACCAACAAGGTAACTGATGGAAATATGCCCTAGAGGCAATAATAATGGTATTATTTTATTTCCTTATATCATGATAAATGTTTATTATTCATGCTAGAATTGTATTATCCGGAAACATAATACTTGTGTGAATACATAGACAAACTAAACGTCACTAGTATGCCTCTAGTTGACTAGCTCGTTAATCAAAGATGGTTATGTTTCCTAACCATAGACATGTGTTGTCATTTGATTAACGGGATCACATTAGAGAATGATGTGATTGACATGACCCATTCCATTAGCTTAGCACCCGATCGTTTAGTATGTTGCTATTGCTTTCTTCATGACTTATACATGTTCCTATGACTATGAGATTATGCAACTCCCGTTTACCGGAGGAACACTTTGTGTGCTACCAAACGTCACAACGTAACTGGGTGATTATAAAGGAGCTCTACAGGTGTCTCCAAAGGTAAATGTTGGGTTGGCGTATTTCGAGATTAGGATTTGTCACTCCGATTGTCGGAGAGGTATCTCTGGGCCCTCTCGGTAATGCACATCACATAAGCCTAGCAAGCATTGCAACTAATGAGTTAGTTGCGAGATGATGTATTACGAAACGAGTAAAGAGACTTGCCGGTAACGAGATTGAACTAGGTATTGAGATACCGACGATCGAATCTCGGGCAAGTAACATACCGATGACAAAGGGAACAACGTATGTTGTTATGCGGTCTGACCGATAAATATCTTCGTAGAATATGTGGAAGCCAATATGAGCATCCAGTTTCCGCTATTGGTTATTGACCGGAGACATGTCTCGGTCATGTCTACATTGTTCTCGAACCCGTAGGGTCCGCACGCTTAAGGTTTCGATGACAGTTATATTATGAGTTTTGATGTACCGAAGTTAGTTCAGAGTCCCAGATGTGATCACGGACATAATGAGGAGTCTCAAAATGGTCGAGAAATAAAGATTGATATATTGGACGACTATATTCGGACACCGGAAGTGTTCCGGGTGATTTCGGAGAAAACGGGAGTACCGGAGGGTTACCGGAACCCCCCCCCCCCGGGGAGAAGTAATGGGCCATATGGGCCTTAGTGGAGAGAGAGAAGGGCAGCCAGGGTGGGCCGCGCGCCTCCTCCCCCACTGGTCCGAATTGGACTAGGAGAGGGGGGGGCGGCGCCCCCTTTCCTTCTCCCTCCCCACTTCCTTCCCCCTCCTAGTAGGAGTCCTACTCCTACTAGGAGGAGGACTCCTCCTTGGCGCGCCTATAGGGCCGGCCGGCCTCCTCCCCTTGCTCCTTTATATACGGGGGCAGGGGGCACCCCTAGACACACAAGTTGATCCATGTGATCGTTTTCTTAGCCGTGTGCGGTGCCCCTTCCACCATAATCCTCGATAATATTGTAGCGGTGCTTAGGCGAAGCCCTGCGACGGTAGTGAAGGAAATATGCCCTAGAGGCAATAATAAAGTTATTATTTATTTCCTTATAATCATGATAAATGTTTATTATTCATGCTAGAATTGTATTAACCGGAAACATAATACATGTGTGAATACATAGACAAACAAAGTGTCACTAGTATGCCTCTACTTGACTAGCTCGTTAATCAAAGATGGTTATGTTTCCTAACCATGAACAATGAGTTGTTATTTGATTAACGAGGTCACATCATTAGTTGAATGATCTGATTGACATGACCCATTCCATTAGCTTAGCACCCGATCGTTTAGTATGTTGCTATTGCTTTCTTCATGACTTATACATGTTCCTATGACTATGAGATTATGCAACTCCCGTTTACCGGAGGAACACTTTGGGTGCTACCAAACGTCACAACGTAACTGGGTGATTATAAAGGAGCATTACAGGTGTCTCCAAAGGTAGATGTTGGGTTGGCGTATTTCGAGATTAGGATTTGTCACTCCGATTGTCGGAGAGGTATCTCTGGGCCCTCTCGGTAATACACATCACATAAGCCTTGCAAGCATTAAAACTAATATGTTAGTTGTGAGATGATGTATTACGGAACGAGTAAAGAGACTTGCCGATAACGAGATTGAACTAGGTATTGGATACCGACGATCGAATCTCGGGCAAGTAACATACCGATGACAAAGGGAACAACGTATGTTGTTATGCAGTCTGACCGATAAAGATCTTCGTAGAATATGTAGGAGCCAATATGGGCATCCAGGTCCCGCTATTGGTTATTGACCGGAGACGTGTCTCGGTCATGTCTACATTGTTCTCGAACCCGTAGGGTCCGCACGCTTAAGGTTACGATGACAGTTACATTATGAGTTTATGCATTTTGATGTACCGAAGGTTGTTCGGAGTCCCGGATGTGATCACGGACAGGACGAGGAGTCTCAAAATGGTCGATACGTAAAGATTGATATATTGGAAGCCTATGTTTGGACATCGGAAGTGTTCCGGGTGAAATCGGGATTTTACCGGGTTACCAGGAGGTTACCGGAACCCCCCGGGAGCCATATGGGCCTTCGTGGGCCTTAGTGGAAAGGAGAAAGGGGCAGCCCAAGGTGGCTGCGCCACTTCCCCCTCCCCTAGTCCTATTAGGACTAGGAGAAGGTGGCCGGCCCCCCTCTCTCTCTTTCCCCCCTTGGGGAATCCTAGTTGGAATAGGATTGGGGGGGAATCCTACTCCCGGAAGGAGTAGGACTCCTCCTGCGCCCTCTCCCTTGGCCGGCCCCCTCCCCCCTTGGCTCCTTTATATACTGAGGTAGAGGCACCCTAGAACAAACAAGTTGATCCACGTGATCTATTCCTTAGCCGTGTGCGGTGCCCCCTGCCACCATATACCTTGATAATACTGTAGCGGAGTTTAGGCGAAGCCCTGCTGCTGTAGTTCATCAAGATCGTCACCACGCCGTCGTGCTGACGAAACTCTACCCCGACACTTTGCTGGATCGGAGTCCGGGGATCGTCATCGAACTGAACGTGTGCTCGAACTCGGAGGTGCCGTAGTTTCGGTGCTTGATCGGTTGGATCGTGAAGACGTACGACTACTTCCTCTACGTCATGTCATCGCTTCCGCAGTCGGTCTGCGTTGGGTACATAGACAACACTCTCCCCCTCGTTGCTATGCATCACATGATCTTGCGTGAGCGTAGGAAAATTTTTGAAATTACTACGAAACCCAACAGTGGTATCAGAGCCTAGGTTATTTATGTTGATGTTATATGCACGAGTAGAACACAAGTGAGTTGTGGATGATACAAGTCATACTGCCTACCAGCATGTCATACTTTGGTTCGGCGGTATTGTTGGACGAGACGACCCGGACCAACCTTACGCGTACGCTTACGCGAGACCGGTTCCCTCGACGTGCTTTGCACATAGATGGCTTGCGGGCGACTGTCTCTCCAACTTTAGTTGAACCGAGTGTGGCTACGCCCGGTCCTTGCGAAGGTTAAAACGGAATCTATTTGACAAACTATCGTTGTGGTTTTGATGCGTAGGTGAGATTGGTTCTTACTTAAGCCCGTAGCAGCCACGTAAAACATGCAACAACAAAGTAGAGAACGTCTAACTTGTTTTTGCAGGGCATGTTGTGATGTGATATGGTCAAGGCATGACGCTGAATTCTATTGTATGAGATGATCATGTTTTGTAACCGAGTTATCGGCAACTGGCAGGAGCCATATGGTTGTCGCTTTATTGTATGCAATGCAATCGCGATGTAATGCTTTACTTTATTACTAAACGGTAGTGATAGTCGTGGAAGCATAAGATTGGCGAGACGACAACGATGCTACGATGGAGATCAAGGTGTCGCGCCGGTGACGATGGTGATCATGACGGTGCTTCGGAGATGGAGATCACAAGCACAAGATGATGATGGCCATATCATATCACTTATATTGATTGCATGTGATGTTTATCCTTTTATGCATCTTATCTTGCTTTGATTGATGGTAGCATTATAAGATGATCTCTCACTAAATTATCAAGAAGTGTTCTCCCTGAGTATGCACCGTTGCCAAAGTTCGTCGTGCCCAGACACCACGTGATGATCGGGTGTGATAAGCTCTACGTCCATCTACAACGGGTGCAAGCCAGTTTTGCACACGCAGAATACTCAGGTTAAACTTGATGAGCCTAGCATATGCAGATATGGCCTCGGAACACGGAGACCGAAAGGTCGAGCGTGAATCATATAGTAGATATGAACAACATAAACGATGTTCACCATTGAAAACTACTCCATCTCACGTGATGATCGGTTATGGTTTAGTTGATTTGGATCACGTAATCACTTAGAAGATTAGAGGGATGTCTATCTAAGTGGGAGTTCTTAAGTAATATGATTAATTGAACTTAAATTTATCATGAACTTAGTACCTGATAGTATCTTGCTTGTTTATGTTGATTGTAGATAGATGGCTCGTGCTGTTGTTCCGTTGAATTTTAATGCGTTCCTTGAGAAAGCAAAGTTGAAAGATGATGGTAGCAATTACACGGACTGGGTCCGTAACTTGAGGATTATCCTCATTGCTGCACAGAAGAATTACGTCCTGGAAGCACCACTGGGTGCTAGGCCTGCTGCTGGAGCAACACCAGATGTTATGAACGTCTGGCAGAGCAAAGCTGATGACTACTCGATAGTTCAGTGTGCCATGCTTTACGGCTTAGAATCGGGACTTCAACGACGTTTTGAACGTCATGGAGCATATGAGATGTTCCAGGAGTTGAAGTTAATATTTTAAGCAAATGCCTGGATTGAGAGATATGAAGTCTCCAATAAGTTCTACAGCTGCAAGATGGAGGAGAACAGTTCTGTCAGTGAGCATATACTCAAAATGTCTGGGTATAATAATCACTTGATTCAATTGGGAGTTAATCTTCCGGATGATTGCGTCATTGACAGAATTCTCCAATCACTGCCACCAAGCTACAAGAGCTTCGTGATGAACTATAATATGCAAGGGATGAACAAGACTATTCCCGAGCTCTTCGCAATGCTGAAAGCTGCGGAGGTAGAAATCAACAAGGAGCATCAAGTGTTGATGGTTAATAAAACCACTAGTTTCAAGAAAAAGGGCAAAGGGAAGAAGAAGGGGAACTTCAAGAAGAACGGCAAACAAGTTGCTGCTCAGGAGAAGAAACCCAAGTCTGGACCTAAGCCTGAAACTGAGTGCTTCTACTGCAAGCAGACTGGTCACTGGAAGCGGAACTGCCCCAAGTATTTGGCGGATAAGAAGGATGGCAAGGTGAACAAAGGTATATGTGATATACATGTTATTGATGTGTACCTTACTAGAGCTCGCAGTAGCACCTGGGTATTTGATACTGGTTCTGTTGCTAATATTTGCAACTCGAAACAGGGACTACGGAATAAGCGGGCACTGGCAAAGGACGAGGTGACGATGCGCGTGGGAAACGGTTCCAAAGTCGATGTGATCGCGGTCGGCACGCTACCTCTACATCTACCTTCGGGATTAATATTAGACCTAAATAATTGTTATTTGGTGCCAGCGTTGAGCATGAACATTATATCTGGATCTTGTTTAATGCGAGACGGTTATTCATTTAAATCAGAGAATAATGGTTGTTCTATTTATATGAGTAATATCTTTTATGGTCATGCACCCTTGAAGAGTGGTCTATTCTTATTGAATCTCGATAGTAGTAATACACATATTCATAATGTTGAAGCCAAAAGATGCAGAGTTGATAATGAAAGTGCAACTTATTTGTGGCACTGTCGTTTAGGTCATATCGGTATAAAGCGCATGAAGAAACTCCATACTGATGGACTTTTGGAACCACTTGATTATGAATCACTTGGTATTTGCGAACCGTGCCTCATGGGCAAGATGACTAAAACACCGTTCTCCGGTACTATGGAGAGAGCAACAGATTTGTTGGAAATCATACATACCGATGTATGTGGTCCGATGAATATTGAGGCTCGTGGCGGATATCGTTATTTTCTCACCTTCACAGATGATTTAAGCAGATATGGGTATATCTACTTAATGAAACATAAGTCTGAAACATTTGAAAAGTTCAAAGAATTTCAGAGTGAAGTTGAAAATCATCGTAACAAGAAAATAAAGTTTCTACGATCTGATCGTGGAGGAGAATATTTGAGTTACGAGTTTGGTGTACATTTGAAAAACTGTGGAATAGTTTCGCAACTCACGCCACCCGGAACACCACAGCGTAATGGTGTGTCCGAACGTCGTAATCGTACTTTACTAGATATGGTGCGATCTATGATGTCTCTTACTGATTTACCGCTATCATTTTGGGGTTATGCTTTAGAGACGGCCGCATTCACGTTAAATAGGGCACCATCAAAATCCGTTGAGACGACGCCTTATGAACTGTGGTTTGGCAAGAAACCAAAGTTGTCGTTTCTTAAAGTTTGGGGCTGCGATGCTTATGTGAAAAAGCTTCAACCTGATAAGCTCGAACCCAAATCGGAGAAATGTGTCTTCATAGGATACCCAAAGGAGACTGTTGGGTACACCTTCTATCACAGATCCGAAGGCAAGACATTCGTTGCTAAGAATGGATCCTTTCTAGAGAAGGAGTTTCTCTTGAAAGAAGTGAGTGGGAGGAAAGTAGAACTTGACGAGGTAATTGTACCTGCTCCCTTACTGGAAAGTAGTTCATCACAGAAAACTGTTTCAGTGACACCTACACCAGTTAGTGAGGAAGCCAATGATAATGATCATGAAACTTCAGATCAAGATACTACTGAACCTCGTAGATCAACCAGAGTAAGATCCGCACCGGAGTGGTATGGTAATACTGTTCTGGAAGTCATGATACTAGATCATGATGAACCTACGAACTATGAAGAAGCGACGGTGAGCCCAGATTCCGCAAAATGGCTTGAAGCCATGAAATCTGAGATGGGATCCATGTATGAGAACAAAGTATGGACTTTGGTTGACTTGCCCGATGATCGGCAAGCAATTGAGAATAAATGGATCTTCAAGAAGAAGACTGACGCTGATGGTAATGTTACTGTCTACAAAGCTCCACTTGTCGCAAAAGGTTTTCGGCAAGTTCAAGGGATTGACTACGATGAGACCTTCTCACCCGTAGCGATGCTTAAGTCTGTCCGAATCATGTTAGCGATTGCCGCATTTTATGATTATGAAATTTGGCAGATGGATGTCAAAACTGCATTCCTGAATGGATTTCTGGAAGAAGAGTTGTATATGATGCAACCGGAAGGTTTTGTCGATCCAAAGGGAGCTAACAAAGTGTGCAAGCTCCAGCGATCCATTTATGGACTGGTGCAAGCCTCTCGGAGTTGGAATAAACGTTTTGATAGTGTGATCAAAGCATTTGGTTTTATACAGACTTCCGGAGAAGCCTGTATTTACAAGAAAGTGAGTGGGAGCTCTGTAGCATTTCTGATATTATGTGTGGATGACATATTGCTAATTGGAAATGATATAGAATTTCTGGATAGCATAAAGGGATACTTGAATAAAAGTTTTTCAATGAAAGACCTCGGTGAAGCTGCTTACATATTAGGCATTAAGATCTATAGAGATAGATCAAGACGCTTAATTGGACTTTCACAAAGCACATACCTTGACAAAATTTTGAAGAAGTTCAAAATGGATCAAGCAAAGAAAGGGTTCTTGCCTGTGTTACAAGGTGTGAAGTTGAGTAAGACTCAATGCCCGACCACTGCAGAAGATAGAGAGAATATGAAAGATGTTCCCTATGCATCAGCCATAGGATCTATCATGTATGCAATGCTGTGTACCAGACCTGATGTGTGCCTTGCTATAAGTTTAGCAGGGAGGTACCAAAGTAATCCAGGAGTGGATCACTGGACAGCGGTCAAGAACATCCTGAAATACCTGAAAAGGACTAAGGATATGTTTCTCGTATATGGAGGTGACAAAGAGCTCACCGTAAAAGGTTACGTTGATGCAAGCTTTGACACTGATCCGGACGATTCTAAATCGCAAACGGGATACGTGTTTACATTAAAAGGTGGAGCTGTCAGTTGGTGCAGCTCTAAACAAAGCGTCGTAGCGGGATCTACATGTGAAGCGGAGTACATAGCTGCTTCGGAAGCAGCGAACGAAGGAGTCTGGATGAAGGAGTTCATATCCGATCTAGGTGTCATACCTAATGCATCGGGTCCAATGAAAATCTTTTGTGAGAATACTGGTGCAATTGCCTTGGCAAAGGAATCCAGATTTCACAAAAGGACCAAACACATCAAGAGACGCTTCAACTCCATCCGGGATCTAGTCCAGGTGGGAGACATAGAGATTTGCAAGATACATACGGATCTGAATGTTGCAGACCCGTTGACTAAGCCTCTTCCACGAGCAAAACATGATCAGCACCAAAGCTCCATGGGTGTTAGAATCATTACAGTGTAATCTAGATTATTGACTCTAGTGCAAGTGGGAGACTGAAGGAAATATGCCCTAGAGGCAATAATAAAGTTATTATTTATTTCCTTATAATCATGATAAATGTTTATTATTCATGCTAGAATTGTATTAACCGGAAACATAATACATGTGTGAATACATAGACAAACAAAGTGTCACTAGTATGCCTCTACTTGACTAGCTCGTTAATCAAAGATGGTTATGTTTCCTAACCATGAACAATGAGTTGTTATTTGATTAACGAGGTCACATCATTAGTTGAATGATCTGATTGACATGACCCATTCCATTAGCTTAGCACCCGATCGTTTAGTATGTTGCTATTGCTTTCTTCATGACTTATACATGTTCCTATGACTATGAGATTATGCAACTCCCATTTACCGGAGGAACACTTTGGGTGCTACCAAACGTCACAACGTAACTGGGTGATTATAAAGGAGCATTACAGGTGTCTCCAAAGGTAGATGTTGGGTTGGCGTATTTCGAGATTAGGATTTGTCACTCCGATTGTCGGAGAGGTATCTCTGGGCCCTCTCGGTAATACACATCACATAAGCCTTGCAAGCATTACAACTAATATGTTAGTTGTGAGATGATGTATTACGAAACGAGTAAAGAGACTTGCCGGTAACGAGATTGAACTAGGTATTGGATACCGACGATCGAATCTCGGGCAAGTAACATACCGATGACAAAGGGAACAACGTATGTTGTTATGCGGTCTGACCGATAAAGATCTTCGTAGAATATGTAGGAGCCAATATGGGCATCCAGGTCCCGCTATTGGTTATTAACCGGAGACGTGTCTCGGTCATGTCTACATTGTTCTCGAACCTGTAGGGTCCGCACGCTT
This sequence comes from Triticum urartu, assembly GCF_056163025.1. Classification (NCBI taxonomy): domain Eukaryota; kingdom Viridiplantae; phylum Streptophyta; class Magnoliopsida; order Poales; family Poaceae; genus Triticum; species Triticum urartu. The sequence goes on along the minus strand of NC_141877.1, from coordinate 528,414,135 downwards.
AAGGTTACGATGACAGTTACATTATGAGTTTATGCATTTTGATGTACCGAAGGTTGTTCGGAGTCCCGGATGTGATCACGGACAGGATGAGGAGTCTCGAAATGGTCGAGACGTAAAGATTGATATATTGGAAGCCTATGTTTGGACATCGGAAGTGTTCCGGGTGAAATCGGGATTTTACCGGGTTACCGGGAGGTTACCGGAACCCCCCGGGAGCCATATGGGCCTTCATGGGCCTTAGTGGAAAGGAGAAAGGGGCAGCCCAAGGTGGCTGCGCCACTTCCCCCTCCCCTAGTCCTATTAGGACTAGGAGAAGGTGGCCGGCCCCCCTCTCTCTCTTTCCCCCCTTGGGGAATCCTAGTTGGAATAGGATTGGGGGGGGGAGTCCTACTCCCGGAACAGGTAGAACATCAAGATCATCACCACGCCGTCGTGCTGACGGAACTCTTTCCCGACACTTTGCTGGATCAGAGTCCGGGGATCGTCATCGAGCTGAACGTGTGCTAAAACTCGGAGGTGCCGTAGTTTCGGTAGTTGATCGGTCGGGACGTGAAGACGTACGACTACATCAACCGCGTTGTGCTAACGCTTCCTCTGTCGGTCTACAAGGGTACGTAGATCACACTCTCCTCTCTCGTTGCTATGCATCACCATGATCTTGCGTGTGCGTAGGAAATTTTTTGAAATTACTACGTTCCCCAACAGTAACCCCCAACATCAAAACTACCATCATTAATCATCCTTCTCCAACGGATAGCATTAATGAACTTGAGGGAACTAATGTGGAGGAGAATGAGTTTGAGACCATTATGGGTAAACTCAAGGGCAAGTCCAAGAAGCACTTTGTTGCTCTCTTAGAACAACTTGGTGAAGCCAATGACATGATCGACGCTCACGAAGATACCATCTCTAAGATGGAAGGGCATAGCCGTGACTATGCCGATGAGATTTTGGATCTTTCCAATGCTCTTGAGGAAGAGCATGGTCTTCGTTTGGCTCTTGAGGAGTCACACAACGAAGATCATGCTAAATTAAAGAAAGATCTTGATCATGCTCTTGTTGTTTCTCGTGTGCTAAATTCCGAGAAGGCCGAACTTGGGGTTGATCTTGCTAGACTCAAAGAGGAGTTTGATATACTTGACAAGGCCCACAAGGCCTTGAAGGGTATTCACGCTAGTCTCAAGGAGTCTCATGATCAACTCCAAGTGAAGCTAACTAAGGAGAAAGCCACATTTCCTCATATGGTTTTAATTGATAATGAAAATGCTACTAACCCGTATTGTGAGCATATACATCTTGTTGAGGAAAATGCTAAGTTGAAGGAGCAGCTTGAGAAAGGCCTTGTGTCATGTATACAAGGTGAGAAGAACCTCAACGACCTTTTGAGTAGTCAAAAGGAAGTCGTGGCCAAGGAAGGGATTGGGTACGCACCCAAGCCCAAGAACAAGAAGAAGAATGACAAGGCCAAACGCCCTCCCCCTCTCAAGTAAACTTTTTTGAAGGAGGGAGAGGGTGCATCCAACGAGAAGAAGAACGATGCGAAGGGTGGCAGTCACTACTAGGAAAAGGCCTACTAATGGCGCACCAGTTTTGCCTACTAATGGCGCATCACTGGTGCGCCATTAGTAGCACGCCACTAGTAATTTTTACTAATGGCGCACCATCCAGTGCGCCATTAGTATATAACACCATGCGCCATTAGTGTGCCTCCCAGGGGCCATATTTAACCATGTGCTTTGGCACACTAATGGCGCACTGCAGATGGATGCGCCATTAGTATGAATATTAGGTTTTATTTATTTTTTACTTTTCTGATTTTTGCACATGTTACAAAATATATTATTTGACAGAATATAGACAGTAGCACACAGCAACAGCAGATTCATCGAATACAATAGAAGATTAGTCTCCGAATACAATTCATCATATTAGTCTCCGAATTCAAAAGACCGAACAAAGATAAAACATTACAAGTCTCGAGACCGCGAGTATCGAGTTTGTCGGAAGTAATACTAATCCTAACAAGTCCTACTAATCATCATCATACAACTTCTACTCGTTATTCATAACAAGTCATACGATCATCATCTTGATAGTCATCGAACCAACCCTACTTAATTGTTCTTAGCACATGATCATCAGTATTAGGCAGGACCTAAATACCCTATTTAAGCTAAAATAGCATAAAACAATATAGACCCTGACTCTCCATTATGGAGAATGGAGAACATCCTGTCTCCAATTCTTGCGCTTCGCTTCCTTTTGCTTCCAAGAAGCTCCTTACGACTGTCCATACATTTTTTCCATCCTTTGATTTTCATGTCTCCACTTCTTTTAGAAATCTCGTATGGACAGTTGAGATTCGTAGGATGACCTGGCTGTATGTTCAAAACATTAACACTACCTTTCAGATACATCATATGAGGCACACAATTCTCTGGGATTATCTGTTGAAAAACATAGTAATAACTTCATAGTTAGCAATGATGTACTAGTTTTAGAAGTATGCAAAAGATGCACGGATGTCGTAATAGTAAAAATCTTACCAGGGTATCTCCATGGTAGTTACCGTAGTTGAACACATGCACTAGTGGCACGTATTTACCATAATGTTGAGGAGTTTGATTGTGGATAGTGTAATTCTCAATGTCAGTACAAAATCCGACCAGATGATTTTTCTCCTTGTAAGTTGTTAATTCGGAGCCATCGGTGTATTGGGTTTTGTCTACCATCTCCCGCACATTCTTTGAACAATAAAAATAAGCTGTCAATGGAAATAAGCTATCAACTATTTTGAAATAAACAATTTAAATTAGCTAATAACTATGTTTGAGAAACTCACATAGCGGTAGAACTGGAGGCATATCAACAAGGACCCAAATGTCCATATTGTCTTGGTTGATGTCAGGATTACCAAGATCCATGGTGATAAGCATACCCTCATCAAAACCATACATCTTGCAAAATGCTTCCCAATTTTTGCAACCAAAATGGGTTACGCTCTCAGAATTATGTAGATTTACTTCAAAGTCCACATCGTGATGAGTCCTTAGGTGAATTTTCTTTGTTTCAGAAATTTCATGGTCTTCAAAATCCATCCTCTCCAAGACATAGCGTCTTGCATGGCATGGGATAAGCTATACTCGAATTGTAAAAGATGAAAATTACACGTTGAAATAGTTGAAGTCATGCTTAATTATGAAAATAACACTTGTCGTCGTTGTGTACCATTTCAACTTCGAAGGTCTCCTCGAGCTTAATGCTAAAGCGCCGATCATCGTCCAGGTGAGGCATGTCGCACAGACCTCGATCGTCGTGGCACCAGTCGCACTCCGCCGGGAGACTTTCATCATCCGATGATGATGACGACATATCCTACGTTCATAATTCAAAACTACATCATTTAGGGTTTGTCGACACCGAGGCATCCTAAAAGCTAAGCTTTTATCATTTAGAGTTTGTCGACACCGAGGCACCCTAAAAGCCTAAGCTTTCATCATTTAGGTTCTTATCGACACCGAGGCACCCTAAAAGCCAAGGTTTTATCATTTAGGGTTTGTCGATGTCGAGGCACCCTAAAAGCCTAAGCTTTCATCATTTAGGTTTTGTCGACGCCGAGGCACCCTAAAAGCCTAAGCGTACATCATTTAGGTTCTCATCGACACCGAGGCACCCTATAGAAGCCAAGTTAATTTTTCATCATTTAGGGTTTATCGATGCCGAGGCACCCTAGGTTGGGCCTAATCACTTGGCACTAATCACTTGGCTCTATTGCCACCTATGTTGGGTTTATCATCTAGGGTTTATCGATGCTAATGAGAATCCTAAGTTGGGCCTAATCACTTGGCTCTATTGCCACCTATGGTTTAATGCAGCAAGAATGGCGGGGCAGTTGATCCTACTTAATTAAGTACTAAGATACCCCGGCCCATGCATTAGTAGCAAGTACCCCATATGTCCGATTTTTAGCAAAGTCATGCTAAAATTCACGGAAAATTTCCGCATGACCTTTGCTGAAAATAAGACATATGGAGTACCCGAATTTTCCGGAACGGAAGTTAATCGACATTCCGGCAAACTCAAGGGCCTCTCGGGGTACCTGCAAAATCATCACGACACGATGGTCGGAGACAAAACCCAGCAAACTAGCACCACAATGTGCCTCTACTTTCATATGGATGAAAAGGCCACAGACCATATGGTCCTCTGCTTTCATATGGACAAAAATCAGCTCAACTTATGGGAGCTTCCATTCCAGATCTAATAGGTCACCCAACAAAAAATCATGAATAGTTTTAGCTGAAAAAAATCATGGATTGCTGTTAACTAAAAATTAGTGAAAGAAACTGTTGCTAATCATGGATTACTGTTAATTAAAAATAGAGCATCTGGCTTGTCTTATCATGTTCACTAAGTCCACAAAAATGAATAGGTTCAGTAAACTTGAAGTACTCAACACTAAACATGGTTCAGAGCTCACTACACTACACTACATCGTGCAATGGTTCAGACCTCACTACACTAGAAGAAGCTCACTACACTACACTACACTACACATGCTTAAACTCTGAACACAAACAAACACCAGCAATGCAATATATAAACTACCTATGTTTCTAGGCAACAAGAGTTATCATCAATGCTTTTGAGTTTATTAAGTACCTTCAGTTCTGAGTTTTAAATGTCAAAAGAGCTTCACAGAATCTTGAATCCTCCAAATCACTCTTAACAGTTCTGCATTGCACAAAGGCAGCAATGAGCCAATGATATCAGTAGCAATAATAGGTGCTTACATTCTCATAATGTCAGTATTAGTTAACCAAAATTCAACCTACAGAGTTCTAGTACAGTGAGTAACTCCCAATTCTTTTAATAGAAGCACAATTAACAACACAACTAGGGAGTCAAGGACAATGCCACCAGATAGAATTTGAAGGAAAAACGTTCTTCCAGAACCTTCAAGCCACAATCATACATAGAGTGGCTGATCATATAAGCTATATTTAAATAAACATCAACTAAACTTGATGACAAGAAAAACTACAATCACATTGATACAAACTAGAGCATATAGCAATAGTAAATTGCTGCTCCATATAGCAATAGTAATGCACCTAATCAACATTGTAGAGCATCCTGTTACAAACTTGTTCTGATCCTGCAAATTAATGGGGAGGAAGAACTAGGGAGGGAGGGAATGGTAATGGTTCAGAGAAGAACAATAGTAATGCTCCATATAGCAATAGTAATGCTCCATATGTTTTGATCCATATAGCAAGAAGAACTAGGGAGGGAGGGAATGGGGAGGAAGGGTGGAGAGGGAGGAAGGAGGAGAGGTACCTGGGCGGGCGTGGCCAGTCGCCGGAGGGGTCGGGGTCGGCGGCGGCGTCGAAGGGGTGGCTCGAGGGCGTCCGAGCTCGTCCGGGTCCTCGTAGTCGAAGAGGAAGACGACGGCGGTCCTCCTAGGCGCCTCGGTTGGTCGTGGGGAGGCCGGCGGCCACGTGCTTCGCGGGTCGGGGGGCGTGGGGGCGACGGCGCGAGGGAGCGGGGGCGGCGGCGCGGGGGAGCCGGAGTGGGTGTGGCGAGGGATGGAAGGGGATCTGGCGAGGGAGAGGGAAGGAGGTATCGGGCGAAGGGCCGGGTATCCGGCTATAGAGGGGGGAATGTTAGTAATGGCGCACCATCGAGGGGTGCGCCATAAAAACACTCATAGCAATGGTGCACCATTCTCTGGTGCGCCATTAGTAACTTTTTTTTCTGATAGCAATGGCGCACCCTCCTCTGGTGCGCCATTAGTAACTTCTTTTTTCATTATTTCTTGTTGCATCTAATTATTTATTTTTTTATCAAATTTGTTATTTTCATGAGGACTAGAACAAAATATATCATCAAATTTGTTTTTTTAATATCATCAAATTTGTTTTTTATTTCTAATTGAAAATATCATCAAATTTGTTATTTGAAAATATCATCAAATTTGTTATTTGAAAATATTATCAAAAGGCGGGGGAGGGTGCGGGGTGTCAGCGGCCGCGGTGGAGCGGGCCGGGGGAGGGTGCAGGGCGTCGGCGGCGGCGGTGGAGCGGGGGAGGGTGCGGGGGGTCGGCGGCGGCGGTGGAGCGGGGGAGGGTGCGGTGGGTCGTCGGTGGCGGTGGAGCGGGGGAGGGTGCGGGGGGTCGTGGGCGGCGGCGTGGGTCGGGGCAGCGGGGGGAATTAGCTAGGGGGCGAGGGAGAGGGATGAAGGGGATCTGGCGAGAGTGAGGGAATTAGCTAGGGGGAATCTTACTAATGGCGCACCAGCGGTCGGTGCGCCATTAGTAATCTTTTTTTAACATAGCAATGGCGCACCGGGCAGAGGTGCGCCATTAGTAATCTTTTTTTTACATAGCAATGGCGCACCAGGTAGAGGTGCGCCATTAGTAATCTTTTTTTATATATATAGCAATGGCGCACCAGCCAGAGGTGCGCCATAAGTAATTTTTTTTGTTGCATGTAATAATTTTTTAGAAAATGAATATGAATATGAAATAGTAATATATTTTATAAAAACAGTAATAATTGTTGTTTAATAACAATTGTAGTCTACACTTTTTTATTATTATTTTTTTAAAATGAAGAGGGGAGAGGAGGCGCGGGTGGGATAGAGATCGAGATGGAGGGGGAATCAAGATCGAGATGGAGGGGGGTCGAGATCGAGTGTCCTCATGAATATTCAATATTTTATCATATTGAATATGAAAAAATATCATCAAATTTGAAAAAATATTCATGAATTCAAAAAGTGCCCATGAAATTTAAAAATATTCATGATATCAAAAAGTGCCCATGATATTTAAAAATATTCATGATATCAAAATATATACTAATGGCGCGCTTCTACAGGGTGCGCCATTAGTAGTTTAAACTAGTAATGGCGCACTGTGAGGCAGTGCGCCATTAGTAGTTTTGCAAAAAAAGAATAAAAAAATTCAGTACTGGCGCACTCCCTGTCTGGTGCGCCATTACTAGTTAGAACTAGTAATGGCGCACTTCGGTAGGATGCACCATTAGTATGTATGTAAAAATGAAAAAAAAAATTATCACTAGTGGCGCACCTGTTTTCTGGTGCGCCATTAGTGTCTTCCACACTAATGGCGCATCACCAACTGGTGCGCCATTAGTATATAGTAGTGGCGCACTGCCTCCCTGGTGCGCCATTAGTGTCAATCCTATCTATAGCCCTTTTCCTAGTAGTGGGTGCCGAGAAGGGCAATGCCACCCCTCCAAACAAAGCCAGCGACTTTAATCCTTCTTATGTGTTATGCCGTGCTAGTGATGGGCATGTTTAAGCCAAATTTGTTGGTTCTCCCTATGAATACATTGAATGGTCTATTTGGGTTCCTAAGACCCTTGTTACTAACATCAAAGGACCCATTACAAAATGGGTACCTAAAACCAAGCATTAATCTCTTGTAGGTGTTTGCTTCCGGTGGGCGATCATGGTTGCTCGATAGTGGAGCTACAAATCATATGACCAGAAGCAAGGACTTGGTGGTGGACGTGCACAAGATTTCCTCTATGCCCACCAATGTCGAATGGGGTGATGCCTCATCCTCTAAGGTATTGGGACTCGGCAAGGTTGTCATTTCTCATGATCTCATGATCAAGAAGGTCATGCTTGTAGAGTCCCTTGCATAAAATTTACTTTCCGTTCGTCAACTTGCAATCATGGGCTTTGCCACCTTCTTTGATATTGATACCGTGGCCCTCTTGTGGGGCAAGACTCTTAAAGTAGCCTTTGTTGGGCATGTCGAGAACGGTCTATATGTGATTAACTTTTCAGAGCGACCCACTAAGACCGCGACATGCCGAATGGCTAAAGTTGATGTGGGATGGCTTTGGCATCGCCGTCTAGCCCATGTCAATATGAGATCTTTGCAAAGTCTTCTCAAGGGGGACCATGTCCGTGGACTAACAAATGTTTGTTTTGCTAAAGATCGTGCTTGCAGTGCTTGTATCGAAGGAAAGCTACATGAGAAGGCTCACCCTCCCACGACTATCATTTACTCAAAGAGGCCTTTGGAGCTCCTTCACATGGATCTCTTTGGGCCTCCATCCTTCGATAGTCTTGGGGGTAGGAAGTATTGCTTGGTGATTGTGGATGACTACTCTAGATACACTTGGGTGTATTTCTTCAAGAGGAAGAGCGAGACCCAAAAAACCTTCATTGACTTTGCAAATGAAGCACAACGTGAACACAATGCAAAGATCTTGACAATAAGAAGTGACAACGGCACCGAGTTCAAGAACTACACATTGGATGAGTTTCTTAGTGATGAGGGGATCAAGCATCAATACTCCGCACCTTACACCCCTCAACAAAACGGTGTTGCGGAGAGGAAGAACCGGACGTTGATGGATGCGGCAAGGACCATGATGGCGGAGTTCAAGTCTCCGTACAACTTTTGGGCTGAAGCCATCAACACCGCGTGTCATGCATCCAATCGGCTCTACCTCCGCAAGGGCTTGAACAAGACTCCGTATGAGATACTCATCGGTAACAAGCCCAACCTCAAGTACTTCCGGGTGTTCGGGTGTAAGTGTTTCATTCTCAAGAAAGGTGTTCGGTTGTCTAAATTTGAGGCTAGAGCTTCTGAGGGTATATTTGTTGGTTATGCTACAAACTCTCATGCTTACCGTGTCCTCAATAAATCCACGGGACTTATTGAGCAGACGTGTAACGTGGAGTTTGATGAGAATAACGGCTCCCAAGTGGAGCAAAGTGGCACTTGTGATGTAGGTGATGAAATTCGTCCCCAAGCCATAAGAAGAATGGGTGTTGGCTTTATCCTACCCATTGAGGAACCCCTTGTGGCCGAAGGAGAAGGACAAAGCTCCACTCAAGTGGAGCCATCACCAACCCAAGGCCCACACGCTTCCGAAGAACAACATGAAGGCCCTTATCCTCAAGAACATGACCAAGGGCAAGATCACGCTCAAGATGGTGTTGACACATCAAGTGATGCCCAAGGTCAAGTTCTCTCCTTCGAGCAAGTTCAAGAACAAGAACAAGCTCAAGATGATCAAGGGACCACTCCTCGTCTCACTCCCGAGGAGGAATTAGAGCGTCGTGCCGCCAAGGTTGCTTCCAAGATCTCCACCAAGGATCATCTCATGATGAATGTGCTTGGAAGCTTAAGAAAGGGGGTAAGCACTCGTAGAAAATTACCAAATTATTGTGAGCATCACGTGTTTGTCTCTTGTGTGGAACCCCACAAGGTCTATGAGGCGCTAGAAGATCCGGATTGGCTCAATGCCATGCATGAAGAACTCAACAACTTCGAGCACAACAAAGTGTGGAGATTGGTACCAAGACCGACGGGGAATCACAATGTCATAGGAACCAAGTGGATATTTAAGAACAAGCAAGATGCCCATGGGATTATCATTCGCAACAAGGCTTGTTTGGTAGCACAAGGCTACTCCCAAGTCAAGGGTATCGACTACGGTGAAACCTTTGCTCCTGTTGCTCGTCTTGAATCTATTCGCATGTTGATTGCTTATGCTTCTCATCATCAATTCGAGCAATGTTGCTTGAGCCCTTGCACACCTCACTATACTCAACGTGTTGTCTTGTTTAGGTGTAGGCATGGACATAGGGGAAGTGTTGTTCTCTCAATGAACTCTGCCTTCCCCCCATTATGCATAAAACAATCACCTCTTTCACATTAGCCACTTTTGATGGTAATTGTGCTTCAAAGACGAGTTTTGGTCATGGGCCCAAGGATAATTCTTTGTGGTGCCATACCAATTGACTCAAACATAGGTGGCTCCGGCCACCGTCCTCTCTTGGGGAGGTTGGAGTTAGCTTTTTGTTCTTGTGTTGTTTTCTCTCGTTCTTTCTTTGCTCTTTGCGTTGAGTTCTCCTAGGGTGTTGTTTTTCTCCTGTTTCGTGCTCTTTCTTCACCTCCTCGGATTGCACTCATTTGTTCTTGGCTTGGGCATAGGTGGTCGGGCGGTGTTGGGGATATTACTACTGGGCGTAAACCGGCCTACCTGGGCCGGGTTAACTTCATCAGTAGTTAAGTATGTTAAAGCCCATGAAGGTAGATGAGGGCTCAAGGCCCATAATCGGTTGAGAGCCTGTAGCTGTAAACCGGCATCAATATGTAACTTGTATTGTAAGTTAGGAATAAGCAGAGACCAAACCAGACACATCTATGAGCCGGTGTTGGGACTCTGTAAACCGACGGTCGTCACCCATGTATATAAGGGGACGACCCGGCGGCGGTTCAAGGGACAACAGACAACAACTCGAGACATAGGCGAAGCTTGTTTGCTCCCTAGTCATCGAAACACCCATCAATTCCATCACAACTAGACGTAGGCTTTTACCTTCATCGAAGGGGCCGAACTAGTATAAACTCTCTTGCGTCCTTGAGTCCGCTTTAACCCCTTCAAGCTAACCCGTCGCGATGGCTCCACGACTAAGTCCTTTCTCTTGGACATCTGCCGTGACAAAACCACGACAGTTGGCGCCCACCGTGGGGCTATCGCACGATGGTTTCTGGTTCTTGGAGGGCCGCTTTGAAGGACTCGAGGGCTACATTGTAGGCCGGATGACTAAGAGTCGTCGCGGCAAGCTCTACATCGACGACGCAGGCTGGGGCCCCGAGGCCGGCTCAATTGAGTACGGGTACCGGGTCCCCTTTGGTAGCATTCACGTTTTCATTGGCAAGATCGGTGAACCGGGCCCTGAGCCGGACATCTGCACCGACCTCGTCGAGACGGCTCAGCGTGCGCAATCCGCCCGGGTTAAACCGGCCATGAAGCGTGCCTTCGTGGGAGTGATCCATGGAGGAAGTTATGAGGACGGATCGGAGTTTCGCGGGGCGACTGTCGTTTGTTCCGGTGACGAATCTTCGACCGGAGAAACCGAATCTCTTTATCAGCTACAAGATGGCCGGATTGAGAGCTGTTCCGATGGCGACAGTATTCCGGACCCCTCTGATCCGCCTAACCGGGTTGGAATATTCATGACCGGAACACAAGCAGCGCTTCATTCTTCGACAGCCGTGGCAACGATCTCCGGTTCAGCGGCGGCGACGGCTGCTGGGGCAGGAGGCCCTGTGCGCCCACCGGCTCAGGTTCCATCAGAACTATTTGATGCGTTGGCTGTGCTTATGGTGGAAGTTAATCCGCCAGATCAGGACGTTCACAACACGGAGATTGCAAAGGTAAAGGAACAAATCACCCAGGCCAAGACGGATCTGGCGGCTGAGGACACCAGGATGGCCGCAGAGCGGGCCGCTTTAGACGCACAGGCCTACAGGCTTATGTTGGACCAGAGCGCGTCGCATGAAGTCATGAGGAGGTAGCACCGATCCCGCTTACCTCCGGTTTTTGAGGCCAGAGACCTTTTCAACACTCCAGGACCAAGAGCCGGCAATCCGCTGGAGGGGAACCGGGCAGAAGCCCCTGGGACCGGTGCACCGGTTCAGCCTCGTCAGATGGACCCGCCTCGTCAAAACACCGTTATACCTTAGGATGCTTTAACACCTCCGGGTCACTACTCCAACCCAATGGACAATCTTGTTGCCGCTGCTGCACGGCTGGAGGCCATTCCAATTGAAGGTGACTCGCCACAGGCAGTAGAGACGCGACGGGTCAAGGAACTTCTGAGGACAGCTTTGGCCCAACAGGAAGCGTACTCGTACAGCTGCGACCGGATCCACTCGACCCCCCGTCCAAGCCGGAGCTATAGCAGACATATGGATGAACCAGCAGTGTCGAGTAATGAATGACGTGGATCACCCCGTGGCAACAACCCGACGGGTGGTGCTGATGACGCTCAGGAAGTGGTGAACCAGGCCCGAGCGCGCAGGGAGGCCGAGTTAGCCGCACAGCATCAGGCTCGGCAGCTCACGCCGGTTCGTCCAACCATCTCGATCGAACCTGGTGTTACTTCTAGTTCTTTGGGGGTGCCTTGCCTTATCCCCGCTTTACGCAACGTGTGCCTGCCCAAGGATTTCAAAGGCCCGCGCAAGGTACCAAATTACACGGCGGATCAACCTCCAGAGACATGGGTGGAGAGCTATGAGATGGCCATGGAGATGCTTGATGCGGATGACACGGCATGTGTGAAATACTTCACCATGATGCTTGAAGGAACGGCCCGTACTTGGTTAAAAAGCTTGCCAGCTAACTCTATCAGTTCATGGGCCCAATTACGAGCCCGGTTTATCAGCAATTTCAAGGATACCTGTAAACAGCCTATGTCGATAGTGGACTTAGCTGCATGCGTCCAGGAGGAAGGAGAATCAACGACTCATTGGGTGCGCCGGGTTTCACAAGTGTTGCACTCCTCAGACCGCATCAACGCTGACACCGCAGTATTAACCCTAGAAGGCAACTGCCGGTTTGGGCCCCTGAAGTTGAAATTGGGACGGATGAAGCGTCATTGCACCAACATGGGGACCCTCATGGCCGCTTTGGTGAAATATGCTGATTCTGATAGTACCAAGGATCCCGAATCTGATGATGACAAGACAGGGAAAGGGAAGAAGAACAGCAGCTCCAAAGGTCAGCAGCATCACTGGGTAGGAAATGGCGGAGGAGGCAAGCGTAAAGCGGATGGTAACATGGATTTTGTGGCTAATACCAACGCACAGGACAATGGCCAGCGACGCAAGGGTAGGCCGAAAAATCGTAGTGGAGCACCCAACCCTAACCCAAACTGCCTAAACTATCTGCTAAGCCAGCCCTGTCCAAGACATGGGACGAAGGAGGAGCCAGCAAACCACCTTTGGAAGGATTGCTTTATTATGCAGGAGTTCAAGAATTCTAATAATTTCTGGTATGATCACGGATCTGGCGGTGGCTCAGGGTCCGGGCCGGGTTACGGTGGAGGAAGTTCCGGTTCAGGATTTAATGGTAATCCGGGCGGACATAATGGTCAAAATAGTCAGAACAACCAGGGTGGTTACAACCAACAGCAGCAACAGTCAGGTTACCAGAGCAACCCAAAGCAGTTGAGTAGTGGGCAGTACGATGTCTTTACCACTATCTTGGACAAGCGAGACCGGAAGGTTCAGAGGCGGGCAGTCAACTCTGTTGAACCGGCCATACCCCGTTATCTACGTTGGTCTGAACAGCCAATCATATGGAGCAGAGAGGATCACCCACCCCAGGTCGATAATCTGGGTCAGTTGGCTCTGGTGGTGGCACGTCAGGTGGGAGGTTATAAGTTCACCAAGGTGCTCATGGATGGAGGGAGCAGCATTAACATCCTGTACTACGAGACCTTCCGTCGCATGGGACTAACAGATAAGAATCTCAAACCGTCTAATATAGTATTCCACGGTGTAGTGCCTGGCAGATCAGCATATCCCGTTGGTAAGATAGCTCTCAAAGTGGCCTTTGGGGATGATCATGATTCCATGTCGGAGACATTGACGTTTGAAGTGGTGAAAATCCAAAGTCCATATCATGCCCTGTTTGGGCGACCGGCATACGCCAAGTTTATGGCTCGGCCCTATTATGTGTATTTGCAGCTCAAGATGCCGGGTCACAAGGGGACAATAACGGTTCACGGAAGCCGCAAAATCGCTTTGGAATGCGAGGAAGGAGATGCGGCTTATGCAGAGTCGGTTTGTGCCACCGAGGAGTTGAAGTACTAGAAAGACAATGTTGATCCGGCGGACATGACTCCGTTGAAGAAGCCAACTACGGAGCACGATCCGGCCCTGAAGTTCAAATCGGCAGCAGGAACTAAGCTTGTTGACTTCGTACCTGGCGATTCGTCCAAGCAGTTCAGCATCAGTGCCAACTTGGATCCGAAATAGGAAAGCGCGCTCATCGAGTTCATCCATGAGAATCGGGACATTTTTGCATGGAAGCCCTCCTACATGCCAGGTGTACCGAGGCAACTCGCTGAGCACACACTTAATGTGGATCCTAAATATAAACCGGTGAAACAGTTCCTCCGCTGGTTTAACGAAGAAAGACGCAAGGCGATTGGAGAAGAGGTAGCCAGGCTCTTAGCAGCTGGCTTTATTGTTGAAGTTTTTCACCCCGAGTGGCTTGCCAATCCGGTGCTGGTCCTCAAGAAAAACGGCACCTGGCGCATGTGTGTGGATTACATAGATCTTAATAAAGCTTGTCCAGCAGATCCTTTTGCCCTCCCCCGTATTGATCAAATTATTGATGCCACGGCGAGTTGTGAGCATTTAAGTTTTTTGGATGCGTATTCTGGCTATCATCAGATCAAAATGGCAGTTAAGGACCAGGAGAAGACAGCATTTATAACTCCCTTTGGAGCCTTCTGCTATGTGTCTATGCCCTTCGGGCTCAAGAGTGCCCAGGCAACTTACCAACGGTGTGTACAAAATTGTCTTCACAAGCAGATTGGCCGTAATGTACATGCTTACGTGGATGATATCGTGGTTAAATCTAGGGAGAAGGAGACTCTGATTGATGATTTGAAGGAAACCTTTGATAACCTGAGAACATACAAGATGATGCTTAATCCGGACAAGTGTGTCTTTGGTGTACCGGCGGGCAAGCTATTGTGTTTTCTAGTGTCCAACAGGGGAATTGAGGCTAATCCGGAGAAGATCACAGCTATCACCTCCCTGGCTAAACCGAAGTGTATCAACGATGTTCAACGCCTGGCACGCCGGATTGCTGCGCTAAGCCGGTTTATCAGTCGCTTGGGTGAGAAGGCAATCCCTTTGTATCAGATGTTGAAAAAGACGGATCAGTTTATCTGGAGTTCTGCTGCTGATGAAGCATTTGAGGATTTAAAGCGGCAATTGGCCAATCCGCCTGTGCTCGCCCCTCCCGTTGACAAGTAGCCGTTACTGCTATATGTTGCTGCAAATGTTCGGGCGGTCAGCGTAGCTATTGTGGTGGAGCGAAAAGAGGCAGGTAAGGAGCATCCGGTTCAACGTCCGGTCTATTATATCAGCGAGGTGCTCATTGAGTCCAAGCAAAGGTATCCGCATTGGCAGAAGCTGGTGTATGGAGTTTTTATGGCAAGCCGTAAGCTTAAACAATATTTCCAAGGGCACTCAATTACGGTAGTCAGTTTTGCTCCTTTGGGAGATATCATCTAGAACCGGGAAGCAACTGGCCGGATTGCAAAGTGGGCCATAGAGCTAGGGCCGTACGGTTTGAAGTATGTGCCTCGGACAGCGGTTAAGTCTCAAGCACTTGTTGATTTCATCAATGATTGGACGGAAATGCAAGCACCTAAAGAAAAGCCGGATCATACTTATTGGACCATCCATTTTGACGGATCCAGGCAGTTGGAAGGCTCGGGGGCTGGAGTCGTATTAACTTCCCCACGAGGTGACAAGTTTTGTTATGTTCTCCGTTTAATGTTCCCTTGTACTAACAATGCAGCTGAGTATGAAGCCTTGCTCCATGGTCTCCGGATGGCTAAGGAGATGAATCTAAGTCGAGTTAAGTGCTTCGGTGACTCGGACCTTGTGGCTCAGCAAGTGTCTGGCACTTGGGACTCCAAGGACCCTCTCATGGCAGCATATCGTCGCGAGGTCGATATTGTTGCAGGTTATTTCAGAGGCTATCAGGTGGACCACGTGGACCGGCGGAAAAATGAAGCAGCGGACGCTTTAAGCCGGCTGGGCTCTCAGCGCAAACCGGTCCCGCCCAATGTTTTTCTGGATGTGCTGCACAACCCGTCGGTGAAGATCCCTGGTGAAGAGGATTTGGCTATTCCTGATCCGGAGGCTCAATTGGTGGCAGTTCTTCATGTTATTCCGGATTGGACGCTTCCTTACCTGGCGTACAAGAACCGGGGCGAGTTGCCAGAGGATGAGATTCTGGCCCGGCAGATAATCCGGTGATCCAAGTCCATGGCTATCATCAACGGCGAATTGCATCATTGCAGTGTATCAGGAGCTTTTCAACGTTGCGTGTCTCCTGAAGAAGGCCATGAAATTTTGCGTGAGATCCACGAAGGAGATTGTGGTCACCACGCCGGTTCAAAGTCTTTGGTGGCTAAAGCGTTTTGCCATGGCTTCTATTGGTTAACTGCTCATGCTGATGCGGAAGATCTGGTCAGACGATGTGATGGTTGCCAAAGGTTTTCAAGACGTGCTCATGTACCGGCTCAAGAATTGAGAATGATTCCAATTACTTGGCCGTTTGCGACTTGGGGGCTGGATATGGTTGGGCCTTTCAAAAGGTCCAAAGATAAGAAGACCCACCTCCTGGTGGCGGTTGACAAGTTTACAAAGTGGGTGGAGGCAGAACCTGTTAGCAAGTGTGATGCGGCCACGGCGGTTCAGTTCATCAAAAAGGTGATTTTCCGGTTTGGCTTTCCGCACAGTATTATCACAGATAATGGTACCAATTTGTCCAAAGGTGCTATGAAGGAGTTCTGTGAACGGGAGCACATCCGGCTCGACATTTCATCAGTGGCACATCTACAGTCCAATGGTCAAGCAGAAAGAGCTAATCAAGAGATCTTGAGAGGCATCAAGCCCCGGCTCATGGTTCCTTTGCAGAGAACGCCGGGTTCTTGGGTAGAAGAATTACCATCTGTGTTATGGAGCATCAATACAACACCCAACAGATCAATAGGATACACACCGTTCTTCATGGTTTATGGAGCGGAGGCGGTTCTCCCCAGTGATATCCGTCATGATTCACCTCGTGTCACGGCTTATATTGAAGCGGACAACGAGACAGCACGGCAAGATGCTTTGGACCGGTTGGATGAAGAGCGTGACATCGCAGCTGCCCGATCGGCGATTTACCAGCAGGATCTTCGTCGTTATCACGGTCGCCGGGTCAGAACCAGAGCCTTTTAGGAAGGAGATTTGGTGCTTCGGCTCATCCAAGATCAGACTGATATGCATAAGCTATCCCCACCTTGGGAGGGGCCTTTCGTGGTCAGCAAGAATCTGCACAATGGGTCGTACTATCTGATCGATATTCGAGAGCATAAGGACTCACGTACATCAGAGGAGGAGACTAATAGGCCGTGGAATATAGCTCATCTTCGGCCTTACTATACCTGAGCCATTGGCTATACTTATGTACATATTACGACAATGTATATATTATGATTAAATATAATAAACCGGAACCTTAGCTAAAGCGGGGTATCTGTTCTTTTACATCATGTGAGGTTACACGGAGTTGCTCTAAAGCGGCCTCCGGTTTACCCCTTGAGTTCGCTTTGCTAAAAGCATCATGTTATATCACTTGGAGGATTGGTCGTGTCTGAACCAATACCATGCCTCTTGATAGGCGAGAGCCACCAGATCACTTGGGGACTTGGTCATGTCCAGTCATGCCTCTTGATCGGCCTAAGGCCACAGAATCACTTGGGGGCTTGGTCGAACCCGAACCATGACCACGCCATTTGGTCGGCATAAATGCCACAGAATCACTTGGGGACCTGGCTGACTAGAACCATAGTTACACCTAACGGGAGCTTGGTCGTGTTTGTCCATGGTAACGCCATTTGATCAGCTTAAATAAATCTTTTTTGGCAAACGTTTTTGTCGTTGCTTTTGCTTCACACTTTTCTTTGAAGGGGGGTTTTTGCTTTTCATTGTGTTTTTTAAACCGACAAAGTTTTTTAACCAATCAATTGACGGAACACAATTCACGTCAATCCGGAGACTATTTGTCCGGTTTGATCCTTGTTGTTAACATCCTCTTATGGAGTAACACGGTGTTTATCATAACCCGGCACGGTTTACATGGTAACCAGCGTCATATATATACAGGAGCTGTTATTTCCTCCAACAGTGTGGGTTTGCAAAACTCCGCTTCAAGGTTGGCCAAGCCAACTTCACACTCAACGATGGCAGGTATTATGTATCTCAAAATTTGATCATATACTTAAAATTTTGTTTTGGATGTTTTGATTTCATATATACAGACATCATATTCCGCCTGACGGTACAACCGCGGTGGCACTTGACGAATTTCTTATTTCTGAAAGTGTTTTGGAAAGTTCATTACCACAGGAAGAACAAGTTATGCATGAAGGCATATCAACATCAAAGGTATCAGCTAGCCTATTACAAGGCAACATGGTGCCCATAATAACATAATTGTTTCTCACAAAGGAGAGGCAGTTTTAAAACCGGCTTCCGGTTTAAGCTTGGCCACCAGCCTGGCCTGATGGTTGTGGGTCATCCTGCGCCGCTTCAGATTCCGTTTCTCTACCCAGTGGCTGGAAATCCACAGTTGTCCAGTCGATTCCCATTAATGCTTGAAAAACAGCTTCATCATGGATCAGCAATGACGGGTCAATATCGGGAGCGTAAGTATGCTTACGGATTGGAGGGATCAGATTTCCCGATTCATGGATTGGTGCAGCTATTCGCTTGTTCTGACTGTCATATTGGGCTTGATAATGAGACAAGTCTGCTTCCTCAGCCAGTTGACAAGCTAGCGGACGTACCTCCCGGTTTATTGCTCGCAAATCCGCTTCACCACATTTTGACCCGTCTTCCTTCAAGCTGGGATAGCCCTGAGCCGCTTCAATAGGATCAAAATCCGGCACCCAGGCTTTTGCCCGGATTAAGGCATTGATTGCACCGGTTCGAGCAGCAGATTTCTTCAGCTCTTCAACCCGGGCAGGAAGCACTGACAGTTTCATCAGAGTATCTTGAATCAAAGTGGGCGCCGGTTTGTTATGAGACGCGGTACAGATGATCCGCTGGGCACCAGTATACAATTGTTCAACCAATGTATAGGCGGCTTTCAATTTCTTCCGCACATCTGACCCCAAGTGACCAATGTGTGTCCCTGAAATACCATAAAGGGTTAATAAACCGGCGACTCTGTAAGAAGGCAGAGCCAATTCAGAAGGCAAGCTAGCTTACTAAAGATAGCAGTGGTCATGGCATGAACGTGCCGCTTTATGCTAGTCAGTTCATCCGTCACTGGTTTTAGTGCAGCCTCGGCATCCTCTGCTCGTTTGATCAAAGTGGACTTTTCAGTGGCCCAATCCGCCCGTTTCTTCTTGAAGTTCTCCTTAAGTTATTCCATGGCGCTTAAAGCACTGGCCAATTCCTCTTTTGCTTTGGAGGTTTCAGCCTTTTGGGTTTTCAGGTTTTCTTGAAGATCGATGACTTGGTTTTCTTTCGTCTTCAGCTCCGCCTGCAGGCATACAGATATATGTTTCAACAAATCGGTAGAAGGATTCAAGTACCAACCACATAACAAGTTATGCACTTAGCACTTGGGGGCTAATGCATATTCGATCTTCATCTTTCAATTGTTTACAAAGTCCCAAGATCAAGACAAGCATTCAACTTGGCACTTGGGGGCTAATGGCTATTTGATCATATATATTCTGATGCGGCAGTTTTAAATACTTAAAGTACCGGTTTAACTACGCTATGTTGAACCGGCCCTTGGGGGCTACATCAGCAAATTTCAAAGCATCAAGATTTATATTATTAAGTCCCGGTTTGAAAGAATATTTCAAACCGGCCCTTGGGGGCTAGGAGAGTCAGCAAGAATGGAAGCATACAAGCAGGAAGGAGCATATGGAAGTTACCTCATATTTATCTTTCATCATATTAACCAGACCGGCTTCGTAGTCATGGCTGGTATACAGCCGGTTCAGATAGCCGGAATGGATATCTTGGGCGTTCAGAGCAGCGTAAGTCGTCAGATCAGCATTCCACTTGCCTTTGCCAAAAGCAGCAAATGCTTCCTTGGCAGAATGCTTGGATAAAGCGACAGGATTGCTTGGCTCAGTATGGCCAGTGCCAGTAATGACAACCTCATCATCCTTTGTACCGCCGGTTTGCACTGGAGCTGTTGGCTTGTCAGTAGGTTTGGCTGGACCGGTGGAGCTTTCAATCTGGATGGAACCTGTGGGCTGATGGATAGGACCTGAGGTATCAGTAGGTCTCTCTTCAGCAATAAGATCATCATCTGGCTGCGGTGGATCATTGGGAATATCCTCAGGAATAGCCGCCTCAAGATTGGGCGTCTTGCCTGGTTCAAGAATGACATCTTCCTTGGCTGCTTTGCCCAGGCGGGCCTTCTTGCTTGGCCTAGGTTTGGCCCTGAGAAGAATAACAAAATTGAATACAGCATATGTTCTAAGGCAATGTACTGCAAACATCACAATAAGTATAGCTTACCCAAGCACCGTTTTAAGCAGTGGGAGCTGAGTAGCCGATGACTCGCCAGAAGATGAGTGGGAAGTAACCTGGTAATCGGAGTCAGACGGATTAAGAGGTTGACGAAAGCAGCCCGCTTTAGGACAAGCACTGATAAGCAAATTAGAGACCTTGGAATGGCGTTTCCGAACCGGACTATTCGGTAAACCGGCGGAGGTAACTACCTGGCCGCTGTGCCGGGTGGTGCGGCGAGCTTCGTGTTGTTGAGTCTTCATAAGAAGTTTAGGATCCAAATAAGCAAGAGGATGAGAAAATTTAACTTTCCGGTTTGCCTGACGGATTTTTTTGTGAAGGTAAAGTTTCTGAATCGGAAGAGAGAATAATTACCTCTGCAACATCTGCGTGGCTGGCTTCGTCATCATCCTGACAAATATCATCATCAATAAGACGCATGAAAAATAAACCAAGTGAGTCAAGCTCTACCTCAAAGTCCGGATTATCCACCTCATCATCAGGGGCCGGATTAGAAGATGCAGTGGTTCTTTTCCTGTGGGCAGTCTTCTTCACAGCTTTAGTCTTTTGCCGGGTTGCTCTTTCCGGTTTGTCTGGTTTTTCTGGTTTCTCCTGCGGTAGTTTTTTGCTCCAAAACGGATCATTGCCCTGATTATGCAGACACTGATATTAAAAACAATGACCAGACATATCAATGACAGATTCAACAAAGAGAAAAATCAAAGTCTTATAGCTGGCGGTTTGTTGGTGGCACAGAAGGGAAGCAGGCCGGTTCTAGCGCAGACGTGTTCTGGTTCATTCAGTATCTTACGCACAGCTTCTGTGATTTCTTCACCGGAGAGCTGGAGTTTTGAATGTCGAAGTGGATCATCAACATTGTCAGTATACTCGCACATCAAACCGGAGTGCTGACTAAGGGGCAGTATGCTCCATGATATCCAACAGCGAGCGAGATCAACCCCTGTTAAACCGTTGGCCATAAAGGCTCTGAGCTTTGACAACTGGGGAGCATATTTGCTTCTCTCCTGGGCAGTCAATCTTTGAGGAAAAGGGTGTGTATTGCTGAGCCGCTCCGGACGAAAGCCAGGCAAGGGATTCTCACCAGCAGGGGAGGTATCTTGGCAGTAGAACCATGTCTGATTCCACTCCTTGGGGTGACTGTGTAGCTTGGCGTGAGGGTATGTGACCTCTTTCCTTTTCTGAATCGCCATGCCACCCAACTCCGTATTAGAGCCATCAGTAAACTCAGTACGGCGGTTTAGATGGAAAAGATCTCTGAACAATTCCACTGTGGGCTCCTCTTGAAAGAACACCTCACAGAGCACTTGGAAGTGGCACATATTTGTAACAGAGTTGGGGCCAGTGTCTTGCGGATGGAGTTGGAAATCGGCTAAAACATCCCGGTAAAATTTAGAACCGGGCGGCTTAAAGCCCCGGGCTAAGTGATCTACGAAAACAACAACCTCTCCTTCTCGAGGTGTGGGAGGGCATTCTTTGCCAAGAGCCCTCCAATGGATGGTATCTTTGCTGCCTAAGGTGCCAATCAGGACTAAATCGTCCAGTTGATCCTCTGTGACACGAGAAGGAACCCAATTGCACTCATATACTTGCTTGGCCATGATGGAATCTACAAGGTAGAAGATCCCGGTTCAAAAATGCATTTGATCAAAGTATGTTGGTATGGGCACTGTTAAACCGGAGACAGAACTATCTGAACCAGAGTTTCATGAAGCAACCAACATCTGGCGGTTCAACAAGGGGACTAATGGTATATACCGGTTTGCCAATTTTTTCTACAAAGTTAAACCGCCTGATCTAAGCATTGAACAGTCAAGACTGCAGATGAGTAAGTACACAAAAACAGATTTCACAAGATTATACTACAACTTTGGATCTGGAACATGTTTATAAAGGAGATAAATATTCAAGGCCCAAAAGGAGAAGCGCCGAATCAATAAGCGAAGGTACGGATAAGATCTATGGTCTTAATATACGAAAGTGAAAACGGAGGATAAAAACTACTGCTACACAGAGCGAAGATTCACAGACTCGTCTAAGGATCTATCACATGAACAAGAAGCAGGCGATGAACGCTAGAGAACATGGAAACCCTAGAACAGATCTATGATGAAAAGGATAGAAGACTTACCGGAGCTGAGGAAGAAGCGGAAGGTCGCCGCGGTGCTCTGGTACGCTCAGGGTGATGCAGCGGCCAAAGTTGGTGCAGAGGTCGACGGCGGCGGCGGAGCTCCGAAGCTGGGCGACGCGAGGAAGATGAAGCAGAAGGGCACGAAGGGGAAAAAGAAATGACCCTTCGGTCCTATTTATAAAGCAAGGGACAGGGTCAGGCGCGAAAATCAAGGGGCCGCAAGTTTGGAAACAGAGCTGTCGCCTCGATTATCGCAGATCTATTAAACAAGAAGGTATCATGGATAGTTTCTTTATGACAGATGACGTCACGCCGGTTTACAACAATCAAAGAAGATGACATCACGGCGGTTCACCAAACTACAAGAAGATGTTGAAGATGAAGTTTTTGCTAAGGATTGACATGAACCTGTTCAAATCAATCTGGGGCCTAATGTTGGGGATATTACTACTGGGCGTAAACCGGCCTACCTGGGCCGGGTTAACTTCATCAGTAGTTAAGTATGTTAAAGCCCATGAAGGTAGATGAGGGCTCAAGGCCCATAATCGGTTGAGAGCCTGTAGCTGTAAACCGGCATCAATATGTAACTTGTATTGTAAGTTAGGAATAAGCAGAGACCAAACCGGACACATCTATGAGCCGGTGTTGGGACTCTGTAAACCGACGGGTGTCACCCATGTATATAAGGGGACGACCCGGCGGCGGTTCAAGGGACAACAGACAACAACTCGAGACATAGGCGAAGCTTGTTTGCTCCCTAGTCATCGAAACACCCATCAATTCCATCACAACTAGACGTAGGCTTTTACCTTCATCGAAGGGGCCGAACTAGTATAAACTCTCTTGCGTCCTTGAGTCCGCTTTAACCCCCTTCAAGCTAACCCGTCGCGATGGCTCCACGACTAAGTCCTTTCTCTTGGACATCTGTCGTGACAAAACCACGACAGGCGGTACAACCAGGATCACGGGCGGTTCTACCGCCGGTACCTAGTTGTGCCGTACCAATGGGTCTCCGCTCGGTGCTTGGGCGGTTCCACCGCTCAAACCCATGGTAACCTACGTCCGGTACTACCGGTGGACGCCGGGCGGTACTACCGCTGCCTTCCAAGCACCGGAAGTATTGCCTCCAACCACCGGTCTGTACCAGACGAGCGGTACAACTGCTCCCCGGAGCGGTACTACCAGGGCGTGTCTACGGGCCTATTTATACTCGACGGGTTGAAGGGTTTTCTTTTTATCTTCGCCCTCGTTCCTCTTCTCTGTGCCCTAGCCGCCGGCCCTTTTTGCCCCTGCCCCGGAGTGCGTCTCGCGCTTCGGATCCTTGGGCTCTCCGTGGAAGCCTCCCGATCTCTTCCCATGGATGGTGGTAATGCCTCGTGTTCTTTGCTCCTAGATCTTTCTAGGGTTCTTCCTTTGTCTAGGGCATTACTTAACTTTCCGCGATTAGTGTTTGAACTATGGAGTAGAAGAGATCTTTGTTTGCCTCCTGTCTTGTTTGCAGCACTTAGAATTCGGAATATTACTTGTGTGATTAGTATGCCTCGGTTAGATCTATCTCCCCTGGTAGTGCCACTGTCAGCGGTTCTACCGCCCCTACGAGCGGTACAACCGCTGGAGCGGTACTACCAGCGGAGGATCTGGTACAACCGGAGTATATCAACCACCCAGTATTGTTCTATCTTCTCTGCTGCCGCAACATGTTCCTTTTCTGCTAGTGTGTGCAATCCTCTCATCCTTGCTGGGTTTTGTGTGCTCTTTTCGTGTGTGTGTGTGTGTTCAGGTGGCTCTAGTTCTCGCTCTGCTCCTCGCAAGACCAAGAAGAGGGCATGAAGGACCTTGCGCCCGGTTGTGTCTGATGATGAAGAAGAAGTTGTGATTCCCACCAAGCCCACTCGTCGTTAAAAGTCTGCAGCTGCTAAGCAACGTGTGGTTAGGCCGTTGCATCGTTGGAAAGCCAAGGAAAGGGAAGCCTTCCGATCGAAGAATCCGTATGAGGTTCCCATTGCTCCTCGTTGGACCACCGTTCAATTCCGGAATGAGATGCAAGTGCGGATTGTTCATGAACTCTTTGAGCACAACAAGAACAGATATGCCAAGCAGTGGACAATTGATCTTGACCATTGGAGGAACAACCTGGAGTATTTTGGTGAGGCGCTGGCACTCTGGGAGGAGTTTGATCTTGTCAAGCTCATGTCAGTCAACTGTGACTTTGATGTTCAACTCATCCATCAGTTCTATGCCACGGTTCATTTTGTGGAAGATGACACGCGCACTCTCACCTTCATGTGTCGTGATGAATTGTTTCAAGTTCCCTGGAGGGCATTCTGCAATGCTATTGGGTATGAGGATACCGGTCTGGAAGGAAGGGGTGGCATTCGTCCTCATGACTTTCCTGAGTCCATGCTTAAGGAGAAGCTTGCCCCTCTGTACATTCGGGGCCGTGGGATTATTGGAGAATCCAAGGATTTGGAGAAGGTCTATGACATCATGAATCGAGTGTTCCGCAATGTGCTCTTGCCCAAGGTGGGCAATAAAGATAAGATTCATGGTTATCTGGTTGATTTGATGGTTGCTATGAAGACCATGGTGGGGACAGGGGCAACGTTTGATGTGTCCAATTGGATGTGGCATGAGATGTACAACATGGTCATCTACCGTAAAGTCCCAATCTATGCTCCATTTTTCATGTGCTTTCTGAACTCTGTGTGGGCTGTTCGTCGTCCTGGAGAGCTCCTCACTTCTCTAGACAACCTCACTGTTCATGAGGTCAAGCTCCTTAAGAAGAAGAAGCATGCCGAGCCTCGCTTCCCTGCCAATGCTCCTGAGGATGTCTATGCTACTTCTGACGATGAGGACTTTGAGCTGGAGCCAGGGGCCAAGCCTTCATGGGTGGCCAAGCTCACTGCCAAGGTGAAGAAGACCTTTTGTCTCCAGGCTGACATCCAGAAGAGGATGTATGAGGCACATGTCAATGAGAAGCTTGCACGACGTCGCCAAATTGCAATGATGAAGCACCTCAACATGTCGGTTCAGAGTGGCTCTGAGAAGAGCATCACCCCGGAGGAGCGTTGGATATCTACCCATAGCACCTGGACTGATGATGAAGCCCCTCCCCAGCCATCCTCCTCGTTTGCAGCAGCTGACAATGCCATGGAAGAATCCGATCACGACACGATGATGACTCTGATGATGAGGATCCAGATGCGACCGAGGAGTCAGAGGAGGACGCCTGAGCTTTGGGACGCTAGCTTCGCTCTTTTCCTTTTTGGTGTCTTGATGCCAAAGGGGGAGAGGGTTCTATAGGTCTCAGGGATTTGCATGGGTTTTTCTTTTTCTCGTTTTCTCGTGTTGGTCTTTGTTCGTGGACTTGTTTCGTTCCTTGCTGTGTGTGAGACTTGTTACTCCTTTTACCTTTCCGTTCATCGGTCATTATTGTTATTATTGCACTCTAAGTATTATATTGTCTCTCTTTCTATGCTCAGAGTGGTGAGTCTATAAAATCTAGGGGGAGTCTAGTCTTGAAAGTGTGCCCATGCTTTCTAACAGCTAGTTCCTATTGGGGCACATATTCAGGGGGAGTTCCGTCTACATTTCATTGACTTATCTCTTGCAAATCGTGTTGTTGTCATCATCCACCAAAAAGGGGGAGATTGAAAGGGCATTTCCCTAGTTTATGTTTTGGATGATGATGACAACCCTTTGTTGGTCTAATCGTGTGCTATATGTTTCAGGTTCTCGATGCTTAGGCTTACATCGGATTGCTATTGCATCTCATAGGAAAAGATCGAAGATGTGTCCTCTACGCTTTTATTTTCTTTGGTCGTAGAGTACCCGTACTATCAAGAGGGAATCCTCATTAGGAAGCTCTGGGGGAATCTTTTCACGTACACTTTCCTCACCCCTCATTTGTCTTCCTTAGTTGTGAGAGAGAGTGTTCCCCCTATCTTTCCTTCTGTTTTCTGCTCCTCCCCATGGTTGTTCCGCCCCCTGGAGTGGTTGTACCGCTGGACCTTGTTGCTCTCCAGCTTTTACCGAGCGGTTGTACCGCTGCCTCCGGGCGGTGGTACCGCCACCTTGCTTAACAAAGGCTAGGGCGGTGGTTCTGGCCATGCACCGCTCAAGTACCGCTCAAGGTTCTATTTTGATGCGGTTCTCGGGCGGTGGTGGCCCGGTTGATCCGGTCGATCCTTGTTGACCAGTACCACCGGTGGTCTGAGCGGTTCTTCCGCTCAGAACTTCGCCGTCCAAGAGCTCAAGGCCATGCGGTTGTTCCGG
The DNA here is from genome assembly GCF_056163025.1 of Triticum urartu. NCBI lineage: Eukaryota > Viridiplantae > Streptophyta > Magnoliopsida > Poales > Poaceae > Triticum > Triticum urartu. The sequence continues at coordinate 528,387,594 of NC_141877.1, read as the reverse complement.
TCTTGCACCGCTCAAGTACCGGTCTCGTCTTTGTTCTGAGGCGGTAGTTGTGCGGTGGCTTGGCGGTTGTACCGCCTGGTAGGGTTCTGCAGCTACACCGTGAGTCCCGGTTGTACCAGGACAAGGACCGGTTGTACCGCTGCGGGGCTGAAAATGCAGCAACGGCTGGATTTTTAGGGTTGCTATATAAGAGTGTTTCTCCCACCTACCACTCTCACCTTTGACCTCTCTCACTCCACCATTAATGCACTTCAAGCTCTCTTGCCCGATCTCTCTCTCTAGCCACTCAAACTTGTTGATTTGCTAGGGATTGAAGGAGGAGACCTAGATCTACACTTCCACCAAAGGATATTTGCTTCCCCCATACTTTCTTGTGTGGATTTTGTTACTCTTGGGTGTTTGAGCACCCTAGACGGTTGAGGTCACCTCGGAGCCATATTCCATTGTGGTGAAGCTTCGTGGTTTCGTTGGGAGCCTCCAATTAAGTTGTGGAGAGAGCCCCAACCTTGTTTGTAAAGGTTCGGTCGCCGCCTTCAAGGGCACCAATAGTGGAATCACGGCATCTCGCATTGTGTGAGGGCGTGAGGATAATACGGTGGCCCTAGTGGCTTCTTGGAGAGCATTGTGCCTCCACACTGCTCCAACGGAGACGTACTTCCTCTCAAAGGGAAGGAACTTCGGCAACACATCCTCGTCTCCACCGTCTCCACTCTTGGTTATCTCGTGCCTTTACTTGTGCAAGCTTATTTGTATCATATCACTTGCTTGCTTGTGTTCCTATCCTTGTTGCATCATATAGGTTGCTCACCTAGTTACATATCTAGACAACCTACTTTGATGCAAAGTTTAAATTGTTAAAGAAAATCTAAAAATTGTTAGTTGCCTATTCACACACCCCCCCCCCCTCTAGTCAACCATATCGATCCTTTCAATAATCAAATCGATATAGTTCTACAGAAATTAGAAGAATGAAAAGGAAGAAATCTTATAGTTTGCAAGAATAACGATTGCATTAAATAAGAGGTTTTATCCATAGGAAATAATCTAAGTGGTGTCCTAAATAAAAGTGAAGATTAATTACCAGGTGCTGAAATAAGGCGTGGTATACTTGAAGTTAAAAGTTAGTACAAGAATTAAAGACTTTGGTCATATCATAATTTGCACGAGTGAATATAACAAAGCATTAAAAGAAGTAGAAAAGTACTTGACACCTCCTGTTGGCTTTTCATATCACAATTGATCGAAAGAAGACTCCAGAATAATTATATGGCAAAATAACACGATTATGCAGCTACTAGTTTAGATTTTTGGAGAAGTTAAATACTAAACGAGGTAATAAAGAGTTAATATTATCTTCATTTGGAATAGTTGCATCCTCAAAGCGTATCAATTCCGTGAAATGAAACTAGCTAAAAGCCTCTCTAGAAGAGATAAGACCATCCAGTTAATTAGGCAAGATTCAAGGCCGCTAACCATGATAAATAGGATATCGTGCAAAGGCAATGACATAGAGAATTTAGAAGATGTTGTAGACATGGAACACGAATTAGCAAGATACCAGAAAGACACGCTAAGAAAAATTAGACCGAAATAGGTATACCACATGGGTATATTTGAAAGTAAAAGTGGATTATATAGAATATCTAGAAAAATATAATTAAGTGTGTTAATGCATCCAGTTGAATTAACGATTCTTAGCAAAAATATTGAGAATGAACTCGAATATTCGGGTTATAAATATATTCACCAAGGCATGTATATTATAGGAGTCAAATAATGGCAAGAAAGAAAGTAGGAATGAAGGTACTAATTACATTACTAGATAAAAGATGTGTCTCAGTAGATAAATCATCTTTAGGCTTTATGGAAGGAGATATGGATGAAATAGATTAATAAGATATATTGCTCCAAACTTAATGATGGTTGTAAAAGAATTTATTTTAAAAATGAGCTTTGGTTTCCAAACCGAAGGATATGAAGATTTTAAAGGACCAAATTTGTTAGTAAGCATAGAATTCATAGGAAGAGTCACTAATAAAAGCAGTTCTAGATACAAAGTAAACATAAATGATGTGATAGAAAGCATGCAATCCAAAGGCATAAAATTTACGAGCCCTCCTAAAATTAGCTCTGAAGAGAGAGAGTACAGGAATGGAATGTAGGCGAACTAATAGATAAGAAAGAGTTGAAGCAGATAGAAAATTATATAAGCTATCAAGATAGCGAAGGAAGTAGTAGAATTAGATTCATGAACTATAAATCTGCAGCCTTAGACGATATAGAATCTTTCATGTCAAAAATAGAGAGTAGTAATAGTAAGAATAAAGGCGTAAACGAATGCATGCAAAAGGCGGATTTAGAAGGTGAACTAAATCATTGGGAAGAAAATCTAAAATGCATAAATTGGTAATACAATAATTTAATGAGATCATATTGGCTTGAAATAAAAGAAAGGGAACTATTCTTCATTAAAGAAATTGCAAGATTAATAAACAATAAAAAACTGCCATTAGTAACCCAGTAGTGCCAAAGGACAATATAACACCAGCAGAAAATATGAATTTTATAAGAATAAAACCGAAAGTCACAAGGAGAAAGCCACAAGCGAAGAAGAGCAATGGGATATCAAATAAGCTATTGTTAGAAAGTTATGCAGAAGAAGAACAACCATCAGATGAACATGAAGACGAAAATTATATTGATTCTGAGCAAAATGTTGACTTTATAAACTCATTACATGACGAAAGCCTACATAATTTAGAAATGCGATGGAAGCTATGGAAGTAGATTTAGGAAATAATAAAAGAAGAATAGGATATGGCGAGACTTCTGTAACGAGAGAAGGAGGAAGAGAGATACCTACTTGATCAGTTGGAAAATGGCATCATGAGAAAGATGATTATCAGCCTACATATATCCCTGGACAACATACATTTATGGGTTCTAAAAGAAGAGGCTTTGAAAGAGTAGTGTAGTTCTAAAATTCTAGGAGTGATGGTGCAATGCTAAATTTAGCAGCCCATGACCCTGTAGATTAGCCAAATTTAATTAGTGTGTGGAAAGGATTAATAGTTCAAAAATATATACAAAACGGGTATAATATAGGGAATAATGTGGAAGATGTGATAACATGCCACAAAACATTTTTAGGAGAATCCATAAAAAAATTATGGGAACAATGGATATAGACATATCCTAACCAATACGAAGAATTAAAAAGGGCTGGAAGTAATCCTAATAATTTTGCCAATGTCATATCAAATATGGTAATAGCAGAAGATCCAGAATTGGGTCATACCACATTGCAAAATGAAAGGTTGAGAGAAATTGAAAATTAACTTTAACAACTAGTTAGGTAAATTCGACTACAATGGCTACATGATGATTTGCCTACTCCACACGTCGCTACAGTGATGGTACTTCATCACATATCTCCTTGTACGAAGAAGGGAGCGTCTGAACGTCTGCGGTGTAATGCAATGCTCCGAGAATCATCACCGCAAGCACGTACGTGCGTGGCGCAGATGGCCGTAGTCCATCGTTACAAGCTAGGACCAGCCTACCCAATGCAATATTCAACTAATGGGAACCACCGTGAGAGGTTCCGACAGGTCCTATAAATAGAGGAGGGCCACGAACAAAGGAAGGGGCAACACATTGTAACCATACATCATATGAAATAAAGAGAGTAGGGTATTACCCAACAAGGTGGCCCGAACCTAGGTACTTCGTGTGTGTTCTACCTCCTGTTCTTCCGTTCCTCGATCGCTCACGACCTAGATAGCTAGACGTCTTCAATACCTGGCCGAACTCTCAAAGTGTTGCAGCTAGCAGCACAATGTTTGGATATTAGACTCCGACAATATGTAGTTCATATTAATTAAAAAATCTAATATTTGTTAATGAAGGGAGTACAATGGATATCTTAATTTTTACTACCACTTCTGATTCATATTGATTGTCGTTGATTTAGTTGTACTAAATCAGTGGCGTAAATAGGGATTGGAGGGAATACACATTTAGATTGGGATGGTACTAGCAAGAAACATAACTTGTCCTCTAACTGATGGCGAAGGGAGGAGTGGGTGCTTGGTTGTTGAGAATGAAATCGAGCGCGAGTAAACTGGATGCATGAAATTGGTGTTCATAAAAAGAACTATCATTTCGCTGATGTCTATAGCATATCTATATTGTTCCATGGTAACGCACGGGCATTCAACTAGTATTTATTAGTAAGACTCGAGTGACCATTTTAAGCATTTTGACACTTATCTATAGAAGAATGTTGAACGGCTCCCTTGAAAAAGATCCATTTCTTCATGAAAATTGTATTTAGGAAGTAATACTTACTTGTGGATCTTCCTTAGATAATATGCATTGTCTCCAATGAATTATTAAATAGTTTAAATTCATTACAGGCTAATGGTTTTATGGAAAGTTTTCCTCTGAATCCTTGGACAGAAGTTGACCATCCGAGTTATTTGCTTTCTCTTTCAGGATACTTTGAAATTGTTATTTTTCGAGGACAGCTCCCATTCCAACCTTGGTTTCCTGCAAGTGGCTACACTGAATTTCATGTCAGGCATACTGGTGACTTACTCGTTGCCACTAAAGTTGAGATCAATGAGTATATCTCCATCTTGCACTTATGCTTCACCACCAAAGTGCTTTGCACCTTGCATATATTAGTGAATGTAACATTAGTAAGAAACACTCTTAAACATTTCTAGAATGTCTATCAACTAAAGTCCTTTGTAGTGGGTTAAAATTTGCTCGCATATATTATCCTAAATGTTGCAAAGATATGCAGTAAGAATTACTCTTAATATTTTCCACAATAATGGTTCCACGATATGACTATCAACTATAATATCATCTTCAATCTAGTAGGAAACATTTAAATTTTAGATACGGTTTTATGTTAATTGTATCTTGAAGTCTACATTAGACTAGTTTGTAAGAAAAGGGGAGAGTTATTTACCTTAATGTTGTTGCATCAAGAATATTAAAATAGTTTAGCATGTTATAAGTATCTCCCTTGATATGGTGTTGCTTTGCATCGTAGGGCACGTCTGGTTCTGCGTCGTCCAAGTCACAATATGTTCCAGTAACTGCAAAAGAACCATCTAACATCATAGCAACTACAAAGGGTTCAGTAAGGAAGGATAAAACAAATGTTAACTCTGCTAGCGATGAAGACGGCCCAAATAAAGGAAACACGCGTAATATTGCCAATGATGATGGTATACCTTCTCGCCCACCAGTTACTATTAGGACAATTGCTGACCTGGACGTACTAGATCCTTCAGAAGTTCTGCTTGTTTTGGCTAGTGAAGGTTCCATCGAAGATAGAATATTTTTTGTTAGAGAAGCTGAATGGAGAGGATTTCACTTTGCAAAAACTCAAACTCTTCCCCATGTTTCCTTTATGATGTACAGGAACACCCAAACTATGTCAGAAGATGCTTTCGAAGGGGCATTTCATGACTTGGATGATCCAGATTACAACCCGCATGAAGAAGAGGAAGAGGAAGAGAAATGAAATGATGACATTGTTGATGAGCCATTGCAGGACCATGCAGATCAGCCAACACTAGATCATCCACATGAAAAAGAGGTAGAAGAAGAGCAAGGGGAAGAGGAGGAAGGGAATGCTCAGCTCTTATTCCAGATTACAACCCGGCGGATTCAGACAATGAATGCACTGACTGAAGAGGAAGAGGAAGGTTGGATTGTTGTTGAATGTTTTGACATTGTCGATGAGCCACTGCAGGATCATGCACATCAGTCAACGCGAGATCAGGAAGCATATCTAGATGATGAATCAGACGATGACTACTATCCATCTTCCCAAGATGAATCAAATGAGAGCGATCTAGAAGGTT